>NC_143579.1:112511646-113136589 GCF_048544385.1 Mastigoproctus giganteus
TTCTTCATTCCACCTGACATTCAGAATCGGGAATGCCACTCTGAATGTCAAGCCGAACGAATGGTTTGTCCTGTTTTGTACAGCTTGAAATGTATGCTATATAAAAATTATTTATAAATGAATACTAGCCATTTATAAATTACGAGTTGTTTTAATTTTAGAGTTATTTTCAGTTGTGTGGCGATGTGCTTCATAACTGCGGTAGATAAAATTCATCCAATAACTCTTGGTGAATGAATATGACCTGTTCTTATAACAAACGCAAATGTGTGTTTCTTATAATCGCGTACTCTCTTGTTCGCAAAGTTTCTAACTTTTAAGTTACATGATCTTCGAACGATTAGAATATTAAATCGTTTATTTAAAAGCATAAAAATATAAATAAAATAATGCCGCTGCCCAGGGAGGAAATAATACACAAATTAAAATTAAAGAAATCAGTAGGACAATGTCAACTTGGATTTAAATTCTGTTATAAATTAAAAGTCAACTTGTTTAAATTCTGTTATTTATTGTTTTGTGTATATATATTTTATTTATTTCTCGCTTATTTATGTTACAGGGTTCGTCATACATAGTGCAAAAGAGTTCTAATACATTCTAGCAGTTCAGAAAGGTACTGCTCTGGAACCCTTAAGGTGTCAGGTGAGATTTTCGATGCAAACATAGTCGACTGTTTAAAAATTAAATATTAAATAAATAAATGAAAATACCAAAGAACTTTTATTATTTATTCATTTTATGTGATTTTCTTATACAGTATACGTATTTTATAATTCAAATTTATTTTAGTGTAATTTTTTTATTTCAATATCGTTTCATCAGGCGTGATTTCCGAAAATTATTATTTTCTATTTCCTAGTAAGTGGTGTACTAACATCTTTCATTTCTCTTTTCTTCTCTTTCTTTGTGCCCCTTGATTTATTTTCTCTTAATTAAAAAAATTTCATTCCTTTCCAAACTATTAGTTTGATAATAAAGAAAATGTTGTTTTCATTTAATGATTAAAGAAACTTTACTTTTTTTTAATCAGTCGATCTTTGGTGGGAAGTTCTTCTTTACTGCTCATTGGAGGAGTAACTGGATTTCTAATGCAGATCTACTGGTACTACGGACTCTTAGGACTAATTTTCTAGACTACACCCTAGATCTGTCCCGTCTACCAACTCTTGTCCTTAATTTTACCGTCCTGTGCTTGGAATGTGTACTTTGTACTCCCTTCTCTGGCAGGAAAATTTGCATATAATGTCTTTCAGATTTTCGCGATTCTTTCCGCACATTTGAACGAGGGTCGAAATGGAAAATTTTGGGATCTGAAACGATTGTAAACACGATGTCATAGGTTACTTAGGTAAGGGCCTTTTGTTTCGGGTTCCATAATGCATGAGGTATATTGTTGCATCCGAAAGAGCAGGACTAAAATATTTACAAACTATACAAATATTTAAAATACTAAACTATTTACAAATATACAAACTATATCGAGTTCCTTCATCAGTTTACATTACAATGGAACAGCAAATGATGCCGTTTGTGGTCATGTATTACAGAGTGAGCACGTGCACGAAGTTGGTGAACATTATGGAGGCAGTCTTTCAGTGGAAGACAATAATGTAATTATTTACCTGCGCATTTGTAGTGAGTAATTTCCCCGGCCTCTTCTCCCATTGGCTCGAATAAATATCACTAGGAGGAAAACTTTTTATAATGTATAGAGAGATAATAATGATTTCCAGATTTCTATTATGGTCCGATTTTACTGGAATTTGGGAAGACTCAAGCGTTCCAAACGAGCCAAATTTTATGAAAATCCACCCACTGAAAGTCGAGTTATTACATATGGAGGGACCGACAAATAAATAATAATTGTCGGATTTCTATTGCTCCGATCTTAATTAAATCTGGACTTACTCGATGTGTGTCTCTCTAAAACTAAGTACTGTATAAATTTTTATGAGAATCTATCCACTGTGAATCCAGTTATTACATGCTAGACGGACGGACAAAGAAATAATAACTGTCGGATGTCTTTTGGCGGATTTTAATGAAATCTGGAATGGCTCGATATTTTTTTTTCTAAAAAATGCCAAATATAAAGTTTTTGAAAATATACACATTAGGAGTGAGTTATTACATGCGCCACGGACGGACATGGTGAAGACAATGGGCTAAGTACGCATATAATGCAATGCAGGGTCGGACTGAGGAAGAAATAGGATCCCGGCCATATTTAAATTTGAGGCTCCTTTAATATATATATATAAACTATTATTATTATTAGAATTTTTTAGCACTACTTCAAAAAATATTTACACTGCAAATGAGACCCCTCTTTGGATGAGGCAACCGGCCATGGTCGGTTTGACCGTATCGTTAATGCTGCCCTGATGCAACGCGCCTAAAAACTGGTAGCGTGCCGGTAACAATGAAAATCTAGTTTTAGTACTGGCCTGAGATCCAAACTTCAGATTCATCTGCACCAACAAAATTATAGAGGTTGAAAAAATCAAGTTTTTAATCGGAAGAAACAAAGAAATCAATAAAGATATGAAACATGTTGATTTGGGATGAAAGTGGAATGGGCGTTGCCTTTCCAAAAATTGTAATTTGTGATTGGAGCTAACCGGACTGTATGCAAATTATTTAAAACGCATGCTGGCGGAGGAACATGATGCGAAAAAGGGTGAACTTGATCTCTTTTTTACCGACATCTAGTAACCGTAGACGTTAAAATATTCTTGTTTATACTCCGGCACGACCACCAGGTCAGTGGAGTTTACAATAAATCAATCAATACAAATGTTAATCGTATTTAGTAGTCACGGGCTTGAATCCAGTTCACTCAAAGAGCGTATGCCACTGCACACGCGCTCCTGACCACTCGGCTATGTCAGGTTACTTCTTCCCCTATGTTTGACGCCCTCCTGTTTTGTAAATACGTCGTAGAGCCGTGTTACAGGTATCCAGTGATTGCATTATTAAGTCATCTACCAGTAAATTTTATGTGTATAGCGTTTTGTATGAATGCATTCACGAAAGAGGTCATAGTATAGTCACTGAGCTAAGCCTTTCCATTATTCTTCTTCAGGTTCCGTGTTCAATTTGAATGTTGGAGACCAACATTTCCCAGCCAACCCTGTCCTTTGCTTTGTGAAATATTTCTTGTGTCGAAAGGCCCCCTGTTCATTCTTTGATGTTATCAAGCCACTTATTTTTTCTTTGTCTTCATTTTGCTCTTTTGCCTTTAATCTTCCCTTTCAGGATTAGTCTCTGCTGGTCATATATTAAGGCCTGTTATAATATTCCCAAAGTAGGCGGTCTTCCTCCTTGCAGTTGTAATTAGTAGTGTTCCTATGGTCCTTGCCCTCGCTCATTGGTGACCCGATCTGTCCATGAAATTTTGAACATTCTTCTGAGCGTCTACATCTCAAAGGCTTCCAGTTTCCTGATTTCCGCTTTTCGCATGACCCAGGTCTCGTGTCTATATAGAAGGGTGCTTCATGTGTAGCATTTGCCCATTCGATATCTTTTCTGAAAATCCAGCTTTGTGTCGCAGAGGAAGTTCTTAAGATTCTTAAATACCTCTTTGGCCATACCGATTCTGCTTCTAATTTCTTTGCCTTGGTCATTATTATTTGTGAAGATCTTCCCTAGATTTTTATAGATTTTTATTTATAGGGAAGAATTTCCATTATTGTTAATGATTAAAAAGTGAATTTCGATTAGCTTCTTTTCCATTATTGTTCATGACTAAAATGTTACCACTCCCAGGAGTGGCGCGAAACTACTATACTGTTAGGTCAGGTCCACCACTGTATGGTAGTTTGTGATTGTGGGTTGGCGGCTGGTTCGGTGTAATTTTTAAAAGCATAATTTTTAGTTCCTCACTGGTGGAAAATTTTATTTTGATATTACGTTTTTTTTTTTGTACTAAACGTGATCAAAAAATGTATAATACAATTTTTTTAACATTGTTACACTATGTTGTAATTTAGGTATCGAATGGATGGCGAACATATGCGCGTACGCTTAAACGTAAACAAGCAGTAACTTCCTATAACTTTTTTCTGCAATGATCGGACAGCGGCAAAGTGACACACACACACACACACACACACACACACACACACACACACACACACACACACACACACACACACACACACACACACACACACACACACCTGAATGTCGTTACCGTGGAATATCCAGTGTGTACTTCATGTTGGAGAATTATAACTAAAAAAAATAAATGCCGATATCCGGTTGTAGCCATCAAAAACTAGGCACTTTAGTCTAGGATACAAGGCGGCAGAATCACAAAGTTATTTCGAAGCACAGCGACCTTCGCTTACAGAAGGAGTTAATGTCAGTAGAAGACAGATAGACAGAGAGTAACTGACCTTGGCTGTTTCCGTTACTTTAGGGATGGGTGAATCGGACCTTTAGAATGTCCGGTCATTCGGACTGGCTCATTGCCATGACCCGTTCATTTAACCCATTCATTTTGCTGTTCATCGATCATTCTTTTTTTAAAATTAATTTTAAAATTTAAATTTTTTACATTTACATTTTCATGATATTTTAACTATTGGTTTATTTCGGTATTTTGTTTTTATAATTTATTAATTAAAGACAATCTTTTGAATAGTAGGGTTTCAAATTGTTACTAAGCAAGATACTCTCCGCTACAAGGGCTTTTCCAGAGATTAAAAATAACACCTGTCAATAAATGGGATCTAAAACTTTTTGTCCAATAATATAGATTTTAAAAACTCGCCTATCATTGCTTAATAAACGTTGTTTATCGAAATTCAGAAACATGTTAAAGAAAATCAAATACTGTGGAAGTCGCTTGTTATGATCACTTTGGAACAAAGCCGAATTGATTATAATAACCGATGAAACACGATTGCAGCTGGTCATCGCCCTTTATTGTTGCAGAGCGGAAATGTGTACATTAAAAGGTGGAAGTAGACAGATAGAAACATTAAACCAAGCTATATAAAATAATTTAACTTGACTGTCCACTATTTCTTCGAAAAGGTCATCAATAAAAATGATGACCTTCATTCATCAATCATAATGATTCTGGATATCCATACAAACCATTAAGAACAGATGAATAAAATATTAAAATCAAGAACTAGAAAAGCATTAATGCTCTACTGTAAAACAGTCAGTTGTTAGGAGAGAGAGAGAACTTTGTTTGTTATTTGGTTTTTAGGAGCATTAACAACTAAGGCCATATTGGTCCGGGAATATGCGGTGGTCATTCCCTGACCTTTCCGCATCCTCCGTATTTGGTGGTGATGGGCTCGAGACCCGGTCTAATCAAGAAGCGTGTGCTACGCACTGCTGCTGCTCCTTCCCACCTGGCTACGGAGGCGCCCAAAAGAGAGAGAGTACTTTCTTTCATCGAGTAACAACGCCGAAAACCATACGAACTGTACGAAACAACAGCAGTAAGTAGACACGCAACGTGTTGGAGTTCACGAAACAATTTTGGATGTTACGTAATCACCCCCCCCCCCCATGCACATGCATAAACCGCGTTAAAGCAAAAAGGTCTTCTAAGCAATCTTCCATTTTATATTTTTATCTGTTTTTATACGGTTGGATAGCCAGTTTGATCTGTAACAGCTCAGTGAGAGTGATCGTAGATGGTTTAGTGTTCGACTTCTTAAGTAATGCCGGTGTTCCCCAGGTTCAGTTCTTTCTCCCACTCTTTTCCTCCCTCCTGTATATTAGGACTTTTTCACTGGCTGGAAATCCTGACCATGTGTTTGCTGATAATAGCACATTACATTTCATCTTCTAATTTGAGAAATCCTGTTTAGCAACAGCTACAACTTCTCGCGTGTGCACCACTAGTTTCTTTAAATGCTGATTTTCAAGAAACTCTTCGAAGAAACCTCAGTTAACCTCAATCCTTTTAAAATTCTGTATTATTTTATTTCTCTCAAAAAAGAGTCTGCTGCTCCGACAGATTTTTGACACATTAGTGTCATCCGATTTTTTCTAGAATGGAGTTGGGGATCATAGAATAAATAAATAAATAAATCTTTATTTGTCCTACCAAGATACATAAGTGTTACATTGGTGAGAGACAAATTCTCTTCACGGCAGTATATGCCATGGGATTTTTTTTTTTTTTTTATGGAAACCCCAAACACGAAAGGTAATAAAACCTATAGTACTTAGTACCGTGCCGACCGGACTAGCCAGGTGGGTAAAGTGCCAGCCTAGCAACTCAAAGGTTGCGGGTTCGATCCCGCCTCGAGCTTGGATCACAGTCAAAAATGCAAAAACTTTGGGAGGTGCATTATGGCCACAGAAGCCGATGCGCCAACAACTAACAAAAAAAAAAAAAAAAAAACACCTTAGTACCGTGCATGGGTTGAAGGAAAAGTATGGGGGGGATGCCGGAAACTTTGCTCTAGAGACTAAACATGGGTTTCACCACTTCAAGCCTCCAATAAGCAAAGTGCTGGTATTGCACTGGTTGATGAGAGTCGTCTACCACCTAGAATTTACATATACAGTAGTACAATATAAAGGAATAAAAACATATATTTTATTAGATTTACATATAGTACAATATAAAGGAATATAACACCACCACCACTGAATACGCTTTAGACTGGTACACTTGTTCACATAAGCACAGCATTGAGTCAAATATAGTACTGTAGTTATTCCAGAACGCACAGAACTGTTAGGCGACAGTAGCCTGAGCGAACCAGATTTGTTTCATGTATTTCGGATCTTCTTTTAGCCTTTCAAGGTCAGTTCCAATTTGAGACAAGCTGTGGTTTGATTCCAACACCTTGGCTGGTATGAACCTATCGGCCATCTTTAGCCTATTAGCTTTCATCCTCAGGGATTTGGTGCCTCTTAAGCCAGATAGCGGGATTTGCCACTCACAAAGCTGCCAGAAGCATGATGATGATATCACTTCAGTCATCACCATGATTGTAGTAGTCGTTTCCAGGCAGTAATGTTTGGTAAACACAGCTTGCTGAACATCTGTATTTTCAGGTGTTCAGCAAGCTGCGTGGTCCTTAACTGATGGGGGAGATGGTGTTGATTGTTGGCCCACTTCAGCAGCCAGAACTCGGTCGCATATATTCTCCTAATATGGGTAGGGGTGGATGATGCCCACAATTCAGCACCATACAATATGGTCGAATACACTGTTGTTCTTATATATCTTGAGCAGTTTGTTTCACGTGCAAGAGGTGTTGTTTTGTTATCCAAGTAGATAGTTTAATCTCTTTACAAGCACGTTAACATGGGCCGTGAACTTAAGTTTGGTGTCGAATATTGTTCCCTGATCTCTATGAGTTGTAACAATTGGGATAGGTGTCCCATTTAGTTCCGGTGTCTGTCCGTTAGACAATGTATAGTAAAAGGTATTGAGTACAAAGTAATGTCTGAAATGTACATCAGTGCAAAATAAGCGGAACTATTCGTGAACTCCGTGGTTTTGGGTCATTGTTACGCATGTTGCGCGTTCGAATCTATACGTCTAACAAAACAAAACAAAAAAAAAAAAAAAAGCAGCACGGCTCGTGAGTATATAAACCTCTTTGACAGTCAGGACCGACTTTTCCATTAGGCATTTTAGGCCCTGTGCCTATGCCTACGAAAAAAAAAAAAAAAAACAGTACTATAGAATTCAATGATTTTATTCCAACAATAAAATTCTACAAATTAATTTTTAAACAGATTTCTAAGTTTAATTCTTTCTTCGGTTTTTTCTGTTAGCAAAATCATTAACAACGTCATCAAAGTTCGTATTGTGAGTAAGTTATTTCTGGAATGAATGTTGTGGAAATAACTTCGAAATTAAATTTATAGAAACGCTTTCAAATTTTTTTAAACAACAAAAAAGTTAGAGTTAACTTAAGGGCATTTTAATATGTTTGATATAATATAGTTAAGCCTCGAACTGAAGTGTAGTTATGGCCTATGGGCACCCAAAGAGACGGTCTTGCTGTCAGGTATTGGCCATCGTATTGGAATATGTAAAGAAACTTCTTATAATTGTATTAGTAATAATAATAGAGGCATGTGATGCAAGAAAGCAAGCGTATGAGCGTATGTAGCATCAGCCAAAAAAAAAAAAAAAAAAAACAACCATTCCCTCTAAATGTTTCTCCTTGAATTTATTTAAGCTATCAACTTCCACAACGGCAGATGGAAGTTTGTTCCAGCAATTAACCACCCGCTGGCTAAAGGCAAATTTCTGCACATCTATTCTCCAACTATCTTTCCTCAATTTGAATTTATGTTCCCTTAGGTTCGTAATCTGAGCAAGTGGAAGAATCTCATCAGAATTCGGCATGCTCATATCATTCAACGCCTTATACACCTCAATGAGATAACCTCGCAGGTGCCAAGTCTCCAGCTGCTGCAATTTGCAGAACTTAAGCCTCTCTTGGTAAGAGTATCCCTTTATTTCCCCTTACCAATCTTGTTGCCCTTCTCTGTACATGCTCAAGCAAATCTACATCCTTCCTAAAATGAGGCCTCCAGACCTGTATACAGTACTCAAGGCGTGGCCTGACCATTGCCTTATACAGAGGGATAATCACCTCCTTTTCCCTGCTAGCAAAATTCCTGTATATCATTGACAAAACCCCACGACCTGCTCTTGCAGCCTGTCTGCATTGCTCACAAAACTTCATATCTGAGTGAACAATTACTCCCAGGTCTTTTTCATTTTCTACCACCCTAAGTGTAGTACCACACATTTGGTATGTTCCTCTGGGGTTACTTCTACCAATATGCAGTACTTTGCATTTGTCAATGTTAAACTTGATTTGTCACTTCTCAGTCCATCTGCCCAAATATTCTAAATTCCGTTGCAGAATCTAGAAATTGCCATTACTGTCATTAACAACCCTGCCAACCTTTGTATCATCTGCAAACTTCGACACTAAGCCTGATATACCTTGATCAATATCAAGGTATATCAAGGTATATCATTGATAAATATACAAAACAAAAGTGGGCCCAACACCGAACCCTGTGGAACTTCACTAATAACATTAGTCCACAAAGAGCAGCGTCCCATGATTAACACTCTCTGTCTTCTCCCACTCAACCACCCATTTATTCATTGTAGCAACTTACCCTTAATACCATTCTGCTCCAATTTGTACAGTAGTATTCCATGCGCAACAATGTCAAAAGCTTTCCTGAAATCCAAGTATATGATATCAAGATTATTTTTTGCATCCAGTTCCTTTGTAACCACATCATAGTATCCAATCAGATTTTTCAGACAAGACTTTCCCTTTACAAACCCGTGATGTGTCTGAATTTTTGCTACAGTCTGGTCTGGATGATCCTGCAATGCGTCTTTAACCAGTGACTCCATTGTTTTACCCGGAACAGAAGTTAAACTAAGAGGTCTATAATTATTTGTGTCGCCCTTCGATCCCCCTTTGTGAATTGGGGATACATTTGCGCATCTCCAGTCCGTGGGGACCTCCGCTGAGTCCGAGGATGCTCTCATAATTATGGCTAAGGGTTTGCCTAGTTCCTTTGCCGCCTCCTTTAATATAACTGGATAGTTCCATCCACCCCCAGGTGCCTTTCTTATATTTACCTTCAACAATTTCTCCTCCACTTTGCTCTCAGTTATAACAAAATCATAAGCACCCTGCTACAATTAGTATTTTAGTCGTGCTTCAAATGGGGAACGCATAGGTCAACACTAGCCGTGGATTCTTTCAATAGAAAACACCACTTCCCCATATTCTTTTTTATAATTTTAAAATAACAGTTAAGGTCTGCATTACCTGATATAATTTCAGTCTGCGCCAGTGGTGTTAACCCTCTCTCCTAATTTGGATATTCTGAGTATACATTATTAATACTGTATATATATATATATATATATATATATATATATATATATACTTTTTCATTGAATCGCTTTCAAAAACCCTTCCTGGCAATCTCAGTTTATATTTCCTTTCGCATTGAGTTAGTTTTTTAAGCTCTTTTACGAATATGACAAATTGTGCCTTTTCGAACTGTATCACAAATTTCGCTTAGTTTCTCTTTTCATATATACCTTCACTCGTTAAACCGCCAATCACCCTTGCAACAAGCAGGTGCTCACTGCTATAGAGCAACGTGCTGTTTTATTATTCTGTTATTGCCTTTCTCTACACACGTGGCTGGCTTCTATTGCAATATTCTGAGCTGCAGTTTCGGAGTTGGTTTACAGCGGACATTTCTCATGTTACACCCAAGAAATGTTTACCTTGTAAACTTGATGCTTTGTAAACCTGATTGCCTCGTAAAATTAATCTGAATAAAATCTGAACTATTGAATTGAATTGAATTGTATTGTTTTGATATTTTTAAGAGCTGCCTATATAATAAAGATATCAGTACGGTATAAAAATGTTTACTTACTAAATAAAAAAATGTAATGTGCTGTGACAGAAAGAGCTGAGTGAATATGATAAAGAGGTTCATAGTCACTGTGGTGTGCAGAAGATGGGTTAAAATCTTAATATGGTAGATTTAATTTTGATTATGTTCATGTATGTGGGGAAGGTATATTAATTGCAGGAGAGACAAAATTACAGTACTGTACTTTATGGAGTACAGCACTGTGCTAAAGACGGGAGGTAATAATTACTTGTCGAGAGTAATAATTAATTTGTCGTTGCTGGAAACGGATGAATGCTTAACCAGATGCAGATGTTTTAAGCCTTTGACACAATGCAATAAATATGGGAAAGGGTGAATGGGTGGTGAGTACCTCTCAAGTCCTTTATAAGATCTGTATTCTCGATTTATGAACTAAAACGAAGTTGGAAAATAAAATTAATTTTTCATGTTTATATTCCGACGGCCGCATAAGGTCGGAGGAGATTACTTGATAACGAATAGAAGAACGTTATTGTATTTAGTAGTCACTTGGACTAGAACCATGGTCAACCGAAACGTGTGTAAATTTGTGTTCGTCAGAAGATAAATCAGTGACTTTGTGTGTTTTAAATTTGGTTATCAGTGGATTACAGATGACAGATCAGATTTAAATTAAACCAGGGAGGACCGGTAGGGTTACTTTATGGTATATATGTGACGATACAGTGAAAAGGTGCGAAGCCTCGCCTTTCACGAAAGTATAATTACTCGGCCGACTGCCACATCTACAAGAAAGAGCGGTCCACCTTCTTCCAACGTAAACGAAACGCAGTCTGTCAGATAATATTCTACAGAACGAGCTACTCCAGAAGAATAACAATCAAATGTAACACGGAATATCACATGGAAGAAAAGATATTTCGGAATGATTCAGGAATATCGTTTCAACCAAATGCCATCGACTCAAAAACTCTAAACCTAAATGATTTCATCATCCAGTCCGGACAGACTGTTTCAACTATATAACTAAGCAAAGGAATACATTGTAAGTACCATTAACAGACTTTCCAATGAACCTACCATTGGTTCTGATAGCTTTGCGCTTTTTCATGGTGAAAGTGTGTAGTTCCTACATTGTGCAGTCCTCTTCTGTCTATCTCATGCTGTCTATCTATATCAGATTTTAAAATCAGGGACAATTCCGACCATGAGGAATCACTACAGGGTTCAACCCATACTCCAAAAAAATAAACCCTAAAGGGCCCAGAGACTTTAGACATATCCCAGTGGGATGTCACTGGGATGCCTTTACTGAACTTTTTGAGATAACTCTCCTAACAACATTTGTTGATCAATGCTTATTTCACAGACTTAAACATCTACATACAATGATCTCAAAAGATCTACATATATTGACTTATTGACACCTGTTTAAAATAAAAATAACCCTTAACAATAAATCTGAACTGGACATAATTTCTTTGATATACTGTACCGTCTGCTTTTGATAAGCACTCAATCTCTTCTGTCATTTACATTCTGGATAAATACTTTGGTATTATAGGAAAGCTATTAAAAGTCAGCAGTATAATTCTCACGCCGAGACAGCTGATCAGCAGCCATAAATATTTTTGGAGAGTGTGCACCATAAGACGGAGCGTATCGTACGGTGGAGTGCTGTCTGGTATTCTGTTCGCTGCTGCCCTTGAACTTTTCCTCTAAAGATACAAACTGTCATATTAAGGCCACTCTAGAATTACCTCATCTACCCGTGTGTATTTTGCAAGAAATTGCGTGTGTTTTCTCGTTGGTCTACCTGTTTTTCTGTACGAAAAACCCAAGTTTTTTTTTTTTTTTTTTTGGAGTGTGGGCAAGGAAGCTTGTTATCCTCGCCTGAAACTGTCTAACTCAGCGACAAAAGCCCATAAAAGTTCCTCGCTTCATTAACAGAATTCGAATCCGGGCCTTTCCTCTCTCAAGGTACAGAGAGGAAAGTCATTATCAGGAAAGTCATATCAGTCGTCCATAATACTTGGAACTCAGTAATTACAATATGCTGAAGGCACCAATTTCAACATTAGCCTTCACGTTCACAACTTATACAGCTATACAGATAGCTAAAACCTACCAATTTGGTTACAATGAGGTTAGACATTACATCTTACAATTTATAGAATTTAGGATTTACAATTTATACAGCTTAGTGGATGCCCAAGGCTCAGGACACTGCCCACCCAACAGTGAACCTGGCACATCGACATTTATACAAAACGCTAACAGCAAGGCCAAGCAAACGAGGCTATAGCAAATTATTTGCCCTGATCACAGTTAGCTATTCAGACAGATTTTACAACACTAGTCAGCAGACACCACTGTTTTGATGTTGCTAGCATCAGAAGTTTTACGCAATTTCGACAGTACTTTGTAGCTTGTTGAGAATTGAAAGACTTACCAAACTTCCCTGAGAGGGCGCTTCTACCAGTGAATACATCTAATTATCGAATATACTAGTCTTCAATATGATAGTAACCAATTTAGTTTAGACAAGTCATTTTTAATCTGAGGAATCCGACAGGTATTAATGCAATTTTGATATTTAATGCATCTGACAATGACAAAAATATCAGCATTAATACGGTTCATGACAAATATCATCAATTAATACAGTTCATCCAACAATATGCCCGTCGGGCAATAAATACAAATGAATTTACAATCCATCAGATGTCCTATGACTAAATGTATTAAGACCAGGGGATCTAGGTGATCTAGTAAGAACGGAGTTTCCTTTGTCCATTAGCATCAACGGTAAATAGACCCATTACCACTATTACAAGCCTTGACGGTTTAACTTATCATTAGTCATCCTCCATGATCTGGTCGTTTTCTAAGTTAGATGGTCACTTGAGCTCTTGAATTCTGGAACTATGCCTCTTGAGTTGGATTGTCTTTTAAAAGTTCTCCATTGTATCACTGGAATCTATGTTTAGAGGTCCAACAACTCTCGAACTCGAGAGCCTAGTCATTCTTCTTTTGAAACTTAGGTTAACGGCACATCTTCTGTTTATCCAGAAGCCTTTAGCATCATTTTGACTTCCTACATTTGGAAATCAGACCCGTTACCCTGTATTAGCTATATAACAATACGATTAATACCAAGGCAACTGTATACAGTGATAGTACACTAATAACATAATTATACTCAGTCTTCAAGTCCTTTCCTTCTGCGGAAAGCCTTATCTGCGAAGTTAGCCAGTGCCTGATAATTTTCTTTACATTCTAAAAACTTGGTGAAGTTATTTACATCATAAACTGGTGGGGTATATAATGTTACCTGAACGTTCATCAGGGAGTCTATATTGCCTTATTTAAGGTATCCATGGATACCTCGCATAAGGCAATCGGAAAAGCCAATCTGAAAATATACACGGTTTACGTCAGTGTGGGTTTGAAATCCGGGATTTCCAACCCACAGTTCAGGTATGAAAATTGCGAGGGGTCTACTTATGTAGGTTCTTTGGTTGAGTGGGAGAACGTGTTCTTAACATGTTGGTGACGTTAAAAATTGCTAGGAATCTATTTTGTAGTTATCAGTTTCGATCCTGAGCCCATACTAAATATGACAATGGGGGGCGGGTGTGCAGAATTGCAGAAAACATTGCATGCGATGTAATAGTCATAGTGACGTTAGCGTCCATAAATTAACACAGGTGGGACAGCCCACCTCAGTCGTCTGCGTGGTAGCACAGTGGTATCGTCACCGTTCTCACCACACTGAGTGGAAAAAGCCCGGGTTCGAATCCCGTCGATGACGCGAAGAACTTTAATGGGCTTTTTTCACTTCGTGGTTGAGTTAGTCGGTCTCAGGGGTAGATAGCTAGGTTGTTTTCCCCAGAATCTGGGGTCGATTTGCCTGTTTTGCTGGACTTTTTTGTCCAGCAAAACAGGCAAATCTTATCAACTCGACCTGAGAACGCCCGCAACTTATAGACACAAATATGGGTTTGTGTATTGAATTATTATTATTAGTTACATGGTGCAAGGAAGCTTGAGACTTATGCTACACCAGCCAAAAAAAAAATTCCCAAGTTACCCTGAGAGAGAGAGAGAGAGAGAGTCAAAAGTAGAAGGGAATCACCAAGAAAGAGAAGAATGATGATATCCAGCTCAGGACCCTGGGTGTGCCAAGCCCATACTCACCAATGTGAGCACCTGGAATTACTGGTAACCCTAATATAATAACTTGAATTTCAGCCCACCTCAGTCAAAGGCCTAGGAATCGTTGCAGCTGTGTTTAACGCAAAAATGTTTCCCCAGGGGCTCACATCTGGTGAGTATAGGCTTGGCACACCCAGGGTCCTGAGATGGATATCATCATTCTTCTGATGATTCCCTTTTACTTCTCTCTCTCTTTTAGGGTTACTCGGGAATTTTTTTTTTTTTTTTTTTTTTGGGCTGGTGCACCACAAGCCTCAGGCTTCCTTGCACCATATAGCTAATAATAATAATAATAATAATAATAATAATATCAGTACTGCCTAATGATATATCTATGGCCATTTGGTCGTGCCGTACGACATAACATCCCAATGCTATGTCGTACGGCACGATCAAACCCAGAGACAAAAGCGGTAGGTAAAACACCAGCGATTACCAGGCAAAACCCCAAGAATAAAGGATAAAACACACCACTTGTAGGTCTTCCAATTTAGGAACCACTGGAACCAAAATTACATTACACATATTAAGTGATCTGCACATATTAAACGAAATAATATGAGCAAAACGTAGCGTGTACACACTGAATAACGGCCAAAATGGCGCTCTCACCAGTGAAATATTGTCACTGCGACCAATATAGTGCAACAGTATCACAGTCTTTTTTGTGAGTGCCTGTATTTACCTATTAGGGTGGTACAGCGGGGGATTTCCCTGCGTATTTCGGCAGCAGTTGAGCCATATTTAACGAAATATATTGGGGCCACTCTGCTTCAGTGGACGAGTGCAGATCCTTGTTTGTTTATTCTGGAATTTTATTTAATATTTGTTTAGTTTTACATTAGGTATATTGGAAATTTTAATTTATTTTATTATTTATTTCTTTGCTTGCATGCAGGTAGCAGCCACACCTATTCAGCTTTACATGTTGCATTAATTATATAAATCGCCATTTTAGTATTCTGGCGACGCGAGCGCTACGCTTTTTTGAGTTCAACTTCAGCACATAAACCTAGTTTTGGGATTACTTTTTATTTAATGTAGTTTTTGGCTGTAGCTTCATTGTAACTTTTTATTTTTTTTGGGCCGTATACAGTGAAGTAATTATCTGTGGGCTGGATATTTTTTTATGGATGCGCGCACTGGCTGGATTTCTTGATGTTCGCATTTCCGTCCGCTTATGTTGCTCCTGGGACAGAAGCAGCCCTTCATTTGGTCCTTTGAAAGCATACTTATTAGTATGCTTATTGCGTTATTTATGTTGTCTACAACATTATTAAAGTGTTATATAAGAAGAAACTTATACAGGAAAATATCTGTATAATAAATATTACTGTAATTTAGTAATAAGTGCAGTCATTGTAAAAATTTGGGAAACGGGACGGTGGCCATCAGAGTGGAAGAAATCAATTTTCGTCCCCTTACCAAAAAAAGGAGATCTGAAAATTTGCTCAAATTACAGGACTATTAGCCTAATTTCTCACGCTAGCAAGATTCTTCTTAAAATCTTATTAAACCGAATCTCAAGAAAACTTGAAGAAGAAATGCCAGAAGCAGAAGAGCAAGCAGGTTTCAGAAGAGGTAGAGGAACCAGAGATCAGATCTTAAGTCTACGACTGATTATTGAAAAATGAAAAGAATTCAGTGTTCCAGTCGTTTTGTGTTTTATAGATTATGCAAACGCATTTGATTGTGTTCAACATGAGAAACTATTGGAAACGATGACTATTATGGATTTCCCAATCCACATAATTCAGCTGATTAAGCAACACGGACTTTTTCACAATAGGTAACGGTGTCAGGCAGGGCTGTATTTTGTCACCTCACCTTTTTAATCTTTATGCCGAAGATATCATGCGTGAAGCTTTGGAAGATTTAGAGACTGGCATCAAAATTGGAGGACTGAAGATAAACACCGTTATGCAGATGATACTGTGCTAATTTGTAATTCTAAAGATCATCTTAAAGAAACTCTGAGGAGAGAGTATGTGAAGCAAGTAAGAAAAAAAGGATTGTTTCTGAATGTGTGTAAAACTAAAATTGGTGATAATCTCTGTTCCAGTAAAGTGAAGGTTAATGGGCAAGATATCGAAGAAGTTGATGAATTCGATTACTTAGGGTGAAGAATAAATAAAAATAGTGACTTTTCAAACGATGTAAATAGACGACAGGAAATTGCTAAAATGTTGGTCGCTGATCTGATAAAATTATGGAGAGATTATGATCTGCCCCTAAAGACGAAACTGAGAATCATTGATTCGTTAATTTTTCCAGTTTCCACTTATGGATGTGAAGGATGGAATATGAAAAGAGTTGACAGGAAGAAAATTGAGGCATTCGAAATGTGGTGTTACAGGAGAATACTGCGTATTTCTTACTTGGATCGAAGAACAAACGAGTGGGTATTGAATAAAATTGGCAGACCTAAAATTCTTCTTCATAGCATCAACAAAAGAAAACTCAAATTTTTTGGTCATATAGTAAGAAGGGAAAACTTTCTGTTGAAGAATATAATAGAAGGAAAACCCGAGGGGAAGAGCTGCAGAGGAAGACCTGCAACTGGGTGGAAGGATGGATCAGTGAACTTCTGGGCATGACACTTTGCGATGCTCTCGTGTAGCACACGATCGATGCAGTTGGAGGAATTTGTTGGTGGCCAAAACAGCTGCTCAGGGAGCTATGTCACTGGAAGAGGAGGAAGAAGAAGAAGAAGAAGAAGAAGCAGTCATTTTATAATATGAGGTGCGAATAGTTGCTTAAATGCGATTCGCGACAGATTTTTTCAGATGGTTTGCGACGTGCAAAAGACTTCTTACTCTTGTTTTCGATATTTTAAGTTGTTTGTTTTGATGGGTTTTAGATCTTAGTCAGAAAACATATTTCCGATTAGTTGTCCGGAAATTACCCCATTTGTGAAAGCCCATATCGATTAATGCGCTTTCCAGGAATGGACTACGAAATTAACCGACATGTCGCTTTAGTATATTTTCGTATTATAGTTAATGTGTTAGGAGTTATAATATTTCTTGGCAAAATTAAAGTGAACAACTAGTATAAGTGCAAATGTGATTACAGTAAAATCAGTCGCGGGCACTTTTTTTTTTTTTTCTGTCTGTTGGGCGCTTTTTTTTTTTGTGCGGTTTTAGCTGTCTTTCATTACATACAATATCATTACATACACGAGAACAACAACAACCATGAAATGATATGTGGACCACCTTCGGACAGGACACAGCCTCACGAGTGACTTTCTATCCAGCTGAATTCCAACCAGCCCAATGAGACCGCAGAGCTTTCTGCATATGCCAGCCATAATGGCAATCGGTGCCGGCGCTCTTGCTGGACCCATCTTTCTTTCCCCCTCCCTCGGCGGTAGGGGAGGAGACAGGATTTTTTTTTTTTTCCCCTCCTGCCTTCTCCCCTACTCGCCAACCCATATTTCCTCCTGGTAGGGCATGGGCATGCCCCACTGACTTTTAATGGGGTCGCCTCCTCTATCGACCCCATTTCTTCTGTCTTTCTCCCCCCAGTCTTCAGTCTCCTCTCCCTCTCTACCTGCTCACCAGCGTATATCCCACAGGTCAAAACTTAATAGCTCCAAATTAAGTTCGCTCACATTTCGGTCTTTCAATCTAGCGATCAACCCACGCAAACGTTTTTTTTTTTTTTTTTTTTTTTAGGTCCTTGCCACTGAAATCTCAGGAAACTAGGTGGCAGGGCCTGCCAGAGTAAATAACTGTAATACTAGTGTACCTGGTCTGCCTCCACGGGGCGAAGTGTGGGCAACGTCGGGCCTCAGCTGGGGTCCGGCGGCTAAATGGCCAGAAGAACAACGTACACAACATCACACACCTCAAGATCCATATACTTTTAAATCTCTGGCCTTTACAGTGAACTGTATCACACCACAATGTAAACTACGCGGAGATGGGGGAAACCCCTGGTGCCGTTTGACCCTAAACACACTTTACACTTTACACTTTACACTTTACATACACGAGAGGATATAATTATAAATGGGATCGGCAGTTGGCCTCACTTTAGCGAGCTTGCGTTTTACTGATGGGCAGCATATTGCAATATTATTAGTTTAGCCCTCACACTGCTGGCTAAAACATTATTGATCTCATCCGGATACAGTGATATAAGTATCTATACAGGACTGTGGAATGGTGTCGCTTAGAGACTGCGGGTTTTCCATGCATGTGACCTCTTCTCATTGAAATATCAACATTTATCTAATACACAATGTGTTGAGTGTTGTGAGCAGCATTGACATGAAGTATCTTTTAGACAAGACTTGAGTCTAACCATCCTGAACAGTGAGGATATAATCGATGCCCTCATGTTCACATTGTTTCTTTTGTGGGAGTTGCGTTAGGCATCTCCCCCGCCTGGAGTTATATTCAAATATATGAAGTCCATATATTTGATGCGTAAAAAGTATGTTGAAATAACAATCGGAAAATCTAAAAGAAACTTTTATATCATGAATTCGGGTTTTGCCAAAGTAACAGAGAAAAACAGTTTAGGATTTTTTGGTGTGTTATTTTGTAAACTGGAGTACGTTTTAAGTTTGCAGTGAGTGAATAGCACTTTATTTTATTTTATTTATTTTTTGCGTCTCCAAGTTTTATCATGTCTAAGCAAATGCTATTCTGCTTATTGGAGAAATTCAGACCTGCTGTCCACCTTATCTGCAATGTGATATCTTTATGCAGCAACGGGCCAGAATTCAAATTTTTTTAAAAAATTATTTTCCCCATTTATTATTTTTGAACGTGGCTATCAGTGTTAATCATGTTCTTTTTTCATTTTTATCTTGAACAGAGTTACTTTGATAAATATATAATTAAACGGTATGATCAATATACAAGTATAAACAAAAGTTCTCCATTTCTAGTTATCTATTTCCATTATTGCTGGAATAATGCCCGGCTTTCGCTTACAGAATTGTTCATTCGCTTTCCCAGTTCTGCTTTATTGTAAACCAACTTTTTCCAGGTGCACCCACCATTTGTTTTATCACGGAGCACTGTCTTAACTTTCTCATAACTCAGTAGTCTCTGTCGGAGTGTTGGGTTACAAAGATCAGAACTCCTACCTTGACATCTCCTTCCCACAAGATATATTGGCTGTTGGAAGCACCTATCATCGCATGACCTTGGAGTCCCACATGCGGTCAGTGTTGCAAGCTGCAAGGTCATGTAACTTGACATAGGTGATTATGCTTTGTCCATGCTGTGTGTTTTCTTTGGGTCACATCATGCTGGGTGGCAAAAAATTTGATTTCGGATCAGGACCATGCAATGATTTTTGAGGATCTGGGTGCATGGTTAGTTTTGAGGCCCCTTTATTTTTCTAGAACTATATTATAACCATTTAAGAAACGTACTGGAGCCTTCCTTCTGTGTCAGGTTCAGGGTGCTTCGCATTCCTGGTCCCCTCTCCCCTTTTACATTGCCTTGCTTCGGATGTCTGTGTATGATCGCGTATTGGGGCAATTTGCAATCTTTCATTTAGTTATACCACTTATAAACTTCCCTTATATGTAAGCTAGTCGGAAATTGCGGAATTATTATTTTTTGAAGTGTAGTCACATTTAAAAGGTGAACGAAGTACGATACTAAAGTCAGTCATCGTTGTTGAACAAATCCTCTCCTTTTGGAGCTCTAACCTTCAAGATTTGAGTCAGGTTGTTAATCTAGCGTGTTACCGAGACAACAACAACAACAACAAAAAGCAATACTCTTGATCTGATTATCAGCAGCGATTCTTATTGCATCTGTGGATAAATGACCCACTGGGTGGCAGTGATCATGATCACAGTGTACTTACGTGCGAGCTAATTAAAGGCGTAGCTACTGTTGCACCCACCGGTACAGCAGTTCCTCAGATGGGTTGGGGGTTTGTGCAGTACAGCACACACAGGGAATAATAGATCCACGAGACAGTCGAGGTCCGCCACAGCATATGCGTAGTTGTGGCCCACCTCCCCGTGGTGTAGACCAGCATTTCCCAAACTGGAGTCCGTGAAACGGTGGTCGACCATATATATATATAAATAAATAAATTTTCTGTTTATACTCCTTGACAACCAAACGATCAGAGGAGTTTACAAGATAAATGCTACCTGGGTAGTAGAAATTACGCAAATACATTACCTATACATACATATGTTATATATTTCTTGACTAAATGTCAAAGAGTATGAAAAGGTTATTTAAGTATGGGTAACATATCTTCATCAGTTCTACTACCCAGGTAGTATGCATGCATCGTTTTATTATATCTCATATTGTGAATACCTTCACAACGGGTTTACTAGGTATTGCACTACTTCGAATAAGTAACGCTTCTCTGGTAGAGAAAACTACTGTTACTTATTCTCAGATGAGCACCACCACCACCCAGACGGCGGCACCGTTTCGAAGCGGATTGGCTTCATCATCGGTGGGTGGGCAGGTACCCTGTTGCAATATACCAAGCACGCCATCAAGCATCTCTCATATTGTGGAGTCATACTTCATAACTGGGTTCTCAATATTGCAACAAGGTACCTGCCCACCCGCCGATGATGAAGCCATCCAGCTTCGAAAGATGCTGTCCGGGTGGTGGTGCCCATCTGAGAATAAGTAACAGTAGTCTTCTCTACTAGAGAAGCGTTACTTATTCGAAGTAGTGCAATACCTAGGCAACCCATTGTGAAGGTATTCACAATATGAGATATAATAAAACGATGCATGCATGCTACCTGGGTAGTAGAAATGACGCGGATACATTACCCATGCTTAAACAGCCTTTTCATACATACATATGTTATATATAGGGTCCGCAAAGGTTTTTTGATATCTGAAGGGGCCCGTGAACTTTTTTTTTTTATTTTCGAATGGGTCCGTAGATCTCAGTAGTTTTGGAACCACTGATGAAGACGGACATTGGGCAGGCTTTCCAGGGGATCGCCTGCCTAGTGACAAAGAGGCCAGAAACGACTAAACAATACACAACACACACACACACACACTACACAAACATAACACTACACACATTTCTGGCCTTTTACAGAGTTCTGTATCCTACACAGTGTACCAAGGCGGAGATGAACTGACGTTCAGGTGCCGTCCTACACAAGATTTCTTTCTTTGAGTTATGTTACAGACATAACTCAAAGGTAAAGGGAAGGCTTTTGCTTTGATATCTGAAGATTTGAGTTAAGACCAGCAAGAATGTCTAAATAACAATCGGAAAATCTGTTTTTCAATATGTGTAGTGGGACCAGCTGATGATGTTACCAACCTCAAATTGTAAATGGGAAGCATTTGAGGAAGTAATCGTAAGAGCTTCAGACCATCTTAGTCTAGAAGATCGCAAAGCTTGGTAACCAGACATCTGGGGGGGGGGGGGGGGGTAAGAACTTGATTAAGTCCTCCCCATTACGATTTACAACGCCCTTAAGGGGGATCAGTAAAATGAACGTATATTTTCAATAGATGCGAGATAAGAATTGAGAGTAATAGAAGGCTGCATGGAATTTTTTGCGTTAAGTTATGGCAGGTAATTTATTTAAATAATAAATTGTACATTATTGCAATAGTTTACCCGCCAGATGACCAAGGCTGAATGTTTGTTAAAATTCATACTGAATGATCCTTTTTACATGTTGGGGGAACTGACTGATTGGGGATGTCTTTTTTTTTTTTTTTTTTTTTTTTAAGTAGATATAGAAAATGTCCACTTCCTGGCATCATGCAGCCATTCTAATACTACAAGTAATAACGTTCGTAGTTATATATCATAATCATCCCATCAAGTTAAGGATAGAAAGGCTAACGCTGCCCTCTTTCTGTTGTACGGCAGCATGTTCCATCTTGTTTATTGTTGGTTTTCTTTACTTAAAACGAGAGATGTCGGTTTCTCTAGATAGTGCAAGTAGGCAGTGAATGACACTATGAAGTGAGTAGCGATATCTGTACACACCGAAGCCTCATAACAACCTAAGAGTGGAATGCTACAGAATTGCTACGAGTATAAAGGGAGTATTGATGAATCGAAGATCTAGGGCATGAAGAGGTTATCATTGTTTTATTAGCGGCATATCAAGTCTTCATCCTCACGCGTAAAAAAAAATTAATAATAAAGAAAAAAAGAGAAAGCGACTCTTTTAAAGAATAATCATTTGCTTTCAGCTACCGTATAATCGATGAGGTTAAAGGTTTCGGTTTGCCACTGTGCTAGAGAATGTCAGTATAAATAACCACTACATGCATAGGGATAGAAAATACTTTTTGACCTTTGACATTCAGTAAGAGTAACTTTTTAATCATGTAATTAGGCATGGACATCTTCAGCTTATTATGCAAGTTTTGGAACTAAAAACTTGCATAATATTAAGGTGCTCCCCAAACGAAACTCATTCCTTTTCGTTTCTTTATTTAGCATAGTTTATACAAGTACAGCGATGCATTTGTGGGTAGCACATTTGGTATTATCCCCACACTGGGTGGAAAAGACCTGAGTTCGAATTCCGTCATGGCACGAGGAATTTTTATGGGCCTTTTTTCGCAGCGTGGTTGAGTTAATCGGTTTCAGGCATAGGTAGCGTGGTTTTTTCTTTCTGAAAACGCGGGTTTTCCGTCCAGCAAACAGCAAATCGGCCACAGAACATGCAGTTTTACAGACATATCGACATGGCCTAAGTTTCTGATGCATCTGAACCCCTACAACAACCAATTACTGTGATATACGCTGGTTACTCTGTATGCAAAAATATAGCACAAAATAAGAATTTAAATAAAATGAATGTACAATAATATACAACAATTTACGGCCCTGAACAAAATTCGAGACAAGACGTAATATATGAGATTCGGATAGTGATGCTCTGGCACTCCGCAAGAGGATGGAACAGTGAAAGATTATTATTCCGTAAGACAGTAAGTTAGAACGAAGAAAATGAAGGTGAATAGAGTAAAACGTTTTGGCAGTGTTCATTATGAAACCGATCTGGTGACCATGATCCAGATTAACATGCGTGAAGCGCGAAAACAAGGCCAAATTGGAATAGGTTGATCTATGAATTTGATAAACTTGAGTTGTAATTCGCGGATAAAAGGCTGGATGTATGCGCTCAAATTCTTGAAGATTGCCGTTTCGAAGATCTTGGCTAAAACTGTAATAATCTAAAACTTTAATAATTGGTCGGTAATTCCAAGAATCAGATATACTGTATTTCCACGAATTTTGAAAATAGGAACTAATTGTAACTTTTGAAAGAGTTAGGATAAATACCACAGGAAATGCAGGAATCGAACAACTTAGAGAATTGGCAGTTATTCCAGCATTTTTAAACAGTAACAGTATTTCATCTGGACCTTCCGCGATATGATCTTTGATTCATAAATAACAGTTAAAACATGTTGGGCTGAAGTTCAAATGAACTCCGACAAACCTGACGTCAACTATCGACTGAGAGTGTCGATAGTTGACATTCAGGTTTAGGGAGAGTGTCGCAGTTCAGGGAGGAAGCTGAGAAAATTTGAGCGAAAAGATTTGCCTTTTCAGCGAGAATGATGCTTGTCTAAGAGAATAGTTATACGGTTCGATTTACTCAAACTTTTGACTAAATTGAACCCCGTTAATGCTTCATGACATGAAGCATTAACGGCGGGTGTCCGGATATTTATTGTAGCGTAATATGTATAAATATTCATTTACGTTTCACTTCTATTAACTACAGAAAAGAAAAATTTAATTAATTTAAGAAAAAATCGAACTCGACTAAAATGTAACGCCTGCGTACATTAACTGATTTCTTTTTTAATAGTATATAACAGAGCTGTGTTGGTGAATAATGTCTGTCTGTGTTCTCTGAAAGAGCATTATAAAAACACCGACCAAACTTTTATTTGCAAATTATTAAACAGTTCATTGATTGTTACCCAAAGGAGGAAAAGAGGATTTCCTGCGCAAAGGCACGTTTAATTAACTAAATAAAGTTGCAAATAATGTCAACTCTTTGGATCCATTTTGGGATTTAATTTCAAGCCAAGTTGTTATATTGTAGAGGCGACCGGACTCTTCTGAGACAGGTTGGCGGCCTCAATTCATAATCTGTCTCAGTAACTTATCTTCAGAACAGAATTACAAAGCTGATCCGAAACGTTGGCATTGTTTGCAATTTAATTCCATTAATAACCGTGCCTTTCTGTAGGAAATCTTCGTTTTCACCTCGTAACAATCAGAGAACCATTCAATTTGCAAATATACACTCTCCAGTCTAAACATTGTGACCAGGAATCCTTATAGAGTCAATGCCACGCATTGACTCTGTCTTGAATATATAAAGCCTCTGAACGTCGCAAGAGCTATATTGAACCATGTCTCTAAGACTGCGTTCCGTAAATCTGCGATAGTCCTTGGTGGAGGATTGGTCGATCTACCTAATCTCAGAGAGAAACGAGTGACAAGGTGGCGAAACCACTATACTTTCACGGAGGGCCACCCACGAGACATAGAAGAACGGCGATCGTAACTGAACGGGAGTACTTGTAAGTAATCTCTCGTTGACCACCTTAACGTTTTGTAAAACTTTATTGGAAGTTTATCAATTGCAGTGCTTTTGCTCGAACTAAGCCGGAACACCGTTCCTGCTTAGTTCGAGCGTTGTAGTGTTCAGTCTACTATGATGGATATAGTCTATTAATTTTTTTTTTAAAGTTCTCATTTCCTTCTGTCAGCGATATGAAGTATAAATAGTATAAGAAGTTTATCTATCAAATTTTCTGTTCTTTAAAACAAGGTTGCCGTAGCCTAGTGGTCAGGCGCGCGGGTGCATAAGTACACGTGCCTTGAGTGACCGGGGTTTCAAGCCCGTGGCTGCTGAATGCGGTGCTGTTTCTTGTATTCTGTCTATCTTGTGAACTCCTCTGACCGTTTGGTCGTCCCGGAGTATAAACAGAAAATTTATTTATTTATTTATATACCACTGTGATCTGCCAAGTTACGATATTGCCAGGCAACGCTCTTGAAGACTTTTTTTTAAAATTACATTTGTCATCGCAAACTATAATTAGTTATTTATATGCGAACAGACTTTTGTATTTAAAGCAACCATCTGAGTTCATGGTGAACGTCCCTTGCATCTCAGAATATTGCTTCCTAGAAACTTTGACGCCACCCCCTCTGGTTATACAGAAAGAAGAACATAATCCTCTGGTGTAAGTATCACCCGTACCTTTGTTCCCACGTGCACGGGTGATATTTACAAGGTATCACAGGTGTTACGAAAGTTGTGCGAGTAGGTTGGTGACTCCCAGACGGCGTCATTTCTGTAAATAGACTGGTTATTGTCCACCTTGGACACTCGAAAGTTACACCTCTTCTACTCAAATGATTTTACACCATCAAAGACCATTTGAAGTACGTGTGGACTCTGTGGCGCAGGTAAACGCTAGAAAAAGATTTAAAGTTTTCCTCTTCCAGCTGGGTTAAAGAGAAAAGGTTATTATTGCAAACCTAAATAAAACTGTTATTTGGATGTAAAATTTTTAAAAATTTAAATCAATCTGAAGTAAACACTTCTCCCAGAAACGGCACCTTATACAATTGGATTTTCATGACTTATTGGTTTATATTAACAGATACAGACTGCATAAGTAATACTATATTGAGGGGCACAAATTCAAATTGAGGAAGGATAGTGTCAGAATAGATGTGCGGAAGTTTGCCTTCAGCCAACGGGTGGTTTATTGCTGGAACAAGCTTCATCCGTTGTCGTGCAAGTGGATAGTGTGAATAAATTCAAGTAAGAACTATAAAAACTTTCTTGGAGGGGATGGACAGGCGAAATGGTAATATTTTTATTTTGCTTAAACTTGCTTTCTTGCATCATTTGCTACTAACATGAATATAGTTATATTTCGGTATGTAACTATATTTTATGTATGCAATCTGCACACAATTATGTACGGTATTACTCGCTTAAAGGTCGGGAATCCGCTTAATATTACCATGACATAAAATATGGAGATGAATGCTGATCAACTCAGATTCGCAATACCGTTTTACATATTTGTTTTTTCTAATATATATATATATATATAATTTTTAAACTATTTTGCGTTAATTAAATTTGAAAGAATATTTGGGAAAATACGAACGAAAATTTATATATGTATATTCTTAACTACTCAAAGTATTATTATCTAATTTGCTAGCGGAGTTGGAGGCTGCCAAATTTTTAAAGAAAATAAAATATAGTGAGAAACACTAATAGAATATTCAACCAAAATTGTTAAAACATTTAGCGTCTCCCTTTTCAGTTACGTAGGAAACCCCGATAAATCAAAATAAATGAACTAAACATAAATTCCCAAAAATTTTATAAACAAGGATTCGACCCATCCCAGGGCCCGATCTTGTATAACCACAAGGCCTCGGTAAACCGAAATAAACAAAGGTAAACATTCCGAGATAATACTGGTTTTAGTAGTGGCAAAGGATGCAAAGAAAGCACATGAAAGCAGACTTACACAGCATAAGCCATTAAAAAAGAAAAAAAAAAAAAAAAGACCATCGCCATTAAGTCGGTTGAGAGGGCATGGTTCTAACTAGATCAACCAGTATTCATCTGATGGAAACCAGTCAGAAGTGTTTCAGCGAAAGTATCTGATCATAGAGCACTATTTGTGGGATGGGGGATAGAGAAATGCTGTAAATAATAAATAGTCAGTGTGCCGCTTTTGAAAATATTCTTTCAAATTGAATCAACGTAGTGTATGGTGAAAAGCACGAAGGTAAATCAAAATGAAAACAAGATTTCGATTTTCTGAATTTAATATTACGCCACCATAGATGTAAATTTTTGAGTTCAATTTTAAACATCGAAAAAGGTGAAAATAATACATACATATATTTCAATATATAATAGTAAAGTGTGTTTTTTTTTTCAAAGCGGCTTATTATATGCTTATTACGAGCATTTTTATCACAAAAAATTCCATTCCGTTTATCACAAAGAAATTTCATAATAAAATCTCATGTAATTCCATATATCGTGTTTAATTTATTTAATATTTTATACGTACTGGATTCATGTATACGACTATCTCAGCAACTGTGTTATGCATAGGCGTATATGGATGTATAGTTATTAGTTATTTAATGTTAAACCCCTAGCATTGTCGCTGTTGTGGGTATTGCATCAGGCAATCATGTAACCAATCACTGCCTGCAATAAATATATTTATATGTATTAATTAAAGAAAAAAATATAACGTTGTCGTTTATAGACCAACTTGACTTATTGCAAATTTTTATGAAACGTGTACATCGCTTTTCATACGACTTTCTTAATCTTTCTCAGTGCAACTCTCCTTACTTCTCCAGACATCTTAGGATCAAGTGTCAGTTGCACCCCACAACAAAGAGAGATTTTTCCAGCTTTCCCAGACTTCGCAGGCTTCGTGGGAAACTGAAGACGCTTACAACTGAACAGGACCAAATTCTACACACGTGACACACCGCTCGCACGAGAGACAGATCGACTGTTAGGAGCGCCTGTCAGCGCTTGCATTTGGATTCTTACAAGCGGTCAGTGTTACAATGTACAGTTCAGTACAATGTCTCGATTTGACATATGGGCTTGTGTTTTGCCTCTATGAACTGGCTTGGATGGCCCTGACGAATGCTGCATACACTCATCGCTGACATAACTGCAAGACCTGTCCTTGTGCATAGTGATTGCGTTTTTTTTAAACTTATTTCCTTCATTTTATTTTTGGCTATAGTTTAGTTCACAAGAAAATCACAATCAAAAAGAAACAGCTTTGCAGAATCGAACTGCACCTGTTTAATTACTAAAAACCACAATAAGAAAATAAACTTGAATAAATCGGAAGGGTTAAACTCAGCTGTATTAAGCGAATTTTGGAGTTGTCACTTGATTTCGGGCGAAGTTATGATGTCGGAAAGGCAGGTCGTAACCTTGAAAGGTATTGTTACTTTGATGAAAGGAATTTTGGTTCATTATGCAAAACCGCATTGGTAACAAATTTTTGTTTGATAATATTATAAAATACCGGTAAATAGACATTATGAATCGTCACATTACCATCAGAACCAGGGACGCACCGAGTGAGGGGAGGGGGGGGAGTGACTGTCAGATTCCGCCCTCCCTAAAGAAACAAAACAACAACAACCATAATAATAATAGTAACCTGAATAATATTGTCAAAGGAATGGCTTTGATCCTTAGCTCCCCCCCCCACACACACACCCAATGAAAAAGTCGGGACACTCGCCTGATCAGAGTAATCGTAGGTTTAACATTCTCATTTAATTAAGCAACTTCAGCGAAAACCAAGTCTTTCTACCTGTTGCTGTAATGAAATAATTTGCCCGCTCAGTAAGGTCCAGTCATCTGATTGCGTTTATGTTTACAAATTGAGTGCATACATATATGTATATATATTTTATTTTTATTTATTTATTGTTTTTTTTTTTTCGCAACTGTTCCTTACAAAGTTCATTTTAGTGATACACTTCAGTTTGCTATATTAAAAAATCTGTAGAATAATTTTAATAATGTAATTTTATTTTATTATTATTTTTTATCCTTGAAGTAGAAGTTTAAATCTGAGAACAGACTCCTGAATACTAGAAGAACCCTTCCCCCCCTCCCCCAAAGTTCCTTTAATCTTGGTCTGGTTCACAGACAGCGCCGTGTTCTGTCAGTGTTCACAACATGCACCACTTCTGATTGTATCAACAGTTGGATGGGGCGACAGATCGTAAAATAGCGTCGGTGTGTCTATGGATAGAGATTCTTTAAAGACTGTTTTATACGAGTAGGAACACAGTATCTATCAATTAAAGACAAACATGTTTTTAGTTTGTGCGTGTATCTGAGGCGAAACTACAACTCCACCCCCTTGTTCTTTAATAACCATACCAGCCGCCAGGTCTCCCCCCCCCCCGGCCATTTTGACTTTAGTCGAAGCTGTAGTTGCCGATCTCAGACGGAGGGGTATTCTCCTTCCCCTGGATTATTGCGGGTTTTTCAATCACCACAACACTCAAATCTGGCGGAAAATACATCCTCGTACACATATAAATACACGGCTCGATGTAATCTACTCACCTGTTTGGATTCTGCTTATTTACCAGTAGTAAATGAGGTATTCTGAACTTTTGTTATATTACGACATCTTAAAAAGAGTAAAGAAATATGTAAGTGGAACTATAAAAAAAATCACAAAATTAATTCATACAAAATTGCATGTATTTCATTGCACGAGACCCGGTCCAGCTGTGCTATTTGCACATGTTTTACCATCGGCTTTGATGATACGCAATAATTTTTTTTTTTTTTTTTTTTTTTGTTGTTGTTACCGGGAAATGGTGCAATATGATCTAAGTAGCCAATACACTAATGCTTTTGAGCATATCCGTAATTAATTGTGGTCAGAATGAACAAGAACTGGCTTAAAATAAACGTTTATTTGCATATGTCGTCCCGTTATCGCTGTGCAATGCAGCGCTGGGCGTAGTTCATATGAAATTTCGACTTTTTTAATCCTTGTTTACTCGTTTTTTATGTATTATTAAGTTATGCAACATACACATAATGCGATATAATTATTATTTGTTAAACAACAACGTGAGCAAATAATATTGCATTTAATCTTGATTAATAGTACTTTGGCAGATCAGAGAAAGTCTTTTACAATTATTACTTGTTATTTTATCTGTTATCGATGTGTAATTACTGATTATTTCCTGCAATTAGTGTAGTTTTACTAATAAATAATTTCAAATTTATTTATAATTTATTATTTAGAATAACTTCGTAATAAGACTATATTATCCTTAGCAAGATTTATTTCATATAAATATATCGGAAAACTAAAACTTTTATATTATTACAAGTTTACCTAACCTTGCGTAGCGGTGGGTAAGATAGATACTGCTATGCATTTTTTATTTTTTAAACAATACTAATCTTATCATTATAGTACTAATTTTTAATATTTACTATTACACATTCTCAAATTTTCAAAAATATTTTATTACCAAAGATATGATGAGTAATATGAACTTAAAAAAATAAGGGTCCAATTTAACGTTCAGTGGTTGGTCTCTTATGTAAATTCCTTTCCCTGTTGCATGCTTTTTTATCACCTCGTTCACCGTTTTTTGTCAAAAGAATCAAGGATCGGGAGGGAGGGGGTTGGTAAAGAGAGGGAGAGAAACAAGCTTGTACAGTGTATTTGAATTTGATCATTAATCCCGAAGTAGAGAAAACGTGAATGAAACTTATTTATTACGCTACCAATTCTATTGCTGCGTTTCGCTTAATTCATAATTTACAATATCAGTCATTTGCGTAAACGCATCAGCTATTTAAAAATAAAACGCGTTAAATTCTTCTCATTGTTATAAACCGGATTCCTGGTTAAGACTTCTGGAATTCAACTCAAAAATATTTTCCATCAAGGCCATTAAGCCATGGGGTTAAACCAGAGAGGGTTGTTATTATTGTTATGACTATAATATATAGCAAAAATAATTATTATTAATTACTGAAATTATGAGTATGGAAATAGTCATTCACTTTTTACAGTTAATTATATTTTTACTTCATTTTGAAAGTTAAGGGAAAATACTATTTGTTTTAAACTTAAATTCTTATTTAGAAGGAATTTCATTTATAATCAAAATGAATGTAGAGAATAATTTTTTTTCCTGTCGTTTTTCTCCGAACCACAGGACATTTTGTTTTCATCTCTTTTGCGTGATGGTGATGAATTTAGTTTGAAGCGTTCATTATTCGTCGTAACTTTTATTTTTTGAGTTGTTGATGTGACTTAATGAACGAATACAGGAAATAATAAGACCTCTATTCGTAATGAATCTGTATATCGTGTAACCTCTTTGATAATATTGTAACTGTATTATTATTGGTTAGCTTTGTTTTTTTTTCAGCAAATTACAGAAAAATTCAGTCTTAGCGGCTACTGTGTTGTTTGATTTTATTGCTGATTAGAAACTGATTATATTTATATAATGTATTAAGAAAACAGCATAATTTTGTTTGCAAAATAGCGTAGATCGAAAAACTTGCCTTCTTTTACCACTTTGGAAATTTTTCTCTTTAAGACGTTTTCAACTACTCCTTGCAACCTCTCTCAATGGATTTGCTTTGTTATTATATTCATTATAGTAAAATAAGGGAAATGATAGACCTACTATACATCTTTATGCTAAATTAGTATTACTCCAACCCCCCCCCCCTTTTTTTTTTTAAATTCTTAACAATGAAAGACGATATTTCTGCCCTAACTACGTGCAGAGGAATGTTGTAGAGCAGTGGTTCCCAAACTACTGAGATCTACGGACCCTTTCAAAAATCAAAAAAAAGTTTGCGGACCCCTATATATAACATACTGTATATGTAGTTGACCACTGTTTCGCAGACCCCTGGAACTGGCCTGCGGACCCAAGTTTGGGAAATGCTGTTGTAAAGTATTTCAGATAACTTGAATCGGCGACGATAATTTTACTGCTGTTTCTTCTTCGTGATGTTGTCAGCTTAGCATTTATCTCCTTCCGGGCAAGAATATATAACGGAAACGATCGAAACAATCACATTAGTGAAACCACATTAGTGAAACCTCAGTAAGAAATTAACGGAGCGGACTGCAATGTGCTTTACAAATGTAATGACAAGGTAGGTACCTTGACCTTGTTTGGAGATCTACCGTACTTCCCATCAAGGTGGCAATACTTTACTTCTGACTAGAACGTATTAATTAAACATGATAAACATCTGGGAGAGAAATGCTTGAAATTCTTGCTTTTGAAAGAATTGATTTTATTGACAAATTTTGCACTTATCAGGAAAAAAATATATTAGATATAATAATAGAATGAGAAACGATACTTTAAATCCTGTTTATATTATCTGCACATCAGAATTGCACCAGCTAATTGTACAGTATAATGACGATAGTCTATATAAGATAACAAAATGTAATGTAGAACTCGGTATGTACTGAAATATATAAAAAATTTAGTTATACTAGAAATGACAATATTTATACATTGATATGCACGTTTTCTCTGGTCAATACACATCCGTACCTAATTAAATGAAGGCATAGTTATCTGTTTCTGTGCCACTTATACCAGCATTATTTAAGCCTAACTATTAATGGTTTTATTGGGAGACAGTCCGCAGTTTAGAAAATTAAAAACAAGAATGATTATTCTAGTTTTTTGTTTGGGCTTTACTATAGACATTACGTTTTTCATAAATTATGAGAAACAGCGATAATTATTCTGATAAAAGTAAGAACATAGTTGTATATTTTTTTAAATTCCAAAATGCATTTTGTTGTATGTTTATTGATTATTAAGAAATATATTAAAATAGTTGATTGCAATAATTCATTATTTGTGGAAGGGGGAATGCCGGTTAGACATTGCACCAAGACTCCCCCTTGGTGTTCCTATATTTAACTAACTATACTGTTGTGTGCTGTTTTCATATCCTTGTAATGCGTATTAAAAGGGCCGCCGTAGCCTAGTGGTCAGGCGCGCGGGTGCATAAGTACACGTGCCTTGAGTGACCGGGGTTCAAGCCCGTGACTGCTGTATACGGTGCTGTTTCTTGTATTCTGTCTATCTTGTTAATTCCTCTGACTGTTTGGTCGTCCCGGAGTATAAACAGAAAATTTATTTTATTTAAATGGTTTCTTGCAAGGCTCATTAAAAATTTTATAGTATAATACTTCAATAGTTTTCCTAATACTTAATTCTTTCCCTATTTAGATAATGTAGTGGAATTGAAATCGGAATTTTTGCTTATTTGAACAACGTTCACTTTGTTCGTTACTAAAAGTGAATTTTCATGTTTCATGGGGACCTTAGTATCTACTCTAGGGGCAGAACAAGAATTTACAGGTTCTGTGGGGGGGGGGGGAAATGTTGTCTTTCTGTGCCATCTGTATTTTGTAATTGGTTTAATTATTGTTGGACGACGTACGAAAAGTCCGTTTGTTTATCAATGGTTAATCTTGAATTCTGGTATAGCAACAACCACATCACTTTCTAACAGATTGGCTAGTTACGAAATATTGTTATCTCAAAGTGTTGGAGTGGTGTGGTATAAACTTGTCTCTCACTCAAATGGCATCTTTGAAATATAATAATAAAATAAATAATAAAAAAATAAATAAATCCCTACCTATATAATTACAGTAAGATTTTTCCAGTCCCTAGAAGGGCATCAAAATTGAGAATGACAAAATGGGCCCTGATTTTAGCTATATTATGGATTAATAGGTTTTTATGGGCTCCTGTCATGAACTAAGAATTATTTACATCATTTTTATGGGAAAATGCTTTTAAAATAATTGAGTTAACGAAAGAGCTTTTGAGACGGAACACATTCGTAATTTGACCACGTCGAATGTAATAAAATGTGATTATTCGAACTAGAACAAATTTCTCAAAAATTCAAGATTTTTTTTTGAAAATTTCAGGAATAAAAAGTATTTCCTCCATAATATTATGAGGGTTTACTGTGCCCGCTAATAATTGAAGAAATTTCCTAGAAGGTTTGGTGTGAATATCTCTGAAGGGAGGAGGAAACTGAGGTTGAGGTAAGCACAGTAACAGCGAGTAGCAAGTTAAATCATTATTAGGAGTCGGACATACCGACTCCTAGTAATGACTTAACCGCTTGAGAAGTGTGAGTTATAACTGTTAACTCATTCTGTTAAAATAATAATAATCATAAAAATAATTTCCCCATTTACACACTTATGGTCTCCTTTGAAGTATGGGCTCCGGAGCCTTTCCTCGACTGTCCCTACTTAGTTTCGTCACCTTATCTGTTCCTGTATACAGATACTGTACTGTATTTAGTGTGGTAGAAATAATCCACAACTAGGAGTGATGACACTTTACTAGCTACTATATTTTCGAGGGCATTTCGCAGTATCCGTTCTCTTCGTAACTTAAATTCACAAGTATGCCGAAAGGGAAGAAGGCGCGGGGAGGGGGATATTGTTACGGGTTCATAACCGTTTTTAATGTCTGGGTGCTACGTATTTTGGATCTAATCAACTAGAGAAGTACTGTATGAAATACAGCAACTACTCTCAATAACATAACCGTTCTTTTAGTGGCGTCGTGTAGAATCAGACGACATGTGCCTCTTGCTACCAGCGCGCAGCATCCATGAATACACCACAGTAACCTCTGTGTTTTAAAGTGCATCACTGCCTGCACACGCATAAAAATAATATATTTTCTCCTATGTATAAAAGGCATATATGAAAGGAGAACTTTTTTTTGATTTGAGCGCCCCAGTGACTAAAAATATATACCAGCGGAAAATATTGTGTAGTTCATATATCTCATACTTCAGTTGTATATCTTATCTTAGTTCCCACCCACAGTAATATGGACTGATCCCTTCAGCGAAACAGACCTATGACAGTTTTCTCACAAGTTAAGCTCCACCCTCAGACGTCACTTACGCCAGAGCCGAAATACGAGCCCAGTTTTCAGTGAAGCGGCTAGTCCTGGAACTTAATGATAGTCGTTCGCTCGACGTTGGCACACTAATAGGTTTTCCAGGGCGGGAAGTTATACAAGAAATCTACAGAAGGAGAGTTCTCTGAATACAAGTAACTGTAAGAGGATTACGCAGAATGCAATCACGCTCTATGTTCTTATATACACATAGTTATCAGTGATGGATACATCGTGGGAGAATGTAGGTGGTGCGCCAATCGTTTAGCGCATCTTCCGAACGGGTAGAGGCAGCATCGGCATCTTTTGCATCACGGACTCTCCTGACTCCTGTATATCTGTTTCCTTCCTGTCAAAAATGGAACGTCACATCTGACAAAGGTAGTCAAAATATTAAGCCCAAAATGGAACACCACAAGATTAGTGAACTGTTTAAAGTGCGTATGCTAGGAAGTTGATTCCGACTAGAGTGGAATACTTTTCTGAGTTTATTTTTCCTCCACTTAAAAAAAAAAAAAAAAATTCCAAAAAACAACATCCAAGGCCCCGTCGTTTCAGATTTCAGTTTGCTAGTTAGGATACTTTATGGCTTCCCAAGATTTCTTTTAGGCAACGCTTTCTGTAATAAGGACAACTGGTAAGTGAATTTTAACTGTTTTGATTAAATTTCATAATTTAGTTAACGTTTTAGCCTCTGAAATTCTGTATGAATTGTTAAAATAATAAGAGATGAATTGCAGTAGTACGGGGGGGTACAATTCTGGCATGGAGTGAGATGTGTGAACAAGAGACTTTTGATGTTAATTTTTGGATTGAGTATTCATAAAGATATTAAGTTTTTCTTTCCTTTTATTATTACAAAGTATTATTTTTTATATTTTTGTTTGTTTTTGGCGAAAATACAAATTTAGCTGTGTGTGTGCGTAACATCTCCATGAACACCTCTTCAAAATATGTTCCTTTAATGAACTTATAGTGAGTTATTAACAATGTTTTTTCTTTTATGTACAAGAGGGGAGGAATTATGGCAGGCTTAAAAAAAATCGTTAAGCCGAAAAAGCTTAATTGGCTAAAATTTTAGTCATTAAGTTTTTTTCTTACCAAAGCAGCAAGAAAAAAGTTTAATGAATCAAAATTATAGTTAGTAGCGTATCGTAAAGACCTGTAGACCTCACTTTGTAGGGGAGGGGGTGGATACTGTTTCTAAGGGTCGGAACTTCCGAATAGTTTCATTAATATAGAGAACAAAGTATTTTGAAGAAATATCATGTAAGTAATGAGCTTTGCGAATGGATCCCTTCCGATTTTCTGCTACATGACTGATTATAGTTTTCTATTGATTTAAATATACCGACGACTAAGTTCCTAACTAAACTGACTGTATATTTACAATAATCTTCCGATTCGAGAACTATGCATAGAAATGCATGATGCTCGGATACTCATGAGGAGCGATTTTCTCACATAATGGGAGGATACGAGCCATGTGCTTCATTGGGGTTGACACATTTTCATTTAGCACATCAATCACGCATTGTTTGAAAAGAGAATTTAAATTATATCACAATAAACGCAAAGTGCAGTGAGTTGGTCCTCGTAGTTAGTACAGTAGTTATGATTTTTTTTTTTTTTTTTTTTTTAAATATTGGATGGAAAAAGCTGGGTTCCAATCCATTTCTAACATGAGTTAGTCAAGTTTCGTGTGAAGATAGTATGATTTTTATCTCCTTGAAACTGTTTTTTTTAGCTCAGAAAACAGGAAAACCAGTTGAAGAATGCACGCTAAACACAGACAATATTCATGCTACACTGCCTTAGTTGCTTTGGCGCTCAAAATACACATAACCTAGCCTCTTCTTCAATAACTATTATTTTTCGCTGCAATAGAGAAGGCGGTACAAGTGTTGTTAGACTTCATTCAGAAATCTGACATGAGCACCTTCACGTGTAGTACAGTGTTTACAGCGATCGCAGTTCTTCCTCACCGTGCATAAAATAACTGGGTTCGAATCCCGTGAAGATGTGAAGAATTTTGCAGGAGGCTCTTTTTCTCAACGTGGCTAAGGCGAGGGTTGCATGCCAGCAAAACCAACGTATAATCACGCAGTTTATATAGGCCACAGAACGCTGGGTAACGTTTTCGGGGCTAGTGTGCCGAAATTATTATTTTATCAGAATGAGAGTTGACAGTTATCTCAATTTTAATAACGTTTTTGTGGAAGTGTTTCACACTTTTCAAGTGTCTTAAATCATTATTAAGAGTCGTACATAAGGAAAAAAACCACTATTGTTTCTATGCTCACCTCACGTTTTTCTTTTAGCGAGAAGGGGAGGTGGATGTGGCCAAAAAATTTACGTATATTAAAATTTACTTATTCGGGTGTCCCCCTCCCCAGATCTGCAGAAGGCGGAATTAAATAAAAATTTTAAATAAAATTTACTCCAAACCTCCTAAACTTCCTAGGAAAGTTTTTCATCTGCTAGAGTAAATCAGTCATATGATTAAGGAAAAAGTCTTTATTCCTGAATTTCAGTGAAATTTTATTCTGTCTCCTTGGATATCGCATTTTATTACATTTTGCGTAGCATAAATTACGTCTCAAAAGTTCCTTCGTTAAGCCGAACACATTTCACATAAAAAAACTACGTTGTAAATAGTGGTTAGTTCACGAGAGTATCCTTCAAAAGATTATTTAATTTAATCCATAATCTACCTAAAACCAGAACCCATTTAAGCACTCCAGGGGCTGCCCGAATATACAACTAAATTTGGATATAAGTAACTTTTAAGGCGGAATCCCCCCCCCCCCCCAGCCAATCCAAATGGGCCATAGCTAACATATTATGCAGTTTCAGTGGAATAAAAAAGTGTAAATATTTTTTTAGTTTAAATCGCATATCGTTCTGCACTATTTTTAATATTCGTTCAGACAGCCTAGTCATATCAAGGATGGGGGGGGGGGGGTACAAAAGTAGTTTTGCATAGGTTTAGTTTTATACAGCCATACCGAAAGCCTTTCTTATTCATTTTAGTATAATTATCTATAATCCATTTTGGCTGACTATTAGAGGGCGACCTAGAAGTGTTGCTCTACTTTTGGATTGAAAACACCGGTAATAGTTGAACAAAGTAACTGGACTCACTGCTTGGTGAGTACGGGTCCAGGGTGTCTAGCCGAGCCAGGCCTTTCAGGTTTAGTTCCTTTCTTTTTCAGTTAATTATTTAATGGCAACTTAAGTTAAAAATATTGTGGATATGATCCCTTTCACACCCTTACCATCTGACGTTGGTAAAGGTGTCAAAGGGATTGAGCCCCGATTTATTCTGGGTGACAGAAATCTTATGATGATGAACTGAAACAGGGAAATCACTTTAATGATTTCGCAGCACACATCTGCGAAAGAAGAGAAAAACGACAAAAATTTAACAGAAAAAAAAATATATAAATAATAATAATAAATAAATTTAAAAAATGAGGCCTAAGTTAGTTTTGTTGCAGTTTTTATTCGTTTAATCACGCCAAAAGCAACATAGCCCAACCATGCCATGCCAGCTTATGGCGATTGTGAGATTGCTGTTCGACGTGAGTTTATAGTGACCCAGTAATGGTTGTTGTGTCTGTTAACACGACCATTCAAATGAAACACTGCGGTGCCAGTTTTCATCCACCTATGATGCAATCCATTCGCAGAAGTGTTCAGGATGATGTATCTTCATTCGTTATGCGCACAAGGGAGCTTTTGTAAGATATTCTACGCATTTGATTTCGAAATCTGGCTTGTTCAAGTGGCCATATTGACTTTTCTGGATTTTGTACGGCTTTCTTAATAACCCTTTCATTCCGAGGATCTCTTTAATATCTCCTAAGTTCCAAAAACGTTTATCTCCTACTTTTACGTTTTACTCCAGACTGATATGTATACTTCGATCAAATTCCAGTCTCGGGCTGAAAGAATAGGTTAATTTAGGCTTTATAACGACGTATAATCAGATATAAGGATACGGGGAGCTTGGGGTGGAATACTTGTGTACATAATGCAGTTTAACTTAGCTGTGGTAAATTAAACATACCGCACTATGCATAACAGTACAATTGCCTAATCAGAAATGAAAAGGGCGTGTTGACATCAGGTTTCTTTTGTTAATTAACACCCACGCTTCAGTTTTACCTTTTTAAAAAGGTACTGAGATGATTTTAAAAGATTTTTTTTAAAGCTGGAAAAAAAAAAAAAAAATCGATGGGATGGTTTTCTGGTATGAAAAGGTAAGACCGTATTTAATAGGCACAGTCATGTTTCAATTAAAGGTAATTTTGATTCAGCCAATTCTTTGCCTAGATATTTGAGCTGAAATTTTTGAATCTAATGTTAAAATTACTGTTACCGTTTAGATGTTACGATTTATAAATTTAAAATTTGCCTAATCAGTTGTTTTTTCCCCCATAGGAAAGTTGTTCTCCGTCCTCGGTTTAGTTTAAGAACGACATAGGTGTATTTCTGAAACGAACGTAAAATTAATGATTTCCCAGAACTCCTTGCTCCCCCCCCACACTTTAGAAAATCTCGGGACTGCCCCTACTCCCACTACAGGAAACAGTGCGATTTCGCCCTGTTTCTCTTCTAAGCATAGACTTCCTGTATCTTCAAATTTGGCCATCATCTTTCTAAGACCTTCAGATGCCATAGGACAGGTGCGTCCAATCTGTTTTGACTATGGACCAAAACATAAAATGCTGAAGGTCGCAGCCGAATGGGTACTTACACGAAGGATGCAGGTGGCCCACTTTCCGCGTCTTCGCTCAGCTTAAATGGTGTAAGTTAATGGGGGCGCACGCAGTAACAGTGTGTCAGAAGTCTCCAGAGCTGTATGCAGCACTCAAGGCGTGGCTTGACCATTGCCTTATACAAAGTGATAATCACCTCCTTTTCCCTGCTAGCAAATTTTCCTGTATATCATTGACAATACCCCATGACCTGCTCTGGCAGTCTGTCTGCATTGCTGGTTATGTTAATCTGCCCGCTTACTGAATAAAGTTTAGTTTCAGCTTGCTGGTTCCAGCGGCTGATGCAGTAGACATTGTGTTGTTGCTGTGCGCTGATTGGAGGAATGAATGGGTGGACAATATGGCGGATGCGCAGAAACGAAGTTTTCTTGGTTTGTGCAAGTCTTTTTTTCTCACAGTTTTTGCTGTTCGTATTAGTTAATGGATGATCTGTTTTTTTTTTTTTTTTATCATGTAATTAAGTTTCCTTTATTCAAACTTGGAATCCCTACTTGTGTGTGCATACCACTCAATTCACACATACATACTGACGTGTGACGGCTTCGAGTAACGCAAGTGCCCAAAACTGACAACAGACGCTGCTTAACCTGCATTTTGTGTGAACAAGAAGGCACCAACCACGTGCTGCTAAAGGTAAACTAACGTCTGACTAGCCTGTACTGGAAAGTATTACATCTTTGACAGGGAGCGTGATCATGGATGGGGTTTTCAGAACATCCATTTGTAATTCTCTAATTGCTGGGTTTCTTATTTCTAAGATATTGAACTTTAAGATAGTAGGCATTTTTGATAAGAAGAAAAAGCTCGTATTAATTGTATTGCGTATAAGAAGACGGTTAGGTTATTTAGAATAACGTTAAAAGGGATTCTCAAGTAGCTCTCCCTCTCTAGGAGATGGTAACGATTCTAAGAGACAGTGTCAGATAAGTAAGAAAAGTTTACTGTGGGACGCATAACACTTTCGGCTGCTTACATGGCCGCGAACCGTACAGTGTTGAAGGAATAGGCCAGCAGCCGCGGAGATATCTCTGCCATGGGGGGGGGGAAAGGAAACTGCAGCCATTATCAACCCACTGCAGCAGGATGGAAACCTCCTCAACAATTTATGCTGAGGGAAATGGACCATAATTTGCCACGCTGGTCCAGTGTGGGTTGGCAGATCGACCGTGTTTAGCAGTCAGGGGCTTGAACCCCGGTCTACTCAAAGAGCGTGTGCTGCTGCACTCCCGCTCCTGACCACTCGGCTATGGAGGCCTGGGTAGGTACGTATAAAAACCTAGTTGACCAGCGTTTATTGTCAGTTTCAAGAACTTAGGAGTCGAAGACGTCACACATGCATCTATAAGTGTGAATTCAGTATTATGTACACATACAGTACAAGTAGGTTACGCTTTGGAAAAACTTTTAATTATGTGTTAAAAAAAAACCATGCTCACCGATTAACAAAACTATTGGAGAAAAGGCTTGTGAGAATTGCAAACATTTCTTTTCTGCTCATCCGCCATATTGCCCATTCATTCTTCCAATCTGCGCCCAGCAGCAACATAATACCATCTGCTGACAACCAGCAAGCTTACATTAAAATTCATTCCAGTAAGCGGGCGGATTAACAACCAGCGATGACCAGTTCTGACACGCTGTTACTGTGTGCGTTTTCATTACTTTATTCCAGCGGTCGGCAACCTTTTTTGAGGGAAGAGCCATTTTTGATCTAATTAAAAAAAGAGAATCCGAAGAGCCGCACCTTAGCTCAAGCTGGGGGCAGTTTTTTAAGAAATGGAATAGAGTGGGAAGGTGTTTTATTAAAAAAATATATTTTTTTTTGAAATGTCATTTATTGATACTGAAAAAACGTAACAAACATCCAATTAGGTACGAATTAATGTGACTTTTGCTGCTGAACTTCTTGAGCGAGTCTCTCGACATCAGGCGAGTATTCCGTAATTTTCATCTTTAAACATGCTGAGAGTCGCATTGTTTAGACGGTTTCTTGATTTATTTTTAATATAGTTCATGTTCGAAAATATTTGCCCGCAGAAATACGTCGAACCAAATACTGAGAGAAGTCCAAATGCAAATATTTTCAATTTATATACTTGTCCGATAAGCTACTCCAAGCATCGAACACAATTTAGTCTTGTTTTTTCATCTCATCTATCGCCGTCCATTTGTGTAGAACTTTTGTCTTTCCAAATCCTCAGTTTCAGTTTTAGTCTTGCACTCCATATATCCTTGATTTTTAAATCCTCTTAACTCCATGTCAAATTGTGCTTCATGTGGGCTAAAAGTTAGAGCCGCAGTTACATGTTCGCAGAGCTGCATGTGGCTCGCGAGCCGCAAGTTGCCGACCCCTGCCTTATGCTATTCATTTAAGCTGTAATACGGAAAGCGGGCAACCTCTGCGTTCCAGTTTTCCCAATTTATTTATATATTTTTTATTTACTATCAGTTTATTAACACAAGGTTCACCCCCTCTACAGCAAGTGGGCTAGAAGGGTTATTGTTGTTCATACAGTGTTCGAATTGGGTCGTTGCTGTAAATATTACCCCCACTTTTCAGTTAAATTCAGTTATTCCGGTTATTAAATTTCCGAATTATTTTCCAAAATGTTAGGATGGACATTGCTGATAACTAGTTCCACCACATTTCGTTAATTGTTGCATCTGAATTTTAGAACCAATGAGAACTGGTGTATTTTCCAGTTCGAGCACTGTAAACCTGTTCATCAGTAAACACCGCATGCATTTTATTATTATTTTCTTTTGATGAATTTTTATTTTTTTTGGTATCTTTTTGATGAATAAATTGTATTGTGTTGTATTATTCTGCATTACCCGTTTATGTATGTATAATTTTCATTTATTTATGCTTAAGCCGCAGTTTTTCCTCTGGTGATAAATTTTCGTATTTTTTCTCCTTAAGTTTCTTCGGCATCTTTTCAGACATAAGGTTCTAACTTTCGTCCTCAACCCTGGAAATCAGCTCGTTTCCTCCTCAGAGGTCTTTGACTGACCCTTGTGCCTTTTTGTAAAGAGATTTTATACTTTTTACTGAATATTTATTTTGTGTGTGTGTGTGTGTGTGTGTGTGTTGTAAACTCCTATAGTGACGAAATTGAGTAAATATTAGGAGATAGAACATGAAAGCAGTGTTGTTTTTATTTATTTATGTTTTGTTTTATAGTTTTTGCTTTTTAATGTTGATTGTATCGGCAAGCCCTCCTATTAGCCCTACAGATAATCCTATTATGCTTGTCAGTCGGGGCTGAACAAAATGATTTAATATACTGAATTATATATATATATATATATATATATATATATATATATATATATATATATATATATATAAATAAAGGTGAATTATATTAATGCGAGTTAACGATAGCAACAACGAGAGAGAAAAAAAAAAGGTCGTGTTTTTGCCCCTCAGTGATAAAGGACTCTTAAGAACGCTACGGCAATGCATTTAATCGCGTTGAGGGAAAACAGATGGTACAACTTCTCGAGAAGGAAGTGTAATACCCACAAGAAACTGGACTACACCCAGGAAAATTCTTCTGCGTATCTTTTTTTTTTTTTTTTTGATATATTATAATGTATTTTAACAGTAATGGATGCAACTTTAAGCGTTGATATTATTTTAAAGTTTAATTTATGAAATTGACCCCAACAGCAAAATACAGATCCAATTTCTAGGTATTATTCTTATAAGGACTTATTCTTATGTGCACTTTCTGTTTTATCAGAATACAATTCGATACTGACATTTTCCTTAATTTAAAATATCGTCTTTTTTTATCTCTCTTGGTTCCATTTAGCAGTTCCTTTCTCCCGTCTGTGTAAGATTTTAATTTGTTAGTTTACTTATTTTATTTATAATTTTTTTTATTTTGATTAATTCACTCTCTATCCAACATATTCAGGCTTTGTGTAGGAATAGTTGAAACACCTGTCGAGAGAGGACGTTACATTTCTCTTTGATAAAACATACTCCAGTGTTTCTTGTTGCATATACACAGGTGATGGTAACTTTACTCTTATCATTTTATTAATTCTATCAAATAATTTCAGAATGACAGTAATTCTATGAGGAAGAGCCATTAATAAATCACAAATAAAAACGCATCTCCATAAATACTGAATTGCGAGTTTTTTTTTGGTAATAGGTGGAATAACATTCCACGGTGGCTAAAGTCGTGTTTCGGGGGAATCGTTATGCTTTAATCATGTAGCAGTAAACAAAAACAAAACCCCCATTATTTTGGGACTTTAGCCCCTTCTCGGGATTGGCCCTGGTTGTGGAATGGTACTTGGTTTATCCTGTTCATAATGCATGATCGCCTTAATCTTCGAAAAGTGCGCGCGCGACGAGTTTTTACGAAAACTTGGAACGCAAAATGCACTTACGCCCCATGCGTCGCTAGGAGGTGGAGGGAGATGCTGCAGGATTGTCGACTGTGATGAATCGTGGGTCACTTTCATCCTGGATCAAAATTTCGAATCACTGCAATGGGACAATCTGGTTCACCTCCATCAAGGAAGTTAAGGCTGCGCCATCAGCAGAAAAGGTAATTGGGACTGTCATGGCGTTTAAAAACAGACGTGGAGTACTATAGTAGGAAAAATTTCTGTAGGCGGCTCAAGGTCATTTGGTAGATATTCCGCTGCGCATTTACGCCATAATTCCACCCATCTCATCAAAAATCTTTAGATCTGAGAAATGCACATTGCTTATGGAAGCAGTTGATACCACCAGTTATATAGCTGAAAGGTGTATGGAATGAGAGACAAGATGTTACTTTACCTTCAATCGCCTATAGAATTTCTTTCCACTATACCGTTGAATAACTACAAAATGCCTCATGTAGCGCGTGAAACCTAATACACGTTTAATGATGTGGGATGGGAATTTCTTGAATATCCTCCTTACACCTGTCTGCCCCCAACAATTTTTTTTTTGTTTGGATCACTTAAAAACTGCTTGATGGCAAAGGTTTCTGAATATACAGAGGTTGAAATTGATGATCCTCACTTTTCAAGATAACAGCGGATGACAGCACGATCATTGTTATCAAGTTTCAAGAACTTGATAAGAGGATTTTACAAGTACGGAAATGTTTCTGGGTCATTATGTTGAGAAATAAATTGGATATTTAGCATAGGGGAAGCTACTACTTAAAGCAGTTATTAGCTTTTAATATTCGTTAAAATTGGTTGCGTTTTTTTTTTTTCATTTTTGAAGTACTCAGGGTATTTTGTGCATTTTAGTACAATAATTTCATGTAAACCTGGTTGTCTGTGATTGAAAAATTTCTTCCTAAATGATCACATTAATTGTCCTATTAAAATAAGTTCATTAAAAAAAACCTTTCCTTTGAAGATCATACCCAGTTGAATTTTACCAATTATATTTTTCTTCAAAATTCTTATTGTTACTGGATTACAATATTAGTTGACCGGTTATTAATTTTCAGAGGTTAAATACCATCATAAGAGGGGGAAAAATAAAAAATAATAATAATTCTGTCCGATTAAATATGATAACTGTTCAGGTTAAGAAAGTTAGAATTTTGTTATCATGATTAACTTGAACAACATCAACTTTTTATACGAACAATTTGATAAATAAAACGGTAGTGATACGTTTTAAAGAATGAACCGGATAAACTTCTGTTCAAACAGCAGGCAGAGAGACCAAACTAACAGAAAGATTTATAAAGGCAATAAATATGCTTCAGGTGCACCATTCCATAGTTTTTAGAATTTTATGGGGTTATTTATGTTTTTGTTGTGGGTTCATATTTTTGTTTTTCATCTGTGATGAAAGACTATTTTTTTTTCAGACGAACGGAAATGACACTTTTTTTTGTGTTATATGCATGACTGAATTGCAAACACGGCATTAGAGGCAGTGAATAAGATGTCTCTCTCTCTCTCTCACTCAGTTAACCCCCCCCCCCTTTTTTATGTCGAGCGAAACAATTCACTGGGCAAAATGGTAGATGGTGTCTTGCCGTGATTTTTCCACCCTCTTCCTCCTTAATCATGCTCCCTGCACTATTTTAGTTAATTGAGTTCCCCTCAGATCAGGATTCTATTCCAGTTTCTTCCATCTCAGACAGAAACTTGAATTCCTTATCCATCATTTTGCGCTCTGTTTGCCAGCTTCCGTCTTATCTTCCTGTTTTTGTTATGTCTGTCTTCGGTTACTGTCTTCTTAAAGGCAATTTAAATTAAATGAAAGTTGTCTGCGAAGTTAAACTCTTTTCTTGTTATTTACGGTATTTTCCCACCTCCTGTCTTTTAATTGAAAGAGTGTGATTGAAAATCGTATCACTCACTTGTTTGCTGCATTATACACTGGCTATACTCGAATGAGTCAATAGGGCTCTGACTTAACTTCCTCTTTAGGTAATTGCTTCTCTACGCTGGGAATAGTTCCGGTAATTACTCCACTCAGATGTTTCCTTTTGCATTCAAGATGCATTTTCAAATTTGATCACTTCTGCTTACTATTATGAAATGGGCAAAGAAAACTGTCAGCTAGAGCAAGGCGTTTGGTTCTGAGCTAACATCAGTATTAAAGTGGAGACTAGGAGAGGTACATGATCACTAGGGTTCGGATTTTTATATGTTATCATATTAATTTTTCGTTTACACAAAGGCATGAAACTTAGTGTGTCCATGTTACATGGTCTGAGGATCGTAAAGAAGCGTGTTTATTATTTCATCATATTTTACACATTAGGTCAAAATTTCAAAAAAAAATGAAATATCATATTTAATAGCATATTTTATACTTGTTGACATAAAACTTTCATATTTCGTCTTACGATAATCGACAAATTATTTATCGAATTGATTTAAAATATATTTCTAAAAAACCGTGGGAATTTACATTTAATCATTTCACATTCCAGCGTGGGCGGGCACGAGCGACTAAATCCCAAAGTTATTTTGATTGACTCTTTAGTCACTCACGACGACACCGCAGTGTAATTTTAGTTATAATTTAAAACTTTACAGTAGTTTCGCCTTATACTGAGTTCAACGAATTATTTGTTCCAATTAACCCCAGGGGGCTCACATCTGGTGAGTATGGGCTTGGCACACCCAGGATCCTGAGCTGGATATCACCATTCTTCTCTTTCTTGGTGATTCCCTTCTCTCTCTCTCTCTCTCTCTCTCTCTCTCTCTCTCTCTCTCTCTCTCTCTCTCTCTCTCTCTCTCTCAGGGTAACTCAAATTTTTTAGCTGGTGCACCATAAGCCTTAGTCTTCCTTGGACTATATGGCTAATAATAATAAACTTATTTTATACAGTAGAAACTTCAGCTGTTGGCGAAATGAAGCCAAAATCGAGCAAAATTTGGCATTTTAGAAAAGGAATTTCTTTTGTAGAAGAGTCTAAAGACATAGCAAACGGATGGAAAAATAATATATTGCAACACATGCAATAAAGAGGTACGGAAATTAATATATATAATATCGGTGTAGATACACCATAGATAACTTTTAAATAACAACTACGATAGTAGCGTGAAAAGCATCATTTTGTCTGTATCTCATATTTTGCTCTTACTTCACAACGAGTTGCCCACGTATTGCACTACCTCGAATACGTAACGCTTCACTAATAGAGAAGACTATTGTTACTTATTCTCAGTGAGTACCATCACCCAGAGGGCACCGTTTCAAAGCTAGTTGGCTTTTCATCGGTTGGTGGCAGTCTTTTCTATTAGTGAAGCGTTACTTATTCGAGGTAGTGCAATACATAGGCAACTCGTTTTGAAGGAAGAGCATAATGAGATACAGACGAAATTATGCATTTCATACTACTATCGTAATTATTGTTGTTATTTGGTTTTTAGGAGCATTAGCAACTAAGGCCATATTGCTTCGGTGGTCATTCCCTGACCGTTCCGCATCCTCCGTATTTGGTGGTCGCGGGCTCGGACCCCGGTATAATTAAGAAGCGTGTGCTACGCACTGCTGCTCCTGCCCACCTGGCTACTGAGACGCCTATCGTAGTTGTTCTTTAAGAGTTATCTATGGTGTATCTACACCAATATTATATAGAATCTTAAATATTATGCCTTGTTGCATTTAGTTTATTTAGGTAAATTAATTAATTACCTGGTAATAGATCTATCATAATTTTTATTTTTGGATGCTTCGATATATGGACATTCCAAATTTAATGCTCATGCATATTTAGTTTTTTCATATAAATCGGAAAATAATAATTTTTATGTATAATCTTAAATAAATATATAAATACATTTTTAAGTGTAGTGTAGTTTATGCCAAGCAATGGTTGCCGCAAACATTCCTTGGAACAAAGTGAAGAATCCGGTCTTCAAAAGCTACTGCTCCCGAAAAATTCCTGACGAATCAATGTTACGGAAAAATTACCTTGAGAACTGCTATAAATCGGTATGCTCATTTATTTTATTAAATAATTTATTATTTAATAAAATCCAAAAGACTGAACGCTGTGTAGGCTATATTTTAATTAATTAATTAATTTATTTATTTACATTATTACTTGCAATGTCTAAACAATATTCGCGAAGACATTGGAAGCAGCTGTGTGTGGGGTTCAGTTGATGAAACCACGGATTGTGAAGGCTAATTTTATTGTTGGAAAGCTTGATTCAGATGAACCATCTAAATGGTATCTCCTTGCATCAAAGGTTCTGGATAAAACTAATCACGCAACTGTTGCTAGATTCACCTTTCGCAGTGATGCATCTGTATCATGGCAGCCAGTGCTATGTTGCCATTTTTGAATAAAGTTCCCCTGTACCGTTTTGTTTCCTTCATCATTTCTGTACCTCACGAGGTTCCTTTGTTATGCTTTTCCCATATGCAAATATCCAAAATTTCCCAAGTTTTAGAGGATACGGCCGTTGAAAGACTTCCTCTAGCTCCCGATGTCATTAAGGCGTTTAATTTTGCCCTGATCACATCTTGTGATGTCGAGAGGTCCTTCTCTGCTTACAAGGGTATATTAGCATATGATAGAAGATTAACCCCAAAACATTTTGAGTGGATACAGGTATCGCAATGCGATGGAAAGTACCTATTAACTTAAGTGTTAGTAGCCTAGTACCGTAGCCTATACATTTTGGTTTTTGTATGTTTAAAAAAAATTATTTTAATGTTTATTCAAAAAAAAAAAAACTTGCAAATTGTGATATTTTCATTATATTACTTGTTAGAAATTTGTATAACAAGTCGTTGTACAACTTTGAAAGAATGAAAAAAGTGAATATCATTTACACGGTACGTAAAGGTAAAATATTTAGTCATATTTCAGGTCATATTTGGTTAAATTTAATGACATATTTTCATCATGTTTTGACATTTTTAAGGTAATAAAAATCCGAACCCTAATGATCACTTATACTCTACTTTGCTCTAATCTAAGGAATAATTGATACTTTGGATTAAACTCAATCTGAAGTTTGGACTAGAAAAATACTTGTGCTTGGTTCCTTATTGATATCAGATGCACTTTTCACCAGTAATGTTTACCAGAAATTAATGAAATACCGTGAATGCTGGACGTGAATTAATTCATATTCATATGCGAAGTTTTTAATATTTATATACCGGCTATTGATTTTATACTAATTAAGTGATGTCCTTACTAGTTACTATAAACATTGTCTGCTTATTATTAGTCGGCATGTTTTTACCAGTTTTCAAGTTTCTACTTAAATAAAATAAATTCGGTTTATATTCCAGGGTAGCCGCATGGACGATTTACAAGCATTTTGCAATATTTTGTGACATCATATGGATTCCAATACGTAGCATGCGTAATAATTGTATTTCGATTACTTGACTCTGGTCCGATTACAGCAAATCATCCGGGTAAATCACTTAACTTAATTATTGCTCTGGCTGAAGACTTAATAGGTGTTTCGGCTTCCACTATTAAAAGAATGAAAGTAATACAATGTAAAAGACATTTTTAACATCCTGGGACAAGCGGTCATCTTGATGGGCGGCCACGATGACTGCCCACCTTACCAATTATATTGAATTAATTGAGAACCAATGAATTAAATGTGATCTTTAGTGGATGAGTGCCGTATCTCTTTAGGTTAGGTTTTCCTGCAATTATTGGTCAAGGGTTGTCAACCTTTCGATGTGGCGTACCAAGTTCATCTTGGTATAAGAGCTCGCTTGCTGAGTTCACTCTGGTGTTCAGACCCTTAATGTTGAATTTTTGAAATCAGGGGGTGTATGTACATGGATATGACCTGCTGCATTCCAGGTGACTTGGGGGTTCTGAAACGCATTTAGGGAGCTTCTTTGTGGCGATTTTCATTTAATCGTTTCCTGGAGCGCCATTCGGGAGATTGTCTAGTGCTACTTTGGCACCAATATCATAGGCTGCCGACCCTCTGATTTAGTTCTTTTTTACCATAAAAGTTGTTTTTGAAGAACAGATGTCTAATTAGAAATTTTGAATTTGGACAGTGATTTTTCATGCAACATAGTACTTGTTTATATGATTTTGCATTTCTGTCTTTGTTTCATTACTTTTATATATTATTTATTTTTGGAAGGAGCTGGTTTTTTTTTTTTTTTTTTATAAAATAAATTGGAAAAATTAAAAATGTCGATAACTTTTAATAATATACTAAAGATGTACGCCAAGATTCCCTTATTCAGAGGGCTCAAACTAGAAAACACGATAAGTAAATAAGCACCGTAACATAGCAGCCAAGGCATCTATTTGTTTAATATGTAAAATAACAATGAAATTATTTTAAAACACGATTTTTATTGATAAAAGCAGATGGAAAATACCTTTTGACCCAAGTATTTGCATGAGTGCATGAACGGGCTAGTAGCGTTGTATGCTACTAGCCCACTGTATGAGAAGTTCTAGTAAGGGGTTCAGACAAACGGTAAATTTCCGTATGGAGATTAATTCGCGACTCAAGGTTGCTCCCTCTCCATGCTCACGCTACAGCCTGAAGTACCGAGCTGAGAAGCTTAGCGAATCACCCTGAGCCACCAATTTCTGTTTATATCTTCCATTTCCAGTGATTTCAACCGACTACTGCTGTGGTGGAGCCAAATCAATATCGTTCATATAGAAGGTCGCAAAACTGTCGTTATACGTTTTATTACCTCGCAATATAAAATACATATTTTAACAATTGAATGAATGCAGCAGGTTTAACATGTGGCCATTGGCGAGAACGTAACACGTCTAAGCATTGTTCCTCATATAGGACCAAATTATGGGTGCTCACACTACGCTTAGCAGGAATAAATTTCATCAGTCCAGATGTTCCCGGTCCACATTCATCCACTTGTAGCCTACAAAAAAAAAAAAAAAAAAACACCCGGAGAGCGAAGTTTGTGTGTTATCGAAACTGCGTTTTATTAAATTGATGCAGCACATGGATGAAAACCATTGTGGGAAGACAATGGCACGAGGTGGACATGTGTTTCTTTAAGGAGCGGCTCCTAGAATGACAGTGAACTACACAAAAGGGGCCAGATATGCGATTAGTCTATAAATTTGTACGGTTGTCGCTACACCGCTACGGACGAGTGTATATTTTCAGTTAGTACCAACAGTCGCATCAGCGTTTTTGTCATCAATAACTCTCGCAATTTCGCTGCATCCTCTTCCGGGAGCTATAGAGAAAACACCGGTTACTTCGAATTTCCTCTTCATTTTGCGAAAGGGATCCTCTTAAGTTTTCTGAAAGGCCGTACTGCTGAAACGCAGCTAAGGTGTTACTAGTGGTTTGGTAAAAGAGCTTTGCCAACGATCTTTCTTTACTGTGCAACGTTAACTTTTGTTGCTCTGTTGCGGTTCCATCTGCTTTTATCAATAAAAATCGTGTTTTAAAATAATTTCATTGTTAGTTTACATATTAAACAAATAGATGCCTTGGCTGCTATGTTACGGTGCTTATTTACTTATTGTGTTTTCTAGTTTGAGCCCTCTGAATAAGGGAATCTTGGCGTACATCTTTTACTTCTAGTGATAGCTGCGCCGCTCCGCAGCTCTGCCTATACCTCTTCACCAAGTGATTAGTAAATTCCCTTCTCTTTCAGACTTGTAAATATGATGACCATTAGCGAAGTGAAAGTCCTGTGTCCGTTTAGTGCCTTACTTCTCGTAATTGAAAGCGAGCTGTGGTCATTTCCATTCTGTTGGGGAAATAATGTATTTGTGTGTGAGATGGCGTTTCCGGCAGTGGCTTGCTCAAATGTTTCGAATAAATACTGTCCGGTGGCAGAAGTATATAGAAACTGAATAGAAATACTAGTATTAACGCTCTGTCTTTTTGAATTTCATTGTTCAGAAACTTGGCCTAATTAATAAACCTTTTGATTGCCATTAACAGTTTAGATCAGCTTCCCGAATGTGTATTAAAGATTTCAAGTTGTTATATTATTGACGTACGTCTTGTTATTTTCAACTCTGAAGTCAACCAACAAATTTGCCTTCTGTACTGGAACAGTTCTTGTACAGAATTGTTCCCTTTCCTAAGACTGATAGCTTGTTGTTATGAGAGAAAGGATATCGGCCCATTCCGACCAGTTATTCTTTGTTAAAGGTTTTTGAGAAATCATTATTAGATCTAGTGTTCACCTTACGAATCCTTGGTGATCGCCGCTCTGATGTCAATCTATTAGGTTCTGAAGAATAAATCCACTCTGTTCTGTGTAGCGCTACCTTATTATCTCTGACATTAAAGAGCATATGACCGTAAATGTAAGCTATAAGCATTTTTTTTTCGCGACTTAACTGCTGTGTTCAAGAGGGAAAAAAATCCTTGTACATTAAAAATGAGTTATGGTTTGTAAGTAAAAATGAGTTATGGTTGCCATAGCTTTAAATATTTTAGGTGGTTTGAACCCGAACAAGTTATAAAAAGAGTTTATAGTGCCAAGTGAAATCATCCTTGCAGTGGTGCTAATATACAAACACATACCAGAGGAACATACCAACTGTGTGGTGCTACACTTAGGGTGGTAGAAAATGAAAAAGACTTGGCAGTAATTGTGCAGTCAGATATGTGAGCAATGCAGACAGGCTGCTAGAGCAGGTCATGGGGTTTTGTCAATGATATACAGGAATTTTCTAGCAGGGAAAAGGAGGTGATTGTCCCTCTGTATAAGGCAATGGTCAGGCCACGCCTTGACTACTGTGTACAGGTCTGGAGGCCTCAATTTAGGAAGGATGTAGATTTGCTTAAGCGTATACAGAGAAGGGAAACAAGATTGGTGAGGGGAATGAAGCGATCCTCTTACCAAGAGAGACCTAAGTTCTGAAAATTGCAGCGGCTGGAGACTGGGCACCTGCAAGATGATCTGATTGAGGTGTATAAAGCCTTGAATGGGTTGAGCACGCTGAATTCTGATGGGATTCTTCACTTGTTCAGATTACGAACCTAAGGGGGCATAAATTAAATTGAGGAAAGACAGATGTAGAATAGATGTGCGGAAATTTGCCTTTAGCCAGCGGGCGGTTTATTGCTGGAACAAACTTCCATCTGTCGTTGTGGAAGTTGATAGGTTAAATAAATTTAAGGAGGAATTGGACAAACATTTAGAGGGAATGATTGTGTGAATTTTTTTTGGCTTCTGCTGCATAAGCTCATATGCTTATGAGCTTATATAGATAAGCATTTTCTACATAAGCACTACATTTATTACATTTCTTGAATCACATGCCACTATTACATTGATAATATTAGTCACTGTCACTACGAGAGAGCAAAGCTTTTAATATATATATATATATATATATATATATATCCAAGTATAACAAAGCAAATATTAAATGTTATAATAAATATAAATATTATAATAAATATTAAGTAGTAACATAACCAATTAATGCCATCTAGGACGATTAAACATTACATCGGTCTGTATGAATATGAGTTAAGTTAATAATGGTAAGAGTTTTTTTTAAAGGTAAAATATGATATACTAGCTTATCAGGTAAACCATAAACCATGGCGGGTACCCAACGTGACCTGGAAAAAATCAATCTATGCCATGACATAAGCAATAAATTATAAACATATATAAAAATACCATTAAAATGTTAGTTATGGCAATAAGATACATTGCAAGGGACTTTTTCGAGGGCTAACCCTTACAATGTATCAACCATAATTAACGAGCTATTAGTTTCTGTAGTCATCGTCCAGCATAACTATGTCCTAATATACGTAAAATAGTATTAAGTTAGAGCCAAATGTATAAATTTTGTAGTAGTTAGAGCCAAAAGTATAAAATTTGTAGTAAGTTAGAGCCAAATGGTAGTAATAAAATTTTAGAGCCAAATGGTAGTAATAAAATTTGTTAATTAATCCCAAATTTAGCAGTAAACTGGCAAGATGACTGTTAGCCCGACGGATAGCCAAAATATTAAATTAAATTAAAATTATAGAAAGAGCTATAATTATTGTTAGGCATATGTGCGTAGTTGATAGTAAATGCTGCCACGGTAGTCTAATCAAAATTAATAAAAATAATAACAGTGTGAGCTATGGCTAACAAAGGCGAACGGAACAAAGGTATAAGAATAGATATAGTACCTCAGATATAGTACCTTTGAGGTACTATATCTATTCTTATACCTTTGTTCCGTTCGCCTTTGTTAGCCATAGCTCACACTGTTATTATTTTTATTAATTTTGATTAGACTACCGTGGCAGCATTTACTATCAACTACGCACATATGCCTAACAATAATTATAGCTCTTTCTATAATTTTAATTTAATTTAATATTTTGGCTATCCGTCGGGCTAACAGTCATCTTGCCAGTTTACTGCTAAATTTGGGATTAATTAACAAATTTTATTACTACCATTTGGCTCTAACTTACTACAAATTTTATACTTTTGGCTCTAACTACTACAAAATTTATACATTTGGCTCTAACTTAATACTATTTTACGTATATTAGGACATAGTTATGCTGGACGATGACTACAGAAACTAATAGCTCGTTAATTATGGTTGATACATTGTAAGGGTTAGCCCTCGAAAAAGTCCCTTGCAATGTATCTTATTGCCATAACTAACATTTTAATGGTATTTTTATATATGTTTATAATTTATTGCTTATGTCATGGCATAGATTGATTTTTTTTTTTTTTTTTTTTTCCAGGTCACGTTGGGTACCCGCCATGGTTTATGGTTTACCTGATAAGCTAGTATATCATATTTTACCTTAAAAAAACTCTTACCATTATTAACTTAACTCATATATATATATATATAAATATAATATATATATATATTTTTTTTTTTCAATATAGACCTGACGTAGCGAGTGGCTAGCTCGAAAGTACAATAGTACACGCATTTGGGTTGACCGTGGTTCAAACTAGGGGTATCCTGCCAATTTGTTAACAAGCGGCTCGCTCGAGAATTTCAGCTAAGGGTTATACTGGTTAAAATAATCTGTGTGGGACTCCGTAATTTATAAAAATTTAACAAGGAGCTCAGCGATCCCCAATCCTCCTCAGCACACACATGGTTCAAGTTCACGTAACTGCTAAATATAGTATTGATTGTATTGTTATCAAAGTGATTAGTTGTAATCTCCTTTGGCTAAGATGGTTGTGCCACAGTTTGAAATGCTTTTTTCTCTTTTTCTTTCTCCCCCCCCCCCCTGATCGCATGAATCTGGCTTTGATGACACAGAACATTTCAGGTACGTTAGCAGATAGTAATAATGCATGCCTTATAACAGAATAATCAACCCATCAACATGAAAATTTGATACAAAGATTCCTAAAATATTCTAAATAAGCATTGAATTTTAAAATGGATCAGAGCTCCTGTTCCAAATTTGTAGTAATATTTCGGTAGGAGAAAACTGCGGGAATGCTATGGAATCGAAATTTAGAACCATCCTAGAGGCGAACAGAATTTATGTTTAAAGTTTGGTAGCAATTCGCATTTTTCTTGTTGATTAATGCTAAAACATACTTTCGTTTTGCCGATTCTTGTAGATCAGGTGGGGAACGAGAGCTGCGGAATGCTAACTAGACCTGAAATTTTCACAGGACCAACACAAGAACATAGGTTGAAAATTTAGCGACGATCCGGCTTTTCATTCTTGAGTAATACTGGAATATACCATTCATATAAATGAATTTAAGTAAAAATTAAATGCAACAAGGCGTCATATCTTTAAGAGTGTAATATTGGTGTAAACACACCATAGACAATTCTTAAACAAAAAAAAAACTAAGTTATCTGTATCTCATATTGTGCTCTTTTGTTTAAGAGTTTATCTATGATATGTTTACACCAATATTATATAGATTATTATACTCTTAAAGATATGATGCCTTGTTGCATTTAATTTTTTACTTAAATATTATCACGTACACCTTCTGGCATCTCTCATTGTGGGATTATCTTCACAACTGGATTGTCATGTCTACCACACCAGGGTACCCACCGAAGAGAAACCAACAAGCTTTGAAAACGGTGCCGTCTTGGGAGCCTGATGGCCACTGCATTTCCGAGAATAGGTTACAACAATCTTCTCTACTGGGGAAGCGTTTGCCTATTCGAGGAATTTTATGAGCTTTTGAGTAGTGTGAGGTGAAGGAGTAACTGTCCCCTTTCTTCTACGGCATTTCCTTCCTCTACCTCTCCTACTATTCACCTTCCTACATCTTTATTGCTTTCCTAAGTCTAATAGGGATAGTATGAAGATAACCGAGATCTTTATCCCATACCATATTTCAAACGGTGCCGTCTGGGTGGTGGTGCCCACTGAGAATAAGTAACAATAGTCTTCTGTTTTAGTGAAGCGCTACTATTCGAGGTAGTGCAATACATGGTAACTCGTTGTGAAGGACGAGCACAATATGAGATACAGATAAAATGATGCCCTTCACACTACTAACGTAGTTTTTTTTTGTTTAAGAGCTGTCTATGGTGTGTTTACACCAATATTATATAAATGAATAGATTTCCTTGGTCGGGGAGTTCTATGATTGATCTTAACAGCTTTCCAGAGACCAAAGAAACATACACTGAAAATGCGTTATCGATTGAACTTTTTTCTTATTAAGTAATATCTTAACAACCGATAATATATTTCTATTACAAGTTGACGCAGTGTGTTTTATATACTTCAGGCAAATCCTGTTATTTTCTTAAAATTAATTGAATTTTTTATTCGTTTTCTTTGGTTAACAGAAGTGAAAAGCAAATATAGTTATCTTCTTATTAATTAATTAACAAGATTGTAAATTTCTAAAATAGTTAATAAAACTCTATTTTACGTTCTCGAAACTTAGCTGTTCAGTTTAATTACAACAACTGTATAATAATTTATTGCTCTTTCCCATATAGTTTGTCTTTTCGCTTTCTCTATACAGTACATGTATTTTTTATCCTTCACTGAGCATTTCACTACCACCAGGAAGAAAACACTAGCCGCCATCTGGCGCTCAAGACAAGAATTAGCTGGGGTTCAAAATGCTCAACTGGTGAAGGAATACATTGTATGCACGTATACTTCATGGATGCAGAGAAAGGCAGATTTTACTCACTCCAGCCGCAAATCAAGTATCATTCACGCTTACTTCGCTTTTGGCTATTTTAATAAAAGTCGTAAATATTTCCATCCTTTGAGGAATGCCAAATATGTATACCGTATTTTCTAGCTAGAGCTAGGTTTCTGATAGTGGCCGACCGGGCTAGCCGGGTGGGTAAAGTGCCTGCCTGGCAACCCAAAGGTCGCGGGTTCGAATCCCGCCTCGGGCTTGGATCAAAGTACTGCAAAAACCTTGTGAGGTGCATTATGGCCACAGAAGCCGATGCGCCAACAACTACCAAAAAAAAAAAAAGTTTCTGATAGTAGTGTTGGCTCTCTTTTTGTGAATTAAATAACACACTGCTTACCATATTCATTGCCTCGCTGTTGCCATAGATGCTGATGCTCTGAGGAAAATCTACAACAACAACGGGGAAAAAAAGAGGGATCTTGCGTTGTGCATTTTTGGCACCATATTAATATCGTTTTTTACCCACCGTAAAAAACGTTTTTTACCCACTGTAATAAAAAACGATTTTTATCACACCCCATATGTTGATGCAATTGATTGGTTACAATGCAGTTATTAATAATTTAGTAACTTTGGAATCGATTGATTGTGTAACCACTCGCAGTATTTTTTTATTTATTTTTTTATTTTTTGTGAGAATACAGTATTTCAACAAACGCCTTCAGTTTGATAAGGACTCTGCCACCCTTCTGGAATGAACGTATTTCGTTGTCGGAAGAGGGCGTTAATTCAGCGCGTACAGCTGTCACTTGTCATGAGAGTTAACCGGGAAGTGAAGAAATTCAAGAATGCCGCTCTGGCAAGTAATAACGGAAAGTTGTGAAGATGTGTCAATGCAGAGAAAACAGTTCTATGCCAGAAGAACGAGTAAGTGATCAAGTCAATCTGTTGTTGTGTACTCTTGCTTTAAATATTAATAGACGGAATAGTCTACTTATGGGAAGAATTTATAACTAAAGATTTCTAGTGTATGTCAAATAAAGTAAATATCTCTCTCTCTTATCTCACACACACACACACACGGATTATCCGCATATTTAGGTATACTTATCTAATAGCTCCGTAGCCGAGTGGTCATGAGCGGGAGTGCAGTAGCACAGACGCTCTTTGAGTGACCGGGGTTCAAGCACCTGACTGCTGAATATGGTCCATCTGCACTGGACCAGCGTGGCAAATTATGGTCCATTTCCTTCAACATGAATCATTGAAGAGACTTTCATTCTGCAGTGGATTGATAATGGCTGCAGTTTTTTTTTATCTAATAGCTAGGAATACTCTCTGTAGTTCTCAGAAGAGCTTCATGTTATCGGGATAAGGCACCTCTCGAGGTGCTGAAAGTTCCACAGGGATGTTGGCTCATGTAGACTTCATTTCATCCCCCAGTTGCTTCAGTTTGGACTGCGTTGGATGTTTGCTACGAATAACTTGTGCCACTTTATCCAAAATATTCTCAATTGGGTTGAGTTCTGCTGACTGCCTGGACAATGAAGTATAGTAAAGTTAGCGTCATGCTTCTGGAACCATTCCTAGTCTTGACATGGTGCATTATCCTTTTGGAAGTAACCGCTTGGGCTGATAACCTATGAGTATAAAGAGATTAACGTGTGTCACAAAACACATCCTGCAGTGTTCACACATGGCACGATAGGTCCACTGGTTTGTTGATGTCTCCATGTCCTGGTCCGTCTGTCAGCATGGAACAGCTAGGACTGGAATCTGCCGGTTCAGGTGAACATTTTTTTTCCTTCTTTAGCTATCCTTTATCGGTGTTTGTCTGTCCACTGTTTCAGTAACTTTTTTTTTTTTTTTTTTTTTAATTCTTACCAGAGTGGAACGTGGGAAAATCTTTTGCTGTTATACCCCATTTTTGATAGGACCTGATGTATTTGTTCGTGTCCCATATACTACTTTCATAGCAGCCAACCCTCCAGTTTTACAACGGATAATCGGTTATTTTGACTCGATTTGGCCCCTTTGTCTAGGGCAGTAGTTTTCTCTCCGCTTTTTTGCCATAAAAGTTTTTCTCCGCCTTTTTATTTTCGCAAAAAAATATAAAATACATGTACTTTAAAATCGGATTATTTTAAAATTTCTGTCTATTTTCGGTTAGCAATACCTGACGGCATTTCCTTAAGCAATTGGCCATCAAGTGTTGCTAGCCAACGTTGCAAAAAAAGAAACCCTGGAGAGCAGCATTGTTCCTTGTAACGTGTGATCGTTCATCACACACGTTACAAGAAAAAATTATACGTATTTTTGTGGTTAAAGCTAATTAAACAATTTCTTTCAATAAGATGACAAAGAAGTCTGACGTAAATTTTCAGAAGATATACGCAAGATATTTCATGTATTGTAAATCTGGAAAAGCTGACATGTTTGCTTTGTGCTCTGTATGTAAATGTGATTTTTAATATCAAGTGGTGGGGAAACGCAATGTAATAGTAATAGAGGCATGTGATGCAAAAAAAGCAAGCATAGAATCAGCCAAAAAAAAAAAAAAAAAAAATAATGCAGAACTTAAGCCTCTCTTGGTAAGAGGACCCATTTCTTCATTCTCCTCACCAATCTTGTTACCCATCTCTGTACACGCTCAAGCAAATCTATATTCTTCCTAAAATGAGGCCTCCAGACTCGTACGCAGTACTCAAGGCGTGGCCTGACCATTGCCTTATACAGAGGGACAATCACCTCCTTTTCCCTGCTAGCAAAATTCCTGTATATCATTGACAAAACCCCATGATCCGCTCTTGCAGCCTGTCCGCATTGCTTAAAAAACTTCATATCTGACTGCACAATTACTCCCAGATCTTTTTCATTTTCTACCACCCTGAGTGTAGTACTACACAGTTGGTGCGTTCCTCTGGGGTTACTTTGCATTTGTCAATGTTAAACTTCAGTTGCCACTTCTCATCCCAACTGCCCAAATTTTCTAACTCCTGTTGCAGGATCTAGAAACTGTCATTACTGTCATTAACAATCCTGCCAGCCTTTGTATCATCTGCAGACTTCGACACTAATCCTGATTTACCTTCGATATCATTGATAAACATACAAAACAACAGTGGGCCCGAACCATGTGGGACGTCACTAATAACATTAGTCCACAAAGAGTAGCGTCCATTGATTACCATCCTCTGTCTTATCCCACTCAACCACCCTTTTATTCATTGTAGCAACTTACCCTTAATAACATTCTGCTCCAATTTGTACAGTAGTCTTCCATGCATAAGTCTTGATAAGCATAAAGAAAACGTTCATTGCATAGAAAAAAACGCAAAAATAGACGTAGTGATGATGAAGTCATACGTGCCGATTGTTTATTACGTGTCGATTGTATCTTAGTAACATAATCTGAGTTGTGTTGATCATGCAAGTGATTTTGTTTAGAAATATTTCCCCATAGTAAAATAGCAAAAAAATAAATAAATAAATAAATAAATAAAATAGCAGCAATCATTGTTAGTGAAATGCACAGTATTGTGATAGAAAAGAGGAAATAATAGCTCTGAAAAGTATGCCTTTTTCGATTACAGATGGCAATAATCAAATTGATTTTAAACCACAGTATATCCTATTATGGTGACCTATCGTAAAGCAGTTTTCTGTCAGTTCCAGCATTGGAGGGTGACGCTGCAGAGTACAACACTGGCCATCTTCTGAATGACCTGAAAGCATTAGGGATGTCGTTAAAAATTGTCTGGCACTTAGACAATACCTCTCTTGTGGTGGTAGGCCTGTTAAAAGAGCACAGAAAGAGTACTTATTGGTAATAGGCTGTCCTTGTGATCTCATTAATTATCTACTGAAAAGAGACGCATACCTTCCTGTGAAAGTGGATGAATTTTTTGTGGACGTTTACTACTATCTAATAAGAAGTGTGGAAAATAGATAGAAAATAGATAGCTTTTCTACTGCTAAAGTCGTGGAGAGTCTAAAACTGGAGAATTCCAAATAACCCCGAACAGTCTACCTTTCAGTCCGTGTTTAACGTACTTTATACGCTTATTGATATCTGTTAGTATTAGGTGTTCTTTGTTCATGCTCGATTATTGTTAATATTTTTTCAATAACTTCTATCATCATCCTGTTTGTATTTATTTGATTTTTAATTGCGCCATAACTTTAAATTGCGCGTGTTCTTAAAAGTCTGTTTGTGGGGGGGGGGGGGGAAGGGATTTCCTGTTGAACGAATGACTACATCTGCTTAAGATCGATTGATTTATTACTGGTATTGCGTAGTGATCTAAAGCGGGAATACCGTTTTAGATCACGTCACCCTACACATTTGTTATCATGGGCATCAGGGCTTTTTTTTATTTTTTTAAATAATGCACGGGAAGTTTCGTTATCATTAAATTCTCAATTACTATTTTGATTTCCAGTACAGGATTTTCAGTTTCTCTTCTTGGAAACTGCTGTACTGTTACTCCTTGTTATTAGTGTATTTTATCTCAGCCAACTCTCTTATATCAAGCCAATTATTTAAAAATTATTGTTGACAAAAAAAAAAAAAAAAAAAAAAATCACTGTTCATCTTAAAGTAAAATTGCTGTACAATAAAATATAAAATCACTGTATAAGTCATATCTCTCCACTATATACTTCTGTGTAGTGTAAATGTAAACGTAAACTCCAAAATCTGGCACTTTACATTCGAGAACGCTTTGAGTAACCATAGTTAAAGCTCGCGTGACTACTAAATACGATAATATTCTGATTTTTTTCTGTCTTGCGAACTAATGACCTAGTGACCTTATGTGAAAAAAAAAAAAAAAATAAATAAATAAAATAAAATTTTTACAATCCAAAAATGTTAAGAAAGCAATCAAGCACTTGTATGAACGATTGTATTTGTCTTAAAGAATTCATGCAAAAAAATGACACGTCTCGCTTTATAAGATTCTTGCAGCACTGTCTTGTCCTTTAATCTGTTTTTACGGCCAGCATGATTCCAATTGCATAGATAATGCAATGGTCTAAACTCTTACAGCAGAACAAACTTGCCTTGGCAAAACGTTGCACGACTTTCGAATAGATGGCTTCGCAAAAAGGTTAACCGGCCATTTATTTAAAAGATGAGACACTGCTATGGTGGCGCCTCCGTAGCCAGGTGGGAAGGAGCAGCAGTGCGTAGCACACGCTTCTTGATTAGACCGTGGTTCGAGCCCGTCACCACCAAATACGGAGGATGCGGAAAGGTCAGGGAATGACCACCGCATATCCCGGAGCAATATGGCCTTAGTTGCTAATGCTCCTAAAAACCAAATAACAACAACAACAACACTGCTATGGCAGCTTGTGTCAGAGCTAACTGGTCCATCATTAGGTAGCAGCGGTTTCTAGTGATGACACTTAGACAAAACGCAGGCTGCCATGCGGTATACGAAATCAGAGCTTCAAAGTTGTAACATAGCTAAAGCTGGTTTGCATGTGTGTTGTCAGTGGAGACCACCTGCTATTCAATGGGGGATCAGTTGGTCCTGAAACAGGCAGACATAACATTGTCTCATCTTTTAAACAAATGGCCAATTAACCTTTTGGTTAGGGGCACTGTTTGAAAGCAGTACAATATCAAAGTAACTCGTTGAGAATTAAACCATTGCATTATCTACGCAGTTTAAATTCGGATAGCCTCAAAGAAACAAGGTGAAAGGACAAGATTCTCCTGCAGATATTTTTATTTCTCTAATGCCATATAGCTTTAGCTGTATTATAATTTCTCTCTTATTATAGCTTTTTGTTCGGTCAACTTCATAACCTGGCACGAACTCTCTTCCAAATTATGGTTATGGACGAACTGTATTGTATATATAGCGCTTGCGTTAGCCAGCCACCAGTTTAACATCACCTTTAAAACAGCCAAGATCAACACAGTACAAAATGCCAGCATTGTATTATATTTTGCTTAGCATTTGTGTTGTTAAAATGTTTAAGCAGAAGCAAAGCAAGTGACTGAATCACCCTGAAAATTTCTGCTGTGTGTGGATGCTTTACAACAAAACCTCAGAGGAAGAAAATCTACAGTTATTACCAAAGGTGCGCATCCTTTGTATTTTGGTTGCAAGATTGGTGATTAAGACAGAATTTCGGGTCCACTTATATGCTGTACCTCAAATCTGAGGATGGTTTTTTTTTTTTTTTTTAATGAAAACCCCAAACACGAAAGGTTTTAGAACCTATAGTACTTAGTACTGTGCATGGGTTGGAGGCTGATAAGATGAAAGAAGATATTTATTGACATTAGACTTGAACTTCTGTAGATTTGTAATTTTCAGGAAATAAGTATAAAGGAAGGTTGTTCCAAAAAACGGAAATTTAATGAATAAATGAGGAAGAAGAAAAGCTGGTTCTGTGAGTTTGAAGTTGGACAGTAAAAGGATGTTGACTGTTTGCTGCACGTGTGCGGACTGCTTTGGAAGAGACAGCGAGAATTGTAGAAGCCAGTTCAGAAGAACAGTTGCCCATGGAAGTATCTGTAGAAAAGGCATGCAGCAGAAACAGAACGTCTGAGATAGAGTGGAGAGACTCTGTTAGAGATGAATCATTAATTAATCTAACTGCCCTCTTTTTAATGGAATCTAGAAGTCTGAGAGAGGTTTTGCGCGGCACTGATCCAGATGTGGGAACAATATTCCATGGTAGGGCGGATTTGTACAGAGCGAACAGCTGTTTGGAAGAAAAGTAACGCCGAGAACGAAAGGTGTGGTGAGAACCTCGTTGACAGTTGTTATTTCTGTATGACAAATATATCAGGAGTGTCCAGAAAAGCAAACGCAAGGACTGTTCCACATAATGAAGACCTGCCAATACTGGTCCCGGATCCCTCAAAATCATGGGATAAAGGAAGCATTGATGAATATAGCAAGAATTATTTTGTTCCACACTTTGTTGGCTGTCCACATCAATAGATTTGGACTACCAAGCAGAAAATTATAACGCCCCACACTTAATTAAGAAGAAGAGTTGAATGACTTAGTTCGTGAATTGAACTTATCTAAAGAGCAAGCAGAACTCCTTGGTTCTAGAGTGCAACAGTGGAAATTACTTGAAGCAGGAACTATATTGAAAACGTCACAAAGTGTTTCTAAATATTTCGTTATGGAAGACTATGTTTCTGTAAAGATATTAGTGGTCTTCTGAACTAGCTGGGAATCGAACACAATCCTAATGAATTTGCGTATATTTATTGATACTTCTAAATTACATTTAAAAGCAGTTTTGCTGCATAATGTAAATACTTTCCTATCACTTCCTTTTAATTCATAGCTTGGAAGAAACATGAAATTATGTCCAAGATCCATAGTGCAATACCATGAAATTTCTTCATGATTTTGGAATATCTGTGGTGATCTGAAGTAACTAGATTAATGACAGATTTACAGGGAGGTGTTTCACAGAATACCATAAAATTGCAAAGTATCATGCGAGTACCATGCCTTTGCTTGGAATATCTGTGGTGATCTTAAGGTAGATTAATCACTGGTTGTTTACAAGGTGTTTCACAAATTACTGCTGTCTTTTAATTTTTTTGGGAGAGTTGCAACAGAAAAACATTATATTGTGTAGGAAAAGAGGGTGGAATTTTTACCACGGAAAAGTAATATATGTTCAACTGGTTTTACCTAAAAAGATTCTTCTTCCTCCTTTGCTTATAAAGCTTTGATTAATGAAGAGTTTTTTGTTAAGGCTCTTGATAAAGAAGGAAGTGTATTGTGATACCTGAGGGAAGTGTTCCCAATTTGACAAATGCAAAACTGAAAGGAGGGATTTTCTTAGTGTCTAAAATAAAGGAAAAGGCCTCAAAGATGATGTATTCGAAACACAGCTACAGGATACTGAATTAGCAGCTTAGCGATCGTTTAAAGCAGTTATGCATGGATTTCTTGGAAGAAGGAAAAGAAATAATTTTGAGTCTTTGGTGTCAATTGTATTAGTTGTTATAAAGATATTGGCTGATGATTGGGATAGAGAAAAGTCATTTTCTTCATTCTCATCTCAGTTGTTTTCTCAAAATTTGGGAGATGTAATTGATGCTCAAAGGGAAACGCTTTCGTGTGGACATTTCCACGATGGAAGAGCGGCAGCTACGTCGTTGTGATACTGCAGTGTTGGGAGATTACTGCTGGTTTCTTAAGAGGAAAAGCAAAATGCACTATAAGAAGCTGAGTGGTAAACATTTCTAAGGAAATAAAGTGTGTAGTGCATTATGCATACATAATGTTTGATTAAAGTATTTTAAGATGAATGAGAAACATTTTTCAGATAGCATATCATTTGCAGATTAGTTCCTCACTATTGTGAGAACTAATCTTCCAAAGCAGTCTTTTATTAGATTCAGATGATAAGTTGGGATAGAACGTGGCTTCTCAGGAGAACAAAGTTTTTGAATAAATGCGTGGCAAGAGCGAGTTGAACGAGTCATTATCAGTTAGGAATTCTGGGGGATCTCGATAGCTGTTTGATATAGCATCATAAAGGCCTTGAATTGAAATTCTGAGTAATTTCAGCTTCTGTAAAGTGAAGATAATGGGAATATTGAGAGTGCATAACTTTCTTTAATACGACGTCTAATGGAAAAAGGAGAAAGAAAAGTAGCTCAAGTTAGTTTTGAATTAAAATTCAAAAATATATACCTTTTGCAAAGGTAATTTTTGTAAAGGTTATTTTTGCGACGAATTGATACACTAGTTTGATCCATTGAAGTCTGCTAATCACCACGACTAGCAGTAAAGAATTTGATAGGAACGAATGCAGAAATTGAGAATGATGGATAAGTACAGATAATTAGTGTGAAGATCAGTCGATTCAAAGTTTTGGATTCAGTCATATTGGTCAGAACGTGCTTTAACGAAATCCAATCAATTTTCCTAAACTTTAAAATATCTGTCAGAAGAAGGTTTAGAAACTGAAGTAAAGAAATCAATGACTATATGGAAGGTGATCAGATTGGATGAAATTGTCACCCTGACAGATTTTCACGGGGCTGATTTGCGGCAAAATCAAGATAGGTAGGAAAGGTACAGATATGAGAGTTAGGGTATTACTAAGCCAAATGCTGCCAGTGAATTTGTTGAGCGATTTGGGTCAAAGTCAGTTGACATTAAAATCTCCTAAAATGAGTGGTATTAATTTTGGTGGCTTAGGAGAGATTGGTTCGTCTGTAATATTTTTTGATTGTTGAATGGTGGACAAAGAAACTGTGGAGCAAGGTAAAAAGCACAGGGAGAAGGTTTCTTGCATAGTTAACTAATAACGAGGGTGCTTCAATGGATGAATATTTAGTGAACTACAATTATTGCTCTAATTAATTGGTTTTTTACTCGGCTTCTCGAAATTTCCTGCTTTTCGCCCTTGTTTTTAGTTCTGTAAGCGCGTTACCTGTACTCATTGGCGCTATCGTGATTATTATCGTTTAATTAATCAAAACGTTTCGACCCTTCAATCTTTCAAGTACATTTTGATTCTTGAACTCTGCATTCGAATGTCTGAGATGACGAGACAGAGATATTTCCCTTTCCTTCTTTCTTAGTTTTTATATTAATATTGATGAGAACCAGTTTTACTCTTATATGGTATTTTCAGGCCATGAATTAGAAGAGAATTAAGGCCACGTCCCACACTGCCACATATGTCAACCGTATGTGCGCGAAGACCTTGCTGCTGTCGAAACCTCCTTATTTATTTTCTCCTTCGCACACGTGGCGCTGCACGTGTAAGTAAAAAGTAGTTTCTGACTCACCCTGTTTAAGTTTAAAGCACTATTTTCTCTCTAGTATGTTGCCGTTGTTTTACACCCTATCCCTGATAAGGCAATAAGGCAGAGGTCACATATGGGGCACAGATGAAGTAGTGAGCCGCTATAAAACTGGTCACCACGGATTGAAACGACGGACAAGGAGGCTACTGTCCACTTCCGTTTCTTTTAAAGAGAACTGTTATATCGGGAGGAGATAACTGTATGGGTTCTAGGGGAGTGGTATTCTACTATTTATGCACAAGTCCCTGGGAGTAGAGTGGATATATCACTGTGAGAGTAGTTGTGGTCAGACTGAAGTTGTAAACTGACAAATGGCAGTTCAAGATATCTCAAAGTTTTTTTTTTTTTTTTTTTCACGTTAATTAGTCTAGAACAGAGGTTTCCAAAGGTGCTGTGTGTTTTGATTTGAGGGGGGGGGGGGTGTACATGTTGTTTGTATGTAGTGACTGCTGTCAAAACCAAGTATTGTTCTGTGATGAATGGTTTTGCGGGAAACACTGACACCTCATCAAACACACTGTGTTCTGTGATGAACCTAGAAAACGACCTTAGAGTGGCCATTTCAAAACTGCGACCTCGGTATGGTAGGTTGTTTCAAGGTGCAGCCGCATCTATTACAGTAATCCAAGTATGAAGCTTATTTTTATTTATTTTTTTTTTCAATCCTGAAGTTTGTGTGTTGAAGTATTATTAATTTATAAAAGTGTGTATACTTAGAGCTAAGTTTTATGTCAGATATTTTTATTTGCACTTGTTATGGGAGGGGGGGCGTGAAATTTATGAAATATTATAAGGGTGGTACGTAGAGTATAAAAAGTTTGGGAATCTATGGTCTAGAAACAAAGTTTAAAATATTATGGCTAATCATTACCGTATATCTTTTCGCATTTCTTAATATTAACATCCCAAACTGACAAACTCTCAGGAGTTGTGAAAATGAAATATTGCGGGCAGGAACGGATTAAGGTCGGTTGAGGCCCCGGGCGCAGAAGAAAATATTGGGCCCCTTAAAAACAAGAGAGAGACGGGGAAAATAAAAACACATGTTAACCATTTTTTTAAATAAATAAAAAAATATTATGTGCTATTAATGTTTTTTATTTCCACTAAAATTTGAATATCATATATGTATAATATAATTATTAATAGCATAATAATAATCACAAAGTTTTGAACTAATAGTTGAACATATTAGTTCAACTATTAGTTGAACTAATATGTTCAACTAATTTGTTGGGGCCCTTCAGAAGTCGGGGCCCAGGGCGCGCGCCCGCCGTTAAATCCGCCTCTGATTGCGGGCTGAACACAGAATGAACAGTAAAGTTTACTCTGTTTATTTTGATCTGAGGATTTTCCGACCGATGAACTGTATTTCATTCATGATACCACTTTTTTTCAGTGTTACGCTTGTAATGATTTTCACTTTCAATGATGACTTTTTTTTTTTTTTTTCTGTGTAGCGTAATGTTTCTCCAGTAGTGGACTCTAAAAAAGTTTTTTTTAAAGATCGATTAAAAATATTTTAATATGTATTTTAATGATATAAATGGATATGTGGGAGGTGTTTCATTGTGCAACTCCCAATGGTTGCAAACCGTGTAGCTGTACACGGTTTGCAACCAGCAGAAAATTCAAAAGACACTAGTTTCGAGTGTGTGTGTGTGTGTGTGTGTGTGTGTCAAATTTAGTGAAAATTTTAATGCACTTTTTTTTTTTTTTTGTTGACAGTTTTCTCAGAATTCTGAAATGTTTAAAATTCATAATATTTTCGAAGTCTTGTATCGAATCTCCGACGTGGTTAAAACGTATTTTATCAATTTTCTTGTGCATGTAATTATCAGTTTTCTTTTGTTACCTGTTCTGTAAAACTGACGCATTTGATTCTCTAGGTCTTCACTGCAGTTCACTTTTAAAATTTTATTTTGAGAGAGAGAGAGAGAGAGAGAGAGAGAGAGAGCGAGAGCACGAGAGAGCACCCCACCTTCGGAAATCCGCGTTTTTCATCCAGCAAAAACAAACAATACGCTGCCGCCTGACATTCTTAGTTAGATGCTTTGGCTTGTGGGGAGGAAGTTACCTTTCGCCAAATTGATTGGTTGAGATGAAAGTTAAAACCTTTCTTGCTCGGGAGGAACTGAGATTAGAGCTGTAAAACAGGACTTTTTGCACAAACTTGAATGAATTGCCAAAATTTTGAGTTTGCAAAATTTTCGCATCGCAATAAATAAAAAAAAAAAAATAATTTTTCTGTTTATACTCCGGCACGACAACCAAGTCAGTAGAGTTTACAATAAATCGTCAATACAAATATTTATCGTATTTAGTAGTCACGGGCTTGAACCCCAGTCACTCAAGGCGTGCTGTGTACTCTCGCTCCTGACCACTCGGCTACGTCAGGCCTAAACTGTTTTCACTCTGATTTCCTTTCATTGCATATATTGAGGAACTTCTTGATTAAGCTACAAGAACTTATTGATTAAAATATAATTATTGAGGAGCACATTAAAAATTTACGACAATTATTGTCAGGGAACTCTAGACACTTTTTCTTTGGAAGCTGAATTCGAGCATTGACATGGTTGGTTGGTTGTTATAGGGTTTTTGGCGCATTAGCAACTCCGTGGTGCATAATAGACTTAGACACTAGTGCGCCAATAAATCAAAACAAGCCAAATCAAACTTAGGCCGTATTGCTCCGTAAATAATATGTAAGTAAATTGCGCTTGTTTTGTGGTCGTTTTGCTGAACGAAATATCCGTGTTTTCGGGAGAAAAATCATGTTGCCCTTGTCTGAGACAGAATAACTCAGCGACGTTGTGAAAAAAGACTCATAAAAATTCCTCGCATTATTGACGGGATTCGAACATGGGTGTGACCACTGATGTGGTCGATTTTAAGTAGCCTTGGTTAAGCTTGTGCTTAGTACTGCACATCTTCCGTTGTCTTACTCACGTTTACATGTTTTTGGCTCGAATAATTAACAAATTCTGGGTGTGCTTCGAATTGTTTTTGACACTTATATTGTGTTGGCATCGAAAAAGTTTGGAAAGCATTGATTTAGAGGTTCTAGGTAAGTAAACTCCTCTAATTGAATTGATTTGCTATAATCCGATTAATTAACCCAGATAAAAACGATGGAATGGACGGAGAGAACACGCTGAATTTTTATCTGTTAACGCTGGGTCCAAGTGGAGCTAAAAGGGTGGTGGGCTTAGAGTTACACATATGCGAATAGTTATAGTTCACTAGTAAATTATTTATAAAATTGTTTAAACACATTGCGAATCCCCGAGAAATACCAAACGGATTCCTAAGAACCTGCATGTACCATTGGTGGTAAGTGAATCGCCAGGTTATAATTTGCATTGGTCGCTCGTATTGTATTGTGTGTCGCTGTCATGCAGTGCCAGTGTTTGCCCCCCCCCCCCCCCAAACAGCAATTTGTGTCTCTGTAAAGTTTTTGCTTCTATATAAAGACCAGCTGGGTTGTGATGTTAGGTACCGTAAGTCATGTGCTGTTTGTGTTGTGCATCTAGCCACTTGATTACTGAGAGCCCCCCCTTTTTTTTTATGGGATTGTGCCTTGCAGTATTTTTCCATCCTGGCCAGTACATTAGACAGAACGTCTCACGGTTCCCTTCAGCAAAGCAAGAAGGGGAGGGACTAGAAAGTGAATTGTGAATAAGTTGGAGATTTGGAGTAATAAGTGAAGGTAAAGCGGGACTTTAAAAGGGGAGGAAGTGCCATACTCAGGAACTCGTCTAGGGGACTTCCTCTAATTCGTTTAAATTCACTAGTGGAAGGAAGCCTATGTAAAAGGAATGGTGGAGATAGGAGTCGCCATAATGGCCCACGCCCAGCAATATCCTGTCGCTGAAGGGGGAGTTAGTGGTAGACTAAGCAATGCCAGAGTCCAAAGTAGTATCCGAAGGAACTCGGTGTCTGCTGTGTCAGTCCTGTTCAGGGTCCAGTTTTGGGAGGTACCAGGAGATAACATCCTAGAGTCCAGCCAGTTGAAGAGCCTGTTAGGGATGAATATGCTGTTGGTTTGCTTTCTCTATGGCATTTGGTTGTACAGTATTCTCGTTTGAAGAGTTCGGTAGAGAAGGTCATAAAGACATTTCTGATTAATATCAGTAAGTGAAGAGGCTCTAGAGTTAGGGAACCACCAGCAGTAGCTGCTGCCTGAGATCCAAATAAATATTACAGTCCTGTAGAAGGTGTGTCCAGGTTCCGGTGTTTTGACAAATGTCTGTCATCTTTTGTAAGGCCTGGATGTTTTAACGTTGATTTGATGGATTCGTGCTCGGTAAGCATATAAATGGTTTCTGGATTCTGGGTAAACGATGTTAGGGTGCGATACGTGAGAAAGTTGATGTTGGCGATGTATTCCCTCCTTTGACCAACGGGACTGCCATAATATTTTTTTTTTTTTTTTTTGTTTCGGTCCATATCCTTTTCTGGTTTGATGTCTGCATCCTTTCTAGTTCTGATGCCCAGAAATACTCAGTTTCTTGATTTTGCTTGATACCGTAGACAAGACCAGTGTAAACTCTATTTAGTGTCTAGCGGCCAGAGGTTTTCCCCATCTCCGCGTTCCTTTCATTGTAGGTGTAGGACAGTACCTTGTCGAGGCCAGAGATTTAGTGTATGGATAATGGATATGCCTAGTGTTATGTTCTGTTGTTCATCTGGCCATTTAGCCGCTGGACCCCTGCTGACGCCCAACGTTACTCACACTTGGCCCCGTGGAGGCAGACCAAGTACACCAGTATTTTTAGATAGATACTCTGGCAGGTCCTGCTACCTAATTTCCTGAGATTTAAGTGGCTAGGACATATATAAAAGGATAAGGATAAATTTTTTTTTTTTTTTTTGTTAGTTGTTGGCGCATCGGCTTCTGTGGCCATAATGCACCTCCCAAAGTTTTTGCATTTTACTCTGATCCAAGCCCGAGGCTGGATTCGAACCCGCGACCTTTGGATTGCCAGGCAGGCAATTTACCCATCTGGCTAGCCCGGTCAGCTAGAATCTAGTTAGGCCGAAAAAAGGTTCCAAGTGTGTCGAGTTTGGAATTTAAAATTTTTCGTTGTGTGGGGCATTCGCTTTTCCCTGGCGATATAGGTAGAGTGGGGGGGGAGGTGGAAGGCTGGGAGAAAAGACAGAAATGTGGTGTAAATAGGGAAGGCGATCCCAGGTATATCAGTGGGGCATGCCCATGCCCCACCATAGGGAAAAGGGAGGGAGGGGACAGAGAGACCTTCCCCGCCAGGGACGGGGAAAGAAAATGGGCGGGGCAAGGGCGGAGCGATCACATCCTGGCTGGTGCCGCTCCCATTAAAACATGGTATTTCATGGCATTTCAGTAATACCATGTATTGGTGGTGCATATTACGCCATAAGGGTCTGCTCTTTGTGCGTTTTTCGTTAGTATTTTGCCGTCATTTTCTCTATGTTCATGTTCATTATCAGTTTGACTTTATTTATTGTGCTTATCTATTCGTTGCGGATGGCTATTTCTGTTCGTCGTCTGTTGAATACGTCAAATGTGAATCGGCCGAGGGCTTTGTATTCATCTTCTGAATCCAGGAGATGGTGCTCTTGGCTTTTCGGCAAGTATTGGATCTCAGTTATAAGTCTACTTCTGTGTTCTCCGTAGCATTCACAGTCGTGCATAATATGCTGCCTGGTTTCAGATTCTCCACAGGTACATGTGGACTCTTCTGTTATTCCGAGTGTGTTCAGTTTTGCTTTAAATGGGCCATGGCCCGTCAGGAGGAAGGTTGCATTTACCCCCGGGAAGAACCACGAGGGGGCTTTTGGGTACATTTTTGCGACTAGCGGTATGAAGCTTCTTGTTACCTGACCCTTTGGCGACATCTCCCATCTGTGCTGCCAAATTAGCAACATAACACAAGACCAGTAAAGGCAATGTAAAGGCCCAAAGGGAGAGATCCTAAGATAACTTGCAGGACCTGAGTAGACATTGTACGCCACGCCCTGGTGATGCCCAAGAGAAACAGCCGTTGGATATGGTCACCTTCTTTACTATAATGTGCTGGTTTACCGCCGAGACCAGACGGGTGTTCCATAGGAGCAATGGGGAAAAAAACAGCGTTGTAAGAATCGACCCTTAAGTTCCCAGTCCGTTCTGGTAACGCAGGCGAACAATGAAATGTATCCTTTTACCTTTTCATGATTTGCATTGGTCACTAGTTTTTCAAGTTTACTTAGGTGACCCAGCTCGATGATCTTGATTTATTTCTCTGTGGCAGAACTATAACTAGGGAGCATGCACGTGGGGCATTTTCCCCGGGCGTATCGGAACCAGGGCTGTAAAAATGGATTTAAAAATATAATATAGGGTGGTTTTTCACATAGTAATAAACGTAGGGTTAAAAAATATAATATAAATTTATTTATTGTTACTTTTTTTTTTTAACTTTGATATACCGAAAAGTGAGTGCAACACATGCATTTATTCATTATTTATTCATTGTTTTGAATTTATAAAGTTTATTTATTGGGAGGGGCTAGGAGAGCAAACTTTTTATTTTGCCCCGGCCGCTGGATAAGTAGTTACGGATCTGCTCCATGGTCTTATTGGATTGTTCTTATTGGATTGAGCACTTTCTGGCGCGTAGCCAAGTACCGAGTCTGTAATCACATTTGGTATGATTGCATTTCTCATGAGTACATTACACCATCTTGGAATCACACTGGCTTGTTTGATAATTTTTATAAATTATTTGAATTCTGTGTAATTAAGACGTTTTTATCTCACTACTGAAAACCGCAATTAAAGTGAAGCATCTTTGAATGGTTTTGTAACGCAAACAGCGACGACCACGCGGATCATGAAGTACAGACATCCCTTTATAATGAGCAGAGCAATACTGTACTGTATGTCCTCAAAATTCTGTTAATATGTTCATATTAACAGAATTTTGAGGACACCATACAGAATTCAACGACTCGCAGCAGCAAATTTTGGCAAACACCTCATGTAGGATAAATGACGAGAATTAAATGGTAAGACAGGAAGATTGTCGGTTAATTTGTTTACATCATTCTTGAGTAGTCTCCGAGCGTATGTTTTTATGTTTCTGGATAATTTTTTTTCTCTTGACAAACAAAACTACTTTTTTGACTTGCATCTTTTGAAGGCTTAATCACTGCGTTTCGAAAGATCCTTACCACCAAATGTATATTTGGTGGTAAGGATCGTTGTATATTTGAGAAGATCTACTACTGCTTTTCTCATAGCGAGAATTAAACTTGCAACTTTTCATATCATTTTCGTTATATCCCGTACCCACACAGAACGCCCCGATCAAGCCCTGGTGTGGAGAGTCGCGAAACAGTGGCTTAATTTGTGTTTATATTCTATTCAATGCAACTTTAAATTAGAGAACAAATTAACTTCAATATCAAGCGAATGAAAAAAAAAAAAAAAGTCCTCGCAATTTAACTGTTATTTAGTCATTATGATAGCAATATATAAGGATAACTACGCATCGCTCTTTGTCTCCAACGGGAATCAGCAAACGATATGAATTATTGTTATTTTGACAGTACATTCACTATATGTATAATTTCTTTCTTTTCTGTTAGTTAACGATATACTTTATGCATATAAATTTTAAGTTCACTTAATCATAGCAATATTCTGGTTAAAACTTTTCATAAACTTATGCTGTATTCCTTTACTTTGTAAGCAGGAGACAAAGACAATTACATTTATAGGAGTGGCGCAGATTGGCCGAAGTAATCATATACACTGCTTGACAAAGTGAACAGAACAAAATGTTTTTCATTAATGTTTTATTGTGAAGAGCGTCGCCGAAAGCGAATATTTTATATAATAGGCATCCAGGCATGCAAATTCAGTGTCCAATAGAAATCGATCTACCACCTTACAGAGTCGCACATTATGCAAATTATTCACGCCTATTAAAAACAGGGCTTGCTCAATGGGATAGCCACATCTCCAGTACTCAAGATGCAAAGTCTTCGTCGTTTAGATCAGGGCTTCTTAAACTTTTTTCATCTGCAACAATTGAAAACTTTTTGCGACCCCTGGTATTATATATGGTCCTAAACAAACCTTTTCCAGACGGGCATGTCTAAAATTTACGTTTTTTCGTACGATTTCAATATATCAAACGAGGACAGATGATTATTAGCAAGAGTGTAACACATTCCTTACTTTATACACTTAACTCTACCTTGTACATTGAAGTAAATAATATTGAACAAAAACTTTTTATTACGCCCAAATTTATATAGTTTTACAAAAAATATTCCACTAAAAAATACAGAAGTATAATTAAATATGTAGCAAACAAACATAAGAACACCTATAAATGTACAAGTCTTTAATGAGATGGATGAGCTCGTTTATTTTGGCACAATAAATTAAATCTTTGCAAAATTTTTGTTAGTGCAGATCTCATAGCAACTTCGATGTTGTTACTAAAACGGTATTTCGTCTTTATTAAAGTCAGTGTTGAAAATGCTGACTTATATATAAATGCTCTCATTACCAGATCAGAGAGTATTGAATATTCAGCTTTAACCTGAAGCCATGAAGCTTGAAGCCAATTATTCCCCACCGCTCAGCCTTGTACCCTGGAATTTCTTCCATTTTCCTGCCAATAAAGTCCTTTCTTCATGGGAAAACGCTTTGCTGCTAATGATGAGGTGATTTCTGTTACCAAGTCGTGGTTTGAAAGACAAAGGATTTCTACAAAACTGCCCTGCGGAAGTGTATTGAGAGATGGAAAAGTTGTCATTTTGTTTGGATGACTATGTTGAAAAAGGGTAATTAGCATTATCATTAGTAGAAGCATATGATGCAAGAAAGCAAGCTTATGCAGCATCAGCCAAAAAAAAAAAAAAAAAAAAAAAAAAGCACTTCCACTTCACCCCTCCGTTCGTTCGAAATATCTGTCCAGCTGAGCCTTAAATTTATTTAGGCTATCAACTTCAACAACAAAGAATGGAAGTCTGTTCCATCAACCAACTACCCGCTGGCTAAAGGGAAATTCCCGTACATCTATCCTACATCTGTCTTTCCTCAATCTGAATTTATGCCCTCTCAGGTGACTATTCTGAGCAAGAGGAAGAATCCCGTCGGCATTGAGCAGCTCAAACCATTCAAGGCTTTATACACCTCTATCAAATCACCTCGCCGGTACCTAGTCTCCAGACACTGTAATTAGTAGAACTTAAGCCTTTCTTTGTAAGAGTAATCCTTTGTTCCATTCACTATTCTAGTTGCTCTTCTCTGTACTCGTTCCAGCAGCTCTACATCCTTCTTGAAATGAGGCCTCCAGACCTGTATACAGTACTCAAGGTGTGGCCTGACCATTGCCTTATACAAGGGAATAATCACCTCCTTATCCTTGCTAGAAAAATTCCTATATATCATTGACAAGACACCATGAGCTACTCTTGCAGCTCGTCCGCACCTGCTCAGAGAACTTCATATCTGCCTGCACAATTACCCCCAGGTCCTTTTCATTCTCTACCACTGTCAGTGTAGTACCACATAGTTGATACGCTGCCCCGGGGTTGCTGTTTCCCATGTGTAGTACTTTACATTTGTCAATGTTAAACTTCATCTTCTCAACCTTTCCAGATCCTGTTGCAGCAGCATATCGTCTGTAGTGTCCTTAACAACCCTGCCAATCTTTGTATCGTCTGCAAACTTGAACATTAAGCTTGATATACCATCATCAATATTATTTATAAATACAGAAAACAATAATGGACCAAACACTGAACCCTGAGGGACTCCACTAATAACATTAGTCCACGATGAGCAGTGGCCATTGATTAACACTCTGTCTTCTCCCACTCAACCACCCCTTTATCCATAGCAGCAATTTGCCTCCAATGCCACACTGTTCCAATTTGTCAGCAGTCTTCCATATGCAACAGTATCAAAAGCCTTTCTAAGATCCATGTATATAATATCAAAGTTATTCCCTGCATCCAGGTCTTTTGTGACTGCATCATAGTATCCAATCAAATTGGTCAGGCAAGACTTTCCCTTAACAAAACTATGCTGTGTCCGAGCTATAACTGAATTCTTGTCTAGATGATCCTGCAGTGCTTCTTTAACCAGTGCCTCCATTTATTTTCCTGGAACAGAAGTTAAACTCACAGGTCTATAATTAATTGTGTCAGCCTTTGATCCTTCTTTGTGAATTGGGGTCACATTTGCACATCTCCAGTCTATGGGTACCTCCCCTGAATCCAAGGAAGCTCTCATAATTATGGCTAAGGGTTTGCTTACTTCCTTTGCTGCCTCCTTTAATATAACTGGATAGATCCCATCCACCCCAGGTGCCTTTCTTGTGTTTATCTTGAACAATTTCTCCTCCACTTTACTCCCAGTTATTACAAGATTATCTAGCTTACTGCCAGAGTTGAATACACCTCTGGCATTCTCCTCGCTGAATAACTCCTCATGTGTGAGTGTCGATGCAAAATATTAATTTAGTTTGTTAGCTACCTGAGCAGGATCATCAACAGTTGAACCATCGATATCAAATGGACCAATCTGATTCATCCCCTTCCTTCTAGAGTTTACGTAAGTAAAGAACTCTTTGCTGTTTTTCTTTGCATCCTTTTGTTAAAGATTTCTCGTAATCTGCCTTCCCCTGCCTAACCTCCTTTGTAACTTGGTTACAGATCAACTTATATCTATCATAGTCTTCTGTGTCACATGCTAATTTATTTATATGAATCCCATGCATTTTTCTTCTCTGCCATATGTCTCATTAGTTCATCTGACATCCATTTAGGCCTAAACCTTGAACAATATTTCTTAGTGGATATGTAAAGCCTAGTAGCTTCCAAGATAAGTTCTTTGAATGCTTCTCATTTTGAATTTGCTGTTGGTAACATCATCAGTTGATACCACTGTATAGAATTTAAATACTGTCTCAGACCATCGTAGAGTCACCTTTACGAAAGCAAAAATCCTTCCGTTTACCCCTGATGGTAGTTACCTCTTTGAGTAAATCCCACTTCAGCACTCTGTGATCACTGCCCCCTAGTGGTTCCTTTATCTGCAGATTCTTAATGCATGAAGAATCACTACTGATAATCAAATCAACTCTTGATTGATACTAGCAATCTAGTTGCTTCACGAACATGCTGATGTAGAGAACAATCATCCAATAAATCCACAAAAGCCTTTCTAGTGTGTGAGTGACCAATCCACAAATTCCAGTCAATATCTTGGAAATTAAAATTTCCCCCATTATAAGACTAATTTACTGGCCCACTCGATTTCTCTGTACAGTGTCTTATTATATTCATCAGAATCATTAGGCCTATAGCACATTCCTACTCTCAATTTTGATCTCCCAATGCTTATGTCACACCAAACTGACTCGACACTGCACTGTCCAGCGATCTCGACTGGCTTCACTTCCTTGGATTTTATGTGTTTCTTAACTAATGGCATAACCCTCCTCCTTTCCTATCCTGTCTATCCTTTCTGTACACATTGTACTCCCCAAATTCCAGTTCTTCATTCCTTATATCTGTGTGACACCGCGTCTCTGATATCCCAACAATATCTGCCTTTGATGTTTTGAGCAATACCTCAAATTCATCAAATTTATTTACCAAACTCCTAGCATTGGTGTACACGCAAGTATACATGCACCTGTTCCTATTCTTAGCTACCCTAACACAACCCATGTGTTTACTTGTACCGCAATGACTCCCAGCAGTCTCTGAAATACCCTGCATCTTGTTTTCCATGCTGCTGCTCATTCCAATAGAATCAGTGCAAGAATCACTTTCACCTCTGCCATTGGCTTCTATTAATCCTTGTATTCTCCCCCCCCCAAGCTAGCAGTTTTCCGACCCACCTAACACTGCCTCGATAGCATCAGCAAATATTCTTGCACCCTTTCTATTTAAGTGTATCCCATCACTGTAGAAGCAGTCTCTCCTGTTAATAAGTACAGACCAGGCTGAAAAAAATTCTACCCCTGAGGGGTAGAATAATGCATGCCGTTTGTTTCAACCTACTATCACAACTACGTCTGGGTGAATACAAATCTTTTTTTTTTTGACACCCCCCCCTATATATATATATATATATATATATATATATATAAAATCTCCCGTTTTACCAAATTTATTCATAATGTTATCGACAGCCAAGTCTGAACTGCATTGCCTTTGTTATAAACAGAATTGATGGTGTTCAAAGCCTTTTACAGTATCTTTCTTGATGAAATCGTGATCACTACCGCATTAGTTGTAAGCATATCTTTTCTTCTGGCAAAGACAGCTGCTGCAAAAAGCCTGGAGTGCAGACAAGTGATGTGGGGTCAGAATAAGTTGATCAATTTGACTTATGTTGAAGGATGCGACTTCATTTCGCAGCTCATTCCTAATGTGATCATAGTAGGCACATTCGTGGAGAAGATGTTGCCAGTTTTCTTTTTCTCTGCAGAAACAGAAGTCAGTATTTAACAGGCCTAGCTGGTGGAGTTTTTCGTTAAGGGACCCATGCCCAGTAATAAGATAAGATGTTTCCAGACTAATTGTAAACCATGAGCTAACCTTCTTCGACATCACAAAGGAGACATCCGGTAAGAAATTTCTGGTTACAGTGCCAACATTTGAATTGTTCCACCTTGTTTGCCAGACAATTATTAGCGCACTAAAGCATCGAGCTTTCTCCCTTTTATTGTCATCATTCAGCGATAGGTCTATATCCGTAATGGAGGTAGGTATTCTTTTTTTGAACCTGAAGCATAATCCTCTAAATATTACATAAAAGTCTAATGGCAAAGTCCCTGCAATAACCTGGATTGCCGCAGTGGACACCGTTCGGCAGATGTGATGTGTTGCTAGTAGCATTGCCCTCTGGATTGAGTTGAGTTTTTGCTTCATTTTTACGGTTACCACTCTGTGGAACCAAGCTCCGGCCGCGAATGAGACTATGGGAAGGAATACCACTGTATAGTAGACGAGCAGGGTGAGCCTGAACAGGGCCCCACTCATTTCTTGAAATTGTAATGATGGAGGCTGTAAACTTCCTGGTTTTTTTCAAAAAGAATAAAACCAAACTATATTATATTTAGGCCACCCGAATAATTAAATTCATCTGCCTTGCTGTGTGCCTTATGTCTGTTAATTGCGTGTGTTCTATGGTCGATTTTTATGTTTTTCTGGAAGAAAAACCCCAGTTTCTAGGGGGAAAACCTTGCTATCTACGCCTGAGACCAATTATTGAAGAAAGAATAGAACAAAATCCAGGAATTTCGACAAGGAGGATTGCTCTGCAAGAGCCTGTACTGAGTCATAGCAGTGTGTGGCGAATTTACATCACCAATTACTGTTCTCCTACTATCTCCCGCGTGTAAAAGGTCTCGGCAATACAAACTACCCTCCCAGAGTGAACTTCTGCCAGGGTATCCTAACTGCCGCAGCTGATAAATGACCTTGACGTAAGTTCTTACAGCGTCTAAATTCACGCAGAGCGGCTGCTGAATCTCATCCATTAACGTAGAACTTCGCAATTAAAGCGCGATCAGACAGAGTGAGATGCATTGTTAACAGTAACCTTACAGAATACGCTTGCGATGTTCGCGTTTTGCCTCGAAAATTAAATTAACTTAGATTTATGCAAATTTTCTGCTCTTTGGTGTCTTATTTTTTAGTTTGGATTTAAAACTTTAGTGCAGTTCAGTTTCTTTCTGTTTTTTTTTTTTTTTTTGCAAAGAACACAAATAAAAATTTATAATTTCATTAAGGTTTGTCTTAGTTATTTATTTGTTGGTACTTTGTAATGGCTTCCTCTTGTACAGCGCCATATTATCCCATATCGGCAGATTTTGGAATTTTTTTTTTTTTTTTGTCTTTTCTTTCATGGGATCCTTCTCCCCTTGCCTTGAATAGTTTACTTCCTAATTTTAGTGGCATTCCCCTTATTACTTAGAGCTACAGAGAGCTCTGAATAGGGATACTTTAATTATGGCCACCCTGTATTTAACAACATGAATATTGGTATTTTTAAATACATTATTGAAGTGTCCCTATTCAGAGCTCTCTCTGTAGCTCTATATCATTAAAAGATTGAAACAACGCAATTGCGTATTATTTCCATTATTATTCTTTGCGTGATTTACGTTGTATTGTAATTATCGCGCAAAAAAAAAAGACTATCAAAATTGTATCATTAGTCAAAAAAGACTAACGCTCCTTCATAGTATGTATGAAGTTTGAATGCCCAAAAATGGCTAGAATTTTCTAATGCGATCCAGCTTATATCGCGATGTGATTCTTTGGACCCGGAGAATCACGTTATAACGGGTTTCGCCCGTATTGTGATCAATGTTGTTTGTTAGGACGAATACAATGAGTTATCATCGGCTGTAAAATTCTCTAGAAGGTTCAGTGGGCTTAATGCACCGGAAATTGGCCTATAGTTCAGATCGGTGGATATTTTAACTTTAGGTTGGGGCCGGATAGAGTATCTGTTCCAGTCTTGAGGGAAGTATTGTTGGGATAATCCTCTATTGAAGATGGAGAGAAACGGATAGGAAGTATTGGGCTAAGTATGTGAATTGTGGGATCAGATCAGCGCCGGGATTTTCCGAGGGGGTGAACACTCTTATTCTGAAATTAGTTGCGCCTCAGTTATTCTGATCGTTGGGGGGGGATTGGATTGTGTGTGTGTGTGTGTGTGTGTGTGTGTGTGTGTGTGTGTGTGTGTGTGTGCGCCCAGCACGCATAGCTGAAGTTAAGTGAAACTTTAGATGAACGTTTATCACTTGACCTAGGATCCCGTATTGACCATATGAATGCCGCAGGCGACGAATCTGCATGAAGCCTCGGAGATATGAGACATTTCATCGGAGAGATGATATTTAAAACCATTTGATTTCGATAGAGCCGGAATCACTTTGTTCTTGAGAGAGCCCCGACAGCTGAAGAAGAGCGTAAACTCGAGCTGGTACAATCTTCACATCGTTCTTGAACCAAAGCTGATCACACACTGAACATACTGAACCGAAATCATTATCCATCCAGGAATGGAATGTACGTTTAAATTGTGCGTGGATGTTTCGGTGTATCTTAAAATCCTGTTGCTGCTCTGGCTGTGTATTAAGCCCGTTACGCTTTGAACGATTTGATGGAGTACTTCTGGCAGTCGGTTTTGGCTTCTTCGCTTTTCGTTTACGACTGGGCTTCGAGGACTCTTCGTCGTTTTCATTTTCAGTATCAACTTCCATAAGTCCTTCTTCCAAATTCACTTCCGCTGTCGAAATGAGCTTAGATCTCTCCTTTGTACTCAATGGAGGTGATTTCGGTGGTCGTATTTGCATATATACGTGCTCTAACGCCTTACAACGCTCACTATTAGTCTTCGACCTGTTGAATTATAACTTTTTTCCCTTCGAAATGTTTTATTACGTACGGTGGAGAATGACGAAAGAAATAGCATGACGCAATCAGTAGGAGTACTGATTGGGTCATGCGTCGCTCGTACCTGGTACAATTGGTATAGGTATGTTGAGGGTCTGACGGCTCCGGGGATTTCTCCCATCTCCGCGTATGTTCTATGTATCGAGTGACAGTACCCTGTCTATGCCAGAGGTTTAAAAATAATGTATGGGTCATGTGGTATGTAGTTTGTTGTGCCCATTGTTCATCCGGCCTGTTGGCCACCGGGCCCCCAGTGGGACCCGGCGTTACCATACCAACGACGGGGACGCCGGCCGGATGTACCAAGAGACTAATTATACTCTAGCAGGTCCTGCCACTTTCCTGGGATTTCGGTGACGAGGACCTAAAATAAAGGTTGGAGTTATCGCTGTTGATCGCGCATTTAGAAAGCGCTGTGTGGGGTTTTACGCTGAAAGAACTATTTCTAGAGAGCCTAAAAGGTCGGGCAAAATTTGATGTGATTTAAATTTGGACATGTGGGGCAGTCGCTGTACAAGAGAAAGTAATGGGAAGGAGGGTGTGGACGGGGGGATGAAATAGGAAGAAGGGGTCGGATAGGAAGGTGATCCCCCAATTTTAAGTGGGGCATGCCCATGCCCCACGACATGGCGAAGCGAGGAGAGGTGGAAAAAAAAAGGGGAGGAGAGGAGAAAAACAAATACCCCCTCCCCCTCCCCGAAAAAAAAAAAAAAAAAAAAAAACCGCACAAGGGAGTGCAGTTTTGGGTCGACAGTAGGCCAACCAAATCATCCTAAAGTCTTGACTTTCTGTTGTAAGCTGAGTTTTTTTTTTTTTTTTTCTGGTACAGTTGGTGGGGGGCGAGGATGAATCTTTCGTGTTGTATTTTCTTGGCGATTTTTGTCAATCCACGGACATTGTACGTGCGCTATACGCCTTACAACATTCACCACAGTGGACCATCCCGCTTTACGATTGGTTCACTGTACGATCAAATCACTTTACGATGGACACTCCATAACAAAATTCCGTTTACTATACGATATGTAGTAAGCGCCGGTCATTCTGATCACGTTTACGAATTGAATGCATTTTAATTCTATTAACGGCGATTCTAACAAGCGAAAATAGGAGGAATATTTTCCACAGGCTATAAAAAAATAATAAAAAAAAAAAATAAAAAAAATCTATAGCAGGTACATAATGTGTCCTGCCGCTAGCATATTTAACGTGTTTTGCAAAAAAGTCATCGGCAGGCATTAAAAACGCTTTAATTTTCAGATATTAATAAAATTCATGGATAATAATGTTTTCATTTTATTAATAATAATTACATATCGGTTACTGAAAGCATTGGTCTGTGATTGCTATAGTAGGCTATATAATTTTTACATTAAAGAGATTTTGGTTCACGACTAATTACACCATCTTATAGTTACTTCATTACGTGTAGTTGTTGTTATTTGGTTTTTAGGAGCATTAGTAACTAAGGCTATATTGCTCCGGGAATATGCGGTGGTTATTCCCTGACCTTTCCGCATCCTCCGTATTTGTCTAATTAACAAGCGTTTGCTTGTTGATTAGACATAAGATCCCCCGGTCTAATCAACAAGCGTTTGCTACGCAGTGCTGCTCCTTCCCACCTGGCTACGGAGGCGCCTATTACGTGTAGTATTTACTAAATTCCAAATAGCAAATGCTTAATGTACGGTACTCACCTTATACAATCTGCAATAGTTATTAGGGTGAATTGATGGCTAAATTTTGGGTTGAATAATTTAAATTAAAAAGCGAGATAAAAAATAAATTAATTTGACGGAATTTAAAATAAGCGCAAGGAGGCAGAAGTGCACAACTCCGTCCCTGGTTGTCATGAAGGATAATTAATTAAAAAAAACTCTTGAGTAATATAAAACTGATAAGCCAATAGTCCTAACGATGGACTTTCGTTTAGTTAAAAACGTCTTCAGTTGGCAAAGTTGAGTAGAGAGTGAGAGCATGCTGTATTTAAAAGAAATATCTATACTCCCATGATGCTCTTTGGAACACGTGGGAATCTCAAATGTGAGAGATTCCAGACCGGGGAAAGATTGAAGGGGAGCTTTGCATTTGTGATGTTAAGTTTAGAGTGGTAACGGAACCATTCAATAATGAGAGCCTCATATTGGAGAATTTTGTAGCTGGTTTTAGTTTAACTATAATAATGGCGGAATCAACTATGGGGGTGTGGTTGTGGGTATGGGCATGTATTGTGAGCTCAGTGCTAGATTGTCCTGTTCTAAAACTGTGCGCCTCCGTAGCCAGGTGGGAAGGAGCAGCAGTGCGTAGCACACGCTTCTTGATTAGACCGGGGTTCGAGCCCCGTCACCACCAAATACGGAGGATGCTGAAGGGTCAAGGGAATGACCACCGCATATTCCCGGAGCAATATGGCCTTAATTGCTAATGCTCCTAAAAAACCAAATAACAAACAAACAATAACTAACATCTAAAACTATTATAGTGATAGTATGCACGTGTATTAAAGGTTTTTGTGGAACCGAACTTTGTAGTGCTTCCAATATAGCAAGCATTACAGTTTTGTTGGCATCTGATCAGATATATTATGTTGTTCATATCGCTTGTCGGGTACTTGTGTGTATCTTTATATATATATTAAATAAAGATCCGAGTTTGTATGCTGAAAATATGAGTGATATCTGTGCCTGTAAATACCCGACGGAACTGTCCTGCGAGTTCACTGTGATAGGGAAGAATGATACGTGTTGATATTACTTTTTGCAATGAAAATAGTGTGTTGAATTAGTTGGGGCAGATAGTTCCCAGCTATAAACTTTTGTGAGATATAGGAGTTCGTTGGATAAGTCATTTTGTGAGTAGCTATATTTTATGGTGTTATGGATTTGGTTATAAAGGACGGCTTTTTTTGTGCTAATTGGGTGATGCGATGTGAAGTGTAAATATTTCCCCGTGTGTGTGTTTTTTCTAAAAATCTTGGTGCCGAGTTTGGTGCCTGTTTTGTAAATGGTAAGATTGAGGAAATTGAAATTTCAAGTGTGAATTTCAATCTATCGTGTATTGAGTTGAATTTTGAAAAAGGATTGTCTATTGTGGATTTATTACCTATTATAAGTATATTATCTGCGTAACGTGTGTATAATTTTTATCTCTGAAGGGAAAGGGTGTAAAATTTGATTTTCTATTGTAGCTAAATAAATTTCAGACAGGGGCAGAAATACCTAGACCCATGGGTTGGCCAAATGTTTGCTGATAAAGTTTGTTGTGGAACCTGAAATATCTGGCATCTAGTAATAATGAAGTGAGTTCTAGGATATTGTTAATGAAAAGAGAGGTGCGTTTGGTTAAAGTGTCATTAAGAATTCTCGTAAGGCTTGTAATGTGAATGGTATATGCACGTTTGTGTATAAAGATACTACGTCGAAAGACGCTAAGATGTCTCCATCGGAAATTGTAGTGGTACTTATTTTCTGGAAAGCTTGATTGGTATTGCTGATTTTAAATTTCGAGAATCTAGTGAGAGGGATATAATTTTAACTAAGTAAGTGGATAAATTAGCATAACAATTAAATTAAAATAATTTAAATTATTCAACCCAAAATTTAGCTATCAATTCACCCTAATAACTATTGCAGATTGTATAAGGTGAGTACCGTACATTAAGCATTTGCTATTTGGAATTTAGTCTAACAATCACGGTATTTTAAGAACTCTATAATTTCACATATTGTGTAGTATTTATTGAAAGATCTGATGACATGTCCAAGTTGAAGAATATTTTCATAAATGTGAAGAACTCTTTTACAGCCGCAGAGTTTAATTGTGAAGAAAAAAAATTACATTCAATCTGAAAAGACTAGATGCGTTTTCGAAGTAACGCGTTTCCCATGTCCGAAATTTTTTTTTTTTTTTTTTTTTGTATCTTAAAGCCTTAATATTTTTGTTTCTGAATTCCTTGGCTTTCCAATTATATGCTATACTCCCACCTTATCCCGTTTATTACGTGAGAAAATTTCCTTGATCACATGTTCATATTTTCCATTATCCTGGGGGGGGGAACTACTGAAATTTTCAGATGTTTAAAAGTTTTTTTTTTTTATTCCTCTAGTATAGAGCTAAGATGCAGCTCCGTGCAAAATTTCATTAAATATGGTCCAGTAAAAGAGAAATTATTGTTGCCATCATATACTGGTATGATTGCAACAATACAAGCTACAATAATTCGTTTCTGGCGGAAGCTGAAGAGACGTCACTTCCGTAACCCTTTTTGCATGACGGTTTTTCGTTGCAAATTTTTTGGAATAACGCCAGTAAAAACATTTTTAACGTCTATAAGATATAAAGCATAGATTTACACTTTATTACCTTACCAATTAAAAAGAAAGGAAGGCAAAAAGTCAGCTACACTTGGTATTCCCACGTGGTCATCCTCCCAATTACTAACTGGGCTTGACTTCGGTGATCGGATGAGAACCGATGCATTCAACCTAGTATGATAGTTGGCTGTTCAAAGCTCCTCTAATGCGTTTACTTATGGCTTAGTTTGTTCTGTTGCATTTTCATTGCGTTTTTTTCAGTCCGCGAATGCAAGGTACTCCCATCTGAAAACTGCCTGGAGCGCTTCTAAAGAAGTTTCACTTCAACAGTTGAAAGACACTGTCGTTTGACAGAAGATTTAGCTGTTCGTCAATGTTTCTGTCCGTTGAGAATTCAGCTATGTACTGTAGCTCACTGAGTCTGGCCATTGTACAGGCTGGGTTTTATAGACCGGTTAATCTTTTCGGATTGTCGAGCCAAAGGTATTGCCTGTGATTTTAGACGGTTAAACACAACCCTTACTCTCAATAACGCAATGCGGTCTTGTACTAGAGCAGTATTTTCCTAGTTTTGTGTAGACCTGTTTTACGCGGAAAGCATTCGTTAGCTCCGATGTCCACCAGATTCTAGAGTGGGATGGGATAGTAACAGTCTTTCACTCGGTATAGTCAGCAGTTACGATCAGCCATCGTTATAGGGTTCTTGATTGCTTCGAGTCTTGATGCAGATACTTAGGAGCAACTATTTTCTGTAATACTTTTTTCTTGATTTGTTGAAGTGGGGAAGGTTGCCTGTCAATGAAGGATTGTGGTCTCAGGAGAATGAGGGGGGGGGGGTCGTGGTATTTAGTATCAGTGGCGCAATCTAGCGATAAAAATATTAAATTAAGGAAAATATTAAATTAAGGACGTGGCTTCAACGCGTTGGTCGGTTATTCATTTACATCGTGCCTGCTGTATCCATGAAGATACCTAACGTTCTGCTCTTTAGTGGTACAGTGAAGGGGAGGAATGGTTGAAATCACTGCACACGATATGCTTTTCTGAAGTATGCAGGAAATTAAGCAGCCAATTTGTGAGTTCATTTAGTGTATCGGCAGTAGGGTTGAGAGGGGATTAAATAGATTGCGATGATATCTATGATTGTTGTGTTGAACTAGTACGGCTTCAAACATGTTCGGTTTGGTAATAGTGTCTTCAAACAGATCACGATAGAAGAATTGAAAATAATTGCCGCTCCTTCCCTTTGGAAAGTAGCGGCAATTATTTTGTTACTTGAGGTACAGTGTAGTTGGTATCCTGCCTGTGTGGCGCTTGGCAGGGCATCTCGATGCTGATTTAGGTTTCTGCACTATACATCTGTAACGTTGACCCTCACTGCCTCGTGTAGTCCCCCCCCCCTCCTTATTGATCTGGCATTCTGGAAAATTATTCGAATGGGAATGTTTCTTTTGATTTGAGTGAAATCTGAATCAGTTCTCCTACTTATGTCTGTTCATATACTTTCGTCAGTTGCTTAACGTTATAAGGGCACCAGAAACTTGATTGAATTTCTGAATAGTACTTAATTAAAATCAAGATGTCGCATAAATTGATAGGATTGCAGATTCCTCGTTATAATTGTTTCTTAAGAACTGTTGCTGTTTTCTGAGTTCGTATTAGGCAAACGAACTAATACGAACTCAGAGAAAATTTAAATTAAAATACGTGAGAACATTTTCTCTGACTTTGTTTATTTTTGTTTTCTCCTCCCCCCCCCCCCAAATTAAACCGTTACAAACCATTAGTACTACCTTTTAGTCATCATAAAAGTTTGTTGTTAGCGCTTAATATTCAATGAAATGGGCTTCTCTAAACCTGCTCAATCACTAGGCGTATATGTCTAAAATCCGGAAATTTTTAAACCTGGCGCCTCTTAATCCCTATGGATGTTGGATTTTAAAGAGGCTACTGTATCATTTAGATTTTCCATAAAATGTTTATTATTAGTAAAATGAAAGAGGACAGCAGTTTACCTAGTCGTTGCTTCATTTTATATATGCGTGGCGCAAAAATACTTGGAAAGTTTAATATAAATATACAGTATATTTATTCAGACTTTCTACTTCCACAACACTAGTCGTAAGCTATTTCTAACAATTAATTATACTCTGCCTGAGGAAAACTTCCGCATATCTATCCTGCAACCATTCCGTTTTCAATTTAAATTCATTCCTCTTGTGCTTATCTGCTAAGAAAGAGTAAAAATGCCATCAGTGTTTAGCTTACTCAATCCTTTTAAGAAAAATGCGTATACTCAAGTGTAATTAAAAGGAAAATTTTATATTGTAATATTGTTCTTTTATTAGAACTTAAGGATGAGGTATTTTTTCCATAAAATTGCTTGTCTACGCATCAGACAAGAAGTTGAATATATCACATGCATCACACTCAACCTTCACCTTTATTTTTTTATCCCCATTGCATATTATTTTTCTTACAAATATATTTTTTTCTTTTCCGGTAGTAGCATCTCGAGCGTATCTAAGAGTACGTGACTGTGTGTGTCCTTTCCTGGAACGTCTGCGGTATCTGGTTTATTAGAGACTTCGGTCAATTTCTCCCTCCCTCCCTACATCTTCCACTTAGTAGGACACGGCCTCGAGACGCCCATCTGCAGCTGGATCTGTCGCTTTTTTCCCTAGCTCCTTTTATTGTGTGTGCTGTGGTATCTAAAAATGTAGCATACATTTCTGTATGCTCCTGTTAACAATGGTAGCCAAAGGTGTATGGTAGCCAAAGGTGTTAATACACCTCTGCGAGAACAACAAACACATAAATACATATATATTTTCCTAATAACTGCTTCACATTTTTTTTTTTTTTTTTTTTAGAAGAGCTTTCAGTTATGTAGACGATTCAATGTACAGTACAAGGAAGAAAAGAAAAGTATAAGCAGCCTTAGATACGCAACATTCATTTAATCTTTAGAAAAACCTCTCTTAGCATTTGAACCATACCATCCTCCAACGTTTATTGGGAACTTCATCCCTGAAAAGTAATGATTAATTCCAAAGGTCACATAGCAGTAGCTCTTAATTCATATCACCATTAATGATACCGTGAGCATATTGACAATTAATCGTAATGGCCACTCATAATTAGCAGAATGGAGAAACAGTTGATGTAACTGAGATAACTGTCGGACCAACGACCATCAGGAAAATACTTCACAGAATGGTGAATTACGTTGTTCGCACAGCCACTTGTGTGCCTTAGCTGCCTACCAGCAGTGCGCGTCATCGCCTATCTTGATGTTATGTTCAATGGCATCGTACACTACATCAGTGGCAGAATCATGTGGAGTGATAAAACAAAATACACAGTCCAGTCATCAGATGAATGCATCTGGGCGTAGCGTATGCCGAAGGAACGGTTTGACCCAAATTGTATAGCACCAACAGTGAATTGTGATTGGGTATTATGATGGTATGATCTTGTGGTTTGGACTTTCCCTCTGCTTATTCTCATCGATGAAACTCTGAATGCCATTGTCTGTTGTAACAATATGAACAATTCCGTCTTACCAGACTGAGGAAATTGTTTGGGGAGAATTCCCTGTGGTAATACCATGAACGTTCCGTGTCACGAATTAAATTCAGTACAACTGTAGTTTCCAGGCAGAATCTGCCATTACCAGTACAAAATAGATCTGCATCCCACTGAACACTTTGGGATGTTTCTGAAAAAAACATTTGAGAGCCGAAGATTATGAAAGGAGGAATAAAGCAAGGTTCTAGCTGCCATATATCAAAAACTTGTAGCGTGTCCCCTCTAGGTTTATAGATACAGTATTATTAAAATCTATGGTAATAAAATTATTGCAAGGTACATTATTATATTTACTCTACAAGTTTAATGTCTTCTCTCAATTTTTATAGAGGCTCAGTGGTTTCAAACAGTCTCTAGCTGATATAAATAGCATTGGCTATTAATCCATATTAAATAACTTTAATGCTAAACAGAAGTACTTAAACTTTAATTGTAGCTAACAGCCAACAGGAGTTTCTTTAACGTTTTATCGAGATCTTGTCAGCATATGCTGTGTGTCAGAGAGAAGCTAGATTATTTCATTTCCTAAATTAAAAAAAAATAATAACAAATAAATAAAAAACGAAAGGAAACCTCGTATAACGTACCACACGTTTCGGCCGAAGAATGTAGAGAATTCGCTTCTAGAGCTTTTAAAATTAGGTTTATCAGTCCACTCGTTACTGATTAAAAAAAAAAAAAAATTTATCAGTGGACTGATAAAAAAAAAATTATTAATAAAACGTACAATAATGTAATGTACGGTGAATGAATTTAATAGGAAATAATAAACCAGTCTTATACTGAAATAGAAAAATTTACTGTACTGTATTTCCAATTTGCTATAGACTTTATTTTGCTCTTAACTTTTTCGACCACATTTAGAGTATCACCTACAGTATTCAGATATCAGGAGACTCTGTACTTCTGTAGCATTCTAAACGAGCACGCAAGGCAGGGAGTTAATCAGAGCTCAAAATGTAAACTATAAACTCCAGTCGATATTACTGTAGATAGCATAATTGTACTTCCGGAAGTCATTTGGACGTCAAATCAGATTGCATTAAATTACACCATGTGATATAGACCATCAACGACTAACATGCGTGTACGGTATAGGAAGAAGAAAAAAAAAATCTTTATACAAGGAAGCAACTTATCAAGGAACATCGTTGAGATTTGAAGACTGTCAATTAAATAACAGCAGAGATAATTCAGCCTGCTCGAACTGAAGATCTAATAAAGCTGAATACTCTATCCCCTGAAACCATGTGATTAATGAGGGCTGGGGAAGTGCGGAATACTAAGTCGAATGTAAAATTTTAACAAAAGTATTACACTTCACGCAATAAGGGGAGATCTCGAGATCATAGTCGTAAAGAGGAATGGAATAGGAAAGGGGGGAGAGGAAAAGAGAGTAATAGAAAAATTGGTTGACACGTGTTCTAACATTCGGTAACCATTACAACTTCCTTCTCAAAAGTAGGATGTAGCTTCAATTGTAAGTATTGGTGTGTGCAGTAAATTAAGAAATTAGGCTGGCACTTTTGGCAAGTTCTGTGGTTAGAAATAGCTTGCTGGTTAATTTACGTCAAATTGAATGTTTTCTCAGCCTTTCGAACTTAAAAGTAGTCGAATTTTTCACTGAAGGACTCAATATTGTAAGTTATCGTGATTTATATTCTTGATGTAAGTGCTCCTTAACATGTACTTTTAATGTTTACGGTGTATCATTTAGTCAAAATAGGGCGAGTGGAATTGTCCATCGATTCTAATCGGTGTTAGGAATAATTTATTGAAGTTTTCAAGCAGGCCCAGTTATTCAAGCTAAGATATGACTCGCCTCCCCCTTTTTATCGAAAACAGACAAACCGAACGTAGACCACACGCTGCTTACGGACAAGATGAAAACGACTCGGTTTTGGTTAGGTGCACTCTCAGAAAATGACACTTGATTGTTCCTTTTGTCCTGTAAGTTGATAAGGAATGTAAAAGAAATATGATGGAAAATACTGAATACGTAAATGCAATATGTCGTAATTCTCAAGTATTTGTAGATATTGTATTGCAGAATTTCGTCTGTTTATCTCACAAGGTTAACATAATATCTGAAAGGAACGTTACACTTACCTTTTACCAGGTTATCTTTTCACCTTTGTCAACTCAAATTACTTGAAATGACAAACTAAGGTGACAAAAGCAGTTTGGGCCTTTGGGGTTTTTGTGACAAGGCAACTGCAGGATTACAGTCACTGAAGAAGCGGGGAAGAAAATATCCGCGAAGCGTAAGGATTGTCAGACTATTATTAATAAATAGCTTCTAAGTTCTAAGCAGGTGAATTACTCTAATTTCAGGTAACTTCATGAGGTTGTTAAATATTATCTCCTTTTTTTTTATGCGAAGCATCCTTGCAGGCTCCTACAAAAATTTCAACCGAGTAAATCTGATTGATCACGGAAGCTCCGCGGCCTCGGCCAGAGGTTTTTCCCACGCTCCCACCACTCGTTCGTGTTGAGCACTTGACTCGGCGGTAATGCGATTAGAGTGCGTGACGGATATTTTCGTGTCCGATACGATATCTCGAGTTATAGTGAACTGATTTGCAAAATTCAAACTCCATTCCTTGGAATTTCGTCGATTTGCATTTGAAAAACAAAACAAATAATTTTCAAAAATAAAATTTGAGTGTTCAGCGATGCTGAAGTCAAGTGCAGAGCGTTCTAGAGAGTTTCGAGCAAGAATGAAAGCGACAAGATCTAAGAAAATAAAGACGAAGATAGCAGTGAGACTGCTGGAACGAAAAAGACTATCGAGGTTGCTTGAAGGACAAACAGAAAATAAAGCGTTGGATTTAGCAGTGCCACTCAATCTATCTATTTATGTTTGTTATTTAGTGGCACCTAGATCTCAGATCACTCCTTTGTAAAATTGCAACTCTCCTTCTCACCCAATTACCTCAAAAGTGGAGGTGCTTATTGGACGTTCAACAATAGCCTTCTTCAAGATAGGGAATATATATCTAAGCTACAAGACCTGATATTCAATCTTGCCCAATCCAAAGACAGATTGGAGCCATGAATACGTTTTGGCCTAGATTTAAAAGTCAACTGAAACCATTCTCGCAAATCTATAGTCATCAAAAGAGTCAACAAAAGCATACTAACCTCTACCAACTTGAGCAAAGACAAGCATCTCCCACCTGATAGCCAGGCCCATCAGTCAACGCTACAGCCATACAAACCCACTAAGAACACTTGCAGAAGGCGCCCTACTGAGATCTAGACACACCCACATAAATCTATCTGACGCTCCGACCAAATACTTTCTCTCATTAGAACGCAGACATCACAAAGCAGCCAGCATCTCTGCCAATCAGTTGCAAGATGGAAACATCACTGAAGACCCGAGGAAATCTCTGAAGTAACCAGATTTTATAGAGAAATTTACAGTTCCCAAGAAACCTCTATGAAGGCAACCGAAGAAATCCTTTCAGCATTTAAAAAAAAAAAAAAAAAAAAATTCCCTATGCACTATGGAGAAACCAATTACCCTACAAGAACTAACAGCAGCATACAAATCCCTTCCCAAAAATAGATCACCAGGTCTGGACGGACTGACTTCAGAATTCTTCCAAACTTTTTGGGATCAACTCGGAGTGCTACTCTTTCGAATGCTTTAAGAAGTCCATTCCCATGGGCTACCGGGTTCTGTCACCACCGCTATCGCACGTCTGATTCCCGAGAAAGGGGATCGCACCAACCTCCAAAACTGGCGCCCAATTTCCTTAATGAATACAGACTACAATATTTCCAAAGCTATCGCTAATCGATTGAAATCCACTCTTCCTGATATCATCAATCACAAACAAACTATTTAAAAATATTGGTGTACCTGACTTGTCTTCACGAGGCTAAGTGTGGGCAACAGTGGGTCCCATTAGGGGCCCAACGGCTAAAAGGTCAAAAGAACGGTACATGACACTACACTTACAATATCCATACACTTTTAAATCTCTGGCCTTTACAGCGTACTGTAACGCAGGACAATGTATACTACGCGGAAATGGGGGAAACCCCTGGGGCCGTTAGACCCTAAACACACTTTACATTTACCAACAAACATACTCAGTACCAGGAAGATCCATTCAGGACAATCTTCGTCTGATCCGTGACCTCCTCTCTACTGCAGACAGGCAACGAGAATTCTTAGTACTCATTAGCCTTGACCAGGAAAAGGCCTTCAAAAGAGCTGAGCACAGCTACATTTTTGAAACCCTTAAAAAAATTTCGGGCATTAGCAGAGGCATACGATGCAAGAAAGCAAGCTTATGCAGCATCAGCCAAAAAAAAAAAAAAAAAAAAACTTTCCCATATCACCGCTCCATGGCCTCTCCAGCTCAGCCTTAAATTTATTTAGGCTACCAATTTCCACAACAAAAGATGGAAGTCTGTTCCACCAATCAACTACCCGCTGGTTAAAGGTAAATTTCCCCACATCTGTTCTACAACTGTCTTTCCTCAATTTGAATCTGTGCCCGCTCAGGTTCCTAATCTTAGCAAGAGGAAGAATCCCATTAGCATTCAGGTTACTCAAGCCATCCAAGGCTTTATACACGTCAATCAGATCACCTGGCAGGTGCCTACTCTCCATACGCTGCAATTTACAGAACTTACTTTTCTTGGTAAGAGGACCTCTTTGTTCCCCTTGCCAATTTTGTTGCCCTTCTTTTTACTCGTTATAGCAACTCTACAGCTTTCCTAACTAAAATGAGGCCTCCAGCCCTGTACACAGTACTCTTGGTATGGCCTGACCATTGTCTTGTATAATGGGATAATCACCTCCCTGTCCCTGCTAGCAAAATTCCTATATATCATTGACAAGACTCCATGATCTGCCCTGGCAACCTGTCTACACTGCCTAGCGAATTTCATATTTGACTGTACAATTACCCCCAGGTCTTTTTCACTTTCCACTTCCCTGAGTGTAGTACCACACAGTTGGTACGTTTCCCTTCGGTTATTGTTACCATATGCAGTACTTTGCATTTGTCAATGTTGAACTTCAGTTGCCACTTCTCAGCCCATTTGCCCAACTTATCTAGATCCAGTTGGAGTAGCATACTGCCTTACTGTCGTTAACAACCCTGCCAACCTTTGTATCATCTGCAAACTTGAACATTAAACCTGATATACCTTCATCAATATCATTGATAAATATACAAAACAACAATGGGCCTAACACCGAACACTGGGGAATTCCACTAATAACGTTTGTCCACGAAGAGCAGTGTCCAATGATTACCACTTTGTCGTCTCCCACTCAACCATCCCTTTATCTATTGTAGCAACTTTCCTTAATGTCAAACCTTCCAATTTTGTACATCAGTCTTCCATGTGCAACAGTATCAAAAGCTTTCCTGAAATCCAAGTATATGATATCAAAATTATTTTTGGCATTGAGTTCCTTTGTGACCACATCATAGTATCCAAGAAAATTGGTCAGACAAGACCTCCCTTTAACAAACCCATGTTGTGCCTTAACTATTACTGCAGTCTTGTCTAGATGATCCTGCAATGCTTCTTTAACCAGTGATTCCATTATTTTTCCCGGAACAGAAGTTAAACTAACAGGTCTATAGTTACTTGTGTCACCTTTTGAACCCACTTTGTGAATTAGTGATACATTTGCACACCTCCAGTCCATGAGGACTTCCCCTGAGTCCAAGAAAGCTCTCATAATTATGGCTAAGGGTTTTCTTACTTCCTTAGCTGCCTCCCTTAATACAATACCGTCTACCCCAGGTGCCTTTTTTATGTTTAACTTCAACAATTTCCCCTCCACTTTGCTCTCAGTTATTACAAAATCACTTAGCTCCCTGTTAGAGTTTGATAAACTTCTGGTACTCCCCTCATTGAATAACTCCTCATGTGTGAATGTAGATGCAAAATACTCATTTAGTTTATCAGCTACCTGAGCATGATCATCAATAGCCATCCCATCTATGTTAAGTTGTCCAATCTGATTCATCCCTTTCCTTCTAGAGTTTATATAAGTAAAGAACTCTTTGCTGTTTTTCTTTGCATCCTTTGCCAAGGATTTCTCGTAACCTGCCGTCACCTGCCTAACCTCCTTTGTGACTTGATTACAGAATAGTTTATATCCAGCATAGGCTTCTATGTCACCTGATTCTTTATATGCATCCCATGCATTTTTCTTCTCTGCCACGAGCCTCATTAGTTCATCTGATCTCCATTTAGGCCTAAACCTTGAATAGTATTTCTTAGTTGGAATGAAAAGCCTAGTAGCCACCAAAATTAAGGCCCTGAAGGCTTCCCATTTAGAATTGAACGTTGGTAACATCAGTTAATCCCACTGTACAGAATTTAAAAACTGTCTGAGACTCCTGTAGTCACCTTTACGAAAGCAAAAGCCCTTTCCTTTAGCCTTGATGGTAGTTACATCTTTAAATAATTCCCACATCAGTACATTGTGATCACTGTCACTCAGCGGCTTCTTTATCTGCAAATTCTTAATGCTTGAATAATCACTACTGTTAATCAGATCAAGAGTATTACTCCATCTGGTTGTCTTTGGAACATGTTGCTGTAGAAAACAGTCATCCAATAAATCAACAAATATCTTGCTAGTGTTGCAAGTGACTAATCCAAAAGTTCCAGTTAAAATCCGCCATTATAAGACATTCTGATTTACTGGCCCATTCTATTTATCTGCACAATTGCTCATTATATTCATCAGATTCATTAGGCCTATAACACGCACCTACTCTCATTTTTCTTTTCCCAGTGCTTATGTCACACCAAACAGACTCAACATTGCATTGTCCACCAACATTAATTGGATGCACTTCCTTTGATTTTTGTGTTTCTTAACTTAACAGCATAACGCCTCATTCCTTCCTGTCCTGTCTGTCCTTTCTGTGCACATTGTACTCCCCAAATTCCAATTCTGCATTGCTTATGTCTGTGTGACACAACGTTTTTGATATTCCAACAATATCTGCCTTTGATGCCTTGACTAGCACTTCAAGCTCATCAAATTTATTAACTATACTCCTACATCATGGGAACAATCCTTCTACTCTACAAGGAAGCCAAATTCTGCTTGAAACTAAATAACCAGCTCTCTCTGAACTTTCTACACTCCAGAGGGGTAAAACAAGGCTGCCCACTCTGTGAAACTTTACACACTTGCCATAGAACCATACCTAAATAAAATTACAACCAGTCTACAATCCTGACGCATGCTGCTGCCAGAGTATAACTCACCTGAGTATAACCCACTCACTTACACAGATTACGTCACAATTGTTATACGCCACGAGAATGAATTTGAAGACATCGAAAAGGCCCACGATTTCTACGCTCAAGCATTACGTGCAAAACTAAACCACTGTAAGACCAGTGGCCTTTGGGCTGGCAGCTGGAAAACCAAAACTACTCCTCCATCCAATGCACATGGTCCAGCAATGGACAGAAATATCTGGGCATGTATCTCGGCAGTGCACCCCTTTTCTCCCAAAAGAACTGGCCCGAATTGTTGTCGCTTCAACAAAGTACATGTACTAGGAAAATGGAGAAGAGTGTGCGGTAGGTCCTCATTGAGAGGGAGAATGTTTGTTGTCAACCAGATGGCAGCAAGCGTTCTCTGGCACACCTTAAGTTTTCACTCTACCTATTGCCTTCCTGAACCAAATCCAAGCATCTATCCGAAGCTTCCTGTCGAACAAAACTAACTGGATATCCTGCTTTAAACTCTGCCAGCCGCTCACTCACGTGGTACAGGGATTGGTCTCTCTTGATGAAAAAATAACTTCTTGCCGTATCACCTTTCTTCTAAAGACGCTTCGAGTGAAACACTCGTATTCTGCCACTACCGATAAACTATTAGCAACAGCCACTAGATGACTAATTCTATCAACAAAATTAAGAATGGACATGGCGCCAGCACCACTCAAGTAGTTCACACTTGGAACTCTGCTGATAACTTATTCTAACGATCTCAGGATATTTATCTTGCCAGACAGGACTATTTTGGAGTGAGGGGGATAAAAATAAACTACCCTCTTTCTATAGAGACGCACTGCACCGCTGGAAGAAGCTTGACCATCACCATACTCTTCAGGGAACTTCACTTCCCACAATACTTTCAGAACCGCTCTTCTACAATAAAAGGATAACAGACCCTGCAACTGATGATCATCTTCTCTTTCCTACGTGGAACTGTGCAGGAACAAGGACCATAGGCAACCACCTGACACTAATCCTTGAATGGAAAGGATCAGAAGACTTTCCCATGAAAACCATAAACGCAAAGCAGCAACACAGACGTCTAAAATCAGTGATCGCACAAGCTCTTCCAGACATCACTACAGCTAAAGGGATTGGAAACATCTCCAGAAGACACGTTGCCCCCATCTCCTAGACCACCCCAAAAGTTTATCAGCTAATCATGTTACGCCACACAGCGACGATTTTCCCGTCATCCACTTGCCCAGCTCTCCCTGTACTCTTCTCCACACACCACAAGCCACTATTCAACGTTCAGTGGAACATTTCGTACAGGACTAAATGTTCCAAACCTGACGCAGACATCCAGTGGAGACTGTGGCATAACATCCTTCCTACTCCAGTCAAGCTACAAAGCTTCGGATTACGCACCTCAAACTACTGCCTCTTCTGCGCCACTCCAGGTACCCTGGAACATGTGTGCCCTGTGAACGACAAACTGATCGAATGCGCATTGGATGCTGCGAGGCTTGCCTGCACCTCCTCCACACTCTGGAGGATTGCTGGTATCTGCTTCACTCTGAACAGACAACTTACACCACGTGCGACTTATTCATTGCCAAGAAGACTCATCATCTGCCACTTTTACTTGAAGCTCACAAGAAGGAATGACGACGTGCCTCCTGTCGACACATCAGCGCAACATCTCAAATGGAGCCTACGGAGGAAGTTGCAGAGCAGACTTCTGCTCGAATTCCACCATAAAATACCTGAAACTCTGAATGAACTAACAGTGAATGGAACAGCAGCGGTCACCTCTTCACCATCACTGAAGAGCCCATCACCTTCAACGTGTGATCCATAGAATGAGACTGATGCCAAGAAACTGTCTTCTCAGTTCCGGAAGTTGAAATGTGTTTTTTTTTTTTTCTCGAAAATTTTCTTTATTTTATCTGTTTTGTACTTAGAATGTAAATAGATTTTTAAAATTATATAAAAAAAAAAAAAAAAACAGTAGACTCACGTCCATTTCCATCTAATGCTATTTGTCTTTTAATATAATACAAAACTATGTAAAGAGTCTGAAATGGCCCGTGAGCTACCAGGGAGCAGCCAACACTAGGGCAGCTGCGACCTGGTGCCCGTGCCTTAGGCACGTGGAGCCTGGATCTGCTATTCTGTCGGCGCTAACCGCACCAAAATCCCGCAACCACCTGAAGAAGTGCTATATAGGTGGGTGCCTGCATCCCGCTCACTCAGGCTGCCTAATCTTAGTGCCAGCAAAAAAAAAAAAAAAAAGCGCCATGTGTACTCTGTATGCATGAAAGTTGTTTTCTTTTATGTGAAAACATCCTTGGCTTGGACGATGCTAAAGGGGTTTAGTGTGAAAAGAATCAGAACACGTTTAACATTTTATTTGAGGTTGCAAAACATGTTCAATAGGTAGTGTACTTACAATGAGTTTGTGATAGATAAAATATGATACATACACTGGAGATTGTAAAAAGTGTAAATGTCTTTGAAACAGAGCATCAATTATAATTCCATGATTAGTAGTTGATACAGATCTAGAAGTATTTAACATTAGTCCAAATTTATTTTCTAAGAAATCAGTTAAAGGTTTGGATTGAGTATCTGCAAAATTAACATTGATATCTCCACTAAGTATCATTGGTATTCGGTCGCGTTTCTTGTGAGGAAATTGTTGTAGCAATGCATCTCCTTCAATCGTGTAAGGAAGTAAAACGAAATGGATGAATTCAATGATGTGTTCGATCGTTTGGTTAGGTGAAATATAAATGACAATATCGTTTGACCATCAGGAAGAAAGCATTCAGCTGCAGAAATGTTTCCAGCAGGTCTAACATCACGGAATTGCCAACAGTTTGTCGATAAATCACTTCCATTTGAGAAGTAACAGCATAAGTTACGGCTAGTACAATGAGGGATGTGTGGAAATATCTTCTGCCTTAGTGCGCAAATGACTTTTATGGCTTTGAAAATCGAGTTGACGCTGTTATTGAAGAAATTAGCGTCATTGGAAAGGATCTTGGCGTTGAAGAAGTTGATTCCCTTAATGTCAGAGAAGGCCTAGATTCGCATTCACAGCCACTCACTGACACGGATCTTATAGAATTGGAGCAACAGCGTGCGTACGACGAGAAAGAAGAGATTGCGACTGAAGGAGAGGGGAGTGTGTCTCTAAGGAAATTTCGTTAAAGGAACTCGAGCAGATGTTTTGAAATTTGAAAACTGTTAAACAACAAATTATGGATTTAGATTCGAAAGTGAAAAGAAGCATGCTAGTTTGCCGAAACCTAGAAAATGGAATTAGCTACTATCGTAAATTTTATGAAGAGAAAAAGAAGGTTACAACTATTCAAACGACGCTTGAAATATAAATAAAATAAATTTTCTATTCATACTCCGGCACGACAGTTTCAATACAAATATTTATTGCATTTTGTAGTCACGGGCTTGAACCCCGGTCCACTCAAGGAACGCGTGCTATGCACTTTGGGTCCTGACCACTCGGCTACGTCATATTTTTCTAGAAAGTAGCACATCCATTTTTCTCTAATTTTCTAGCTCATTTATTTAATAAACTGTTTTTAGCTTACTTGCTTTCCATTATACATTATATTTCTGTCTATGTACATAGTTAAAGCGTATTTTAAAGGCCTAAATTAAGTCTTCTAACGAATTCCAAAACCTCATGGATGAATTAGAATTTTTTCCATTGGTTTTGAACTTCGATATATGCTGTTTCGAGATATACGGTACACTCGTTGCACGAATTAACCGCATATATGGAGGTTTACCTGTAATTTCAAATTTTGCATATAATCTTTTGAATAAGTTTCTCGGGTCGAGCCCGCATGTACTCTATATATAATATCTAGTACATTTAATCTCAGATTGTAAATAACACGACCTTCTGGCGCATTACCATTCTGGGAAGGAGCTCATTTGTGGCTAATTGACAGTTAAAGTAATAATTTATAAATATTGGTTTTCAAATTATACTTTTCTTGTGACAACATTGATATACTGATAAAATAAGAGGATTAATTTTACATACCAAGAGGTTGTATGCGAGAGAGAGTTTGGAAATTCTTCCTTCTGTGTTGGTTGCTGCTAGTTTTTATGCATTTGAAAAAGTAATGGGCGAAAATACTCTTTAAAAAATCATAAATTTGCTGTAAAAACGCGTATTTTTGAATGTGTGCACTAGTGATTATCAACTCGATGCAAAGTTGTGTTACAAAGTTCTATCCATTACTTCTAGCAGCTTCTGTGAGTGCTGAATGTGGTGAAAGAGCACCTGTAAACTTACATTTTAAAGAGAGCCAATTACGGTATCTCTTTCTTGTCAATCAGAACAGGACAGGGTTTTAATGTGTTCCCATATATTATAACAGTGTCACTTTCAACCACAAGAGCACTGTACCCTTAAAAGGGAGCATTTCAACAGGGTTTGTAAGAGATGTTTATGTATTTTGGTAGGTAGAATTATTAGCCCCTATATTATAAGTACTGTGTGCGTAATATGAATATAAATGTTGATTTTCATTATTAGATATCAAGGTTGCCGATTTACATATCCTCAGGAGAAGGAAGCGCATCTACAAAACGGCACAATGAGCACGACGTAGGATTGGCAGTTAGAAGAGATAACATGACTGCTTCTTGTTCTGCCACATGCAGTTTACTTTTCATTGTTTTCGCCGGCAATCTTCTTGCCAGAGGTGACGAGAGGCCTACAGGTAGGTAATCTGAGTTTTGTAATCAGTAAAATTAATTGTTTGATACTGCAAGAAGCACTTAATCAAATTAAAAGTTAAGAGTTACTTAATAATTTAAAGGTTTTGTTTAGAAGTTACTTGAATGTATATTGTATTGGCGACATCTGGGATTTGAGAAAAATGAACTAGGCTCGCTACCCACACGTTTAGGAATAGGTAGGAAAGGACTTGCTTTCATACTAGAAATCATGGGCGCTGGCAGCATGGTGCAAGTGCACCACCTTTGGATTTCGAAGTAATGCACACTTTTTAATATTTTCATTACTTTATTTTGATGAAAATTTGGTGAAAAAAAATTGTTCCTACATGCACCACCTTGAAAAATATCCTTCTGGCGCCCATGCTAGAAATAGATCAACAAAGTACAGTAGATGGGTCGAGGCATTGACCTTAGCGATTTCCAAGGGATAGAGGTCATCACGGATGCCACATCAGCAATAAATTTAGTCGTGCTATTGCAGAAAAACTGCAACATAGAATGGTCTTCATAATCATCAAACGAATTCGTCATGGAGCTCCACAGCCGGGAAACGTTCGAATAGGCAGCTGAAATTAGGGAAAGAGACCAGTTGGCGAGGCATAGAGGGTGACTCAGAAGAGCGATGCATAGATATCATCAGATACTCTTTACTAAGGGTTCAGGGAGGCCACAGAAACTGATATTAGTACAAAGACGATAAGTAAGCAACTGTAAAACATCCGATTTAAGGAAGAACTGAAGAATATAAAGCAAAAATGCATACCCTTGACTTTCCTACTGCATAATCGATCGTAATTGGGTGGATATCTGTGTCATGGAGGGAGAAATCATGGTTTTCCAATCTGGTGGCCGTGTTTGTGTCTGGCGGATGCCCGTAAAGTGTTTTACCTACCTGTGTGCGAAATTTTATGGTAGCGCTGTCACCGTTTGGAATTGTTTCTCATCATTGAAAACTTCGGCTTTTTTTAAGAATGACGAAAGTGAATGCGACGTGGTACATTCTGGATAATTCGGCCCTTCCAGTATTGTGGCAGCAGCACTGAAAGGGGCCCTTTTCTGTTTCATCATGACAGTGCCCCTGTTATAATTGTCTTCATGACGCGTCACGATTGCCTTAGCCGAGTGGGCAACACAAAAGTGCACAGGTGATTGTGATTCAGACCCACGCTACTGCTATATACTGTGCTGTTTCATGTATTCTCTATTTTATGAACTCCTCTAATCCTTGTCCCTGTGTATAAAGAGAATTTCTCTATTTTAATTAAAAATACCAATTCCAAACAACAAAATAATATTTTTCGGTAAATATGAACAGCATTAACTACTTATCCTTTAATTAATCAGAATTTAACCTCTGCTACTGAACGGAGTTACAACTCCTGCCGGAAGGCGGATTTAAAAAAAATTGTTATACTTCGGTACGACACAAGTCAGAAAAGTTTACAGTTAATCATTTTGACAAGAATGCAATCATTACTGTATTTTTTATTTGACTCCTATAGCGCGAAAGTATCTATTTTAAAGCCTCGATCTCAAATCGTAATTATTATTACAACACAATATCATATACAGAAGAGTTTCTGGTTCTCCATAGTACAAAAGGAAACTACTTTTCTGCTGCATTACAACCATGGTTTTTATCTGTAATTAACAATATTGACCCTCTATAAAATGATGTATTATTAGCCATTTATCAGTCATACCCCACCTTGATTGCCAAATCTAGGTAGTTATTATTTATTCTTTCTTTTTTCTCTTACCAGGGTCATAAAGAATAGATCAATCTATGCAAGACCGAATTCCCAACAACTCAGTCGAGATATTCTTTTTAAATATAATAAAATACAATAAGAGCTCCTGCAGGAAGCTTCTCTGTAATCATGTGCGAGCTGTTTATCGAGTCGTGGGGCCAAGCATGGGTTATGCTCAGAATAGCGAATCTCTGAGCAGACAAAACATGCCTTTTCACTATAGAGTTTGTAGTGAAAGGGGGACGAGACGACTCGTCGCCTCGCTCTCCTGCTACCCCATTCTCCCTTTGGTGTTTCATACCACTGCTAAACTTGGGGGCGCCTTCCCTGTAGCCCCCATACTTCTACCTGTCACCCCCCTTGAGCTTTCAATCTCTCTTCCCACTAACTTTTGTAACCTTGTACGTCAGCACTCGGACTAAATTGAACTCTAATCCAAAATTCAATCAATCTTTAATCCTTTTGGAATAGCATTACTAAAGCGATAAGCGCCACGCATAACTTTTTTTTTTTTTTTTAGGCCCTAGTTACTGAAATCTCCGGAAACTAGGTGGCAGGCCCTGTCAGGGATTGAATATAAAGCTATTGGGTATCCTGACCTGCAGAGGCGGATTTAACGGCGCCCTGGGCCCCGACTTCTGAAGGGCCCACTCAAAACCCCAACAAATTAGTTGAACTAATATGTTAAACTATTAGTTCAAAACTTTGTGATTATTATTATTCTATTATTAATTATATTATATTCAAATTTTATTGGAAATGAAACATTAATAGTACATAATATTTTTTATTTATTTAAAAAAATGGTTAACATGTATTTTTATTTTCCCTGTCTCTCTCTCTTTTTTTAAGGGGCCCAATATTTTCTTCTGCGCCCGGGGCTTCAACCGATCTTAATCCGCTACTGCTGACCTGCCTCCACGGGGAAAGTGTGGGCAACGGGGGTACCCACCAGGGGCGCAACATACCATGACACTACACAACAGGACACTGCCCATATACTTTTTGTAAATCTCTGGCTTTCACAGACCTCTGTGTTACACCTAACAATGCATTCAATGTGGAGATGGCGGAAACCCATGGTGCCGTTAGACATCAAATACTTTACAGCAGTGGTTCTCAAAGTGGGTGCCACTTACTCTCTATAGGGGTGCCGCGACGTCAAATTTAGCATCGGCTTACATCGTGGCCGTCGCTACAAAAGGTCGTTGAATTTCATGCAACTGTGTAAATTAGAAGTCGTCATGAAATAATTGCTGACCGCATCGCAGTGTTTATGTACATACATCTACATATACGGAACAGCCGTGCTGTCCGTCGCGTACACTGGATTTGAAACAGCACCACCTTACAAAATATTATGCCAGCGCCCATTGCACCCGGTGCTGGTGGCGTTGCTGGGCATTTTTCATAATGGATTTAGGGTGCCTTCACATTAAAAAGTTTGAGAACCACTGCTTTACAGAGTTTGTAGCCCTCTTAAGACAAGCTCTTGAATCGTTGAGTATTGAGACGAAGACTTTCATAGAGTAAATTTAACGGTTGCTCTTTAATTCCCCGTTGCACTCTAACTGTCCATAGTTGCAATAAAAAACTTAATTTTATTTTTTGTTTTATTCACGCTCAGTTAAAGCAATCACTCCTCTAGGCACAACCCCATAAAATTTACTTTGGTTGGTTAATTCTGTTCTGTTCAGCTTTAATATGTACACTGCCTTACCTCCTTGTAATTTCAAATTTATTTAGTACTGTCCAATTATACAGTGGCTTTCAATTAAAACTCACTTGGGACTATCTTGCTTTTTTTATATTAAGGCTGTTTTTCGTTTGGATTTTTTTTCCCCCCTACTCAGGAAGCAAGTTGTTTCTTATCCTCGGTTTAGTCTAAAAACGTTATTTATATACTTCTAAAACGAACTTAAACCAATTTTGTTTGAGAGTAGGGAGAAAAAAAAAAAAAATGTGTGTGTGATGGTTGCTATCAGCTCCCGCGTTTAGCAATGGACAGCTTGAAACCAGTGAGTTGCAGCGTTCTCTCACGCCACATCCTTGTATTTGTGTACATAAAAAATTAAGCAAAGAAACTAAATAGACTCGGAGACGGGGACAACTTTGCCATTGAGAGAAAAAAAAAAAAAAAAAAAAAAAAAACAGTTAATTAGGAAAAAATTTAATTTAGAAATTTTAAATTCTAAATAGTAATACGTAGTCTAGTTTTAACATCAAATTTAAAAATTTCAGCCCCAATCTACCACCACCAAAAATGTTATATATATATGGATACTGATTCTTTCAGTTCATTGCAGGCTTTATCAACGATGAGGTATAATACTCATGCAATCCTGTTCGGGTCCAGCAGCGGCTACATTATCTGTCGGCATCCATGAGATCAAGCAGATACTCGTTTCTGCTTGATCTCCATGGATCACCAGCCACATTGGGATCAGGGGAAATGTGGCCGACACTGCAGCCAAATCAGCTGTGACTCCGAACAGCTCTGCCCTGTTAGCCTCCGATTAATACAGATTAACTGCAAGCTACGAAAGAAACTGGTTTCCCAAAGGCATGGACAAGCCTCAAACAAATTTTCATGGTATGGACAAACCTCAAACAAATTATAAGATTTAGCTTGTAATCGAACATTGCCAGTCTATCCGCACAGGAACCGTAGTTAAATTATTTTACCTCTGCTTCGCATAGGACAAAAGTCACCTCACACATTATTTTTCTGCTGCTGTTCTGGTTTTTATACTGCGAGCTATGCGGCATAGTTCATTACTGCTGGGGTGGTCATAATTCAGTGATAAGTGAGTGTAGTTTCCTCACTTTCCACAGACAATGCAACGTCAGTGTGACTTGACAGAATTTTTTTATTTGCAGTGGAACTGATTTCGGCCCTATATTTATACAAGGTCCGGGTACTAACAACAAGAGGTGTAGTGCACGTTACGGGTCCAACATCGTATGCAGATTAACACGAGTTCACTGGGTTGTTCAAGTCTTCCCAATAATTCTGCTCATCACTGAGACTCCAGTCAGAGTCAAAACTATGACCTGGGTTGTGGCATATTTTTTAAATAAAAAGTAATATACTTTTCCTTTTAGCAGCTCTTATTTAGAGAACTGTAATACCAAAGCAACTCGTGGTGAAATGCCTACACAATATCAGATCGAAGCAAAGCAAATCTAGTTTGTTCATACCTATGTACAGAAAGAGGCTATGCCCGTGATGTGTGCTGTTGTTTTAAAAGCATTTATCGGCTAATTTAATCGGATCACTTTGTAAACCATATTATGTTTGCTCCATCCGCTGTGCATCTTTATTGTTTCAAAGTATGGCAGTAATTATTAATATTTGTGTATGAGTTTTGGTACATTATTTTGGAATGGATGAAATATTCATGTGATTTACTTCTCTCCCCCTCTCACTTCCCCGAGTAGCAGGGGAAACATTGCACCCGTGGGAAAAGTTCTGATAGCTTTCCCTGCCTTCCATCTGCGGCACGTTTCCGCCTTGTACTGTGATGTGTATAGTGCATTACATGTTCCTCCCACTTCAGGAATCCCAGAAACTTGGACACGAAGAGACAGAGAGTGGGGTGGGGGATACGTAGGTTCAGGGGCCTTAACACATCTGCACCGTGGAGATGGAATTAATGTTGTTTCCGGCTTGTCATTTTGTTTCTTCATTTTCAGGAAACTCCAGTCTTTAGCTTTGAGCGTAATGCAGCTACGCCAAGAATGCTCCTCTCCGTGAGGGAATTTTAGCCAACTCGAATATAGCCATTTGCAAAGTCTTACGAGGTTTTACATTGTACCCTTGTTTGAATATCTAGGTATTGGGTGCAATTCGTGAAGCCCGAAATGATATAACTGGCCAATTTCTGTGTTGCATGTTGTTCTTTATTTAGGTCTATTTAGAGCTACCGCTAATTGCCTTTCAGATTTGGCGCGTAGACATTTATAAAATCATATTTTTTATATTTATCCTTTCCAAAAGTTATTCAGCTAACCGTGCAGTGGTTTTCAACCGGGGGTGCCGCAACAACATTCCAGGGGTGCCACGTAATTTGGGTTTAAGTGTCTTAAACTTTCATTTTTTTTTTAAATTTATTTATATATTTATTTCGTTATAAAAAGACACATCCTTATTATTGTGTTCCATAAACCACAATGACAGTGTTTACGTATGTCAACTGATCATTCTATTTACAATTCCAAAATAAAAAAAAAAAAATACGGAAACCTCACATTATAAAAGATAACAGCTTCATTACAGACATTATTACGTTACGGTTAACCTTTTATGCTCTTTTGTCGAGTGGCACTCGACATAACACAAACACATGCCTCAGGAATTATGTATCGATTTTTTATTTACTATCGTGCAGTAGTAGTTAGATGCAGGTAACAATTTTAACATTATCTACACTTTAGGATATGGTCCCACATGGAAGTTTGCTATATAAACTGAAAGAAATTGATGTTATTTGTAGCATCCTATGCTGGACTGCTAAAAGATAGGAGATAGAGCATTACTATAAATCATTACTATATATATATATATATATATTTTTTTTTTTTTTTTTTTTTTTTAATTTGGTAGCGTTTTGTATTGAGCATGAAGTAATTACTTAGAAACAGTGTCAACACCATGACCTAGCGCAAATGCCTAAAGGGAAATAACTGTTTCCTGTTCCATCTCTCGGCTTCCTCTCCGTTTTAGCTTACTATACATAATCTGAAAAGTGGGTTGTCTGTTTCACGAAGACAGTTGTTGGTTGATGTTTTCTTTTTCATGAAGATAGTTGGAAGAATTTGAGCAACAAAAATTACGCGGTGCTTTATTTTATAAAAGATGGAAGCAAATAGCAAAGTAATCCCTAAACAAAAAAAAAAAAAAAAAAAAACCAGAAAAACAAACAAATGAATTGTAATATGTGTAATTTAAATTAAATAAATAATTCAGATCAAAAGCACATATACTGTTTTCCTATGTCAGAGAATCTTCAGGGATTTTTATGCGAAATTTAATGTATGCTGGGATAGACCTTCAGTGTGTGTGTGTTAACCGCCAGAGCAACTAAGGATATGAGATACAGTACCTTGTATTTGTACAGTGGGGTAATGGAGAACGGGGGGGGGGGGAAGAAATCCGTGGTGTAATTGAGACAGGTAGTGCTTTGACCAACGAAGATGGGTTGCTAGGACAGCTCATGGGGTTCTGTGTATGATGTACAGGAATTTTGACTGCAGGAATAAGGAGGTGATTTATCCCGTTGTAACCACATATATAACGGTTAGGCCAGCCACATATCGTGTACTGTATGCAAGTCTAGACGCCTCATTTTAGGAAGGATGCTGGAACTAGTGCAGAGAAGAGAATCGAGATTACCAAGGAAGGATTCTGCAAATTGCAGCGTACGAAAACTAGGCACCTGCGAAGAGATCTGACTGAGGTATGTAAGGCTATAAAGTGACTGAATAATAATAATGATGGCATAAATTTAATTGAGGAAGGATTGTTGCAAGACAGATGTGCGGAAACTTGCTTTCAGCAAACCGATCCGGTAGTTCAAATTCAGTTGTTGGAACAACCATCTGGTTTTGTGAAAGTGGGTAGTTCAAATAAATTTAAGGAAGAAGTAGACAAATTATTAGAGGATTTGGTCAGTTGATGTGGAAAGCTTGTGCCCGAGCCCTACTAAATCAGCCACATAGTGAAAAAAGCCCACAAAAATTCCTCCTGCCATTAACAAGATTTGAGTTTACCCAATGTGGAGAGGATGGTAATTGTATTCACTAGCGTTGGCTAGCTGTAAGCAACTGGCGAACTATGGAATGATGCACCTCCAAATCACAAGGAACTCGGGTATTTCGTGAACGGGGAACTATTTTGGTGAGTGGGTGACTCAATTTGGCTGAGTTATTGCTTATTAAAATTGTGGAGTAGACCGTGTTGACCTATGTCTGAAGTTAAAATATAATTTCGCGTAAATTGAAATAGTGTAGTGTAGTATAGTATAGTGTGTTTAAGCTCTAACGGCACCTGGGGTTTCTCCCATCTCCGCGTAGTTCACATTGTCGTGTGATACTGTACAGGCCAGAGATTTAAAAGTGTATGGATATTGTGGTGTGTAGTGTCATGTACCGTTGTTCTTCTGGCCATTTAGCCGCTGGGACCCTGGTGGGTCCCAACGTTGCCCACACTAAGCCCCGTGGAGGTACACCAGGTACACCACTAATTTGTTTTACTATGTAAGGCCCTGCCACCTAATTTCCTGAGATTTCAGTGGCTAGGGCCTTTGTTTAAAAATTGGGGAGATAACGCTAGAATTGGAAAAGCCTGGTGAAGGCGGTTTTTATTTTGTCCAATTTAAATTTGGTCGTGTGGGACATGCGCTTGTGTACAGACAGAGTAGGGGAGAGAGACTGAAGGCTGGGGGGAAAAGTCAGAAGTATGGAGACGAAAGAGAAGACGACTCCAATGATTTCCAGTGGGGCATGCCCATGCCCCACCAGGAGAAAATGTCAAGTGTGTTTATGGTCAAACGGCACCAGGAGTTTCCCCCCATCTCCGCTTAGTTTACACTGTGGGCGAACCAGTTGACTGGAAAGCCAGAGATTTAAAAGTGTATGGATATTGTACATGTGTAATGCTGTGTACCGTTGTTCTTCTGGTCGTTTAGCCGCTAGACCCCTACTGAGGCCTGACGTTGACCCACTTTTGCCCAGTGCAGGCAGACGAGGTGGCAGGTCCTGCCACCTAATTTCCTGAGATTTCAGTGGCTAGGACCTTAAAAAAAAAAAATGTCGCGGGAAGCGCTAGTGAGAAGTCCAAAATGTTCGGCGAAATTAATTTAGATTGGTGACTTTAGATTGTATGTGTTCACGTTGCTGTCAGATAGTGGGAAGAAGGCTGAAGACTGGTGGGGGGGGGAGATAGATAGAAATATGGAGCAGAAAGGAAAGGCAACTTCAGTTTACAGTGGGGCATGCCCATGCCCCACCAGAGGGAAAAAAGGGAGGAGACAGCAAAACCATCTCCTCCTCCTCCCACACCAGGAGAGGGAAAAATAGTAGGCCAGACAAGAGCACCAGGAGAAAGTGGGGGAAGCAAACTTGTGGATGGAGTTCATCAGTGATTAGTAGTTGTCAAAGAAGGCAATGAGAGAGTCATTTGCTGATTCTGCTCAGTGGACTGAACTTCATAAAGTTCGTGGTGGCAGAGTCAAGGCGAAGCGGTGTAAGGGTCCTGACTTTTTTTTTTTTTTTTTATGAAAACCCCAAACACGAAAGGTATCAAAACCTATAGTACTTAGTACTGTGCATGGGTTGAACGTGAAGTATGGGGGGGAGGGGGATGCCGGAAACTTTACTCTAGAGACTTGACTACAAAGAGCATTGAAGTTGATTTTGCTAAGGATATCAGATGCTTCATAAGTTCCAGTGAGTACTTTGGCTAGAAGGGTGATGTCAGCAGTAACTGTTCTAGTGCACAGAGGCCTCAGATGAAAGTAATCACACAGAAATTCATAATACACTGAGTGATAGAATAGAGGATTACGGTACGTAAGGTAACGGACAAAATTTTTTGGACTTCTTCAGTTTTGTTGGTTAAAGTCTTTGTGTGAGGATTCCAGATAGGTGAACTGAATTCAAGGATTGGCAGAACAATATTTTTATAAAGGATAACCGCTTATCTGTAGTTTTTGAACTTGTAAGTGTTCCGTTTGATGAATCCCAGTGTTTTGAATGCTTTGCTGGTGATTTTAAGGACATGAGCATCGAATTTAGCACTGCTGGAGAAGATAATCCCCAAGTCGTTAACTTGGTCATACCTTTCGATGATCATAGGGTTAATACTGTACTCCGTATTTATTAGTTGTGGAGATCTGGCGGAGAAAGAGATTACTTTGCACTTCGGGGGGTTAGCAGACAAGCCATTCAGAGATGGCCACAGAGAGAATTTATTGAGAGCACATTGAAGCTGTTGAGAATTGGTAATCTCCTTCACTGCTGAGTAGATCTTAAGATAATCTGCATAGAGAGCAACTTGAACGCTGGAGGTATAGATGAAAGAAGGAAGATCATTTACGAAAACAATGAAGAGAAGAGGACCTAAGGGGGAGCCTTGTGGTATTCCACTTAGTGGTATAAAATAGTCTGAGTTCACTTGATTGGTGATAACGCTCAAGGAATGATGCGTAATATAGCTGCGAAGCCATGAGAGCAAAGGGTCACGGATACTATATAGCTTAAGTTTTTCCAGAAGTTGTTCGTGCGGGACTTTTTATCAAATGCCTTAGATATATCTGTGTAGACTGCATCAGCTTGAAGGTGGTTATCAAGGACTTCAGAGATGTATTGCCAGAAAGGAGTCACTGTGACTACTGACTTGCCACTGCAGAAACCATGTTGATTGTGATCAACTCTGATCGGAGTTTTATTGGTCGACTATTTCCATGTTCTTGTATACAATCCTTGTGGCAGTTTAGTGGCCGAGTCCACTTCTCCTCTGGGGAGTTTGTTGGTGGTGACTTTGTACACCACTCTCCAAGGGTCAGTGTTTCCTTCCGTGGAGACGAGAGTTTCCCAGGAGCGCCTTTTGCGGAGCTTGATTTTGGGTGTATACTCATTCCTGACCTCACGGTAGCGCTGTCTTAGGACATCAACTTCAGCCTGAGGCCAGGGTCTTCGAGCACGCTGAAAACGTTTGCGACTGGTATTAACTTGGTGTCTTAGTTCTTTCAGTTCAGATGATCACCAGGCGGCAACTTTATAAGCAGGCTTTTTCTTTTCAATGGCTTTTTGCAACTTCCATTATAATTTTCACTATCTATTGCTGGTGTTGATCTTTGCTAAGGCAGTTGTAATTGAAGTTGTCAGCTGATCTGGTCAGTAACTCTTTGAAGGGATTCAAGTCAGCCTTTTGGATGGCATATCTATGGGGCATGTGCCTTGCGATTGGTTGAGTGACCAGGTAGCGGTGAAGCTGGTAGGTCAGCACCCTATGGTCCGAAGTAGTCCAGTGGTCTTGAACTGTCCAAGAAGAGAGGTGTCCAGCGATGGAGCGGCTGACAAGGCTGACATCAATGGTTGACGTCCACAAGGTGCTGGAGAAGGTTTGGAGATGGTTAGGTCTATTTAAAATCACAAGGTTACTGCTGGAGATGTAGTCCTCAAGTAGCTGGCCTTTTGTAGTGCCTCGGAGATCTGTTGCGGCGTTGTGCCAGGCGTGAGACCTGCACTTCGCATCAGCGCCGATGATCAGTCTGGCATTGGGGAAATGAAGCCGGATGTTCTGCAGGTACCTGATGGCTGGGAGGATGTCATCACCCGGTCTGCAGTACAGGCAGATTGCGTAGAATTTCCCCAGCGGTGAGATTATGTGCGCACAGCCCAGTTTCTGCAGAGGTCTGAAATCTTTGTCACTGTGAGGTCTGGGTTTCGGACACGATGGCAGCCCATGGAATGTCTCCGTTCACTTGGACAATCACTTATACTGTAGGGGGTATCCACTGACTTCTCTGTTGTGGGTGTATGGTTCTTGTAAAAGGAGTAGATCAAAGTTCTCTTCATTTGCTTTCTTGACTAGTTGTGCTGCTAACTTCGGCTCTTTGCGCACTTTACTGCTCTTTGCAAACTTTACTATTGTTGTGTTGAATTGTTTCCGGTTACTCCTCATAGTCGGTGTTTTGTTGTTGGGCGCTTTTGGATTTGAGGTAGACTGGGCATTTGTTGTCCCAGATGGAGTGATCTGAGGGCAGCTTCAGAGCTGTGCAAATAATGATTTTTTTTTCTTTTAATTTTTTAATCTTGAGATTTTTTGCGCTCGAGTTTGGCCTCCTACGCGACCGCCTTATTCATCTATATTAACGTCGCCCTCTCGAAGTTAGTATCCTCTGTGACCACCTATGTTGCCTTAATGGAGGCCCCCTCGAGGTAAACTAGCAAATAGCATAAAGATTGGTAGCAGAAAGCAAAGTTTGATGTTCTGTGTATTTATGTGGAATGTTGAGGGAAGCTGTATTGTCTTGTAAAGATGCTGTCTGTATTGCGCATTTTTAGTAGTGTTTGCATATAGTTTATGCTTGCATATGCGTCTGTTGTTTTCACAATATCCGTCTGTACGTCTGCCCGTCCGCGTGTAACAGAGGGATTCCCGGTGAACCGATTTTCATGAAATTTGATATTTGGGTCTTTTCAAGATTTGTCGATCCACTCCAAATTTCGCTAAAATCGGAAACAGAAATCTGTTACCGATTTTTTTTAGCGAAATTATTATTATTTTTCCTATACAAATTGTGTGGGGGGGAAAAAAAAAAGGAATAAGTGTGTACGAAAGATGTTTTTTATATGTAAACATCTTTGATGATACCTAAATTTCTAACAGCTAGAACCAAAATCACGAACAATGTAATTTATGCTCACGCCTGCTACTTACTCTACCGAATCAGCGTTTGGAAGAGGTTAGACCAACAGTGTAATGCCCACTTAATTGTAGCCATTTGTTGAAAAGTATGATTGCAACAATACAAGTATTTGTATTGTTGCAATTTACTATCATGATCCAACATGATAGTAACAATACAAATTCAAGTATTTGTATTGTTACTATCATGTTGGATCATGTTACTCTGTCATGCTTTGTCGCAAATTACACATGCAGCGCTAACGATATCTGCAAGAAACGACAGTATCAACTCATAATACGCTATATGACTTGGTTCATGATCTCAACGAGTACAAGCGCGAGATGGTAACGCTGCATATTTCATTTCGCAATGAGGAAACAGAGATACTGTCAGAGATGAAATATGTCAAGATCTATGACGACAATGCAGAGCTCATACTAGATCGTAAATTGTATGAATCGGACTTGGACATTCGCAAAACGATTGAATTATTAATATTATTATCATCATCATCATCTTTATTTCTCCTAGGAGACATCCGGTTACACTAGGGGGTGTAGTTACATATTCTGTTATGCAACAGAGAATAATATTATATACAATTTTACATTATATGTAACACTCGTTACTAAATTATACAATACATGTTATTGTACAATTATTATCAGAATTATACGATACATTAATAACTTGTAATCTGCTTAAGATTTACTTAATAAATAAACGAGTAAAGTTTTATACTGCTGTGTTTAAAGCATAACATCACCATATTTACATTAGCACGAATATTCGCAGCAGAACAGTATATATAATACAGACTAAAAGCGTTATAAAGTTAATTTTTACTGTTTTCAGCAGCCTGTTTCTTTTGCGGGAGTAGAGTGGAGTAAGTAAGACATATCCAAGAGTATTTACAGATGAGGTTGGGATTCCTGTCAGCTACTGTATGGAGGTTTAGTGCTGTTTATTTTTTCTTACATCTGTATCTGTAGGTAACAGTTTTTGAGACTTCTTTTCTGTATGTTTTGCTTGTGCAAAGTTTTTCAGGGTTGATATTTAGGTATTAAACAGCTTTAGAGTGTTTGCTGGAAAGAATCTTCCCAGACTATTCAACTGCGTAAATGCGGGTTTGAGTTGCTGTTCCTTACCTGCAACTCGTCTTTGTTTTTCTGCGGGTGTTACTATCCACTCTCGGGCTTTAGGTGAATCTAGCCGTCCCGTTAAGATCTGAGCAAGTGTCATTATATTCTTTGTAGTGATCGTTTGTCTCCAGGGAGCGACATAAGTATAGTATAGCTCTTGAGTAATTAAAGTATAGTATAGCTCTTGAGATGGTAAAAGGCTTAGTTGTAATTCTATTTAGCCGTCTCAAGAGCCAGTATTCTATTCCTAGAAAAGCCTTGATAGTGCTTTCGGGAGCTGAAGACCAGATTTGTGACGCGTATAGAGGAATAGGGATAACACAACTATTAATATACTTAATCATTAAATTGGGGTTTCTGATACGGGTAAGCTCCTGCCTGGTTTTCCAGAGCGCCGCGTATGTTTTCCTACGGATGTAAGCATAGTGCGGAAAGAAGTTCAGTCCTTCGTCCCACTTGAGTCCAAGATCAACATGTGACTGAAACTTTTGGACTAGGATGTCGTTCACGTATATTGTTATTTTGTTTGGATTTATTTTATTTGTGAATGTCATTTACGCAGTCTTGTCTTCATTTAAGTGTAGCCCGATAGAGTCGAGGTATTTTTGTAGTTCTTTTATTTTGGCGTTAGCCACTTGGTTGCAGTAGTTGGCAGATTTCTGGTCTTCTGAGGTAATAAAAAAATTCATATCGTCTGCATATGTGATGAATTGCTTCCCGTTTTGAGCTAAGAAGGGTTCTAGGGCTATGGCAAAGGGTGCGCTGCATATCGTCCTTTATCGACTTGGTATGTAGCGCATACATTCCCGTCTGTTACTGTGATTTGTCTGCGCAGAACAGTGTTCGTTAAAAAATGGATGACATTTCCCGTAATGAGGAAGTAGTCCCTCAGAATAACTATTAGAGCTGGGATGGATATGTTGTCGAATGCTGCTGCTACATCTAGAAAAACAGCATCCAGTTATTGCTTGTTATTTAGCGCTTGCTGGATCCTTAGTACTGTTCCCATGAGGTTGGTGATGATCGATCTCTGAGGAAGTACTGAGTGCAGGCATTCAGGTCTGTGTTTGAAGCAATGTTGGATGATGATGTCCAGGATTGTTTTTTCGAAGATTTTTTGCAAAGGGCATCCAACAGCGATTGGTCTGAAGTCTTTTGCAGATTTAGGGTTTTTTATTTTGGGGATAGGTTTTACGTAATAGCTTTTCCACAGCTTCGGGAAATCCTCTTCCACCATTATTCTCTGAAATACATGCAATAATATATCGATGATGAAACAGCTACAAATTTTAATCATAAATAGTGGGAATTTGTCTGGCCCGATTGTAGCTTTATTTGGGAGACTGTTGATTGCTCTTTTTAAGTTGTCTCTGCTGATACTGATTTCCTTCAATTCATCGTTGTTAGTCACAATTTGATTAGTGTTGATAATGTCTTTAATTTTCTTGATTTACATCCTGCATCATGTTAATGTTATCGTCACTATTAACTTGATTTTCCTTGACGGGTGTTCCGAACTTAGCTCCAGCCCAATCCTTAAAGGTCTTCTCAGTCAAATTATGCATGTAACTTTTTTTGTTGGCAATTCTTTTGCCTTTTTTAAATTTTGTTATCATTTCAAAGTGTGCCTGTTTCTTAGCCTTCGTGAAACATGCTCTTTCATGCTTGTACCGGATGTGATCCTCTGGATGCCCTGTTCTTTTCCATTTCCTGTAAAGTTTTTGTTTATTTTTGAAAATTATTTTTAATTGTGGGCTGAACCAAGGGGTTTGCCCTCTCTGACACTTTTAGCTTCCTTAGAAGCTCCTTCTTGCGCTATATGTAAAAGTGATTGCAAGGGTGCTGTTAATGCAGCATCAGTACTCAAAAGGTATAGGTTTTTTCAGTTATATTCCGCCAGGTGTTTTTCAATGACGTCATTTTTGATATATTTTGTTGAGAAGATTATCTTTGTTATACTTTTCGAATGCGAACCAGATAGTCGGATGTCTCGGCGTCTTCTTAATGTGGCTTCAAAGTTCAGTGGTCGGTGATCTGACGCGAATTTCACAATGTTCGCCTTCAACCTTATATCGGAAGTGTTGTAGTAAATCAAGTCCAGGCACCGAGTTCCTCTTGTTGCTGGTGTTTTCAATTGGTTTATATTTAAGGCTTGGATTGTACTATCCACTTCACTTTTTGCCTCTTGATGTTTTGGTAGTGGCATATTGAGGTCCCCCATTAAGATCTGTATTCGCGCTCAGGTTTGAGGCAAGCCACGTAAAAAGCTCAGCTCTGTTTTCTTTAGTATGCTCTGTGGGTAGATATATTAAGCATAATTGAAATTTCTTCATTTCTGTTCCAAAAGTGGCAATTGATAGCTTCGAAATTTTCCGATTGCGATCTGTGTTCGCTGACTACCGAGAATCGATTTTTGAACAGAATCATAGCACCGCCTCCTCTTTTATTTTCTCTTCCATTTGCTAGGTAATTGTAACAGGAGGAGTGCGCAAGGGCATCAAGGTACCTGAGTAGGAGTGATGGCACTTTGAACCAAACTGACCAGGGGGACGACCTCCAGGTGGCGCTGCAGTCGAACTTTGTCGCCCCCCCCGCCCGCTAGAGGGCGCACCAAGCTGACCAGGGGCTGCCGCTAGGTGGCGCTGCAGTCGAAATATTTCGCCTTCCCGCTAGAGGGCGCATCGAACTGGCCAGGGGGCGCTGTCTACCCCCGGCCGCTAGAGGGCGCATCGAACTAACCAGGGGGCGCGGTCTATCCCCCCGCCCGCTAGAGGGTGCGCCAAACTGACCGGGGGGGCGGTCTTAAACCACCGCCAGATGGCGCTGCCATCGAAACACTTTGAACCGATTTTGTCAGCGGGTGGTCTTCCCCCCTCCCCCACCAGGTGGCGCTCCCATCGAAACCCTTTGAACGAAACTGACCAGGGAAGTATTCCACCCTCCCTCTTCTCACCCCCGCCGCTAGGTGGCGGTACCGTCGCACAATGTTAAAACACGCATAGTGTAACATGTCTTACGACGTCATAATCCTTTGTAGTAATTCTTGGAATTCAAAGAGACGATTTTTTTAATTTTACTGCTGGTTGGTATATTTTTAAAAGAATTTTAAATGAGAAGACTATTTTAAACAACAGGCAATAAATTAAAGTATTCATGAACAATATGTTTAACCAATGGTATTTTTTAAAGTATTCATGTACAAATCAATGGTATTATTTTAAGTATTCATGAACAAATCAAAGGTATTATTTGAACATAATTAAAGTATTCATGACCGATATTTTTAACCAATAGTATTTTTTAAAGTATTCGTGAACAAATCAATGGTATTTTTTAAAGTATTCATGTAAAAATCAATGGTATTTTTTGATATAATTAAAGTATTCATGAACAATATTTTTAACCAATGGTATTTTTAAGTACTCATAACCAATATTTTAAACAACATGTTATTTTTAGGCAATAAATTAAAGTATTCATGAAGAAATCAATAGTATTTTGCCAGTTGAAAGTGATTTTAAATATAACTTTTAAGGAAGACACAGAATTATAATTAACGAAGTCTTTTATTGAACACTGTTAACAAAATTATTTACAAAGGAATCATTATTCTGATAAAATCTTGACACAGCTCTCTTTTCAAGGACAGTCCACAATTCTCCCATTACAAAAAGTATGAAAAGTACTATAAATGTAAGTATCTTCTGTTCCAGGGTTAGTGTTATTTTACCTGCAATAAAGAGAACATGTTAGAAGATTATTATAATCCTACTGTGGTGGGGAGCTTTGCTAGTGTTAATGCTTTACAAAAACATACAAAATTACCCAAACATACTGTGAAAGAATGGTTATCGGGACAGCCCACATATGTGAGACACAGACAGCAACGAAGAAATTTTCCTCGTAACCAGATGAAAGTTCCTGGTCTTCACCATACATTTCAATGTGATTTAGCCAACATGTCAAATCTTGCTAAAGCAAATAATGGTGTTCATTTTCTTCTCGTGTGTATTGATTGCTTTTCACGATATGGTTGGGTAAGACCATTAAAATCTAAACATTCACAAGAAGTAGTTAAAGCTTTCAAATCTATTTTGAAAGAAGAAGTACCATTTAATATTAATAGTGACCAAGGAAAGGAATTTACTAATAAACAAGTGCGTGCATTATTCAAATCTAAAAATATCCACTTTTACACCACTAGAAGTGAAAAGAAAGCTTCTATGGCAGAAAGATTTATTCGAACATTAAAAGAAAAAATTTATAAATGGGTTACATATTCAAAAAATGATAAATATATTCACGTGCTGCAAAAATTAGTGAAAACGTATAATGAAACTGTACACAGATCTATTGGTATGGCCCCTGCAGATGTCACTATGCATAATGAAGAAACAGTTTATGCTAAATTATATAGACCCCATCCAAAAGTTTCGGAACCCAAGTTTAAAATCGGTGACCATGTTGTTCTTAGTGATGATAGCCATAATTTTCGAAAAGCGTTCAGAGGGAATTGGTCTGAGGAGGTGTTTTTCATAGCTCAGGTAATCAAAAGGCACCCTGTAGTATATAAGGTTAAAGGGAGAGATGGTGAGGTGATAGAAGGGACATTTTATGAACATCAGCTACAGAGAGTCAGTTTTGATAACGAGGTACCAGAAAACGTGTATCTGATTGAAAAAGTACTTGGGAAGCGTACAGTGCGTGGCCAGAGACAGTTACTTGTGAAGTGGCTTGGATACCCTGCATCCTACAATTCTTGGGTACGAAGCAAAGATGTTTTACCTAACCCTACCAAGTAATGCAAGTATGGACATGTATCCCGATAACACCCAATCACGTTTCAAAGTTCAATTACCCCGGGAGATTAATCTGAGTGGGAAGTGGGTGGTGGCACTTTCAGAAATCCATCTACCAGGAGTGTGGAACAATATCACAAAAGGATACGATGAATTTCATGTACTTCGCGACGATTATGACTGAACAAATTTTACATGTGCTTTCTTTAAATTATAAAGATTATCAACATCTTTTAGATGAGTTAAACAGTGTTCATCCCCTTATTTCATTTACAGTACACACAAAGACTGTTGCAAAATATCAATTTTCAGTGAATGTGCATGGAAAAGGTAAAATACAATTGCCCGAGAAACTAGTAAAATTATTTGGACTTCAAAAAGCAGGTGTACGGGGGAAAGGCTGCCGTGTATTTACAGATACATCTGTTGGTGAGAGTGTATTTAATTATATCTTTCAGTAGCCATAAATGTAAAATAAACTTACTACGTGTTTGGGAACACTTTCATTGTTATCAATAGGATCATATTCACGAACGGCAGAAATTAACTGTTGTTCTACTTCTAGACTTACATCTTCAAAAATCTATAAAAATAAATTATTGATTAAAGTACAAACCAAATGCTGAAATAACACACAAATTCAGACTTTAGAAATAATACTTACAGTGCTGGATTCCATAATTCCAAGTACAGCCAATATCCACCAAATAAGCACAAGCATGAAAGTAGGCAAAAACTAAATGGGCACATTCAGTCCCCCAAAGGTGTTTATATAGATTATACACTTACCAATTATCAACGAAATTTGCCGTCACGTGTTCTAAAAGCTCTGGTCAATCAACAACGAGATCACCGTCACGTGGTATTAAAGAGTGGGCCAATCATGAACAACGATTATCATCACGTGGTATTAAAGAGCGGGCCAATCATGAACAACGATTATCATCACGTGGCATAAAAGCGCCGGTCAACGTCAACTGACCACAGACAGTTCCAGGAAATGGATCAAAAATCAGCACTCATCGATTTCCAGATGTTTCTAAATTCTGATGGAAATTATTTTATAAAGGAAGTTGCATTTTTTGACGGTGAAAGTTTATTTAGTAATGTAATGTACCCGCCATGTGGGTGGAATGAATTACCAAACGCAATTAAGAGACAAAATATTTGGATTTTTAAAAACTGTCATCAATTACCATTGAATTTTGGTTTCATTCAACAAAAAGATTTAAGGATGTGGTTGGAAATGGTCACTTCAAAGTGTAGTATAATTTATGTGAAAGGAGAAGAAAAGAAACACATTTTGTCAAAATATACCAATGCATCTGTAATTAATTTAGAAAAAATCGGCTGTCCACAAAGAAAGGAAATTCAGCTTGAAACGACCCCTTGTTTATTTGATCACAATACTTATTTTTGCGCTCATATAAACGTGCAATTATTTTTTTATTGGCTACAAAACAAATTAAAATAAAAAATAAACTATTTAATTAGGAATTATGTTCCAAGAATTATCTCAAAGGACTATGACGTCATAAGACTTGTTATACCGTGCATGGTGAACAAAACCTTTCTCTTTGAATTCCAAGAATTACCCCAAAAGGATTATGACGTCATAAGACTTGTTAGGCCATGCAAAGGTTTTTAATCACGATTGAACATGTTTGTACGCATCTGTTTTTTGATTGGCTGAAAACTAGGGTGATATGTGGTTTAAAAAGGGTTTATGATCTGTGCTCATTTCAGTTCTCTCTCCAGCCATGGCGTCTAAGTTTTGCTATTACAGTTTCTATCGCACTGTGTCTTCAAAATGGCTTGTCCGGGTTGGATTTGTAAATTTTAAACCCTGTGTCCAGTTGGAGTCCGATTCTAATGTAATTGCTATTAAGTGTGAAGAATGGATGCTGCTTCAAAAGAAACTTCCGGAATTTACAAAATATTTGAACCAAAAAGAAGACACCGAATGCAGAATAAGTGAAAATCTGGCAACAGTGTGTGGGAATGGTTTTTTGACTATTCGTTGTATAGAGAACAACGATATTCACGATGTTAAACTCGATGATTTCGAAGTGGAAACTTTATCAATTAAAACCATATCCATTCAAAAACGACTGCAGCTTTTCTTCATGAATACTTTAATTTATTGCCTAAAAATAACATGTTGTTTAAAATATTGGTTATGAGTACTTAAAAATACCATTGGTTAAAAATATTGTTCATGAATACTTTAATTATATCAAAAAATACCATTGATTTTTACATGAATACTTTAAAAAATACCATTGATTTGTTCTTCAAACTTATGGGTGATATCATAGTTTCACGTTTATATCAAGCTCGTGACGTGTTCCTAAAAAAAAAATTCTTCCAAACCAATACTTGAACGGCGCCGAGGATGAAAATTTCATCGATATTTATGAATTATATTTAAAGACTGTTTATCCTTATGATGTTGTTCGTGAATTTGACGGGGAAAAGAAAGGTAAAGGACTCTTCTCACAATTCGATTCTTATCAAATATTCAATGCTGTAAATTCAATGTTATCTGAACTGAGATCCATGTTGTTAGACCAAGCACGTGCTCATTTTTACTATTAGTTTCCATTGTGCATACTGAAGAGAGAGCGGTGTGTAAAGATTTTACTTGTAAATAATTTTGTTAACAATGTTCAATAAAAGACTTCGTTAATTATAATTCTGTGTCTTCCTTAAAAGTTATATTTAAAATCACTTTCAACTGGCAAAATACTATTGATTTCTTCATGAATACTTTAATTTATTGCCTAAAAATAACATGTTGTTTAAAATATTGGTTATGAGTACTTAAAAATACCATTGGTTAAAAATATTGTTCATGAATACTTTAATTATATCAAAAAATACCATTGATTTTTACATGAATACTTTAAAAAATACCATTGATTTGTTCACGAATACTTTAAAAAATACTATTGGTTAAAAATATCGGTCATGAATACTTTAATTATGTTCAAATAATACCTTTGATTTGTTCATGAATACTTAAAATAATACCATTGATTTGTACATGAATACTTTAAAAAATACCATTGGTTAAACATATTGTTCATGAATACTTTAATTTATTGCCTGTTGTTTAAAATAGTCTTCTCATTTAAAATTCTTTTAAAAATATACCAACCAGCAGTAAAATTAAAAAAATCGTCTCTTTGAATTCCAAGAATTACTACAAAGGATTATGACGTCATAAGACATGTTACACTATGCGTGTTTTAACATTGTGCGACGGTACCGCCACCTAGCGGCGGGGGTGAGAAGAGGGAGGGTGGAATACTTCCCTGGTCAGTTTCGTTCAAAGGGTTTCGATGGGAGCGCCACCTGGTGGAGGAGGGGGGAAGACCACCCGCTGACAAAATCGGTTCAAAGTGTTTCGATGGCAGCGCCATCTGGCGGTGGTTGAAGACCGCCCCCCCCCCCCCCCCCGGTCAGTTTGGTGCACCCTCTAGCGGGCGGGGGGATAGACCGCGCCCCTGGTTAGTTCGATGCGCCCTCTAGCGGCCGGGGGTAGACCGCGCCCCCTGGTCAGTTCGATGCGCCCTCTAGCTGGTGGGGGGTAGACCGCGCCCCCTGTATCGGGGGGGGGGCGACAAAGTTCGACTGCAGCACCACCTGGCGGCCGCCGCCCCTGGTCAGTTTGGTTCAAAGTGCCATCACTCCTACTTACCTGTTATTTTGGAGCCATGTTTCTACTAAACATATGCAATTATTCTCCGAATTAAGCAATAAACTTTGTCGTGTGTGCAGCTTATTCGAAATACTTCTTACATTTTGCAGGAAAATAATGATCCCATTAGATTCTTTTTCGTTAGCTAAGTTGTTTGCTGATTGCTATTGGGCAGTACGCCAGTTCACCGCGGTGTTCCTACATGTGGGCTTCCCAGCCCTTTCTCTGTATGGTTTCACTAGCGATTCTACTGGCCAGATGTTTCTGTCCATGAGACGGTCTTCACTGCTTACTGGGCAGGTGATTACGAAAGAAGCGTATGCCGGATGTCTTGTGCGAATTTTCTTAACCTCTACGTTAATCTCTATTCCCATGTTGCACATTTTTTTTTTATGAGATTTGGCTTCGTCTGCCGGTCGAGTCTTGAGATAAATATTTTTCCTCTGGTTTTTAGGAGCATTAGCAACTAAGGCCATATTGCTCCGGGATATGCCGTGGTCATTCCCTGACCTTTCCGCATCCTCCGTATTTGGTGGTGACGGGCACAGAGGTTATGATGAATCTGTCAGGCGCTGGTGTTTCATTGTACACTTCTGGTTTTTACTGCTCTAATATTTTCTTTAAATAGACAGTAATATTAGCGAGTCTAGGTTAAACAAATATGTGGCTTTCTGGTTGGAATATTTTTAGTCAAGAATTGGAAAATATATAGAATCTTCTTTATCTTCGCCTTCTTCCCACGTTTATATGGGGTCGGCATTTCCGTTCTTAATTCCTTTCCTCCTTATCCTGGGCTTCCTCTCTCCTCCATCCTCTCTCTTTTAACTCCTCTGCCACCTTGTCCTTCCATCTCAACTTAGGTCTCCCCCTCTTCCCTATCACCTCCAACTTTTCACACCTCTTCCCCACATACTCCTCACTTCTTCGTTCCACATGTCGAAGCCACCTCAACCTAGATTCCTGCATTTTTTTTACTCAGAGGGCCCACCTTAACCGTACCTCTGATGTAGTCATTTCTTATCCTGTCCTTCCTCGTCACACAACACATCCATCTTAGCACCCTCATCTCCGCCACTTCCATCTTCTTCTCCTGGGCACTTGTAATCGCCCATGTCTCAGCACCATTCATCAGTGCGGGTCTAACCACAGTTTTATACACTCTTCCCTTCATTCTACAATTTACTTTCTTATGACACAGCACCCCACTCATCTTTCTCCATTTCAACCATCCACATTATACTCTATGCTGTATTTCTGCACTCAATCCTACATCCCTCTCAACATTCGATCCCAGCTACTTAAATTTCGAAACTGATGGTAGCTTTTCCCTCCTGCAGTTTTATAGAACTCTCATCTTCTCCATTCAATACCATATATTCTGTCTTTGTTCTACTTATCCTTATGCCTCTCTCTTCCAACACTTTCCTCCATTCCTCCAATTTCTTCTCTACCTTTCCTTGGGATGGTTCGCACAGTACGATATCATCCGTGAACAGCATACTCCATGGTGCTCTACTCTTCACTTCTCTCACCAACACATTCATTACCCGATCAAGCAGATATGGGCTAAGAGCTGATCCCTGGTGCAGTCCAACTTCTACAGAGAACCCCCCTCAGTCATACCTACATTACTCTTAACCTGAGTCACCGCTCCCTCGTACATTTCCTTCACAAGCCTTACGTACTTTTCTGATAAATATATAGAATATATATACAAATTTAGTCTCACAGCAGTTGAACGTTCTCAGAGCGTAACTGCCGTTTAATGGCTTCCTATGCTTTACACGGGTTTTGAAATTTTGAAATGAGAACTAATATGATTCAAAATTCTTGGACTGTTTCTTACTGACAGTCTTATCTTATGTCGCGGTATTAAACCTATAGCTCGGGATTACATTTTAGAGGTAAAAAGATTTGTAGAGGTGGCTAGTATTTAAATTATTGATAGTATTCTAGGCCCAACGATTTTAAGTCAGGTAGCCGTCAACACTAGTCTACGTTAGTCGTGAAAGAAGAACTATTGCGCCATCTCTTAAATTGGTCATAAATGTAAACTGTAAAGGAGGTTTCAATAAGCTTTAGGTAGCATAAGCTGTACTACCGTTTACTTTGCTCATAAAGTTTACGTTTGCGGGTTCTCACCGTGGTTGAATGGATAATGGCTAAGGACAAAGGTGAGATTAGGGAAAGACAATTGGATGATAAGTTAGGGGACAGAGATAGATGTATGGGTTTAATTTAAGATATGGAAACACAGGAAAATACAGTAGTTATGGAAACAAAAAACAGTAAAATATTGTTGAGTGGAAAAGAGATATTTTGATGATATTGGTGAATGATCTTTGCTTTCTCACAGCAGGACAAGTGAAGGGAGTAACGATTGCTTGTGTGAAGGATCTTCAAATGACAAGATTGTTCCAGATACGGTCTGTTCAGGAAAATTGAATAATCTTGGATAAATTAGTGGAATTATAAATAGGGAAAGATATGACTGGATTTGTGGATGAGGAAGTTGATAATGGAGAGGATGAATATAGTGAAATCTGTATGTCTGTGGGGAGTCATGAGAACATAACAGATGCAATATCCGCTGGAACAATGCAAAAAAGTTCTGGAAAGGGTAGGCCGAAGAACGTTAAGAATAAAACCGATGGAACATTAACTAGACTAAGATACTCAGGAGGAAAGCAGAAGTGAAGATTTGCAGATGACTGGTGACGTGGGGATGGTTACTCCATTATCTTCCAGAAGTCGGTCTCCCGGCTGTTTTAGAGTAGTGAGGCTTCGAAATAGATCTAATAGAGTGGATGACAGTTCAAGGGGCACCCCTACCTCGCGGGGTACGTCGTCATGCAGTATATCCCCTCAGTTTAGGAAAAGTTCCAAAGTAAGTACCAATTTGAAAAATACTATGCACAATGTTCAGAAGGATCTTGACTTACCCAAGGCAGATAGGAATTTGGAAAAGTTAATGAAATGCACACCACCTGTTTCCCTTGGTTTGTCTCCATGCGATGGAACACACAGTATGCTAGATGAAGAGGGTTTTTACCTGGATCGTGCGAGGGAACCTGTAGATGTAGCTGAGAAAATATCTTTTAAAACATTTAGTGAGCTTTCTTTCTGCCTGCGCAAGGACCTGGAGGAATTTTTTTTTCAGGAGAAAAAAAGGTGTTGGTATGAGGATTGTAAATGGGATACTTTCAAGATGGCGCGCGCTTGAAAGTGCTCTACATGATGTTGGCATTGAAATTGAACGTCTAAAGGAGAAAGTCACTGGCTTAGAGAGGGTACTAGATGTGAACGAGAAACAACTGAGAGAGCTCCAGATCAAGGAAGACTGGCTCCCTAAGGAACTGTTTAATGCTTCCTTGTTGGGAGCAGAAAATAAATGCTTAAAGGATAGCGATTACATCTTTGGAGGTGAAATTGGAGGAATACAAACAAAAAATTGAATGACTGAAAAATAAAGATAGTGATATGGTAAGAGAACTATATAGTAAGGTAATCCAGCATAGAACACCTCAGAATTAAGTGAGCATCGAGGGACGAGGGCAAACTAAGTGCAGAAATGAAAGTCAGGTGCGCTTGTCTTCCTCATCATTGGATGGGACAGGAGGACATGTTCTGATAGTGAAAGCTACTGGGGGATCAAGATTGAAAAATAGTGATGAGGTGCGTTTAGCAGTAACTAAAGAGCTTAAAAGTAGCTTAAAGAAAATTAGGATAAGGAGGCTTCGGAAGATTAGGGATAATGGTGTGGTATTGCAAACAGAAAAGGGGCTACAAGAGTTAAAGGAATACGAGAGCATTAAACGATTGGGTGTGATTTTCTCGACTCCAAAAGAGCCAGGACGAAAAATAATATTGTATGATGTGAAAAAAACTATCAACAAGGAAGACCTGTTAGAAGACTCATACAACAAAAATTTACTAAATATGAACATTTCCAGGGAGAAAGTGAAGACGGAGATATTTGTCCGTTTTTGTAGTATTAATAAAGCAAAAACAAGAAACAGTTGGGTCCTCCAGGTATCAAGGTGTATTAGAAGTCATTTGTTACTGCATGGTAGGATTTTCATTGGCTTCATGTCGTATAAGTTCAATGATTTTCATTTAGTTACCTTGTGCTACAATTGTCAGGTATTTGGTCATACAGCCAGAACATGTTACCTCACAGACCCTGTTTGCAGTCACTCTGCAGGCATAGGACACTCCTATACATTCTGTACTCATCAGCGAGAACAACCGAACTGTTCCAATTGTAAGGCAAAAAATCGAACCGCAAATCCTTCAATAAGGATTAAACAGTGTCCAGAATACTTGAATGAACTTAAGTTGGTCAAAGAAAGAGCACGGCAATTTGATAACGTTAATGGCAGATATTGATAATCGCTTAATTCTTAATCAGTACAATGCAAAATCGAATGGTAACCTACGTATACTACAGATTAATGCTCAGAGATCAAGATCGATGAAGTTAGACTAGTGTGTAGCAGAGAGAATATTGATATAGCCTGCATACAGGAACCATACTTAGTGAAAGGTCGGCCTACAGGATATCCACTTTCAGCCCGTCTACTCTGTGCAGTTGAACCAGATTTAAGAGCTGCAATTGTAGTGTTTAATAAGAACATAGTTATTACTGTTATAAATTCGTTGTGCTCTTCACAGATGGTGTGCATAGGGGTGGAGTCAGATCTTGCATTATTCTATCTATGTTGTATGTATGTATGTATTGTCATCACTCAACAGACATTAATATCTACATCAAGTACATGGAACTGGTTCAAAATCGCTTGGGTAGTAATTCAGTAATTGCGATGGATTCTAACGCAAGATCAGCATCGTGGTTTGATAGAATTACAAATGATCGTGGTCGTCAACTAGATGAATTCTTGGCTTGTTGTGGATTGCTTATATAAAATCTACGAAGTTCAGATAGTACTTTCTTCGCTGTTAATGGAAAATCAAATATTGACTTGACATTCTGTAACGTCAGGGCAACTGGTATCGTGAACGATTGGCGATTAAGAGCAGATTGGGTCTGCTCTGATCATCGGCCATTGTGTTTTCTGTTAGGGACATAACAGAACTAGCTCCGTCTCAGGAACAGTGACGACGATTTGCTATCAAAAATGCAAAGTGGATTAGGTTTGACGAACATATTCATGTCCGACTTGGAAATAGTATTAGTATTAGTAACGGCCGCATGGTGCAAGAAAGCCTATGGCTTATGCTGCACCAGCCAAAAAAAAAAAAAAAAAAAAAATCCGAACAAAACAATGATAAAAACAAAAAATAAATAAATAACTAAATAATAATAATTAATAAATAAAAAAAATAATAATAAAATAAAAAATAAATAAAAAGGAAATTAAACCTATCATCCTATGCGCTTCCCTTACCCGAAAGTACTATCCAGATGACCTTTGAATTTCCCCAAACTGTCGGCCTCTACCACCCATGAAGGCAACTTATTCCAGTAATTTATAACTCGCTGGCTAAAATAGAACTTCCTGCAGTCCAATCTAAACATTTCCCCCCGTAACTTGAATTTATGTCCCCTAGTTCTAGCATCATTTATAATCTTGAAAATTTCGTCCTCATTCATTTTACTGATGCCTCTCAGAGCCTTAAACACCTCAATCAAATCTCCTCTAAGGTGTCTAGTTTCCAAACTCTGCAACCCACATATTCGAAGTCTTTCTTCATAAGGACGCCCTTTTGCCGATCTCACCAGGCGAGTTACCCTTCTTTGCACCCTTTCAAGAAGCTCGATGTCTTTCTTCAGGTGCGGTCTCCATACTTGAACACAGTATTCCAAGTGTGGTCTAACATAAGCCTTATATAATGGGATTATCACGTCCCTATCTCTACTTGCAAAAGTTCGATAGATCATCGATAGGACACCATGGGCCTTCCTTGCAACCTGTTTACAATGCTCGGAGAATTTCATGTCTGACCGTATCGTAACACCCAAGTCCCTTTCCTCCAGTACTGGGTTTAGTTGAACTCCACCAAGTGAATAAGTTTTTTTGGGATTACTGTTTCCCAGGTGTAATACCTTACACTTTGTTGGATTAAAGCACAGCTGCCATTTTTCTGACCATTCCTGAAGTCTATCCAGGTCTCTCTGAAGAAGCTCAGCTTGACAGTGATCATTAACTACTCTTCCAATTTTAACATCATCTGCAAATTTAGACATCACGCCCTCTATCCCTTCATCAATGTCGTTTATGAAAATTAAAAACAACAGTGGTCCTAATACTGATCCTTGGGGAACCCCACTTCTTACCTCAACCCAATCTGAGGAATAGCCATTTATCACAACCCTCTGCCTCCTGCCCTGAAGCCATCCTTCTATCCATCTAAGGATTTTCCCAGTGATTCCAACCTGTTCCAGCTTATAAAGCAACCGCTCATGTGGGACTGAGTCAAAAGCTTTGCTGAAATCTAAATAAACAATGTCGAAATTATTCCCTAAATCCAGCTCGTGAGTGACCCTTTCGAAATAGCGAACCAGATTTGTTAAACATGATTTTCCCTTTACGAAACCATGCTGAGTATCCTTGAGAATTTCAATTCGATCCAAATGATCCTGAATTCCACCCTTGATCATTGCCTCCATGATTTTCCCTACTACGGAAGTCAGACTGACAGGTCGATAATTTCCAACTTCACTTTTAGAGCCACCCTTATGTATGGGAGATACATTTGCACTTTTCCAATCCAAGGGAATCTCCCCAGAGTCTAATGATGCTCGCATAATTAGCCTCAATGGTTCAATGCACTCGCTTGCCGCCTCTCTTAAGATTATAGGGTATATTCCATCAACTCCAGGAGCTTTACTGGTCTGTAGGCTCGAAAGTTTTTTCATTAAATAATCTTGCGAAATTTCAATATCATTAATTACATATTTTTTAACTTCGCTCCCACAATTTCCCTTTGCCACAAAAGGCTTTTCATTTGTAAATATCGATGCAAAATAACTGTTGAGTTCATCTGCAACGGCAGCTGGTGTATTTATTACTATCCCCTTTCCCTTACGTAAAGGTCCGATCTGGTTTGTCCTGCTCTTCTTGGCATTTATATATGTGAAGAATTCTTTATCCCCCCTCTTTGCTCTGTTTGCTAGTGATTTCTCATAAACTGCCTTTGCCTGTCGAACCTTTTCTGTGGCTCTATTACACATCACCTTGTAGCTGTTATAGGCTTCAGTACTTTTTATTGTTCTGTAACCTTTCCATGCCACCTTTTTTTGCTCAAGTAATGCGGCAACTTCACTAGTCATCCAACTTGGAACCCTCCTCGTGGAGTATTTTTTTAATGGTATATACGCATTCAAGGCATCTGTGAATGTGGGCATTCAGTCAGATGTCTGGAGAGAATGCAGTGAAGTTACTTCAACGCTCTCTCTTTGAAACTTCCAGCACTTCTATGAAGCAAAAGCAAAAGAACTGTAATAGGATTCCAGTTAAATGGTGGTAGTACTACACTAATAACATTAGTCCACGAAGAGCAGCACCCATTGATTACCACCCTCTGTCTTCTCCCACTCAACCATCCTTTTATCCATTGTAGCAACTTACCCTTAATACCATTCTGCTCCAATTTGTACAGTAGCAAGAATGCAAGAAAGCAAGGGTATGAGCTTATGCAGCATCAGCCAAAAAAAAAAAAAAAATTACAAAACAATCCCCTCCAAATATTTGTCCAGTGCCCCCTTAAATTTATTTAACCTATCAACTTCCACAACAGATGGAAGTTTGTTTCAGCAATTAACCACCCCCCCTGGCTAAAGGTAAATTTCCGCACATCTATTCTACATCTGTCCTTCCTCAATTTCAATTTATGCCCCCTTAGGTTCGTAATCTGAAAAAGGGAAGAATACCATCAGAATTCAGCGTGCTCAACCCATTCAAGGCCTTATACACGTCAATCAGATCACCTCGCAGGTGCCTAGTCTCCAGCCGCTGCAATTTGCAGAACTTAAACCTCTCTTGGTAAGAGGATCCCTTCATTCCCCTCATCAATCTTGTTGCCTTTCTCTATACACGTCAAAGCAAATCTACATCCTTCCTAAAATATGGCCTCCAGACCTGCACGCAGTACTCAAGGTGTGGCCTGATAATTGCCTTATACAAAAGAGACAATCACCTTTTCCCTGCTAACAAAATTCCTGTATATCATTGACAAACCCCATGACCTTCCCTGGCAGCCTATGTGCATTGCTCAGAAACTTCATATCTGACTGGACAATTACTCCCAGGTCTTTCATTTTCTGCCTACTTAAGTGTAGTATCACACAGTTGGTACGTTTCTCTGGGGTTACTTCTACCCATATGCAGTACTTTGCATTTTTCAATGTTAAACTTCAGTTGCCACTTCTCAGCCCATCTGCCCAAATTTTCTAGATCCTGTTGCAGTAGCACACTGCCATTACTGTCATTAAGAATCATGCCAACCTTTGTATCATCTGCAAACTTCGATACTAAGCCTGATATATCTTCATCAATATCATTGATAAATATACAAAACAACAGTGGACCCAACACCGAACCCTGTGGAACTCCACTAATAACATTAGTCCACGAAGAGCAGCACCCATTGATTACCACCCTCTGTCTTCTCCCACTCAACCATCCTTTTATCCATTGTAGCAACTTACCCTTAATACCATTCTGCTCCAATTTGTACAGTAGTCTTCCATATGCAACAGTGTCAAAAGCTTTCCTGAAATCCAAGTATATGATATCAAAATTATTTTTTTGCATCCAGTTCCTTTGTAACCACATCATAATAAAACCAATCAAATTTGTCAGACAAGACTTTCCCTTAATAAACCCATGCTGTGTCTGAATTATTGCTGAAGTCTTGTCTAGATGATCCTGCAATGCATCTTTAACCAGTGACTCCATTTATTTTACTCGGAACAGAAGTTAAACTAACTGGTCTGTAGTTACTCCTGTCACCCTTCGATCCCCCTTTTGTGAATTGGGGACACATTTGCACATCTCCAGTCCGTGGGGACCTCCCCTAAGTCCAAGGATGCTCTCATAATTATGGCTAAGGGTTTGCTTACTTCCCTTGCCACCTCCTTTATTATAACTTTAATATATAGATCCCATCCAGCCCAGGTGCCTTTCTTATGTTTAACTTCAACAATTTCTCCCCCACTTTGTTCTCAGTTCTTTTGCTGGTGAGTTAAACCAACTTTGGAAGCAGGTTCATAAAGCAGGGAAAAGGCACCAAAGAAGTCGGTGTAACAATGGGGAGGAGGAAGTTAATGTATTTAAAGTAGAGTATCAGAGGATATGGAGTGCATACGTGCGTATGATATCTAAATCAAAATTAACTGCCTGGAGAATGTTGGTTAGAACAGTGGGCAATGAGAACCCATGTGGAATTGTATATAAGCTATGTACTGGCAAGACTAAAATATATAATGGAGATAGAGCATACTCTATTGGAGGTGTTGATCAGGAAAGTACCAGTTGGAGAGAAAGTATGTCTGCGATTTTGGATCATATGATTGGAGATGCTATCTCTGAGCAAGAAGATGAGGAACAGATGTTGATGAAAAGGCTTAAGCATGCTAACTCTGGGGTACATTACGAGGATTCCTTTAGCTTGATTGAACTCTGTGATGCAGTACAGTGCATAAGGAACAATAAATGCCTAGGGATGGACCTCATTGAAGGAGAGGTTATTAAATGGGCTCATCGACTGATACCAGTCGATGAGTACTATCAAAAACTTGAAGTTTTTAATAGCTGCCTGCGGGACAGGGTCTTTCCATCATCATGGAAGGATGCCTTATTAAAGCTGATACTGAAGGGACCAAAGGGATCATTTCAAAGAATGATCCACGATCTTATCGACCTGTTGCCCTCCTCCCTGGATTAGGAAAGGTGTTTGAAAGAATGCTGGCAAGACGGATTACTGACTATACTGAAAAAAAAAAAAAAAACTTTGGCTGGTCTGGCAGACAATATGGGGTTACTTCAGGTCGTGGAACAGAAGATGTGCTTTGGGCATTGCGAAACTATATATTAGGCTCGAACAGTAAGTATGTTCTTGGAACATATTGACTTTGAGGAAGCTTTAGCCTCCATTCAATGGAGCAGCGTCCTTATGATGTTGAGACTAGCAGGCTGTTCAATTAAGATCCTTAGAGTGGTAAAGGACTACTTCACGCACCGTACAGTGACTGTTAAGTCGTCGGTTGTTTCTATTGTGCGAGAGGTGATCAGGGGATGCCAACAAGGATCGGTTTTTGGACCACTAATGTGGAACCTAGTTTTGGAGGACTGGTTGCATAGGAACTTCGAACATACAAAGATGGTGGCATATGCCGATGATCTTGTGCTGCCCATTGAAGGAATTTACGGATGTAAGTAGAAACCAGGTTACACCAGGTTTTGCTTGAACTTAATAACTGGTGTAAAAAACAGGTAAACTGTAGCCATTATCAACCCACTGCAGGATGGACGCCTCCTCAACAATTCATGCTGAGGGAAATGGACCATAATCTGCCATGCTGGTCCAGTGCGGGTTGGCAGATCAACCGTATTTAGCAGTCAGGGGCTCTAACCCCGGTCTACTCAAAGAGCGTGTGCTACTGCACTCTCTCTCTCTTGACCACTCGGCTACGGAGGCCTGGTGTAGGTTACGTAAACGTAAACTGAACTGTATCAAGAACCAAAACAAGGAAAATGGTCTTCAAGAGTCATTTTTCGAGTAGAAGACCCCAGTTGTGAAATGTGTCGAGCCTAAAATCGGCAAGGTTTGTTTGGTTTTTAGGAGCATTAGCAACTAAGGCCATATTGCTCCGGGAATATGCGGTGGTCATTCCCTTGACCTTTCCGCATCCTCCGTATTTGGTGGTGACGGGCTCGAACCCCGGTCTAATCAAGAAGCGTGTGCTACGCACTGCTGCTCCTTCCCACCTGGTTACGGAGATCGGCAAGGCAATTAAAATATCTAGGCATTATGTTTGACGGGTCATTATGTTCAGACTTTCAACTCACATGTCTTTCTCTGTGCATATTTCGGCTACTGATACTCTTTGTCGCATAAGTGTCTCGCCACCCTCGTTATGTAAGATATTACTCCTATCATTCCTTATTTTTCCTTCTATATCACTCTGTATCCGTGTATGTTGTTCTGTCTTCATCGCGTCCGCATCATTGGTTATTGCTGTATTTTGCTGTTTCTTTATAGTCAATACTTGCATTGTGTTTGTCATTTATTCTATCTATTAATTGTAATTGCGGCAGTACTGTATTTAATTATTATTATTAACAGCTACAAAACAGCAATCGAACGTGTCTGAGGGTGCAGCTACAAAGCATTATTACACAGCTTCAAAGCAGAAACTTGGAGTATATATTTCCAAAGTAAATGCACATAAAAAGAATAGTAAATTGAAATCTACAGATAAACATAAAACTAAATAAATAAAAATAGGACTGATCCGTCCTATTTAAGTGAACAGGTAGGAGTAAGGCAGAGCACTGGTATTTCTTCACACGCATTACACAGTCAAAGTCTTAGAACTTGCAAGAAGAGTCAATTTTAAGGTTCAGGTAACGGAAGAGGTTAGCAATTTCAGTTGCCTCTTGAAGTGTCCAGGGGTGTCAAATATCTCCAGATTTGCGTTGTTGATTAATCTTGCAGTCCTGTTATAGAAGTTGTAGTATCCATAATTTGTTCTTTCTTAGGATGGTTTCTTAAAGCTCTTATCGGTGCGTTGAAATTTATTTGTTGTTATTGTTGTTATTTTGGTTTTTAGGAGCATTAGCAACTAAGGCTGTATTGCTCCGGGGATATGCGGTGGTCATTCCCTGACCTTTCAGCTACTTCCGTATTTGGTGGTCACGGGCTCGAACCGCGGTCTAATCAAGAAACGTATGCTACGCACTGCTGCTCCTGGCTACGGAAGCGCCGAAATTTATTTGTGAGACGAGATGAGGGCAATTCAGGGTACCATTTTTTTCTCTAATAATTTTTTCCTCATAATAATTTTACACACACACACACACACACACACACCCACACAGAATTGGATCTAAGAGGCAGAAAATTGAGCAGGGTTGTCACAAAATAAAATAAATTACTTAAGGGTTCCGTTATTAAAAAAAAAAGTTCGAAACCACTGCCCTACAACAACAACAACTAGTCTACTAGGTGCCTAGTTTGTTCATACATTTCTCCTGCTACAGCTAGTGTTTAGTTACGCGCACTACAACAATCAGCCAATCATTACATTTTTAAGAATAGGAGTATGTCTATTGTCTGTATTGCCAGGGTGCCATTTTTGTACTGTAACTCGCCAGCTAAATGTTTAGATCAGAAGAGCCCTTAAGAGCTATTCTTACGCTGCATAAGTTACAGTATATCTACTTTGCAAACTAACTGGAATTGTTTATTTTGTAGTTTTCTAAGATTAAAAGTCCGAATTTCGCGAGAGAGAGAAAGAGAAAGAGAGAGAGAGAGAGAGAGAGAGAGAGAGAGAGAGAGAGAGATTCCTCTGACCGATCGACTCTGTCATAGTAAGGAAAAACGTTTTCATCAGTGACGGGAGGAACTTTTTTTTTTTAAGCCTTTTAAAGCGGAAGGCGAGTAACGTGAAACTTTTCTTATGTTTTACTAGCAAAACAAGTTCGGCGACTAGTCGCCATTTCTTTTCTTTTCTAGTTATGAATTTAGGTGGCCTGACTGTGTTCATCGAAACATGGGCACTATATTTTGTTGCTAAAATACTATTTTTGTGTTAGCTTCTGTTATATTATCCTGGCGACCTGGTCATATCTATAACTGTATTCCGTCTTGGTGATCACTCAAAGCCTCACCAAATAAACACTTAGAGGAGTCATTAATTTATTAGCAGTTTATTAGTTTATCCCAAGGCAATTCTAACTGGAATTGCCTATGGAAATGCCATCAAAACAGTTCATGATAATATCAGTTGCCTAATCGATAGTGGGGGTTGAAACACGCAGAAACCTTATTTAGGATGACGTTAGAACCGTTTCAACTTTTAAATTAGATTATGAAAAATTTTAAGTGCATTGAAGTTAGCTATTAGATTCAGCGAACTATTTTTAGATCATCTACATGTCACTGTCATTCTAATTTAAGTGGACCAAATTTAAGTTATTATTGTAAAAACGTTTTCTCCTTTATTAGCATTAGCATTAGTAGAGGCACTTGATGCAAGAAAGCAAGCTTATGCAGCATCAGCCAAAAAAAAAAAAAAAAAACCCACTTCCACTTCACCCCTCTGTTCGTTCAAAATACCTGTCCAGCTGAGCCTTAAACTTATTTAGGCTATCAACTTCCACTGCAAGGGATGGACGTCTGTTCCACCAACCAACCACCCGCTGGCTAAAGGCAAATTTCCTCACGTCTATCCTACATCTGTCTTTCCTCAATTTGAATTTATGCCCTCTCAGGTGATTATTCTGAGCTAGAGGAAGAATCCCATCAGCATTGAGCATGCTCAAACCATTCAAAGCTTTATACACCTCTATCAGATCACCTCGCTGGTGCCTAGTCTCCAGACACTGTAATTTGCAAAACTTAAGCCTTTCTTCGTAAGAGCACCCTTTTGTTCCATTCACTAATCTTGTTGCCCTTCTCTGTACTCGTTCCAGCAGCTCTACATCCTTCTTGAAATGAGGCCCCCAGACCTGTATACAGTACTCTAGGTGTGGCCTGACCATTGCCTTATACAAGGGAATAATCACCTCCTTATCCCTGCTAGAAAAATTCCTATATATCATTGACAATACACCATGAGCTACTCTTGCAGCCCGTCAGCACTGCTCAGAGAACTTCATATCTGTCTGCACAACCACCCACAGGTCCCTTTCATTCTCTACCACTGTCAGTGTAGTACCACAGAGTTGATACGTTGCTCTGGAGTTGCTGTTTCCCATGTGTAGTACTTTACATTTGTCAATGTTAAACTTCATTTGCCACCTCTCAACTCATCTACTCAACCTTTCCAGATCCTGTTGCAGCAGCATAGTGTCAGTAGTGTCCTTGACAACCCTGCCAACCTTTGTATCGTCTGCAAACTTGGACATTAAGCTTGATATACCATCATCAATATCATTTATAAATACAGAAAACAATAATGGACCCAACACTAAGCCCTGAGGGACTCCACTAATAACATTAGTCCACGATGAGCAGTGTCCATTGATTCCCACTCTCTGTCTTCTCCCCCTCAACCATCCCTTTATCCATAGCAGCAATTTGCCTCCAATGTCACACTGCTCCAATTTGTGTAGCAGTCTTCCATGTGCAACAGTATCAAAAGCCTTTCTAAGATCCAAGTATATAATATCAAAGCTATTCCCTGCATCCAGTTCTTTTGTGACTGCATCATAGTATCCAATCAAATTGGTCAGGCAAGACTTCCCCTTAACAAAACCATGCTGTGTCCGAGCTATAACTGAAGTCTTGTCTAAATGATCCTGCAGTGCTTCTTCAACCAGTGCCTCCATTAATTTTCCTGGAACAGAAGTTAAGCTCACAGGTCTATAATTACTTGTGTCAGCCTTTGATCCTCCTTTGTGAATTGGGGTCACATTTGCACATCTCCAGTCTATGGGTACCTCCCCTGAGTTCAAGGAAGCTCTCATAATTATGGCTAAGGGTTTGCTTACTTCCTTTGCTGCCTCCTTTAATATAACTGGATAGATCCCATCCACCCCGGGTGCCTTTCTTGTGTTTATCTTCAACAGTTTCTCCTCCACTTTACGCCCAGTTATTTCAAGATTCTGTAGCTTACTGCTAGAGTTGAATACACCTCTGGCATTCCCCTCGCTGAATAACTCCTCATATGTGAATGTCGATGCAAAATATTCATTTAGTTTGTTAGCTACCTGAGCAGGATCATCAACAGTTGACCCATCAATATCAAGTGGACCAATCTGATTCATCCCCTTCCTTCTATAGTTTACATAAGTAAAGAACTCTTTGCATCCCTTGCCAAGGATTTCTCGTAATCTGCCTTCGCCTGCCTAACCTCCTTTGTAACTTGGTTGCATATCAACTTGTATCTATCATAGGCCTCTGTGTCATGTGTTAATTTGTAAGTATCCCATGCATTTTTCTTCTCTGCCATATGCCTTATTAGTTCATCTGACATCCATTTTGGCCTAAACCTTGAACAATATTTCTTAGTTGGTATGTAAAGCCTAGTAGCTTCCAAGATAAGTTCTTTGAATGCTTCCCATTTTGAATTTGCTGTTGGTAACATCATCAGTTGGTCCCACTGTATAGAATTTAAATAGTCTCAGTCCATCGTAGTCGCCTTTACGGAAGCAATAACCCTTCCCTTTACCCTTAATGGTAGTTACCTCTTTGAGTAAATCCCACTTCAGCACACTGTGATCACTGCCACCTAGTTGTTCATTTATCTGCAGATTCTTAATGCATGAAGAATCACTGCTGATATTCAAATCAAGAGTATTTATTACTCCCTCTAGTTGCCTCCTGAACATGCTGATGTAGAAAACAATCATCCAATAAATCCACAAAAGCCCTGCTAGTGTGTGAGTGACCAGCCCCCAAATTCCAGTCAATATCTGGGAAATTAAAATCTCCCATTATAAGACTCTCTGATTTACTGGCCCACTATTTCCCTGTACAGTTTCTTATTATACTCATCAGAGTTATTAGGCCTATAGCACACTCCTACTCTCAATTTTGATCTCCCAATGCTTATGTCACACCAAACTGACTCAACATTGCACTGTCCAGCGATGTCGACTGGCTTCACTTCCTTGGTTTTTATGTGTTTCTTAACTAATAGCATAACCCCTCCCCCCTTCCTATCCTGTCTCCTTTCTGTAGACGTTGTACTCCCCAAATTCCAGTTCTGCATCCCTTATATCTGTGTGACACCACGTCTCTGATATCCCAACAATATCTGCCTTTGATGTTTTGAGCAATACCTCAAATTCATCAAATTTATTTACTAAACTCCTAGCATTGGTGTACACGCAAGTATACCTGCACCTGTTTCTATTCTTAGCTACCCTAACACAACCCATGTGTTTACTTGTACCGCAATGGCTCCCAGCAGTCTCTGAAATACCATGCATCTTGTTTTTCAGGCTTCTGCTCATTCTAATAGAAGCAGTGCAAGAATCTCTTTCACCTCTGCCAGTGGCTACTGTCAATCTATTGGTCTTTGTCTCCCCATGGGATGCTTTATTCGATGCTTTCCCGCCCCGTGACAGGTACTGGTACCACGTGCATGGGCTAGTTGGATGTGTCCGGTTACTATTGTTATTACTATTGATCGAGGAACTCTCTTATACGATTCAGGATCGCGGCTGTTTGGAGTTCCATGTTAGTGGTCTCTGAGAGGCTTTTTGTTCCTGTTTCTTATGGAGGCTCTTTGGCATCATGCTAGTAGTTGGCACTGTTATCAGGATGGTTATTACTTGTTCCATATGCCACATTTATTTGACTTCCTGTTTTAGGTCTGTATAATGCCTGATATTTCCTCGTAGGTTTTCTGGATGTTGCTGGTGTTGGGTACTTCTATGTCTATCAGGTAGATAGCCATTTTGTTCATGGTCCCGGTATGGCTTGTGAGTAGAGGTCTCTAGTATGGCTTGAGGCTCGTACTTGTAATATGGCGAACTTTCTTTAATTATCTGGTAATTTTGCGTTTCCTTCTGATGTATTATTCTAGCCACCTAGTTGTGTCTGTAAGTGTACTTCGTCTGGGTGATCATCCTGCGGTGATTTGCTGGATTGCGAGGTGGCATCGACAACGTGTGTCACTGTTACTCTGGGGTCCTTGGCGATGTACCTGGGGTCCTGTAATTCCTGATGTTGATTATCTAATCTTGGATGGCGAGCATGAAACCTTCAGTTTCGGGGAAGATCTTTCCTTTCGTTTTTGAAAGCCATCTTATCTACATAGTGTTGATAGAGGTCATTGTAGTGTCTGCTTTGGAGTGTCTTTTTCGCCCATCTTTCTGTCTTTGTTTCTTCTGTCTGTGTGAGTGCGGTCCCGTTATTGAGGTTGAGTGTTATGTGCCATTTCTGTATCTTTCTTATGACCTGTTAGATTGGTGCTGTTACAATTTTTCTCTTGTTCAGTGAGATCAGTCAATAACCTCCCCCCTTCTTTAAAGGCATATAGTAAGTCTGTCGATGGCCAGCTTCGGTTGGTGTTGGCTCCACTTGGTCATTATTATCCTCATCGATCTCATAATCTCCTCCAGCTCTGTTGGTCCAATCTGTGATCCCGAAGGAGTATGTTAGTACCGAGACTGCGTAAGTGTTTAGAGCTGTGACCATATTTCCGCCATTCAGCTGAGATTTAAGCAGGCTTCTCAGTCCTTGATAGTATTTCTGAGTCAGGCGGGCCTTGATCTTTTTGGTTTTAAATCGTGGAACTGCATCATCCCAAATATTTGTATGTCCCCCCTCTCATGGTTTCAATCTCCTCACCAGTCTTCAGCTGGTAGTTTTTTTTCCGACTAGACGTCCTTGATATAATTCATGGGTCTTGCTTATGTCTAGGCCCAATTGCATCCCGATGTCAGTGCTAAACTCTTCGGTGATCCGGAGTGGCTGTTGGAGGTGATTCTCGGTTGTGGCATGGAGTTTGATGCCATCCATGTACATCAGGTGAGAGAGGTGTACGGGTTCATCCTCCATTCTTTTGCTTGTATCTGTACTTGCTGCTATTGAGCATAGTGGACAGTGGGTTACAGAACCATAGTGGGCTCAGGGCATCTCCCTAGAAGATATCCTCTTCCGATGGATATCTGTCTGGTGTTAATGATCTTAATGGTGATCCTCCAATTTGCCTTGGTTGTTTCTAGGAAGTGTGTCAGTGTCAAGTGACTTTGTAGATCTTCAATGTCTCTATCAGTCAGCTATGGGGCACGGAGTCGAAGGACTTGCGTTAGTCGATGGGGCTGTGTACTGGTTGCTGTGCTTCTTGTAGGCTTGTTCCTTAACTACAGTGTCAGATTCTACTTGCTTCCTTTGCTCATCTGCTTACAATCCTTCTGCTGCTTGGCTCTCCATGTGGTCTGCTATCTTTTTAGTTATGCAGTTGGCCAGGATCTTGTACATTGTTGGGAAATAGGTGATTTGTCTGTACTTTGTTCCGTCTGTGGTGTCTTTGTCCTTAATCTTCAGGTAGGTGATTCCTTGAGTTAGAATTTGGAATTGTGTCAGAGTGCTTTATTATCTGGGTGAACTGCTCTGCTATGTACCCATGTGTGCAGCTGAACTTCTTGTCCCAATATTTGCCATTGTTATCTATTTCTGGGGTACGCCTATTGTGGGACTTCCTGATCGACTGTTGTTCTTCTTCCTCCCGAATCTCCCTTTTGGTCATCTCTTGTCCATCCTTGGTTTTCTTCTTTTCTAGATCTATCCAGGGGGCACAGCAGTTATGGATAACTTTGCTGCTTCACAGGTTGCCAAAGAACTTTTTTTTTTTTTTTTTGGTAGTTGTTGGCGCATCGGCTTCTGTGGCCATAATGCACCTCCCAAGGTTTTTGCAGTACTTTGATCCAAGCCCCAGGCGTAATTCGAACCCGCGACCTTTGGGTTGCCAGGCAGGCACTTTACCCACCCGGCTATCCCGGTCGGCGCCAAAGAACTCCTCGAGTGCCTTATGGTTCGGGAGTCCGTTGCTTTCCTTCTCCTGTTGTCCGATTTTCCTGTAGAAGGCTCTTTGGTTTTCATCACATCCTGTTTGTTTTCCTATGGGCACTGTCTCTCGAACAGCAGTCTCTTGCTGAGTGTGAGGAGTTTCTACTTGAGGGTGTCAAACTATTTTTCGATCCTCTGATTATAGGTCGCGTTTGCTGTGGATGTTGCCGTTCTTGAGGATGGCCATCTTCTGATGAGTGTCTTAATTCAGTTACCCTATCTTCTCTTTTATCTGTTCTATCTCCTGCTGTAGCGTTCTTTCCCAGATTTGTGGTTCCTTGTCTTTGCGCTTTATGTTATGTTGTTCTCTGGTTTCCTTTGCGTTCCTCCTGGTGGATGCTATAGTGGCATAGTAAATGACTATTCGATTGATGTCTCTCTTGTTGCTGAAATAATCCGTTGTTATTCGCCTATTGAGGTGGTCTGTGACTTGCCACAGGATTCTGTTGGGTCTTTGCTTCGGTATATTGTGAACTTTTGTGGAGTCCATTCCCTCGAATTCTGCTATAGCTTTCTTCCACTTTTCTTCTGTTCTGGATATCTCAATCTACTCTGTTTCCACTTCGGCTGCTCCGGGTTGTAGTTCTTGTACTCGCTGTTTCTCCTCCAGTTCTGGTTCCGTTGTTGTTTTTAATTGGTCGTTCACATGCTGCTTGGTTTTTTTTTTCCAAAATTGCAGGAGCTATCAGGTTATTCTTGACGATGGTCCGTGTCTAGTGTGCTATTTGCTGTTTGGTGCTGAATAGTCAGGAATCCGCTGGTATCCGACCCGATGCAGGACTCTAGACTACGCCATCTGACAGTTACTTCAAAAAAGCTGATAGACTGTTACCAGTGTATTAGCTTTTTTGTTGTTACAATCATAACGTAGATGAACTTATAATAGTACAGGTAAACCTCTATATATGCGATTAATTCGTGAAACGAGTGTACCGTATATCTCGAAACAGCATATATCGAAGTTAAAAACCAATGGGAAAAATTCTAATTCATCCATGATGTTTTGGAACATTCGTCAGAAGACTTAATTTAGGCCTTTAAAATACGTTTTAACGTATTTTATAGATAGATAGAAATATAAGGAATAATGAAAAGCAAGTAAGCTAAAAATCTTTAATAAAGAAATGAGCTACAAAATTAGAGAAAAATGGATATGCTACTTTGTAGAAAAATATATTTCAAGCGTCGTTTGAATAGTTGTAACCTTCTTTTTTTTTCTCTTCATAAAATTTACGATAGTAGCTAATTACATTTTCTAGGTTTCGGCAAACTAGCATGCTTCTTTTCACTTTCGGATCTAAATCCATAATTTGTTGTTTAACAGTTTTCAAATTTCGAAACATCTGCACGAGATCCTTTAACGAAATTTCTTTAGAGACACACTTCCCTCCCCTTCAGTCACAATTTCTTCTTTCTGGTTGTACGCACGCTTTTGCTCCACTTCTATAAGATCCGTGTCAGTGAGTGGCTGTGAATGCGAATCTAGGCCTTCTCTGACATTAGTGCAATCAACATCTCCAACGCCAAGATCCTTTCCAATGACGCTAATTTCTTCAATAACGGCGTCAACTCGATTTTCAAAGATATAAAAGTCATTTGCGCATTAATGCAGAAGATATTTCCACACATCCCTCATTGTACTACCGTCACTTCTTGCCTTGACTCACATTTTCGATAGCTTGCCTAATGTTAAAATTCTTCCAAAATTCAGTTAATGAAATTCTCCTTCCCCCGTCATAGCTTGCACTACTTGCGAAAACGTTCTTCTTAGATAATAGGCTTTGAACGTTGAAATTATGCCCTGATCTATTGGCTGTAGCAAAGACGTAATGTTCGGAGGTAAAAAAAAAAAAAAAACTTTTACATTTTCACACGGGTAATTCAGTGCAGTAGGATGGCCAGGGACATTGTCAAGAGCTAAGAGGGCTTTAAATGTAAGATTATTTTGATTGCAATAGTTTTCGACTGCTGGACAAAAATAATTCTTAAACCAGTAGTCTTCAAAAAAAGCTTTCGTGACCCATGACTTTATTTGCCCGCCAAATTCGGCTGCACTATTCGAAATTTTAGGGGGTATATACACTCGTCTTCAACGAAAGTGAATCACCCCTTAAAATTATAATTGTCATCCGAATAACATAAGTATATGGCATTATTTCTTACAGATTGCATCAGATAAGATTGACACTCGTAGGTGATGACATAATATTGCATCAGCTGTTACTTTCAGCTATAAAAAACACGCTCTGCAAGAGTTGCAGTCATTCCTTGCTTGTGTCAGGATGGCGAGTTACGTGCAGTTCATGCCACGAAGAAAGAGTGCTATTGTTGCTTTACATGAGGAAGGATATTTCTTCCCGTCAAATTGCTTGTAGAGTGGCTTGTAATCAGTCGACAGTGAATAGATTTCTTTCCAAACTTCAGAATACTGGTTCTGCTGATAGGAAAAAAGGAACCGGATGCAAACGAGTCTATGCCAAAACAGGACCGCGTTTTGAAACGCTTATGCCTTAAAAACCCTAAAGCTTCTTCATTTGAGCTGAAAAGAGAATGGGAAGAACATACAGGAATGGTAGCAAGTGCAGTAACAGTCAGAAGACGCCTCTCCAGACGCCTCCGTAGCCAGGTGGGAAGGAGCAGCAGTGCGTAGCACACGCTTCTTGATTAGACCGGGGTTCGAGCCCATCACCACCAAATACGGAGGATGCGGAAAGGTCAGGGAATGACCACAGCATATTCCCGGAACAATATGTCCTTAGTTGCTAATGCTCCTAAAAACCAAATAACAACTACTACTACGCCTCTTCAAAAATGAACTTGTAGCCCGCCGTCCTAAGAAAAAGCCCCTTGTCACACAAAAAATGAAAAAGGCCCGATTAATTTGGTGTAAGGCTTATGTCAAATGGACCTCTGAGCAGTGGAAATTAGTTATTTTCTCGGATAAGAAGAAATTCAACCTGCATGACTCTGATGGGAGACAAACGAATCGCCGTAGACGTGGTGAAGAATACCATCCAGACTGTATGGTGTCTACAGTGAAATTCCCTACCAGCCAGATGATATGGGGGTGCATTTCTTATCGCAGAATAGGCCACCTGCAGTTTATAAAAGGGTCCGTAAATGCCAATGGATACCTGGCTATATTGGAAGGCAAATTGCTGCCAACCATTAGAGACCATTTCAGCCTGCCAAGTAACTGCATTTTTCGGGACGACTCTGCTCTTTGTCATCAGGCGAAAAGTGTAAGTAGGCACTTCTATAGTTACTTTAGCTTCATTTCTGCATTACAATTTCGACAGTAATATGTTTGCATTTGTTACAGGTGAAAAAAATGGTTGGAAGAACGATCCATTACAACTGTTAGGTGGCCAGGAAACAGCCCGGACCTGAATCCTATAGAGAACTGTTGGCATCGTGTGGAATCTGCAGTTGCCAGAAAGAAACCAGACTCTTCGTAAACTTCAGGAAGCAATAATTCGTGTTTGGAACCACACTATCAGTTGATTATCTTCAGAAATTGATCTTGTCAATGCCTCGATGGTGTGCTGCTGCCATCAGAGCCAGAGACTGTTCAACTAAATATTAGTTTGCACCTGGTGAACTTTTCATTTTGTTTTCCATTTAAATGATAAACCGAAGCAAGTTGAGGACTTCTTATAACATTTCAGCCATAATTGTCGTGTTTACCAAAACTGTTGTATAAACGTTTATGTAAATGCTCATTTGGGAATATTTTGAGAGCACCTGTCAAATATTACTTAGCTTTGCCTTAATTAATAAATGTCTTTTGTTTATATTTCTATTTGTGATACTAGCCATTAATGTAGCATACCATAGCGAAAAAGGGGTAGAACTGTGAAATTCCTAGGCGATGCACTTTCTTCGAACACCATTGTACGTATTGAGGAATGGAATAAATGTTTCTGACCGTATTAACCGAAACTCGCATTGATCGAAATCGCATATATCGAGGTTTACCTATATATTGATAAACTTATTATGACGTAGTTTACATAGTTGCTAGTAGGCAAACTATGTATAGTTTCTATAGTACCTACTAACTACTATGCAAACTGCAGTTTGGCTACAGTTACTGTTGCTTTACACCGGTAGTTTCTCAAATTTTTTTCCATTCTGGAACGGCTTGGAATAAATTTTCCCGTCATCTGGAAGGAATCGTTGCAGCTGATCTGAATTGACTCTCCTAATTTTTTGACATTCCTCTAACATGCTTTAGGATTAGGTTGTGAGTTCTCTTACGACAAGCACAGAATGCACGAGCTGTTGTTGAAAGAGATTAAGTTATTCTTCCGTTGTTATCTAGTTCTTTTTGGAGTTGTTAAATTGTCAGATGCATGCAACACTTCAGTAAAGAGAGTTGTTGACAGAGAACGAGCAGCAAAACCCTTGTAATTCAATATGGGAAGTTTCAGTGTATGGGTTAATGTGGCTCTCATGGAATATAAAAAGCAAATCTGGTACGTCTGTGTTGATGTTTACTCTGAAAAGCACTATAAATATACTCGACTCTAGAGGGTCAACCATATGACGCAACTGGTGACGTGATAATGCTCGGGCAAAAAGAAAGAATACCGTGAATGTCTGGCTGAAGTTTCGTTGAACTAGGACCGCCTGGAAAAGATATATTGGCCCATAATACCCAATTTGGTACAATAACGGGCCTCCTTTACACATGTGGGTAAACTACTAAATACAGGCAAGCATCGTGTAAAACACACACTTCATACATACATTCACACTAACTGTTCATTGAGCTTTAAAACCTTGCATTTTTGGAAAATCTTTTTACCGCATGATTTAAATAAGCAAAGTTTGGCCTAAAATCTCAGAGTTCTGTTTCCAGTATTAAATCTAGACTTGCCTCAAGTGAGAAATTTATGGGGAAGGATTCGAGGAATTATAACATGTGCTATCACATTTTACTCTTCTCCATAATTCATTTCTTTTCATTTCACAAGCTCGCATTAATGCATGATTTAAATAAGCAAAGTTTGGCCTCAAAATCTCATAGAGATCTGTTTCCAGCATTAAATCTAGACTTGCCTCAAGTGAGAGATTTATGGGAAAGGATTGGGGGAATTACAACATGTACTATCACATTTTACTCTTCTCCATAATTCATTTCTTTCCATGTCACAAGCTCGTATTATGTTAGATATTAGTTCGCCTAGATAATTAAGAGGTGATTCTAGAAAATTTCGGGATCACTACAAAATCAGGTTTGAGAAGTGGGCGGGTGCGCTTGGGCAGTAAATCATTAGTCATGGAAAGGTGTGTAATATGTTTGGGGGAGGGATAAAACATTAAAGTAATTTCTGGATTTCTGTTGGTCTAATTTTTATGAAATTTGGGAAAGATCGACAAATTGTTCTGAAAAAGCAAAATGTAAAATTTCGTGAAAATTCATCCACGGTGAGTTGAGTGGACGGACTCGTCTGATTTTAATGAAATTTGAAATGGTTGGTCAAATTTTCCTAAAAGGTTAGGAATAATTTCATGAAAATCCATCCACAGGAAGCCGAGTTATTCGATGGGGATATAAAAACCGAAATAATCTCTGGATTTCTATTGATTCAATTTTTATGAAATTATGGTTGGCTCGACAAGTTTTTGTAAAAGACCAAATATAAAAACTCACGAAAATCCATCCACTGGGAGTTGAGTTGTTACACCTGTCCGTACGGACATGTGAAGACACAGGCGTATATACTAACGCGCCCAAAACTAGATGCTATAAGAAATCAATTGAAAGATGAATTTTAAAATCGGTTATTTAATAAGAGCTTTTAGTAAAGCGTTGTTGGCAAGAATCGCTGCCTTTTTTAAAGTGGAGAAAAGCTGATATATACAAAGGGTACTAGGAAAGTTTTGCAATATGACGCAACAATGAATCACAGGAAGCTGCTTGTTGCTGCATGTTGAGACATGTTCATACGTGCATAGTAGCCGCCGCGCCAAGTCGATGGGCTCAGTTATTCATTAGTAGTGAGAGTGTAAAGTGCTTGCGATGGCATCGTGGTCACGAAATGAGATAAGGACAGTTTTGCGGTATAATTTCGTGCGTGGTTTAACCATAGACCAGTGCTTAGAAGAAATGACTCTTGCACTAGATGATGATTGTCCACATCGTACAACGATATTCAGGTGGTATAGAGAATTCCAAAGGGGAAATTTCACTCTGGAGGATTCTGAGAGGCCGGGAAGGCCACGAACGTCAGTTACGGAGGAAAACGTTACTGCTGTGAGGAAAATGCTTGACGAAAACAGGCGAGTGACTTACCAACAGATAGAGGATACTTTGGGCCTAAATGCACCAGCAATTCGTTCGATTCTGCAAGATCATTTGCACGTGAAGAAACTTTGTTCTCTCTGGGTGCCGCATCAACTGACTGAAGAGCAGATGACACGACGTGTGACTTGGTGCCGGGAGATGTTAAAAAAGTTTGATAAGGGACAGTCTCGGTATGTGAACAACATCGTGACAGGTGACGAGACTTGGCTGTACTATTACGATCTGCCGACCAAGGCTCAAAACAAAGTTTGGGTCTTTGATGATGACGACACACCTGTAATTGTCAGAAAATCCCGATCTATAAAGAAGAAAATGATAGCTGTATTTTTCAAATCGAGTGGAATTGTGGAACGTGTCGTTTTGGACACGCAGAAGACAGTCACAGCTAAGTGGTATACTGAACAATGCCTGCCTAAAGTCATTGGATCTATGAAGAACCTGCGGCCAAAGTCAAGAATGGACACCTGGTACCTCCATCACGAAAATGCTCCAGCTCACCGCGCCAAAGACTGCACCGAATATTTGACCACGACAGGACTGAAACTTCTCGAGCACCCTCCCTGCGACTTTGCACTGTTCCCGCATGTGAAAATGAAGCTAAAAGGGAGGCGGTTTTCCAGTGATGAGGACCTTCTACGGGCTTGGGACAACGAGTGTGCTTTACTCCCTAGTGAAACTTGGCAGAACTGGTTTAAAGATTGGTTTCGGAGGATGGAGAGGTGTATTGAATGTAGAGGAAATTACTTTGAAAAAATTAAATAAACAAAGCTGTATTGCAAATCTTTCCTAGTACCCTTTGTAAGTTTGTGCAGTAGCATCGTTGCTATACGCAGTAAACCAACCGACGATGTGCAGTGGCATCATTACATAACATCTCATATTGTGTGAGTTCCTTCACAACGAGTTGGCTATCTTATTATATCTAGAATAAGTAACGCTTACCCAGTAGAGAAGACTATTGTTACTTATACGCAATGGGCACTACACCCGAGGGCCGCTTCAGGGATAATCGGTCCCTCGTCAGTGAGTGGGTAGGTATCCACATGGCATAATAGTGGAAGAAAACGCATATTTTGGGAAATAGATAGTATAAACCAGAGCTTATGATGCTCAATACGTTCTACATCGATATCAGTATTTGTGGAATAAGAGAAATTTACCTCAATATGATACTTAGAACACTTCCGTATGATACTTTTCAGAAATTAAAACGAATATAAGATTAATCCAAAATTATTACAGTAAAAAATAATTTGAAAGCGCTGCAATTGATTTTTTTACTGTAATCATTTTGCGTTAATCTTATATTCATTTTAATTTATGGAGAGTATCATACGGAAGTGTTCTACGTATCATATCGAGGTAAATTTCTCTTATTCTTCTACAAATTTTGGGAAATTATAAATTGATAAGCAGAAGTGGAGGTATGAGCATTATCAGGGAAAGTGTGCTGGACTAGATGCATGTATTTATTTTACTTTATTATTTTCCTTGGGCTAAAATTAGACCTTAATTTTGCCTAATATACTAAACAGTATAGTAACTAGGGCAGATAAAGAAGAACACTTAGCGTTGCCTACCAAAACCAGAAGCGCGAAAACATAGGATATAAAAATATTGAGTTGCAGGCCGTTTCTTCTGATCACGGTTAACGCTGTCATTTTTATGGTCCCGATTAAACGTATACTAGTACAAAGAGAAAAATTACATATAATTGTGGTGATTAACTCTTCGGTTTATGTTATCTCTTTTTTCGTTATCGCGGTTTACTGTTGTGCAGTGGAAATGATTATGTAGCATCCTGATTTGTTCTTGAACCCTGACACGTTCCATGGATAGTTTCAGATATGGCTTCGTACAGTTCGTATGGTTGCAGTGCCGGATTAAGGCACGCAGGGCCCTTTCCCGTGAGCCCTTCTTTTTAAGGGCCGCCAAATTTTACAAATCATAAAAAATATATATATATATATATATATATACACACACACATACTTCGCGCCCCCTTTACTAAGGGGCGCCAAAATACCTTGGTCCAGCACTGTATGGTTGTCGGTGTCGTTATTCGCTGAAGGAAAAAGTGCAGTATCTGTACCCCCTGCTAATGTGATTGTTCTACAATAGCACATTAACCGTTTTCTAATTTTTGATTTTAATATATATTTTTTATTCGTCTTTAATGGTTCGTACGGATTTTACAAAAAATTTTATTGATGAATTTCTCGAAGAAATAGTGGAAAGTCAAAGAAAGTTATTTGATATTGCTTGAATTTAATGTTTTCTTTCTGTTCACTTCCACCGTTTTATGTAAAAATTTCTGCTGTGAACAATAAACAAAGCTTAACAGTTGCGGTCTTATTTCTTCGGTTATTGTTATCTATCAGTTTAACTAATAATATGAACAGGATTGCTGACAGTCTGAAGGATGCTAGTTTCCTGAGAAAGAAGTTGAGGAGTATCGATTCGTTGGTTTGTCTGAATTTGTGGCGGTAGAGCATTAAAATCGCTGCTTATGTTAGTCTGGAGGTTGTAAGGATAGGAACGCTGTCTTTCAGGAGTAGAGAGAAGTGCATTCTTCACTATAATGTGAAGAATGCACTTATCTTGGGAGAGAAGTTCAGGAATGTCAGTTTCTGGTGAAACTGAACCTTCAGCAGCAGAGAAAGTGATAATTTTATACCTGCTTTTGTTGTCAGTGATAATGGAGGTCCTATAACAGAACTATCTTTCAGCGGATCAATAAGACTTGAAGGATTTTGCATATTACTTAACCTTTTATTAAATCGTATTACATCATTAAAGAGAACTACCAGAAAGTGAAATTGAGTGAGCCGAGACTTGAAGTTATTAGAATTGATTTGCATTAAACGGTACGGTAATTTAGAGATCATTGATCGATTTAGTATGCTTGGTGGCAAAATAAATACTTGATAGCTTGAATACTATATATATATTATGAAATAATGGAAAGGTAGTAAAAGGAATTACCTATATTTGTTCGTAAGGTAGTGATTAATTTCAAATTAAAAGCATTTCATTTCTGTTTTAATTTGGTTTATAGGTATTTAATTTTTAATTATTTTTTACCTTGTATATTTTTAAAGGCATTTCATTTTTACTTTATACATAGTAATTGGTATTTTGACTTGTCATTTTAAATTTGAGAACCAACTATTTATTTTCATAGGGTTTTATCTTAATAAACTTCAGATATACATATATCAGTATAGTGTGCTATTTTCTATAATTTTCAATTATTTGGTTTGTTTTGAGGCTACATGAAATGAAGGGGCGCTGCTTTCTTTGTTTTATAAATTAAATATTTATTTATTTAATTTGTCTTGTGGTTACCTGAACTGAGGGTGCGCTACTATCGATCTTTGTTTTATAATAGGTAACATGGGATAAAATTCATTCATTTAGACCTTTTTTATAGTGGGAAAAGGTGGTAAGCTTCAAATCCTATTTATTCCTTTTGTTTTAAATGGTTCCTTTTGATTGGCTATTTCGGGTATATTGGTTTACAATTTTATTTTTTTATATAATTTTATTATTATATAAAATAGGTTGAATTTTTAAAATTATTTTTATTATAATATTCTTACAAAAGGTAATTTTTAATTATAATATTCTTATAAGTAATTGGTAATTTTTTCATTTTTCTTTATTGTTTTATTTCTACATTTCTTTAATGTAAATTCTACTTTATGTAATTCTGTTTCTTTATCATAATCCAGTTTTTGTCTTCTACGCACCATCCATTAACTTCTTACTGTAATACCAGGATCTCTTACTAGAGGGGTTGGGCAGTTACGCTCCCGGTATATCCAAAGTACATTTATTAGAAGCTATTTTCTTTGCTTTTCACTTTTTGCTTTCTAACTCTAAATCTTGATACCTCAAGATCTATTAGAGTAATTCGATGGAAATTGAGGTGCTATGGCTTTTCTTATTCTTACGTCCTTTCCCCTTATGTCAGCGTAAGCTTTGTTTTGTATATAATAACTACACCACCACCACCACTCAACCGATATTTATAGTTGGCTCTCATTTTCAGTATTATTTGTTTCAAAGCTATCTGTCGGGCTAGCTGTTATTTTGCCTGTTTCCTGTTAACTTTAAATATAGATTGACTTAATGCCTATAATTTTGATAATTTGGCCCTAGTTAAACAAGCAGATAAACAGATAGCCTAGCTAATTACAGATTGGATTTATTGAATGGTGCTAGCCGTCGAAAATGTACCATTCAAGGTATCCTATTATCGATAATTAGTCCCATAATCTTTTACTTTTATTATCTTATTACTAATAATATCTCTCTTCGAAATCGCTCTGGAGCTGAGATATTGCAGCCACATATTGAGGAGCATATTTTTCAGACTGCAATTTCAACATTCCTTGGAAATGAGTTAAATTCTGGTTTTGAAGTTGGCACTTAAAGAGTTCTAATTTCATCAGCTTTTATGTGATTAAACAGGACATGCACCAGTTGATCTTTTGACTGGAGCTTCAAATGAGAAGAAATGCCTGTAAGGAAGGCAAATTCGCAAACCACTTCGGATCGTCGAACTATGATATGAGCCTTTTTCTGTCATGAACTCTTGGATGTCATCTTTCAACTCAAAAATCCTCGCGAGCACTTTTGAACGGCTTAACCATTGCACGTCGGAGAAGTAGACAACATCACCATGATCAGCATCCCATTCCGTCTGTAGAAAATTTTGAAACTGTCAATGATTCAAATCCTTAGCTCGGATGAAATTCTCAATGTCTGTGATAATTTTCATTACATTTTCAAAACCGAGAGATTTGGCACACAAATTTTCCTGGTGAATGATGCAATCGTAGCTGGTAAATCAGCTAGTATCTATTTCTTGTTTTTTTTTTTTTTTCCAATCCTACTAATCCCGCTTCTGTTCCATCCATAGCGGGGGCTCCATCTGTCGCCAACCCTGGGAGGTTTTTCAAACTGAGGTGATATCTAGCAAGAGTTGTTTTCGTAGCTTACAGAATGTCTGTTCCTTTCAAGGGACATAAAGCCAACAATTCTTAAAACACTAAGTTTGTCGTCGATCCCACGAATAAAAGTAGCCAACTAAGCTGTATCAGTTAAATCCGTGCTTTCATCCAATGCCAATGAGTAAAATTTGCATGCTAGCAACTTTGTTTTCAATGTCTCCTCAACGTTCAATGCCAGTTATTCTACTAGTAACAGTCATTCGAGACAAGCTTATCTTTTTTGAAGGCATCAGCTTTGGGCACACAACTTCTGATGCTACAAGGCACCCCTTCACAAATTCTCCATCAGAAAATGGTTTTGACCTTTTGGCAATTTTTTGAGCAATGATATAACTAGCTTTGACATAACTCTCAGCATCCTCCGACACTTTCTTAAAAACTGATTGTTATGATTTTAATGATATTTTGAGAAGGTTCAGTTTGTCTGTGAACCAGACCCTGGAGACTGACGAACTTGGTTGCATGTTTCGTGTCATAATGTCTTTTCATATAGCATTCCTTGACAGCGGATATTGATTCCTCACATATTAAACAAACAGGCTTTCCGTCAGTTTCCACAAAGAAGTATAAATCAGTCCATTTTTCGTTGAAATTGGGACAACTTCACTGTAAACACGTTTATTGCTGGTACCCGCCATTTTGAATTTACTAGGGCCTCTTATTATCGTCCGTAGCTGAGTGGGCAGGAGCGGGAGTGCAGTAGCACACGCTCTTTGAGTAGACCGGGGTTCAAGCCCCTGACTGCTGAATACGGTCGATCTGCCAACCCGCACTGGACCAGCGTGGCAGATTATGGTCCATTTCCCTCACCATGAATTGTTGAGGAGGCTTCCATCTTGCAGTGGGTTGATAATGGCTGCACTTTACTGTTTTTTTTTTTTTTTTTTACTTATCGTTGTTCCGTTTTTATATAAAAAAGGTAATTAAAACTTCACTAAATGATTAAATTCACTTAGCATTATTTTTACAACACTCAAACAACGTAATAAAAACTAAATAATTATTAATATTAGTCGTTAATAGATTGAATTCTAACTGATTGAATGACTAAAATCCATTCAAATGCAAGTATATAAACTGGTGTTCAAAGAAAGTGCACCACCCCTTAAAATTGTAATTGTCGTTAGAATAATAAGTATATGGCAATATTTCTTACAGATTGCATCAGCTGTTACTTTCAGCTATATAAGCACACTCTGCAAGAGTTGCCTTACTGCAGTCATTCCTTGCTTGTGTCAGGATGGCAAGTTACGTGCAGTTGACACCAACAAGAAAGAGTGCTATTGTTGCTTTTCGTGAGGAAGGATGTTCTTCCTGTCATATCGCTTATAGAGTGTCTTGTAATCAGTCGAAAATGAGTAGATTTCTTTCCAAACTGGTTCTGCTGATAGCAAAAAAGGAACAGGATGCAAACGAGTCTCTATGCCAAAACAGGACTGTGTTTTGAAGCGCTTATGCCTTAAAAACCGTAAAGCTTCTTCTGAGCTGAAAAGAGAATGGGAAGAACATATAGGAGTGGTAGCAAGTGCAGTAACAGCCAGAAGATACCTATTCAAAAATGGACTTGTAGCCCGTCATCCGAAGAAGCCCCTCCTCACACAAAAAGTTAAAAAGGCTCGATTAATTTGGTGGTTTAAGCAGCATGTCAAATGGACCCCCGAGCAGTGGAAGTCCAGTTATTTTCTCGGATGAGAAGAAATTCAACCTGCATAGCTCTCATGGGAGACAAACGATTCACCGTAAACATGGTGAAAAATACCATCCAGACTGTATGGTATCTACAGTGAAATTCCCTACCAGCCAAATGATACGGGGGTGCATTTCGTATCGCAGAGTACGTCACCTGCAGTTTATAAAAGGTTTTGTAAATGCCAATGGATACCTGGCTATATTGTAAGGCAATCTGCTGCCAACCATTTGAGAACCATTTCAACCTGCTAAGTAACTGCATCTGTCAGGACGACTCTGCTCCTTGTGATTGGCCGAAAAGTGGAAGTAGGCACTAATGTAATTACTTTAGCTTCATTTCTGCATTAGAGATTCGACAGTAATGTATTTACATTTGTTAGAGGTGAAAAAATGGCGAGAAGAACGGTCCATTACAACTGTTAGCTGGCCAGGAAACAGCTAATAGAGAACTGTTGGCATCTTGTGGAATCTGCAGTTGCCTGAAAGAAACCAAAGACCCTTAGAGAACATTAGAAAGTCATAATTCGTGTTTGGAACCATGAACTATCAGTTGATTATCTTCAGAAATTGATCTTGTCAGTGCCTCGATGGTGTGCTGCTGTCATCAGGGCCAGAGACAGTTCAACTAAATATTAGTTTGCACCTGGTGAACTTTTCATTTTGTTTTCCATTTAAAATGATAAACTGAAGCAAATTTAAGGCTTCTGTTAACATTTCAGACATAATTGTTGTGCAAATGAGCATTTACAAAACCTATACAATACAACGCATATACAATATACAACCTATACAATGCAAAATGCGCATATATGTATATATGCGTTTGTATGTGTGTGTGTGTATATATATATATACAGGGTGTCTCAAAAATATTGATACAAACGTTTAGGGGAGGTAGGTAACATCTAAAGGAATGTGAATCACATAGGAACCCATAACCAGAAATGTCACCGTAAGTCAGTACACGGCGCTGTTCATCAGTTCACGAGAGGGAAAATTTCTGGTTTACTCATTCAAGCAGTAGTTGCCGCATGAAGAGCATGCATCGATATATGAATGTGAGCTGGCAGACATGCACTTAGTGTATCGATTAGCAGAGGGCAATGGATGAGCCGTACAACGAATTTATGGAGAACGCTTCCCAGACAGACATGTACTGGACCACTGTTTGTTTGTGCGTGTGCATCAAAATTTGTGCAATTATGGGTCATTTAGAGGTAACAGGAGTAGTGCAGGCAGCCCACATTCGACGCGAACTCCCACCCATGGAAGAAAGTGTGAATGCCATCCAGAATAATCCTACTACCAGCACATGTGCCGTTGCCTCTGCCTTACGAGTGTCTCGTTGCAGTGTACAACGTGTCTGGCATGACGATCTCAGAGTGTCTCAAAAATATTGGTAGAAATGTTTAGGGGAGGTAGGTAACATCTAAAGGAATGTGAATCGCATAGGAACCCATAACCAGAAACGTCACAGGAAAGTAGTGGCAGAGGCACAAGAAGCAAAAATGACACAAGACAGTAATTAGTGGCAAACATTTATTTGACATAATATTAACAATGGAGTATGAGATAGATGCATTTCATGATGTTAGAACAGATGCTCGAAGGTTCCACCATGAGACACAATGCATGCATTACACCGACGCAGCATGGATTGGCGGACACAGTTGAACACAGCTGGAGTTTCTTTGACAGTAGCAGCAGCGCAGACGAGTCTCGCCACGAGATCCGTTTCAGTCTCCACAGAAGATTCATACATGATAGATTTGAGGGTCCCCCACAGAAAGAAATCAAGGCTCGATATATCAGGTGAGCGTAGGGGCCAGGCAACGTGTCCATCACGGCCAATCCATCGACGCCCAAAATGCCTGTTCAAATGGTCACAAACACAGCTTCCATAATGGGCAGGCACCCCATCATGTTGAAACCAAATGTTGCGTCTCACATTTGCTGGAATATCGTCAAGTAACCCTGGTAGAACTTGTTCAAGAAAGATCAGATATTTAGTGGAGCTCATGCGGGATGATAACAGGTATGGGCCGACTAAGCAGTCATCGACCATACCTGCCCACACATTTATTGTGAAGCAGTGTTGTGCCGCATGGTGGCACACATCGTGTGGGTTGTCATGAGCCCACACATGAACATTGTGCTGATTGAATGAGACTTCCCGAGTGAAATAAGCCTCATATGTGAACAAAACAAAGGCTGGAAATTAAGTCTCGAATACTTTCTTGGAGAAACCATTGTGCAAAAGCCACACATCCAGGATGATCCTCAGGGAGCAGAACTGAACCCTTTGGAGATGAAAGGGGTGTAAGGAATCGTCGTGCCAGACACACTGTACACTGCAACGAGACACTCCCAAGGCAAAAGAGGCAACGGTACTCGTGCTGGTAGTAGGATTATTCTGGACGGCATTCAACACAATTTCTTCCATGGTGGGAGTTTGCTTTGAACGTGGTCTGCCCGCACTACTCCTGTTACCTCTAAATGACCCATAATTGCACAAATTTTGATGCACATGTGCAAACAAACTGTGGTTTGGTACATGTCTGTCTGGGAAGCGTTCTCCATAAATTCGTTGAGCGGCTCATCCATTGGCCTCTGCTAATCCATACACTAGGTGCATGTCTGCCAGCTCACAGGTTGTATATCGAAGCATGCTCTTCGTGTGGAGTCTATCGCGCTGTCTATTGACTTGCGGTGACGTTTCTGGTTATGGGTTCCTATGCACATTCCTTTAGATTCACATTCCTTTAGATGTTACCTACCTCCCCTCAACGTTTGTACCAATATTTTTGAGACACCCTGTATATGTGGGTCTGTGTATACATATACAGTTGATTCCGGTTATTTGGGACATATCGGGACTAGTGCATTTTGGCCCGATTAAGTGGCTGCCCCAATTATCCAAATTTTCACGTAAAGAGTTAAAAATACAATGTACTCGCCCCCCCTCCTTTACAATTGGTTTACTGTACGATACAGTCACCATGGTAAAGTACCGTCACTATACGATGTGTAATAAGCACCGGTCATTGTGATCACGTTTGTGAATTGAATTTTAATTCTATTAAACAGCGATTCTAATTAGCGAAAATAGGAGGAATATTATCCATAGGCTATAAAAGTAAAGATATATTAAGTAAAAATTTACCCTTTATTACCTTACCAATTAAAAAATTAAATGATACATGAAATTCGGAAGAATATACGTGATAATCGGAATAATTAATACGTACTGTAATATGTACATACTAACTAAACTAGTTGTAATTTCTGTTCAATGTCATTTGTGGGTTGGGGTTAATATTTAAAACAGTAAAAAGATAAGCAATCAATAACAAAGAACACCGCGCGTGCACACACAAATTGCAAGTAACACGATATGCTCAAGTGAGAACAGAGTAACAAATTACGAAGCTTTAAAAATAGTTATGAAGAGAAGAGCCTGAAAATTATTTTTTTTTTATATGATTGAAGATTCCATAGAAGTGTAAACACATTTCATCATAATAACCCACAGAATTCCAGCTGTCAGTATTATTACAAATTCAATAAGATCGAGTTTACTATCAGTTTATGATAGATTTCACTAACACAGAAGCCCAATAAACAGGTGACTGCTAATTGTTTTTATTGTTTTATGGTTGTGACCTCCAGAAATTCGACTGAACTACGTGGTACGGTTGGGGACAATCGTAGGGTAATCTTCAGTGCTGCGGTCTTCTGCCCCGATTAAACGGCATTTTGTCCCAGTTAAGCGAAGTAAATCCTGGCTATTTTCTCGATTAGGTTCTGTTTTTTAAGATTTGCCCCAAATAAATGGCTGCCCCGATTAACCGGTGGCCCAAATAACAGGAATCCACTGTATATGTATTTGTGTGTGTGTGTGTGTGTGTGTATATATATATATATATATATATATATATATATATATATGTGGGTCTGTGTATACATACAGGGTGATTCACTACCAGTGCGGCAAACTTGCAGGAGGTGTGGGGGGGGGCACAAAGACAAATCGGAATCACATAGCATTGCAGTGTTCGAAATGCCTTCGTCATGCGGTAGAGGACGTTGAACGGGAGGTCGCGTGAACAGCGATCCCGCTGGAAGTCAGCATTTGTGAATCGTTTCTGTTGAAGAAACCAAGTAGCAAAAGTCCTCCGGAGTGGATAATCCGCAGGCTCCAATGATTGGACGTGTTGCAGATGGTATGAACTCATTTGGTTCGTTGACAGTATCCTCCATACAGTGGATTGGGAAATACCCAATCATTGGCCTATCGCTCGAGTACTCGTACTCGGATTGCCTTCTGCAAGACGTAGGACATTCTCCTCATTGTCTGGCATCCTTGTCGATCACTCTCGATTCATGGTACCTCTCGTGAAACAACCAGTCTCACTTAACCTTCTGTGCAAACGTGCGAAAATCGTATGATGAGGAGCACACCTGTGCGGGAAACGTTCCTGGTACAAGCGCAGAGCGGCGCGCCCATTACAGTCCACAGCTCCATACGTGAGGTGCATATCGGCCAGTTCAACATTTGAATACTCGTCCATCCTACTGCCTCGGGAACCAGTTCGCAAATGCTGACTTCCAGGTGGATCGCTGTTCACGCGACCTCCCATTCAACGTCCTCTACCACATGATGAAGGCATTTCAGACCCTGCAATGCTATGTGATTCCGATTCGTCTTTGTGCCCCCTACACCTCCTGCAAGTTTGTCGCACTGGTAGTGAATCACCCTGTATATATGTATATACAGACACACACATGTAAACGGCGCCTCCGTAGCCAGGTGGGAAGGAGCAGTAGTGCGTAGCATACGCTTCTTGATTACACTGGGGTTCGAGCCCATCACCACCAAATATGGAGGATGCGGAAAGGTCAGGGAATGACCACCGCATTTCCTGGAACAATATGGCCTTAGTTGCTAATGCTCCTTAAAAAAAAAAAAAAAAAAAAAAAAAAAAACACATGTAAACTGCATGAAATGTGAATTTTGAAAATACAGCAGACTCTCTATTTACCCGGATCGGATTAACCCGGACACTTCAAGACTCCCAAAAAAAAAAAAAAAAAATCAACCAGAAATCATAAAATTCAAGTAATAACTAGAATATGTTAAACAAATATATAAAAAATATAAACAAGCAAGTACCTATTATCTTGCAATCTCCACTGTTTTCACACCCTCCGTTCAAAAAAACCGACCAAATATTTAGTTTGATTTAGTGCATCGCGTCGGTTGTTGTTCCGTTGCACCACAAAACGACAAATTGTTTCTTTATTTATGTCAGAATTTTTTTTTTTTTATAGTAACTTTTTTTTGTTTAGAAATTGCGAAAATGATGGGCAAACGCAAGAGCTGTGCTTTCAATTAAACAAAAACTTGAAATTATTCAAAATTTTGATGTAAAACATAAATGCGTGTTCAATACACGAGCAGTGCATGTTGGACACTCATTTATATGCGTATTGGACATGCGAGTAGCGTGTGGTAGGTTTTTTTTCGTTTATTTCTATTGCCATACATTTTACGTAATAGTTGTTATTTGGTTTTTAGGAGCATTAGCAACTAAGGCCATATTGCTCTGGGGATATGCGGTGGTCATTCCCTGACCTTTACATATTTGGTGGCTCATGGGCTCGAACCCTGGTTTAATCAAGAAGTGTGTGCTATGCCTGCTGCTCCTGGCTACGGACGCACCTAATTTTATGTTGGTTGCTGAACATTTTTCGATACTGTAAATCCCCATCTTATGTAGATTCGGACTTATATGGCTGAAGATTTCAGTGAAGGGGGACATGCATTTCACCATAATAATGTAAAAGCCGCAGAATTCCGGCTATCTGTACTATAGCAAATGCAATAAGATCGAGTTTACTACCCATTTATAATTGGTTACACTACAGACAAGCCCAATAACTCAGAAAGTACAAATTGTTTTTATTGTATTTTGGCAGTGACCTTCAGAAATGTGCTTTAGTAAAATGTGAGCTTGTGTGGGGTTGATAACCTTGTGAAGATTATCACTCAGAAAATTTAATTTCTATCATTATCATGGTGCTGACTAAGAGAATAAGTGTCAGCAGTAGTAGTGCATCTACCAACAAAAGGAAAGTGATTAATTTGGATCAGAAAATTAAACTAATAAGCATGTATGAAAATGGTCAAAAATTAACAAGTATCGCATCGAATTCAGATTTGTTAGTGGCAACGGTGAACACAATAATGGAGAAAGACAGAATGCGAGAAGCGGTGAAGTGATCGGCACCAATGAACGTCAACTGTAATAACCAAAGCTACGAAATACATATCAGTTTTTACAGTACAGTAACATGCGTTTTTTCTACCTTTTATGTTTCTTTTCGTATGTGCTACTCCGGCTAACTTAAATCCGGTAACTTTTATCATATTTATATTTAATTGTGAATTTGTCTTCTTGTCACACAGTTCTTAAAACATACTTACACCAATGATTTCCCTCAATTTTCTCTCTTAAGGTACAGTCATACCTCAGAAATGCTGGCATTACAGTGTTCGACTGGCCTGGCAACAGTACAGATTTGAACCATATTGAAAATTGGGTTCAAATCTGTACTTGTCTAAAATTGCTCAGAAGAAGCCAACAAGTAAGATTCAGCTGAGGGAGAGAATTCTAAGGGTGTGGTACCACGAAATTGGGCAACCATATATCCAGAAGTTGATTAACTCTATGCCAGATCGTTGCAAGGCTGTAATTGCAGCTCGAGAGGAACAACAAAATATTGAGGACTTATTTTGCTGATTTACAGTACATAATACTATTATGTTAACTGTCATTTCAGTTTATACACATAAATGCAATAAAATGTACGTTTGGTTGTCATGATTGCTATTTGCATGATTTCTCATATTTCCATTAATTATGCATTTTACCCTTTGAGAAACTATTTATGGCAATTAGGTATATCAGGTTGAGTCTTTTTATTGGATTTCATTCACAGAGATATAAATCCCATCTAACAAATGCATTTCAAACATTTCTGCAACATACCAATACCACAATTTGGTATTGGTATGGTTATTTCTGACGCAAGGACTGCTTAGGCCATATTGCACCTATAAATGACATGAAGGTTACACGGTGTCTGCAAGAACAGTTAGAAACAATTATACAGATGTATCCATTTTAAACAGCAGAAAAATACCAGTAGATTTGCATCATTACCTTGAGTTGGCAGAGGATAAAAGATTCTTTAAGAATACTGAATGACGCTTTTCGGGCTTGAGTGTATAAGATGCATTCAACGAGCATGTGCTTTATTGTGAGAACAGAGTTGCAGTGCGTACACTGCGGAGGATCATTTCCTGTAAGTAGAAAAATGTGAGTGAGTGAGCTGACTGTGCCCGATTTGTGTTTTGGATGTGCCCGATTTGTGTTTTGGACAGGATGACTTCTTCCTTTCTGTTTACGCAAAAACTAGAGACCCATAACTGTGGTTTATGTTTTATTTCACGGAGCTTGTTATTCAGTTGAGCTTGCCACAGAAGTGTCCATTGTTCCTTACATGTATTTCTTATATGGGATCTGTAGTCCATATATGGAACGTACATAGTAATCTGGCGATGCTATGTTGAATGAATGTTTGGCTGCATAGTCTGCTTTTTTATTCCCTGATATCCCTGTGTGTCCTAGGATCCAGCAAAAGATGACTACTTGCTTGTGATCATGGATATGCATCAGCTGAGTTTTTATAGATTTTATTAAGAGATGCATTGGTGAGGAGGAATTTTGCAAGGCTGAAAGTGAACTCTGTGAGTCAGTATATATTACACTTTTTTAGATGGTCAAATGGAGAATGTTTTCTAAGGCAAGCTTGATTGCACATAATTCAGCTGTATAACTGCTGCATTCAGTTAGACCGACTGAATGCAGCAGTTATACTTTGCCGTTTGCCATAAAGGGGTGGTTGAGGGGGAGAAGACAGAGAGTGGGAATCAATGGACACTGCTCATCGTGGACTAATGTTATTAGTGGAGTCCCTCAGGGTTCAGTGTTGAGTCCATTGTTGTTTTCTGTATTTATAAATGATATTGATGATGGTATATCAAGCTTAATGTCCAAGTTTGCAGACGATACGAAGGTTGGCAGGGTTGTCAAGGACACTACTGACACTATGCTGCTGCAACAGGATCTGGAAAGGTTGAGCAGATGGGCTGAGAGGTGGCAAATGAAGTTTAACATTGACAAATGTAAAGTACTACATATGGGAAACAGCAACGTATCAACTCTGTGGTACTACACTGACAGTGGTAGAGAATGAAAGGGACCTGGGGGTGGTTGTGCAGGCAGATATGAAGTTCTCTGAGCAGTGCAGACGGGCTGCAAGAGTAGCTCATAGTGTATTGTCAATGATATATAGGAATTTTTCTAGCAGGAATAAGGAGGTGATTATTCCCTTGTATAAGGCAATGGTCAGACCACACCTAGAGTACTGTATACAGGCCTGGAGGCCTCATTTCAAGAAGGATGTAGAGCTGCTGGAACGAGTACAGAGAAGGGCAACAAGATTAGTGAATGGAACAAAGGGGTGCTCTTACGAAGAAAGGCTTAAGTTTTGCAAATTACAGTGTCTGGAGACTAGGCACCAGCGAAGTGATCTGATAGAGGTGTATAAAGCCTTGAATGGCTTGAGTATGCTCAATGCTGATGGGATTCTTCCTCTTGCTCAGAATAATCATCTGAGAGGGCATAAATTCAAATTGAGGAAAGACAGATGTAGGATAGATGTGCGGAAATTTGCCTTTAGCCAGTGGGTGGTTGGTTGGTGGAACAGACTTCCATCCCTTGTCGTGGAAGTTGATAGCCTAAATAAGTTTAAGGCTCAGCTGGACAGGTATTTCGAACGAACAGAGGGGTGAAGTGGAAGTGGTTATTTTTTATTTATTTATTTATTAATTTTTTTTTTTTGGCTGATGCTGCATAAGCTTGCTTTCTTGCATCAAATGCCTCTACTAATGCTAATGTAACAAACTGACGGGCGCCTCCGTAGCCAGGTGGGAAGGAGCAGTAGTGCGTAGCACACGCTTCTTGATTAGACTGGGGTTTGAGCTCGTCACCACCAAATACGGAGGATGCGGAAAGGTCAGGGAATGACCACCGCATATCCCGGAGCAATATGGCCTTAGTTGCTAATGCTCCTAAAAACCAAATAACAACAACAACAACAACAACAAACTGACTGATCTGTTTGTTGTGGAATAGTGTCTGACGTCTGCCTTGTTTGTGGAATAGTGTATATTATTTAAACTGAAACAAATGACTGGTGTGTGTGATTTGTCCAATGAAGTTAGTGCTAATGTTTGAAGGAGATAAAAATTGCATTCACAACATTTTAGTTAAAGAGTTTTAAATATTGATTTTAATAACAGTTGTAGTCATTTTTAAATTAAATTATAAATCGAATTATTTTTATAATTATTATTATTTTTTTTATTCTGTTCGGTATTTACAGTGAAGCCTGTATATCTCATCAGCAGCAGTCTGAAGAGACTATACCCTTTCCACCATGATAAAAACAATATGAATTTTTTTTTTTTTTTTTTTGCCACACAATGATTACAGCTATGATTACAGACTTGTGGAATTTGCAGAATCTCAAGGAATGTCAGTAATGAACACTTTTTCAAGAAACGGGTGAACAGAAAGTGGACATGGAAGAGCCCAAAGGATGAAGAACTAATGAAATCTACTTCATCCTCACTAACAGAAGGTATATCGTGAATGACGTTACTGTCCTGAACAAGGTAAATGTTGGAAGTGTTCACAGAATAGTAAAATGCACACTTGATATAGATGTAAGAAAAGAAAGGAAAAAACTGGTTCGATTAAATAATACAAAGACCTTTGAGATAACAGAAGAGGAGAAAAAGCAGTATGTACTGGAACTTAAGAACAAGTTTGAGCTTCTGCAGACTGCTTGGGACCAAGATATCGATGAGGAATATTACAAAAACTTTCTGAAAGTGATAAAACCCAAGAAACCTATAGGTAAAATGAAATCCAAAGAAGAAAAAATTAGTCGAGAAAAAACTTGTCATGATGAACCGAAGACGACAAATGAAGAGCAAGATAAACACTGACAAGGAAAAAATTGAGTACACTGAGTTATGCAAAGCTATTAGAAAGAGTTTCAGAGAGGACATAAGATTTAATACAAGAAAAGTAGAACAAGTATTAAGGGAAAACAGGATTTAAATCAGCAGCCATGGTGAGCAGTAATACAGAAAGACAAATGATACTGAAACCGAAGTATAGCGATGGTGTACTTATAAATAGCAGAGAAGGCATAATTCAAATAGCAGAAGACTACTATAAACAGTTATACAAGGAGCGAGGGAATGATGCCAGCAGTGGGGAAGATGGATCGCAAATTTGTAACACATACAACATACCTGATATCCTTCCTGATGAGGAAGAAAATGAAGAATCAGAAAGTCCCGGGTGAAGATGAAGTTACTGTGGAGTTGTTAAAATTGGGAGGAAGAGACATGACACAAAAACTGGCAAGACTCTTCACATAATGCATTAGAAAAGGTGTGATTGCTAAGGAGTGGAATAATGCAATCATAGTTTTTCTGCATAAGAAAGGAGATAAATCATAAATTGGAAATTATAAACCAATTAACTTGTTATCCCGCATGTACAAGTTGTTCACAAGGGTCATTACTAACAGATTAGAAAGAATACTTGATGAGAATCAACCAAAAGAGCAAGCTGGCTTTAGGACAGGATTCTCAACTATAGATCACCTTCTCGTAATGTCACAGCTAATGGAGAAAGGAAATGAATATAAAACACCATTATGCCTGGCATTTGTGTATAATGAAGAGGCATTTGACTCCATACAGCATAAGGCAATTATTCCGGCACTGGAAAGACAAGGCATAGATTATCCATATATTATAATTTTAAAGAAAATATATGAGAACGCTACCTCCTTTATTAGGCTAGACAGAGACAATAGTAAATTTAAAATTGAGAAAGGAGTTCGACAAGGAGACACTATATCTCCTATTAAGGGTAAGTTGCTACAATGGATAAAAGGATGGTTGAGTGGGAGAAGACAGAGGGTGGTAATTAATTGGTGCTGCTCTTCGTGGACTAATGTTATTAGTGGAGTTCCACAGGGTTCGGTTTTGGGTCCACTGTTGTTTTGTATATTTATCAATGATATTGATGAAGGTATATCAAGCTTAGTGTCGAAGTTTGAGGATGATACAAAGGTTGGCAGGGTTGTTAATGACAGTAATGGCAGTGTGCTACTGCAACAGGATCTAGATAATTTGGGCAGATGGGCTAAGAAGTGGCAACTGAAATTTAACCTTGACAAATGCAAAGTACTGCATATGGGTAGAAGTAACCCCAGAGAAACGTACCAACTTGGTGGTAGTACACTTACGATGTTAGAAAATGAAAAAGACTCTGGGAGTTGGTTGGTTGTTGGGTTTTATTGGCACATTAGCAACTAAGGCTATAATGCGCCAAAACTCCTGGGAGTAATTTTGCAGTCAGATATGAAGTTTTCTGAGCAATGCAGACAGGCTGCTAGGGCAGGTCATGGGGTTTTGTCAATGATATATAGGAATTTTGCTAGCAGGAAAAAGGAGGTGATTGTCCCTCTGTATAAGCAATGGTCAGGCCGTGCCTGACCATTGCTTATACAGAGGTCAGGCCGCGCCTTGAGTACTGCGTACATGTCTGGAGGCCTCATTTTAAGAAGGATGTAGATTTGCTTGAGCATGTACAGAGAAGGGCAACAAGATTGGTGAGGGGAATGAAGAAATCCTCTTACAAAGAGAGGCTTAAGTTCTGTAAATTGCAGTGGCTGGAGACTAGGCACCTGGGTGGTGATCTGATTGAGGTGTATAAGGCCTTGAATGGGTTGAGCACGCTGAATTCTGATGGGATCCTTCCACTTGTTCATATTATGAACCTAAGGGGGCATAAATTCAAATTAAGAAAAGACAGATGTACAATAGATGTGCGGAAATTTTCCTTTAGCCAGCGGGTGGTTAATTGCTGGAACAAACTTCCAACTGTCATTGTGGAAGGTGATAGGTTAAATAAATTTAAGGAGGAACTGGACAGGCATTTGGAGGGAATGGTGTGTTGTTTTTTTTTTTTTTTTTTTTTGCTGATGCTGCATAAGCTCATACACTTGCTTTCTTGCATCACATGCCGCCACTACTACTACTAGTTTACTGCTGCCCTTGAAGAAGCTTTCAGAAGATTATCCTCGTCGCAGAAAGGAGTCAGTGTGAATGGAGAGTACCTAAACCATTTACGATTTGCAGATGACATTGTGGTCATAAGCCATGATTCAAGAACTAGAGGAAAATCTAAATTAGTTATGCAGATTTAGTAAGGATTTTGGACTAAAGATGAATATGGCTAAAACAAAAGTAATGATGAATGAACAAGTATGCCACAGAAAAGGATATAATAATTGGAGGAGCAGTTATTGAAAAGGTGGAGTGATATACTTTTCTGGGACAAGTCATCAACTGTAATTATGATGAATGGCTGGAAGTCAAGAGAAGAATTGATTTTGGATGGATAGCATTCAGGAAATATAGTCACATACTGAGGAGCAATATCGCAATTTGTTTGAAACGTAAAATAATGAACCAATGTATACTCTTCACCATGACTTATGGAAGTGAAACTTGGGCACTCGTCAAAAGAATGGAAGAGAAGCTGAGAAGTACACAGCGAAGAATGGAATGAATTATATTGGGAATCAGACTGTTAGATAAGAAGAGAAACACATGGATTAGGCAGCAAACTCAAGTAAAGAACATTCTTATCAAAACTAAAGAACTAAAATGGTCTTGGGCAGGACACATAGCTCGAAGATATGATGACAGATGGACTAAGAAAAGAACAGAATGGTATCCAAGAGGAGCTAGAAGAAAACCTGGAAGACAACAACAGAGATGGACTGATGGAATTCATGAGTTTGTGGGTAGTAAATGGATGGCCATTGCACAAAACAGAAGGAACTGGAAAGTTGCTGGAGAGGCCTTCATCCTGCAGTGGATTGAAAATGGCTGATGATGATGATGATGATTACAGCTAGATGATTTAGCCAATTCTGAAGAAAGAAATAATTTTTATGGGCTAGAAAGTGTACTTCAGAAAAAAAAAAAAAACAAGAAACTAACAAAATATCACACACTTCTTTAGCACCCCCCCACCCAAATGTTAGGAATACCACTGAGTGGCATCTATGTCTGTAGTCATTGTGTTATCCTAGTTATGTTGTTGTGCATAGATTTTGATGATAAAATTATGACAATTGTGAGTTCCCGTCTAAACGTTTGCTGTACTGCTGCCATATCTTTACTTGTCTAAGCAAGTTATTGAAACTGTATTTGTTTCCTTATGTAATTTTCTGCATATAAATTCATGCCTGAATATAAACATTAAGAAGTTTCAACATTAACGATTAATCAACAAGCTGTAATGCCATATGAAAACAAATAATTGGCATGTGAAAGGTGTGTGGATGGGTGGTTAAAATGAATTATTGTTATTATTATTTTTTTTTAAACACAAGAATAACTTTAATTCTTAATTGCAGCCCCACCTCGCTTATTAGATAGAGTACCATCATACTTAGAAATTCCAAGAGGTCAGAAACTTAAACTGAGATGTCCAGTGTATGGGCATCCAAAACCATATTTAGTGTGGTATCGAAATAATGAACCCGTTTCCAGTACACTCCCTAGAGTAAAGATGGCCCGCTACAGCCTTACCATTCGCAATGTAGAAAATGAGGATGATGATATCTATGCTTGTCAAGCTTCAAATGAATATGGCGTGCTTTGGAAAAATTTTACTGTGAAGATTATAGGTAAGCACTCTCTCTCAAAGTCAGTATTATTTTCCTTTAGGTTTCCTAAGTTTGAAAAGTTGTTCATGCTTCATGTATATTTTTGTTATAATTTGGTGATACAGAAAGTGTTTTTCCTTCCTGAAGTTTATGAAAGCTGGAGTTGGTCTTAGGACTCTCCTCTCAAAGATAGGCATATAAACTATCTTAACCATATTAACCTGTAATAGTTTATGTACAATGGTTGATTTTTCATTTTGTAAGTCAACCTGTGATTAATTTCAGAGGAAAATAATAATAAACTTGGTCTTAAATCAACTCAGAAAGAACTTATGAGAAAATAAAATGTAGAAAATTTTCTGTCAAGGTAAGAAGTTGCATATTTAGAAAAATAAGCATCTTTTTCATCAGACCAAAGAACGTCTGAGCTGGTGTTAACCTGAATGACACCAAGAACTAGATAAGAAAGTAGATAAGGGCAGTTGCCAGAGCGTTGCACAATTGATATTAATTGTCTCATATCCAGTCATATGAACTTAATGTTTTCTTGCCTTAAATAATGAATTCACTTGCCATCTATATATATAAAATGCTTAAGTATGCTGCCCAACAAGTAGCAACTGGCAACAACTACTAATTGTTGCCAGCACCCATTCGCGGTTCACCTCGAATGATCACCATACTGGGCATTCTTTATTTTTGTACTAACATTTTTCAACTGAGGAAAGGCAAGCTATGCCTGAAAGGTAACTGCTATTTTGACTGTTTATTTTTTCTGTCTTTACTCAGAAAAAAAGCTGAACTTATCAACATAATCAATTTAAGTTTTAAGAAGTGTAAAAATGGCTGAACAGTGTGTAAGAAACTGTAGAATAAATGCTAATGAAACATTAGAGGAGAGATATGATAGACTAAGAGACCAGAAGAAGACTCTATGACTATGAAGACAGAAAACATTGAAGAAAGAGAGGCAAGATTGGAAATGAGAAGATGGGCAAAATGTCGTAGGACTAATCAAATAGAAGTACTGGATGTGGATAATCAACAAGCTGTAATTAATGTGGAAGAACATATGTGTTACATCTGTGAGTATTGCAGTGCAAGGTATTGGGGACATGAATTAAACACATCGAATAGTTACACTAAATGCTGTCATGATGTAAAAATTTCACTTTTCCCACTGTCTGAGACACCTATTCTAGTACGAGAGTTGCTTACAAGGGGATTCATATGAAGCAAATAACTACAGAGAATATATACAAGAGTACAACTCAGCGATGACATCACATCAATGGGCACAGAGATTAAATCACCACCTGGAAATGGCCCATACTGTTTTAGAATACACTGCTATATTTAAAATAAATTTTCTGTTTATACTCTGGGACAACCAAATGGTCAGAGGAGTTCACAAGATAGACATAATACAAGAAACAGCACCGTATTCAGCAGTTATGGGCTTCAACCCCGGTCAATCAAGGCATGTGTAGTTATGCACCCACGTGCCTGACCTATGGCGGCCTTATTAACCATTTGTTCTCACCGCTATATCAAAATGAGGCAAATAAGCCAGGATATGGACAACTTTATATTTTAGATTCTGCTGAAGCAACAACAAAACCGCTTGAAAAACAATCAAATCAATCAAAAAAACAATGAAAGTGGTGTATGGACGAAGTAATGCAACAATTGGACGAGATGCTGCAACAAGTTAACCCATTTGCTGAGTCATATGAACAAATGCATCAAATAACCCAGGTCAATCCAACAATGAATGTCTGCGTGTATTTATAGAAGACTCAGATAAGATAAGAGAAGATATAATGCTCCTACATCCAAAACGGAGATTGCTGCAATATTTGTAGGAAAGACTGGGAACTACCTGCACATAGAGACATATGCTTATAAACCCCAGGGACTCATATCTGGTGAGTATGGTCTTGGCACACCCAGGGTCCTGAGGCCCAGGACCCTGGGTGTGCCAAGCCTCAGGCTTCCTTTCACCATATAGCTAATGATAACAATAATCCCACAGGTGACTGCTGTAGAATTATATCACTGCTAAACTAGAATGGAGACCCTATAGTCTATCCATTGCTATTCTTGTGTGGAGAGGGTGGTTGGCACGAGGAACTACAACATGCAGAAGAGAGAAGAACTGCAAAATGTATTAGAGTAACGTTGTTACAATTCTTTGCTTATAGACTTGTGTTGGGACTGGGTTTTAGCCTAATTCCTAGCAGTGGGAAATTATTTCAGCAATACATTTTATGCTTTGTTATAATGGAGTTGATAATTGAACATTAGAAGTAGAAAGATTCTGTATAAATCCTTAGTAAGTGGGCATAACAAAGAAACTGGGAAGTACTCAAACAAAAAAAGGGTTAACTTTGTAGTAAGAAATATACAAAAGGGGGGAAATTTTTGGTAACAAATAAGAGAGGAAAAATTAACTTCATTATAACAGAACACAGCTGTTGTTTCGCTTAACAGAAGCATAATAACATAATCTTCTTTCACATAGAAATTCCTTTAAAGAAAAACAAAAACATTTGCATATTTTAACTAACCTATGCTTCTTTTAAGAAAAACATGATAATCAGCAACAATGATGAGTGCTAAACTACACCTGAATTGTTGATGTGATTTACACACACACATACAAAGAAAGCATTGGAATTAAGATAGTACAAATCTTTTGTTATAAAAACTAAAAATGTAAACATATCTGTCAAAGCTATGATATGTGAAGTTCTTATATATTTTTTCACTTAATTTTGTAAACGCATACTGCACTGTGGTCACTATTCATAAACAATGTGAGCTGTGCAGCATAAAAGTTAAGAAATAACACATCTGCATGTTTGAAAAAATACAGTCCTTGTTAAAAATTGGAAGTAAATAAAAAAAAAAAAAAAAAAAAAATTATTGGAAAGCTGAAAGACCCACTTGAGTATTGGGAAAACTTGACTAAATCAGAAGATTTGGTAGGTATGCTTTTATGCTCTATATGTACATGACTTACTTGCTTTGCTGTAGTTAAATGACTTCATAGGTAATGTATTTCTTAATAATGTTTATTATTGTGACAGATCCTTATATATCTTTGGATGAACCTCAGCCAAATGATAGCATAACCTCAACAGAAATCATTGGAAAATCTGAAGCTATAACTGGGAAAAAATGTGAGTATATTTTCTTTTATTAACAGAACTGAGTGAATAAGCAAGCTTAAAATATGATGTATACAGTCAAAGCTCTATATAACGACCCTGTAGGGAATGAGAAAAATGGTCATTATGTTGAAAGGAAGTTATTTCGATCGTTCATAAAATCAGCAACAAAACAAGTAAAAGCTTGAACATTTAATGTAATTCTACTAATACAATATCTTATCTTTTTTATAATATGTACTACAGTATTACACAAAAAAAATTATGATTGTAAATTTTGCATTGATTGTAGAGTGCAGTAAGATTACAATTAAATTGTAAATTTCACTACATAGGCTCCATACCTATCACGACCTAACAAGAGAATTGCTTCATACTTTAAAATAATCCCTCAAAACATGCTGTTTCAATAGTAGAGTTTGTTTTAAAAGAGAATTGTGGAGGTGCACAAAGCAATTATTTCACTTTCACAGCTTCTTTGATGAGTATCTTTCACTGAAACTTCTACAGTAGGTTCCTCATCTTCATAACTACCAATTTCAAAATTTTCCATTATGCTGCATTGAGTTCATATTCATTCGTGCATATCCTGAAACAGTCAATGTTCGCATTCACTTCTGTGTAATCTTTGAAGATTAAGTTCTCCTGTAAGTTTAGGTGATGATGCACATGCTCAAATATTTCTTCCCTATTATTGGACTGTTGTTTGCAATTAATAGAGGAAGAAGCATGTGAAGATTCACACATTGCATCATTCAAGGCAATAAATCCAGCATGTTTGAAGCAGTTGCTGATCATGTTTTCATCAATTTTGGGAATGAGAGTAGCCTTGTTCAGGCAAAGTTTTTAATGCTCTGGAAATAGAAGTTTTTTAACAATTTTTTTCTGTTTTATTAACTTATTTTCTAGAGTAGCTTTGCATTCCTAGTTTCGATACTTAGTTTAATTTTTAACTTCGATACAGATTTTGTAGGTTATTACTTAGTATCAGTAAGGGTATCCGATCCATGTGTTTTACAAGTTTTGCAGCTCTGGCAAACGTGAAGTTTTTAGTTATATTTAGTCGCTTTATTGACTTAATTGTTATATTAAATTACTTTCTATAAGTAGCTTATAGACTTAGTCAAGATCCTAGGTTTATTCTGAATTTAGATAGCGAGATTTTGGAAGTTAATTAATACTTAGTGTCCGTAGATTTACCGTTTGTAACTTACCACCATTGTTTTACGACTGCTAGCTTGTGGGGATTCGCAGACTAAAAGGTTAAAACTAGCCACAGGCAGAGGTGAAGGTGATTCTTGCACAACTTCTATTATAATAAGTAGCAACTTGGAGCTAGGGGTGCTGGGGGTTTCAGGGACTGATGGCAGTCATCGTGAAACAGGTAGGTAGATGGGATGTGCCAGGGTAACTAGGAATTGGAATAGGTGCATGTATACCAATGCTAGAAGTATAGTAAATAAATTTGATGAATTTGAAGTGTTGGTCAACCCATCAAAGGCGGATATTGTTGGGATAGTAGAGACGTGGTGTCACACTGATATTAGGAATGCAGAATTGGAATGTGGGGAGTACAATGTGTACAGAAAGGATAGACAGGATAGGAAGGGAGGTGTCATGCTGTTAATTTAGAAAAACAATGTGTACAGAAAGGATAGACAGGATAGGAAGGGAGGTGTCATGCTGTTAATTTAGAAAAACATGAAATCAAAAGAAGTGCATCCAGTTGATATAGATGAACAATTCACTGTTGAGTCACTTTAGTGTGACATAAGCACTGCGAAAGCAAAAATAACAGTAGGAGTGTGTTATAGGTCTAATGACTCGAATGAGTACAATGAACAGTTGTACAGAGAAATAGTAGGCTAGTAAATCAGAATGTCTTATAATGGGGGATTTTAACTTCCCAAATATTGACTGGAACTTGTGGGTTGGTCACTCACACACTAGTATGACTTTTGTGGATTTATTGGATGATTGTTTTCTGCAGCAGCATGTTTGAGAGGCAGTCAAAGAGGGTAATACTCTTGATCTGGCTATCAGCAGTGAACAGTGTACTGATGTGGGGTTTACTTAAAGATATAATTAAAATCAGGGGTAAAGGAAAAGGTTTTTGTTTCCGTAAAGGTGAGCACAATGGTCTCAGACAGTTTTTAAATTCTATACAGTGGGATCAACTGACGATGTTACCAACAATAAATTCTAAGTGGGAAGCATTCAAGGAATTAATCGTGGAAGCTACTAAAAGTTTCATACCTATTAAGAAATATTGTTCAAGGTTTAGGCCTATATGGTTATCAAATGAATTAATGAGACTTGTGACAGAGAAGAAAAATGCATGGGATGCATATAAATTATCAAGCGACTCAGAAGCCCATGGCAGATATAAGCTAGTCTGTAATCAGATCACAAAGGAGGTTAGGCAGGCGAAGGCAGATTACGAGACATCTTTGGTAAAAGATGCTAAGAAAAACAGCAAGAATTTCTTTACTTATATATTAACTCTAAAAGGAAGGGGATGAATCTGATTCGTCGACTTGATATCGATGTTGATATTCGACTGTTGATGATCCTGCTCAGATAGCAAACAAACAATGAGTATTTTGCATTTACATTCACACATGAGGAGTTATTAAAGTTTGAAATGGCAGAAGGTTATCAAATTGTAGCAGGGTGCTTAATGATTTTGTAATAACTGAGAGCAAAGAGGAGGAGAAATTGTTGAAGTTAGACATAAGAAAGGCACCTGGGGTGGATGGGATCTATCCAGTTATATTAAAGGTGGCGAAACAATTAAGCAAACCCTTAGCCATAATTATGAGAGCATCTTTGGACTCGGGGGAGGTCCCCACAGACTGGAGATGTGCAAATGTATCCCCAACTCACAAAGGGGGATCGAAAGGTGACACAAGTAATTACAGACCAGTTGATTTAACTTCTGTTCCGGGTAAAATAATGGAGTCACTGGTTAAAGATGCATCGCAGGATCATCTAGACAAGACTGTAACAATAATTCAAACACAGCATGGGTTTGTTAAGGGAAAGTCTTGTCTGACAAATTTGATAGGATATTATGATGTGGTTACAAAGGAACTGGATGCAAAAAATAATTTTGATATCATATATTTGGATTTCAGGAAAGCTTTTGACACTATTGTGCATGGAAGACTATTGTACAAATAGGAGCAAAATGGTATTAAGGGTAAGTTGCTACAATGGATAAAAGGATGGTTGAGTGGGAGAAGACAGAGGGTGGTAATCAATGGGTGCTGCTCTTTGTGGACTAATGTTATTAGTGGAGTCCCACAGGGTTCGGTGTTGGGTCCACTGTTGTTTTGTATATTTATCAATGATATTGATGAAGGTACATCAGGCTTGTGTCGAAGTTTGCAGATGATACAAAGGTTGGCAGGGTTGTTAATGACAGTAATGGCAGTGTGCTTCTGCAACAGGATCTAGAAAATTTGGGCAGATGGGCTAAGAAGTGGCAAATGAAGTTTAACCTTGACAAATGCAAAGTACTGCATATATCCAATCCCGGAGAAACGTACCAACTGTGTGGTACTACACTTAAGGTGTTAGAAAATGAAAAAGACATGGGAGTAATTGTGCAGTTAGATATGAAGTTTTCTGAGCAATGCAAACAGGCTACCAGGACAGGTCATGGGGTTTTGTCAATGATATATAGGAATTTTGCTAGCAGGGAGAAGGAGATGATTGTCCCTCTGTATAAGGCAATGGCCGGGTCACACCTTGAGTGTTGCATACAGGTCTGGAGGCCTCATTTTAGGAACGATGTAGATTTGCTTGAGCGTGTACAGAGAGGGGCAGCAAGATTGGTGAGGGGAATGAAGGGATCCTCTTACCAAGAGAGGCTTAAGTTCTGCAAATTGCAATGGCTGGAGACTAGGCACCTGCGAGGTGATCTGATTGAGGTGTATAAGGCCTTGAATGGGTTGAGCACGCTGAATTCTGATGGGATCCTTCCACTTGTTCAGATTACGAACCAAGGGACCATAAATTCAAATTAAGAAAAGATAGATATAGAAAAGATGTGCAGAAATTTGCCTTTAGCCAGCAGGTGGTTAATTGCTGGAACAAACTTCCACCTGTCGTCATGGAAGTTGATTGGTTAAATAAATTTAAGGAGGAATTGGACAGGATTTGGAGGGAATGGTGTGATTTTTTTTTTTTTTTTTTTTGGCTGATACTGCATAAGCTCATATACTTGCTTTCTTGCATCACATGCCACTAATACTACATACATAGTTGCTGTGGCATCTCTGTTTGTGAGTATATTTGTTTAGTAGTGATAAGTGTTTTTTTTTTTTTTTTTGCGTTTGAATCAACCTTTTATGTTTAGATGTAAAAGAAACAGTTTTTTTTTTTTTTTTTTTTTTAATCTTATCCAGTGTTGGTTTTGCTTTGTTATATTCTATATGCTTTTTTTTTTTTTTAATTGCCATTTATGAGTAGACTTATGAGATTTTTTTTTTGTCAGATCCTCCTATCTTTACACATCCACAGAGAATGGAAATAAAGTTGATTGCCAAACCAGCTGGAAGTTCTGTTACATTACGTTGTCCAGCAGATGGAAATCCTCCTCCAGCAATTGAATGGTTGAAAAATTCTCATCTGCCCTGTAGAGAGTTCAATAAAGAGGTATTTCTAGTAACTTTGGAATCAAGTTCATTAACTAATGCTGAAATTATTATTGAAAATCTTTGTGATAACAGTTCAGAAAACTTTTTAACATTTGAAAAGTATTTATTAATCTTCCTCTGTGTTTGAAAGTGTGAATTTACAATTGGTAATTTAGAGTTCAGTGATGCAGTGTGGTATTGCGATGGAAAAGAGATATCAAGGAATATAGAGTATGGTCATAGTGGCTGTTCATTGCAGGCTATTTATTATAAAGAAAGATCTCTGAAGAAATACCTAAAAACAAAAATTGTAGGTTTTCTTTTCTTTTCTTTTTTTTTTTTTTTTATTTTTAATCCTTAAATGCTTGTTCCAACTTTATTAATTTTTTTTTTTTTTTTTTATTGAGTGCTGAATACTAGTTCATAAAGGCTGCTATGTTTAACTCTCAGTTTAATTCATGTTCACTTAGTGTAAATTTTTCAATAAATCTGTAACAGTAAGTGTGAAGATTAGTATTTCCTTAAGTTACTCCTTGAAACTCATGTTCATTAACATCTGAGTATCTTATTTACATTTGTTACTTGTTAATGTGATACCCTAAGCCTAATTCAATGTGTCATTATCATTACCATGTGTATGACGAACTGCAATTACTGTTATTGTCAAAATGGAAAACACACTATACAAGTTATTTTCCAGTTATAAATGATGTTTTTATGCAATAGAGACTGTCTACCTTCAGCAAATTAAAATTCAGACTTGACTCAATCACTTTTAACAGAAACAGATTTGAAAACAATTTGGAGAAAGAAAATCAAGCGGGATGAGGATACTAGCTATGACATTGGCTTTCTCGTCAAATTCTGATACTGGCATGAGAGTACATGTGAATGTCAAAGAATTTGGAGTTTGTGGAAATCGATAAATATTTTGAAAGTTTTTACCATCTTTTTGATTAATTAACATATAAAATTGTGTTTGAAAAATAGTTTAATAGTCTTAGTGGCATTTGTTAGCTTATTTTCAAATTTAGCTAGTGATTTTGTAAATTACGTCTTATTATTTGTACTACTATTGTTTGGTGTTTTAGTGTGAATTCCACCGCACATAACTAGTAGTGCGGTGGAATAATAGGGTTTAATTATGATAAATAAGTAGTTCAAAGGTTCTAATTACTGGTTAAACATATATATATATATATTTTGTTTTTAGCTAGAAATTTCTTTTTAGTAAGGATGTAACTAATTTAAAACTGCGATTGTAATCATATAGCCTAACATACATCTTCAGCTTGATAGTGTAATATGTTTTACTGCATTTAGGCATTTATTGTAGATGCCTAAATGCAGTATTGATTAACTGACAATACTAGTGTAGTATTGTCAGTTAATGAATTAAATTGATTAATTTTATTAATTTTCATTGCTGCTCAATTAAATTAAATTTAAATGGAAATCATGTCCAAGAATAGAGCAGTAAAACAACAGCCACAAAGTAGTGGGAGTGCTGTGGCTTAGGGAAGAACTGAAGGTGATGACTGTTCTAAAAATCATGGCCTAACAAACTGTGCAACCTGTGCATTGTTTGCTAGTCTTTCTGGAACAGGACATGATACAGCCAAGGGAGATATCTGCATCTCTTCAGTGCAGAGTGTGTGAAGAAATTTGGCTGCAACTCAGATTTCTGATGGGAGTTTATGAGAGTTTGTAGGGTGAGGTAGATGCCGTCGAAGGAATTAAAATGGGGGCCCATCAACCTCTCAGCTGTCCAATTCACTTTAAGAGCTCATACTTGTGCTTCAGGCAACACAGTGGCAATCTCCAAGGCAGAATGTGCTACTCCCACAGGAAGTGGTTATTGTCGGTGACTCTGTTGTCAGGGAAAGAAATGCGGAACATATTGTGCAAGAAGGATAGGTGGTATAGGACCAGGGTCAGGGTATGTGTGCCAGAGGCAACAGTAGATGACATTGTAAAGGTGATATTCTTGTATGTGTTGGCATTAATGATATTAAGAGTAGGAGATCAGAGAACTTGCATAACAAGTACAGAGCAATGTTGGGAAAAAGTCGTAAGTTAGGATTGAATTTTAAAGAGTCTGCAATTCTGACCAGACACGTTAAGAGGGAGTACATGTTGAGAGTTTGTTAATCAGTTTAACTCTGGAGAGAATGTGCAAGGCTCACAGGGTAGAATTTTTTTATGTGTAGTCTGTGCTTGTTAACAGGAGTGACTGTTTTCACAGGAATTGGATACACTTAAAAAGGAGTGCAAGAATATTTGCTGATGTTATTGAGGCAGTGATAAGTGAATTGTGAAACTGCTAGCTTGGAGAGGTACAGTCTATTAGATTTATCAGAGGTGAAGGTGATTCCTCATTGCTTCTATTGGAAAATGCAACAGCCTGGAAAGCAAGGTGTCACGGATTTCAGGTCCTGCTGTAGGTTATCATGGAACAAGTGAATATATGAGCTGAGTAAATAAGTTAAGAACATGTGCATCTGTACTTGCATGTACACTAATGCCAGGAGCATTGTAAATAAACTTATTGAATTTGAAATAGTGATTAACTAATGAGCTTGAAGTGCTAGTCAAGGCATCAAAGGCAGATATTGTTGGGATACCAGAGACGTGGTGTCACACAGATATAAGCAGTGCAGAATTGGAATTTGGGGAGTACAATGTGTACAGAAAGGATAGACAGGACAGGACAGGACAGGAAGGAAGGAGGGGTTATGCTGTTAGTTAAGAAACACAAAATCTAAGGAAGTGCATCCAATTGATGTTGGTGGACAATGCAATGTTGAGTCTGTTTGGTGTAACATAAGCACTTGGAAAGGAAAAGTGTGTGTGTGTGTGTGTGTGTGAGGCCTAATGAATCTGATGAGTATAATGAGCAATTGTGCAGAGAAATAGTGGGCCAGTAAATCAGAATGTCTTATAATGGGGGATTTTAACATTCCAGATATAGACTGTAACTTGTGAGTTGGTTACTTGCACACTAGCAAGATTTTTATGGATTTATTGGATGACTGTTTTCTACAGCAACATGTTCAAGAGGCAATCAGAGGGAGAAATACTTTTGATCTGATTATCAGTGATTATTCAGGCATTAGGAATTTGCAGATAAAGAATCCACTGGGTGACAGTGATCACAATGTACTGATGTGGGAATTACTTAAAGATGCAACTACCATCAAGGCTAAAGGGAAAGATTATTGCTTTCGTAAAGGTGAATACAGGGGTCTCAGACAGTTTTTAAATTCTGTATAGTGGTATCAACTGATGATGTTACCAATGTTGAATTCTAAATGGGAAGCCTTCAGGGACTTAATTTTGGAGGCTACTAGGCTTTTCATTCCAACTAAGAAATAGTCTTCAAGTTTTAGGCCTAAATGGATGTCAGATGAACTAATGAGCCTCGTGGCAGAGAAGAAAAATGTATGGGATGCATAAAAAGTACCAGGTCACACAGAAATAAACTAGTCTCCTAATCAAGTCACAAGGGAGATTAGGGAGGGAAAGGCAGATTACAAGAAATCCTTGGCAAAGGATGCAAAGAAAAACAGCAAACAGTTCATTACTTATGTAAACTTCAGAAGGAAATTGATGAATCAGATTGGACCACTTAACATAGATGGGTTTTCTACTGATGATCATGCTAAGATAGCTGATAAACTGAATACGTATTTTGCATCTACATTCACACATGTGGAGTTATTCAATGAGGGGAGTGCCAGAACTTTATCAATCTCTAACAAGGAGCTAAGTGATTTTGTAATAACTGAGAACAAAGTGGAGGAAAAATTATTGAAGTTAAATGTAAGGAAGGCAACTGGCATGGATGGGATCTATCCAGTTATATATTAAAGGAGGCAGCAAAGGAAGTAACCAAACCCTTAGCCATAATTATGAGAGCTTCCTGGGACTCAAGGGAGATCCCCATGCAAATATAACACCAATTCACAAAGGGGATTCAAAAGGTGACACAAGTTACTATAAACCTGTTAGTTTAACTTGTGTTCCCGGGAAAATAATGGAAACTGGATATTGATGGTTCAACATTTGAGGATCCTGCTCAGGTGGCTAACAAACTAAACGAGTATTTTGCATCTACATTCACACATGAGGAGTTATTCAGGAAGGGGAATGCCAGAGGCGAAGTTAACTCTGGCAGTGAGCTAGATGATTTTGTAATAACTGAGAGGAAAGTGGAGGAGAAACTGTTGAGGATAAACATAAAAAAGGCACCTGGGGTGGATGAGATATATCCAGTTATATTAAAGGAAGCAGCAAAGGAAGTAAGCAAACCCTTAGCCATAATTATGAGAGTTTCTTTGGACTCAGGGGAGGTACCCATAGACTGGAGATGTGCAAATGTGACCCCAATTCACAAAGGAGGATCAAAGCTGACACAAGTAATTATGGACCTGTGAGTTAACTTATGTTCCAGGAAAATTAATGGAGGCACTAGTTACAGAAGCACTGCAGGATCATCTAGACAAGACTTCAGTTAAAGCTCAGGCACAGCATGGTTTTGTTAAGGGAAAGTCTTGCCTGACCAATTTGATTGGATACTATGATGCAGTCACAAAAGAACTGGATGCAGGGAATAACTTTGATATTATATATTTGGATCTTAGAAATGCTTTTGATACTGTTGCACATGGAAGACTGCTGCACAAATTGGAGCAGTGTGGCATTGGAGGCAAATTGCTGTTATAGAAAAAGGGATGGTTGAGGGGGAGAAGATAGAGAGTGGTAATCAATGAACATTGCTCATCGTGGACTTATGTTATTAGTGGAGTTCCTTAGGGTTTAGTGTTGGGTCCATTGTTGTTTTCTGTATTTATAAATGATACTGATGATGGTATATCAAGCTTAATGTCCAAGTTTGCAGACGATACAAAGGTTGGCAGGGTTGTTAAGGACACTGCTGATGCTATGCTGCTGCAACAGGATCTGGAAAGGTTGAGCAGATTTGCCTTGGTGGCAAATGAAGTTTAACATTGACAAATGTAAAGTACTACATATGGGGAAACAGTAACCCCAGAGCAATGTATGAATTCTATGATACTACACGGACAGTGGTAGAGAATGAAAAGGACATGGGGGTAATTGTGCAGGCAGATATGAAGTTCTCTGAGCAGTGCAGACGGGCTGCAAGAGTAATTCATGGTGTCTTGTCAATGTTATACAGGAATAAGGAGGTGATTTTTCCCTTGTATAAGGCAATGGTCAGGCCACAGCTTGAGTACTGTATACAGATCTGGAGGCCTCATTTCAAGAAGGATGTAGAGCTGTTGGAACTAGTACAGAGAAGGGCAACAAGATTAGTGAATGGAACAAAGGGTTGCTCTTACGAAGAAAGGCTTAAGTTGTGCAAATTACAGTGTCTGGAGACTAGGCACCGACGAGGTGATCTGATAGAGGTGTATAAAGCCTTGAATGATTTGAGCATGCTCAATGCCGATGGGATTCTTCCTCTTGCTCAAAATAATCACCTGAGAGGGCATAAATTCAGATTGAGGAAAGACAGATGTAGGATAGATGTACAGGAATTTGCCTTTAGCCAGCATGTAGTTAGTTGGTGGAACAGGCTTCCATCCCTTGTTGTGGAAGTTGATAGCCTAAATAAATTTAAGGCTCTGATGGACAGGTATTTCGAACGAATGGAAGGGTGAAATGGAAGTGGGTTTTTTTTTTTTTTTGGCTGATGCTCTATAAACTTGCTTTCTTGCATCATATACCTCTACTAATGCTAATGACTGTTTAAAGAAGCATTGTAGGATCATGTAGACAAGATTGCACTAATACTTTAGACAAAGCATGGGTTTGTTAAAGGGAGGTCTTGTCTGACCAATTTGATTGGATACTATGATGTGGTCACAAAGGAACTGAATGCAAAAAATAATTTTGATATCATATACTTGGATTTCAGGAAAGCTTTTGATACAGTTGCACATGTAAAACTGCTGTACAAACTGGCCAGGTATGGCATTAAGGATAAGTTTCTACAATGGATAAAAGGATGGTTGAGTGGGAGATGACAGAGAGTGGTAACCAATGGACACTGATGTTCAAGGAAAAATGCTATTAGTGGAGTTCCTCAGGGTTCGGTGTTGGGCCCATTGTTGTTTTGTATATTTATCAGTGATATTGATGAAGGTATATCAGGTTTAATGTTCAAGTTTGCAGATGATACAAAGGTTGGCAGGGTTGTTAACAACAGTGTGCAACTCCAACTGGATCTAGAGAAGTGGCAACTGAAGTTTAACATTGCAGTGCAGTTTAATATTGCAGTGCCTGGAGAGTAGGCACCTGCAAGGTGATCTGATTGAGGTGTATAAGGCCTTGAATGGCTTGAGCAAGCTGAATGCTGATCAGATTCTTCCTCTTGCTCAGATTAAGAACCCGAGGGGACACAGTTTCAAATTGAGAAAAGGCAATTGTAGAATAGATGTGCGGAAATATGCCTTTAGCCAGCGGGTAGTTGATTGGTGGAACCAACTTGCATCCTCTGTTGTGCAAGTTGATAGCCTAAATATATTTAAGGTTGAGCTGGACAGGTATTTGGAACAAATGGAGGGATGAAACGGGAGATGTTTTTTTTTTTTTTTTTTTTTTTTCCTTTGGCTGATGGTGCATAAGCTTGCTTTCTTGCATCATATGCCTCGACTAATGGTAATGTGAAGTCATCAAATGGAGACATTAGCATTATTAGAGGCATATGACGCAAGAAAGGAAGCTTATATAGCATCAGCCAAAAAAAAAAAAAAAAAAAATCCCTTTCCATTTCACCCATCCATTCACTCCAAATGCTTGTATAGTTCTGCTTCGACCTCCACTATGACAAATGGAAGTTTGTTCCAACTATCAAACACCTGCTGGCAAAAGGCAAATTTTCACACATGTATTCTACAATTGTCTTTCCTCAATTTGAATTTATGTCCCTTTAGGGGAGTAATCTGAGCAAGAGGAAAAATGCCATCAGCATTGGGCTTGCCCAAACCATTTAAGGTCTTATACACCTCAATTAGATCACCTTGCAGCTACCTAGTCATCAGATGCTGCAACTTCCAGAACTTAAGCCTTTCTTGATCAGAGCAACCCTTTGTTCCACTCACCGATCTCGTTGTCCTTCTCTGTACTTATTCCAGCAGCTCTTGATCCTTCTGAAAATGAGCCCTCCAGACCTGTATGCAGTATTCAAGGTGTGGCCTGACCATTGCCTTATAAAAGGGGACAATCACCTTATCCCTGCTAGCAAAATATTTGTATATCCTTGACAAGATACCATGAGCTACTCTTGCTGCCTGTCTGCACTGCTCAACAATCTTCATATCTAGCTGTACAATTACCTACAGGTCCTTATGATTCTCTATTCCCTTGAGTGTATTAGCCCACAGTTGGTACGTTACTCTGGACTATGATGTATTTACACGATACTATATAGTTAATTATCAGAACCCATAAGGATTATTCCCTGTGCATTTCATTTTCAAAATACATTACCACCACACCCTTTTCGCATCTCTCATATTGTGGATATAACTTCGCAACTGTGATGGCTTGTTGTATTACCTGGGTACCTGCCCGCCCACTGATGATGAAGCCGCATAGCTTCGAAACGATTGTCTGGGTGGTGGTACCGCTGAAAATAAATAACAATAGTCTTCTCTACTAGAGAAGCGTTATTTATTTGAAGTAATGCAATAATAGCTATCTCGTTGTGAAGCCAGCCACAATATGAGATACAATTAAAACGATGCCCTCTATGCTATATACGTAGATCAAGTTTATGGGTTAACTATGGTGTATTTATACCGATACTATATAGTTACTCTGGGCTTACTACTACAAGCACTTTACATTTGTCAATGTAAATGCTCTTGCTCTTGCAATATGCTCTTGCAATAGCATACTGTGATTAGTGTCATTAACTACCCTATCAACTTCGTATCATCTGCAAACGTAGACATTAACCCTGTTATACCTTTATCAATATCATTGATAAATACAGAAAACAACGGTGGGCCCAAATCCGAATGCTGATGGACTCCACTAATAACATTATCCCACGGAGAGCAGTGTCCATCGATTACCACGCTCTGTCTTCTCCCACTCAACCATCCTTTTATCCATTGCAGCAACTTGCCCTTAATGCCATACTGCTCCAACTTGTACTGTAGTCTTCCATTTGCAAAGTATCAAAACGTTTCGTAAAATCTAAGTATATGATATCATAATTTTTTTTTTTTTTTTTTTTTTTTTTGCATCCAGTTCCTTTGTGATCACATCGTAGTATCCAATCAAATTGGTCACATATGACTTCCCCTTAACAAACCTATGTTTTGTCTGTATTATTAATGTATCCTTATCTAGATGATCCTGCAATACGTCTTTAACCAGTGACTGCATTATTTTCCCCTAAACAGAAGTTAAACTAACAGGACTGTAATTACTCCTGTTACCCTTTGATCCTTTGTGAATTTGGGACACATTTGCACATTTCCAGGCATGTGTCCTCCCCTGAGTCTAAGGAATTTTTCTTAATTATGGTTAAGGGTTTGCTTACTTCCTTTGCCGCCTCCTGTAATATAACTGCATAGATCCCATCCACCCCAGGTGCCTTTCTTATGTTCAGTTTCAACAATTTCTCCTCCACTTTTGCTCTCAGTTATTACAGAATCATTTAGCTCCCAACTAGAGTTTGATAAGTTTCTGACCTCCACTTCCATACAGACATTTCTCATGTGTGAATGTAGATGCAGAATACTCACTCAGTTTGTCAGCTACCTCAGCAGATTCATTAACAATGGAAGTATCTATGTCAATTTGACCAATCTGATTTATCCCCTTCCTTCTAGAGTTTACATAAGTAAAGAATTACATTGTAGGGATAGCAGAGACATGTTGTCACTCAGACATGAGTGAAAAACAAGGTGTGACTTAGACAAAGCTGAATTTGTATATAGGAAGTACAGTGTAATACTCAAATGACATATAGGAGATGTGGACGGGTTATGTTCTAAGGAAGCATAGTAAATCTAAGGCAATGCATCCAGTTGATATGGGTGACAGTGCAATGTTGAGTAAGTTTGGTGTGATACGAGACTGAGAAAACAAAATTGAGAGTAGGAATATGTTATAGGCATAATGACTGTGATGAGTATACCAAACATCTGTAGAGAGAAATAGTGTGCCAGTAAATGAGAATGTCTTATAATGGGGTATTTTAACTTTCTCGATGTTTACTGGAATTTGTAGGTTGGTCAGTCGCACACTAGCAAGACTTTTGTAGATTTTCTTGGATGACTGTTTTCTTCAAAACTATGTTAGAGGAACATGAGCAAGCAGTACTCTTGATCTGGTTATCAGCAATGATTCTATATGTATTTGGAATCTGAAATTAAACGACCCCACTGGGTGGCAGTGATAACATTGTACTAATGTGAAATTTCATTAATACTTTTACTTTTGGCTTATACTTTTGTGAGCGTGACTACAGTGGTCTCAGTCATTTTTTAAATTCTTTGCAATGGGACCAACTGGTGATGCTACTAACAGTAAATTCTAAATGGGAAGCATTCGGGGAAGTAATCATAGAAGCTAATATGCTTTTCATACCAGCAAAGAAATACTGTTCAAGGCTTAGACCTAAATGAACCTCAGATGAATTATTGAGAGAAGTGGCACACAACAAAAGTACATGGGATGCATATAAATTATCAGTTGAATCAGAAGCCTATGACAGATATATGTATTAGTCTCTAATGAATTCACTAAGTGGGTTAGGCAAGCTAAGGCAATACAGCTGATGGGGTTTTGTTAATGATAAACAGAAACTTTGCTAGTAGGGATAAAGAAGTGATTATCCCTTTATACAAGTCCATGGTTAGGCTGCATCTAGAGTATTGTTTACAGTTCTGGAAGCCTTAGTTTATGAAGGTTGGAATGGGTGCAGAAAAGGGTAACCAGATTGGGGAAAGGAACAAAAGGGAAGTCTTACCTAGAAAGGCTTCAGTTCTGCAAATTACAGCTACAGGATTCTAGGCACCTGCAGGGAGCTCTGATTGAGGTGTTTAAGGCTTTGATAGATTGAGTAAGCTGAATATGAATGGCATTCTTTCTCTTGCTAAGACTACACATGTGAAAGGATATAAATTTCGGTTGAGGAAGGATGGTTGGAGGATAGACGTGTGTAAGTTTGCCTTCAGCCAGTGGGTGGCTGATTTTTGGAACATACTTCTGTCTGTTGCTGTAGAAGTGAATGCTTTAATAAATTTAAGGAAGAACTGGGCAAATCCTTGGAGGATATGAATGGGCGAAACGGGTAGTGTGTTTTTTTTTTTATTTATTTATTTATTTTTTTTATTATCGGCTGATGCTATATAAGCTTGCTTACTTTCATCATTTGCTACTACCACTAATGCTCATAGTGCTTAATGTCCTAAGATGTCAGGTTTAATCTCTAAGTTTGCAGATGATACGAAGGTTGGCAGGGTTGTTAATGACACTAATGACAGTATACTACTGCAAGAGGATATAGAAACATTGAGCAGATGGGCTGAGAGGTAGCAACTGAAGTATAACTTTGACAAATGTAAGTTACTGCATATGGGTAGCAGTAACCCCAGAGTATCATAAGGCAGTGGTCAGGCCACACCTTGAGTACGTATAGAGGTCTGGAGGCCCCATTTTAGGAAGAATGTAGAGCTGTTGGAACGAGTACAGAGAAGGGCAATAAAAGATTAGTGAATGGAGCAAAGGGTTGCTTTTATGAAGAAATGCTTAAGATTTGCAATTTACAGTGTCTGGTGACTAGGCACCTGCAAGTTGATGTGATTGAGGTGTATAAAGGTGTATTGAGGTGTACTGTGCTTGGGTTGGAGGTTGAGAAGACGAAAGAAGATATTTGTTGACATTGGACTCTAACTTCTTTAGACTGTAATTTTCAGGAAATACGATTTCTCTTTCGGAAATATGATTTCTATGAAGGAAGGTTGTTCTAGAAAATGGCAGTTGAATGAATAAACGAGGAAGATGAAAAGTTGGTTCTGTGAGGTTGAAGTTGGATAGTAAATGGATGTTGGCTGGTGGCTGCACGTGTTTGGACTGTTGATGATTAAGCTTCACACCAGCCAGAGGATAAATAAATTCAATACTGTAACTAAAAACACTTTATTTACAATAAAATAAGTATAAAATAGATATATATTTACAATAAAAATATAAATAACACTGATAAAGCAGCATGTTTACTGTGCGGCACATCCTTAAATAGCAGATCCACGTCACGTGGTTCCACGGTTGGAATTTTCCATTTGCGCACCGGGACCGGAAATGGCTTGGGAGCGTGCTAACCGAAACCGTTCATCCCGTCCAAGAACGACAGTTTCCAGGAGGGGGTGTAGACATACACCCCTATCCCTATTAATAGTATTGCTATCTGCCCCAATACGTAAGTTCTAAAGCCATTTACGGTCCCAGAACGTTTGTGCATGATCTGTGATGACAGCATCCTCCGGGGAAATTTGATGTTGTTTCTCCCAGAAATGTTCTGCTATAGCAGACTTCCCATAATTTGTGGACTTTATTGCGTTTACAAGCTCCCCCAGCTGGTCTTTAGTATATTTTATCAGTGTTATTTTTATTGTAATTTTATATTTATTTTATTGTAAATAAAGTGTTTTTAGTTACAGTATTGAATTTATTTATCTTCTGGTTGGTGTGTAGCTTAATCATCAACATGAATTGTCCCAGCCTTGTAGGCCTATTTGGACTGTTTTGGGAGAGAGAGAGAGAGAGAGAGAGAGAGAGAGAGAGAGAGAGAGAGAGAGAGAGGGGGGGGGAATTATAGAAGCCAATTCAGAGGAACAGTGCCAATGGAAGTATCTGTAGAAAAGGCATGCAGGAGAAATAGTACATCTATGAGACAGCGAGTGGAGAGACTCTGTTAGAGATGGATCATTAATTAACCTAACTGCCCTCTTCTGAATGGAATCAAGAAGCCTGAGAGAGGTTTTGGGGGTACCACCCCAGATGTGGGAACAATATTCCATGGTAGGGCGGATTTGCGATATTTGTAATGTGCTTGTGCCAAGAGAGATTAGAAGTAAGAGTAATCCCCAAAAGAGATATATCATTTTGCCTAAAAATCGGAGTGTCACCAAAGATGAGCAGAAAAATCCTTTTTGCGAGATATAAGACAAGACAGAGTTTTAGAAGGGTTGAAATCAACTAAGTTGTCTTTGCTCCACTGGAGAATTACCCGAAGATTGCCATTTAAGGAATTGGTAGCAGATTTTCGAGAAGTTGAAGCTGATTGAGCAAGGCAAGATTTCTCAAAATGGAAATTGGAATGCAATGTGCTATCATGGAGAAAACTATGGATAGAATTTCCAGTCAATGGAAGATCATTAATATACAAGAGGAAAAGAGTGTGGGAAAGAACTGAACTTTGGGGGACAGCATTAGTGGAGAAGTTAGAAGACAGAGAGCCATCTACCAACACCCTCAGTGAGCGATCAGAGAGAAAACTGGATAATCAATTACAAAAAACAGTTGGCAAACCATAAGATGGAAGCTTGTTTAGAAGACCTTTATGCCAAACACGATCGAAAGCCTTTGAGATGTCAATAGCAACTACTTATGTTTCACTGAACCTTTCCATTGAATTAGTCCATAAATGGGTAACATAAGCCAGAAAATCACCAGTGGATCGACACTGATGGAATCCATGCTGGCGATCATTGATCAGACGGAAGGTTTCTAGGTAGTTTAAGAGTTGGCGGTTAATTGATTTCTCCATTACTTTAGAAAGAGTAGAAGTAATTGCAATGGGACGATAATTGGATGGGAGGGATTTGTCACCCTTTTTAAGGAAATGGTTGCTTATTCCAAACACCTTTGGAATAAGAAAGTGAAAAAAGGCGTAAAAAAAATAGGAGTAAGTTCAGGAGCACAGCTTTCTTAGCATCAAGATTCGTTAAAATCCTTCTGACATCCTTTTGATGTAAGACCACAGGAGGCATTGAATGGAGCATGTTGGGAATGGTGGGAGGTGTTTTACCAAGATCATTAATACATGAGTTGGAAGAAAAATGGGATACCAGCAGATCAGCTTTATCTGTGGCTGAAGTGACAACAGAGCCATCTGGTTTGGACAGAGGTGGGAGCAGAAATGGGCAAAAGTTGCGGCCAATAGCTTTGGGAAGAGACCAGAATGCTCGGCTACCATTAGGGCAAGAAGCAAGTTTTTTACTCTTAGCCTGTTCAAACTCTAGTTTGGACTGATTAATAACTGCTTTACAATTGTTGCGAGCTTTTGTGTAGGCAGAAAATGAAGAATTAGAAACAACCAATTACGATATGCAATATTCTTCTCTTGAACATCCTTAGCACATTTATTGGAAAACCAAGGTTTAGTTAAAGGACAATATTTGAGAGTGAAGTGTGAGATAAAGGATTCCATTCCTGCAAGTAATTTTACTGACACGATCTGAGCAAATGTTGACATCAGAAGTTTTGAAACAGTAATCTGTCCAAGGAAAAGAAGAATAGAAATCTCGCAGGTCATCCCATTTTGCATTCTTGTAATGCCAAACAACACGAGGTTGGGAATAGCCATGAGATAAAGGCTCTGTTGGAGAAGAGACAATCACCAAGTTGTGCGCTGAGGTGCCTAAAGGATCACACACTTCAACCGTGTAGTTAGAAGAGTTGTTTGTGATCAAAAGGTTAAGCGTGTTGGCTGTATGGTTAGGATTGGCCGGTATTCTTGTAGGTAAATGACAATCTGTGCAAGGTCATTAGTAATTGCAAAAGCCTCAGCATCTCGACTAGCTGGGTTGGTGTGACTTGAAAATGGAAGCCAGCTGGAGTTGTGAACATTAAAATCACCAATTGAAATTACCTCCCTGTTAGGAAAGTTGGACTGTAGAAAGTCAAGTTGCAAAGAGAGAAAGTCAAAGAGCTCCAAGGGATTAGTGGAGTTAGGAGAGAACGGTAGAGACAACAGATGAATTTGACACAATGAGGTAGAGAGATTTTAAGCCAGAGAAGATCAAAGAGAGGAGATTCCAAATTGCCAAGTCTCTGACAGGGAATATCAGAACGGACATATGGACAAGTATCACCTTTGAGGCAAAAGGAATCATACAGCAAATAATTTGGGCATCTGAGGTGAGCAGTAGTTGAATCAACTGATACTGAGATTCTGTCAGAAAAAGTACATGGGAGTTGGCAGACTGCAAGTGGGAATGGACATCGTTGAGGTTAGAATTGAGACCACGTATATTTGTGAAATGAATTAGGAAGTGATTGGCAGGTTTAGATCTTTTTGCAGATAAGCTTGCTCTATTAGTTTGACAAATTCATGGTGTATTCAATAGTAGGAAAATGTGGGTGGGACATGCTGTATGAAGTAATGAAATTTTTGGATATGGCGTACATATGGTAAGAATATACCCAGATCCTTGACATAACGTGGCCTCGACAATGCTCTTCGCATACACACTACTTGGACTCCCTCCAGTCACTATCTGGCAAAGTAGAGGTAACAAGATTATACACTAACTGATCTGGAAGCCTCCTAGAGAGTTACCAATAGGTTCGGTTTATTTTTATTAGCTACATGGCGCAAGGAAGCCTAAGGCTTACGCTGCACCAGCAAAAAAAAAAAAAAAAAAAAATTCGAGTTACCCTGAGAGAGAGAGAGAGAGAGAGAGAGAGAGAGAGAGTCAAAAGTAGAAGGGAATCACCAGAAAAAGAAGAATGATTATATCCAGCTCTGGACCCTGGGTGTGCCAAACCCATACTCTCTAGATGTAATCCCCTTATGGTTATCTGTTACAAGAATAACATAATATTGTACACAGGACAATGTCCTTGCCTACATGTTTCAGAGTACTTTTCTTAAATTACTGATTTGTTCATAAAATGTTAGCATTGTTAGTGAACAAAAATTGAATCACTGTATCACATATTATCTTTAGGATTGCTTAACCTTTATCTTTTAATAGAAACTTTAAATAGGTTTAAATGTAAAAGGTGTTATGATGGCATGTGGATTTTAATGGAAAGGCATGATATAGTTGCTGCTGGAGTTTTTGAGAAAAATTTTAACTAATAATTTATTTGGACCAATTTGACCAATGATTTATTTGATGAAATGCAGTCAGTCAGATCATTTGAGAAAATATGTATGTTAGAATTGGAGTCACATTCACTGGTGGCCTTTAATATATGTTGCACCAAACTTACACATCTGTTATGTGTTATTATTCTAAAACAAAAGAAAAAATTCTAACAAATAGTAATTTGAGAAAAGCTAGGAACAGAAACTGTGGCATTGCTGCTCAGTAAAATTATTGGTATATGATCTCAATAAAACGATAAGTGTTTACCTTTTTATTTACATAATTGTTATTTTATATTGTACTTAATACATAGTCTTATAGTTTAGTTACGCTGGTTATTTTTATTTTAATTTAGATAAACAGTTTTTGTAAATATACTTAATATACGTAAAACCGTTATTTCGTTCGAATCTTGCAGCCATTGTTTTTGTATATAGTGGTAGGGAATTCAAATTTTTAATTGAGGTAGTTAGGTAGCTCTAACGTATAATTTATAGAGTAATACGCTTCACTGTTTCTATTAGATAGCGTAGTATTGACATTTAATTAATTTTATTTATTGATTTTTTTTTATTTAAATATCATGCCCCAAACTAGAGCAGCAAAGCAACGGGCACAAAGTGGCAGGAGTGCTGTGACTCGGGGGAGAACTGAAGGGGGTGATTCTCCAACGCATCAGAGCCTAAAAAAAATGTGCAACTTGTGAAATGTTTGCCGAACTCTCTGGAACGGAACATGATATTGCCATGGTGGATGTCTTTGTGTTGTGCGCGATGTAAGGATTGTAAGGCAATCAGGCGACAACTCAGCGTTGTTATGGGCCTATATGAGAGTTTGAAGGACAGGCTGGATGCCTCGAAAGATCTAAATTGAGGGGCCCATCAAGCTCTCAGCTGCCCACATCAACGCCAGAGCTTGCACTTGGTCATCACGCAACACAGAGCAACCCCCAAAGCAGAATGTGCTGGTCCCACAGGAACTAGTAGTTGTTGGTGACTCTATTGTCAGGGAAACAGGAAACATGTTTTGTAAAAAGGATAGGTGGACCAGGACCAGGGTATGTCTGCCAGGGAATCGAGAAGCATGTGCTACGCACTGCTGCTCCTACCCACCTGGCTACGGAGGCGCCAGAATGGTATTAAAGGTTGATGACGTTGTTGAGCATATATCATCTTTTAAGGGCACAAAAGGTGATATAGTTGTACACATTGGCACTAATGATATTAAGAGTAGGAGACCAACAGAATTACTTAACAAGTACAGGTCACTGTTGAACAAAGCCGAGAATTAGGGTTGAATTTGAAAGTGTCTGCAATTCTGCCCAGACACGATAGAATGGAGTATATGATGAGAGCTTTGTCGATCAATTCGGCCCTGGGAAAGAATGTGCAAGGCTCGAGGGGTAGAATTTTTTTCAGCCTGGACTGTACTTGTTAACAGAAGAGACTGCTTCTATAGGGATGGGATACACTTAAATAGAAAGGGTGCAAGAATATTTGCTGATGCTATCGAGGCAGTGTTAGGTGGGTCGGAAAACTGATAGCTTGGGGAGGATACAAGGACTAATAGTTTAACAGTAGCCGTAGGCAGAGGTGAAGGTGATTCTTGCACAACTTCTATTAGAATAAGTAGCGACCTGGAGCGAGGGGTGTTGGGGGTTTCAGGGACGGATGGCAGTAATCGTGAAATAGGTGGGTATATGGGATGTGTTAGGGTAACTAGGAATAGGAGCATGTATGCTTGCATGTATACCAATGCTAGAAGTATAGTAAATAAATTTGATGAATTTGAAGTGTTGGTCAAGACATCAAAGGCAGATATTGTTGGGATAGCAGAGACGTGCTGTCACACAGATATAAGGAATGCTGAACTGGAATTTGGGGAGTACAATGTGTACAGAAAGGATAAGGCGCCTCTGTAGCCAGGTGGGAAGGAGCAGAAGTGCGTAGCACACGCTTCTTGATTACACCGGGTTTCGAGCCCATCACCACCAAATACGAAGGATGCGGAAAGGTCAGGGATTGACCACCGCATATTCTCGGAGCAATATCGCCTTAGTTGCTAATGCTCCTAAAAACCAAAAACAACAACAGAAAGGATAGACAGGATAGAAAGGGACGAGGTGTTTTGCTGCTAATTAAGAAAAACATAAAATCAAGAGAAGTGCATCCAGTTGATATAGATGAACAGTGCACTGTTGAGTCAGTTTGGTGTGACATAAGCACTGTGAAAGCAAAAATAAGAGTAGGAGTGTGTTATAACCCTAATGACTCGAATGAGTACAATAAACAATTGTACAGAGAAATAGAGTGGGCTAGTAAATCAGAATGTCATATAATGGGGGATTTTAACTTCCCAGATATTGACTGGAACTTGTGGGTTGGTTACTCACACACTAGTCAGACTTTTGTGGATTTATTGGATGATTGTTTTCTGCAGCAGCATGTTCGAGAGGCAACCAGAGAAAGTAATACTCTTGATCTGGTTATCAGCAGTGATCATTCGTGTATTAAGAATTTGCAGATAAAGGAACCACTAGGCGGCAGTGATCACAGTGTACTGATGTGGGATTTACTTAAAGATTTAATTACCATCAGGGGTAAAGGAAAGGTTTTTGCTTCCGTAAAGGTGAGTACAGTGGTCTCCAACAGTTTTTAAATTCTGTACAGTGGGATCAACTGACAATGTTACCAACAGTAAATTCTAAGTGGGAAGCATTCAAGGAATTAATCGTGGATGCTACTAAAAGTTTCATACCTATTAAGAAATATTGTTCAAGGTTTAGGCCTAAATGGTTATCTAATGAACTAATGAGGCTCATAACAGAGAAGAAAAATGCATGGGATGCATATAAATTATCAAGCGACTCAGAAGCCCATGGCAGATATAAGCTAGTCTGTAATCAGATCACAAAGGAGGTTAGGCAGGCGAAGGCAGATTACGAGACATCTTTGGCAAAAGATGCTAATAAAAACAGCAAGGATTTCTTTACTTATATAAACTCTGAAAGGAAGGGGATGAATCTGATTGGTCCACTTGACATCGATGGTTTGACTGTTGATGATACTGCTCAGATAGCAAACAAATTGAATGAGTATTTTGCATCTACATTCACACGTGACGAATTATTAAGGTTTGAAAATGGCAGGTTATCAAATTGTAGCAGGATACGTAATGATTTTGTAATAACAGAAAGCAAAGTGGAGGAGAAATTGTTGAAGTTAAACATAAGAAAAGCACCTGGGGTGGATGGGATCTATTCAGTTATATTAAAGGAGGCGGCAAAGCAACTAAGCAAACCCTTAGCCATAATTATGAGAGCATCCTTGGATTCAGGGGAGGTCCTCACGGACTGGAGATGTGCAAATGTATCCCCAATTCACAAAGGGGGATCGAAGGGTGACACGAGTAATTACAGACCAGTTGATTTAACTTCTGTTCTGGGTAAAATAATGGAGTCATTGGTTAAAGATGCATTGCAGGATCATCTAGACAAGACTGTAGCAATAATTTAGACACAGCATAGGTTTGTTAAGGGAAAGTCTTGTCTGACAAATTTGATAGGATATTATGATGTGGTTACAAAGGAACTGGATGCAAAAAACAATTTTGATATCATATATTTGGATTTCAGGAAAGCTTTTGACACTGTTGCACATGGAAGACTATTGTACAAATTGGAGCAGAACGGTATTATGTTGTTGTTTTTTGGTTTTTAGGAGCATTAGCAACTAAGCCCATATTGCTCCGGAGATATGCGGTGGTCATTCCCTAACCTTTCCGCATCCTCTGTATTTGGTCGTCACGGGCTCGAACCCCGGTCTAATCGAGAAGCATGTGCTACTCACTGCTGCTCCTACCCACCTGGCTACGGAGGCGCCAGAATGGTATTAAGGGTAAGTTGCTACAATGGATAAAAGGATGGTTAAGTGGGAGAAGACAGAGGGTGGTAATCAATGGGTGCTGCTCTTCGTGGACTAATGTTATTAGTGGAGTCCCACAGGGTTCTGTGTTAGGCCCACTGTTGTTTTGTATATTTATCAATGATATTGATGAAGGTATATCAGGCTTAATGTCGTAGTTTGCAGATGCTACAAAGGTTGGCAGGGTTGTTAATGACAGTAATGGCAGTGTGCTACTGCAACAGGATCTAGATAATTTGGGCAGATGGGCTAAGAAGTGGCTACTGAAGTTTAACCTTGACAAATGCAAAGTAATGCATATGGGTAAAAGTAACCCCAGAGAAACATACCAACTGTGTGGTAGTACACTTAAGGTGTAAGAAAATGAGAAAGACCTGGGAGTAATTGTGCAGTCAGATATGAAGTTTTCTGAACAATGCAGACAGGCTGCCAGGGCAGGTCATGGGATTTTGTCAATGATATATAGGAATTTTGCTAGCAGGGAGAAGGAGGTGATTGTCCCTCTGTATAAGGCAATGGTCAGGCCACGAGGCCTCATTTTAGGAAGGATGTAGATTTACTTGAGCATGTACAGAGAAGGGCAACAAGATTGGTGAGGGAAATGAAGGGATCCTCTTACCAAGAGAGGCTTAAGTTCTGGAAATTGCAGTGGCTGGAAACTAGGCACCTGCACTGTGATCTGATTGATCTGATCATAAGGCCTTGAATGGGTTGAGCACACTGAATTCTGATGGGATGCTTCCACTTGTTCAGATTACGAACCTAAGGGGGCATAAATTCAAATTAAGAAAAGACAGATGTAGAATAGATGTGTGGAAATTTGCCTTTAGCCAGCGGGTGGTTAATTGCTGGAACAAACTTCCATCTGTCGTTGTGGAAGTTGACAAGTTAAATAAATTTAAGGAGGAACTGGACAGGCATTTGGAGGGAATGTTGTGATTTTTTTTATTTTATTTTATTTATCTATGTTTTTTTTATTTATTTGTTTATTTTTATTTTTTTGGCCGATGGTGCATAAGCTCATACAGTTGCTTTCTTGCATCACATGCCACTACACACACACACACACACACACACACACACACACACACACACACACACACACACACACACACACACACACACACCTGAAGTACTTACTGAAGTCAGGCAGTGCAGTAAAATATATGAACTTTATGAATGCAGTGGAAATGGGGCATGAGGTGGTACAGTTGCCTCTGTACTACTATCAGCTCAAATGAAGGGAAAAGCTTTATGAAAAAATAGTACTTTCAAAAAAGAGATATGTGAAATTTATTGAACATATTTTTCCAGTTATCAGTTATACACCGATGAGCCAAAACATTATGACCAGCATGTTGTTATGCAAACCGAAGCAACTGCAGGTGAACTACAGCATTTGCGCAGGTCGCGACATGGCATAAAAAACACCTGATACTGAGCTCCATTAATCAGTGTTACTCTTGTTCTTCAGGTGGGAAAGGCAGCGGACTTAAGCGAGTTTGACAAAAGCCAAATTGTAATGGCCAGACGACTGGGTCACAGCATATCTGAAATGGCACAGTTGGTGGGGTGCTCATGATCAGCCGTGGTTAGTACTTACTGAAAATGGTCTGAGGAGGAAAAACTCACAGACCACCAGTGAGGTGTTGGATGACCATGGCTCATCAATGCTTGAGGTGTGCGAAGGCTCTCTTGGTTGGTATGTGGCAACAGAAGGGTGACTGTGACACATCTCACCGGTAATTGTAATGCTGGTGATGGGAGTAATGCATCACAACACACATTACGTGGAACCCTGCTGAAAATGGGCTGCATATCTGCAGGCCACCCAGAGTGCCCATGCTAACCATGGTTCACTGATGACAGCACCTACAATGGGCATGCGAGCATCGAAACTGGACCTTGAGTGATTGGAAGGAGGTCATCTGGTCCAGTGAATGTCGTTTCCTGTTGCACCATGTGGACAACCGGGTACGTGTGAGTTTTTTATCTGTGGAAGTGATGTGCCTGGATGCACTGTGGGATGAAAACAAGCTGGAGGCTGCGGTGTCATGCTTTGGGCGAAGTTCTGCTGGGATTACCTAGGTCCAGTCCTCCATGTGCTGGGCACTCTGACATCTACCACCTACCTAAACATCACTGCTGACCAGGTACACCCTTTCATGGCAACAGTCTTCCCCTCTGGTGATGCTGTCTTTCAGCAGGATAATGTGCCATGCCACACTGCCCAGATTGTTCTAGACTGGTTTGTGGAACATGAGGAAGACTTCCAGGTATTGGCCTGGTTTCCAAATTTGGCAGGCATCGATCCCAACGAGCATCTGTGGTTTGTGTTGGATCAGCAACTACGATCTGTGGCGTCTCAACCACAGACCTTACAGGAGTTAAAGGATCTGCTAGTTACTTGTTGGTATCAGATACCACAAGACACATTTAGAAATATTATAGCATCCATGCCTCACTGGGTACAAGTTGCACGTGGAGAACCAACATCATATTAGGTTGGTGGTCATAATGTTTTGACTCATTGGTGTATTTTTTGCAGCATATAACTGATGACAATTGGAAAATATGTTTGCCCTGCTGAGGAACTTCAGGAACAAAACTTCTTAAAGGTTCTATTGACTTGCCTCACAAAACTTCTGTGAGGCAAGTCAATAGAACAAATTATATCAATTTAAACAATGGACAGTGGTGATAGTTTTGATAATTTTTCAAATAATGATGAAATGTATTTTTTTGAATTTGAATTGTTTTATACTATTTCACATTCTTTACAAATATATCATTATTGATATTATTGTGTAATTTAATGTTACAATTTTTGTAAGTTGTTTAAATATCAATTTTTGGAATTTAATAAAGGAATATAATTATGTTTGTGTTTATTTCTAACTAAATTAATAGAAATTAGTGCAGAAGTTTAAACATATTTAAAATATACAAATTGTGGGGGAAGGTTCCAATTAAAGAAGTAACAAACTTTGGTTTAAAGATGACAATGCTTTCTTCAAGCAGCACTGGCAAAATGAATTATGTGAGTGAAAGGTATATATGAATGAGGGGAAGGATGTTAGTGACCTTGAAGCAAAGATTTGTTCCCCTGTCAGTAAATATTTTCTTTAGCATATAAATGTATGCTGCTATCCTGTAGAAGAATATCTTTTTAGCTTATATGGCAAAAATATATTTTTAAAAGTTTTAATATAAAAGTTTATGGATAAAATGTAAGAATAAAAACTTTAAAATAAAAGTGTCATAAGTTTTTCAATATTCACTTTGTTTTAAAATTTTTTTAAAAATTTAAAGAATTTGAGAGCCAGATTTTTCTCTACTTGATGTGAATCAAATTGCAAATTAAGTGAATCAGTAATACTGTATGCTGATGTACTCTTTCTTAATTTTTAGTATTTGGGACAATCAGGCCGGATTAACTGTTATGCAAAACATGCAGGGGGAGCGGCAGATGACAAAGGGACCCCCCATGGCTGATTGATCCTTGGCCCAAAGTTGGCTTGAATTTTGGCCAAAAGTTGGAGTGAGGCATGTGCAACAGGTTCAGTCACACTGGGCTTCACACGATGGAATTTATCTTTATATAGTGGAAATATGTGTGCTCATTGATTTACATAGAAACATTCACTTAAAATTATATTTCATTACAGTACAGTCTCTGATTTTCCCCACCCTTATTTTCTGGATCAAATATAAATGGTTGATAGCTGTACTGACATTATTTGTATTGATACAGCACTGTGTCAGCTTATGCTTTGTGTAAGAACCACTGGTTTGGGAGACTTTTTTTATCACTAATTAACAATGACTCTCACAGTCACTGACTTGTGAACAGCAATGGACAGTCCTTTGTCTTCAGATAAACTCCCTGTCATAAATTGGTTATTATTATTATCCATATGGTGCAAGGAAGCCTGAGGCTTTTACTCCGCCAGCCAAAAAAAAAAAAAATAAAATATTTCTGAGTTACCCTGAGAGAGAGAGAGAGAGAATCACCAAGGAAGATAAGAATGATGATATTCAGTTCAGGACTCGGAGTGTGCGAAGCCCTTACTCACCAGATGTGAGCCCTTGGGGTTAATAATCACTCAAAATTGATTTCTGTTCTGTAAAACAACAGAATGCCTATATACCAGTAAAAAAAAAAAAAAAAAAAAAAAAAAATACTCCACAAGGAGGATTCCAAGTTGTTGTTGTTGTTGTTTGGTTTTTAGGAGCATTAGCAACTAAGGCCATATTGCTCCAGGATATGCGGTGGTCATTCCTTAACCTTTCCGCATCCTCCGTATTTGGTGGTGACGGGCTCGAACCCCGGTCTAATCAAGAAGCGTGTGCTACGCACTGCTGCTCCTTCCCACCTGGCTACGGAGGCGCCTGATTCCAAGTTGGATGAATAATGAAGTTGCTAGATTGTTATTATTATTAGCTATATGGTGCAAAGAAGCCTGAGGCTTATGCTGCAACAGCCAAAAAAAAAAAAAAATTTGAGCAGAAAAAGACGGCACGGAAAAGTTAGAGCAATAAAAAGTACTGAAGCCTATAGCAGCTACAAATTGATCTGTAATCGTGCCACAGAAAAGGTTAGGCTGGCAAAGGCAGATTTTGAGAAATTGCTGGCAAAGAAGGATTTTTTTTTTTTTTTTTTTTTTTTTTTTTGCAAACAAGGAGATAAGGAATTCTTCAATAAATGCAAAGAAGAGAAGGTTAGACCTTCTCTTCTTTATATATCAGATTGGACCCTTATGTAATGGATGTGGGATAGTATACCATTGCTGAAGTTGCAGATGAACTCAACAGTTAATTTGCTTTGATATTTACAGAAGAAAAACCCTTTGCGTCAATGAGAAATTATGGGAGTGAAGTTGAAAAAAATGTAATTAACGATGCTGAAATTTCACATGTTTATTTAATGAAAAAACTTTTGAGCCTACAAGCTGGTAAGGCTACTGGGGTTGATGGCATATACCCTATAATCTTAAGAGAGGCGGCAAGTGAGTGCATTGAACCATTGAGGCTAATTATGAGATCATCACTTGACTCGTGAGTGATTCCGTTGGACTTGAAAAATGCCAATGTATCTCCAATATATAAGGGCAGTTCTAAGAGTGAAGTGGGAAATTACAGGCCAGTTAGTCGAACTTTAGTAGTAGGTAAAATCATGGAGACAATGATCAAGGGTGCAATTCAGAATTATTTAGAGAGAAATGGAATTCTGAAGGATACTCAGCATGGTTTTTTAAAGGGAAAATCATGTTTAAATCTGGTTCACTCAAGACAGGGTCACTCAAGAGCTGGACTTGGGGAATAATTTCGATATTGTTTATTTGGATTTCAGCAAAGCATTTGACTCAGTCCCACATGAGCGGTTACTTTATAAGCTGGAAGGTGTTGGAATCACAGGGAAAATCCTTAAATGGATAGCTAGATGGCTTCAGGGCAGGAGGCAGAGGGTTTTTCCTCAGATTGGGTTGATGAAAGAAATGGGGTTCTCCAAGGATCAGTATTAGGACCACTGTTGTTTTTGATTTTCATGAATGACATCGATGAAGGTGTGTGTGTGTGTGTGGGGGGGGGGGTGATGTCTAAATTTGCAGATGACGTAAAGATTGGTAGAGTAGTTAATGATCACTGCCAAGCAGAGCTTCTGCAGAGTGACCTAGATAGACTTCAGAAATGGTCAGAAAAATGCCAGCTATGCTTTAATCCAGCAAATTGGAACGTCTTACATCTGGGGAACAGTAACCCCAAAATAACTTATACACTTGTCGGAGTTGAATTAAAGCCAGTAATGGAGGAAAGGGACTTGGGTGTTACGATATGGTGAGACATTAAGTTCTCTGAGCATTGTAGACTGGTTGCAAGGAAGGCCCATGGTGTTCTATCAATGATTTATCGAACAATTGCGAGTAGAGATAAGTATATCATAATCCCATTATATAAGGCTATTGTTAGACCACACTTGGAATACTCTGTCCAAGTGTGGAGACCACACCTAAAGAAAGACATTGCTTCTTGAAAGGGTCCAAAGATGGTAACTCGCCTGCTGAGATTGGCAAAAGGGCATCCATATGAGGAAAGACTTCGAATATGTGGGTTGCAGGCTTGGAAACTAGGCATCTTAGAGGAGACTTGATTGAGGTGTTTAAAGCTTTGAGAGCCATAACCAAAATGAATAAGGACAAAATTTTCATGGTTATAAATGATTCTAGAACTAGGGGCCATAAATTTAAGTTACTGGGGGGGGGAGACATTTAGAATGGATTGTAGGAAGTTTGTTTTTAGCCAGCGAGTTATAAATTACTGGAATAAGTTACCTATATGGGTGGTAGAGGCTGACAGTTTGGGAAAATTCAAAGGTCAGCCTCCTCCCATAGGTCAACCTATGGGAGGAGGGTAACGCATAGGTTGTCTATTTCCTTTTCTCCTATTATTATTTATTTATTGTTTTTTATTTTTATTATTTTTTATTTTATTTTATTATTATTTTTTTTGGCTGGCACAGCAGAAGCCATAGGCTTCCTTGCACCATGTGGCCATTGCTAACACTAACTCTATCACATGTCTGTATACTGTTTTCAAGCTGGTTGGAACTTGCTAACGATTTCAATTCAGGGCCATAATTTTATCGCCCAGAATTGAAATCTTTGCCCTGCCAACAGGTAAGGAGTGAAATGGCTTCCCCAAATATGGTGGAGAGAGTGAATTGAGGTGTGAAGGAAAAATATATAGTGATATGAGAAACTTGAAATAGGTAAAAAAAAAAAAAAATAAAAAAAAAAAAAAATTGCTATTTGTCGAGTTTTGTTTGGTACCTCAACAGTTAATGCAATTTTGGAAAACAGTTGTATATTGAAATCACTAGGAGGATACAATACAAATGAAAGAACCCATTTTTTTCCTTTCAATTTCACAATGCAAAATTTTTTTTTTTTTCAATTTAATTTTTATAACAAAGTTTATATTTGTTGTTTTTTATAGTTTATAAATGATATAAACACTATTGTAAACTATAATGTTTATATCATTTATATGGGAAAATGTTTTTTATTTATGTGGGAAAATGCAGATGATTTTAACAAACATTTGCCACAATTAACTCTCCTTAATTTGGGGACCTGCTATATACACTGTCCTGCCATTAATATCCAGACACCTACTGGATATTAACGGTAGGGCAGTTTTGATAGTTCGTTACTACCAAAGCACCACTTGTCAGCCACAACTCTAAATATGCTTGTAGAGAAGACAGTAATACAGTTATGATTGCAAGATGCTGTGATTGATGAAATTTAGAGATTTCTAGCTTTGGATGATAATAGGGTGCCACACAAGCAATCTGTATGTGACATTTCTGTGGCTCTGAAGATCCCTAGGTTGACAATTGATGAGGTGATGTGTTCAAATGGAAGCATTTGCACACATCACCTGAATGCTGAAAACATCACAATAATGACCCTAGAAACCTCTGAAGCTGAAAGAATATGACATGAAAGCGCTGCAAAGAATTGTCCGCTCAGAACGTAGGTTGATGTTGCAACACAAGGACCTGTGTGAGATGATCAGAGCATGTTAGCACAAGTACAGTGTGCAGGATGCTACATGATATGGACTACCATAATTGCACAACTGACCGCAAGCCACTAATCACCCTAACTAATGCCAGATTCCATCTAGCTTGGTGTAGTGCTATTTTTGGACCATAGACCAATTGGAAAACTATGCTTTTAAGTGGAGTCATGATACGTAGTCTATCAGTCTGATGGTTGTGCCTGAGCATGGTGGATGATTGGACAAAGCTTACCTGCTGGACTCTATCACCAACAGTGAAGTTTGGTGATGGCAGCATGATGGTCTGGTGCTGTTTTTCTTGGTTTAGCCTGGGATCATTAGTTATTTTTGGATAAAACCCTGAATGCTGAGGTATACCTAGATGTTCTGGAGAACATTATCTACAGTGCCTTACCAACATTGTGGCAGCCATAGGGGAAGGCCCATATCTGTATCAGCTGGACAATTCTCCATATCATGCTGGTTGCATCATAAATGGACTGGCTTGAGGACATGAGCATTCAAAAGTTGGAGTAGCCAGCACATAGCCCTGCCTTTAATCATACAGAGAACCTCTTGGATATATGAGGGAAGATACCCAGAAAACAGTTGAACTAGTCACTATTTTCAAGACTGAATGGTGGAAAATATCAGAGGAAATTTACAACAAAACTGGTGGAGACTGTTCCACAGAGACCAGAGGCTGTCATAAAGGCTAAAGATTTCAGCATACATTATTAGTTTTCCTGTGAATAGAAGTTACTTGTAGATATGCATCTGGATAGTAAAGGAAGGCAGTGTATTATATTTTCAATGTATAAAAGAGTTTCACTTATTGAATTTTTGCATTTATGTAGTTAGTAAAGTTACCACTCAGTTAAGGTTGAGTGGAACTCAGTTAAGGAACTGAGTGGTAACCTCCAATACCATGTTTCTTACAAAATTTTGGAAGTGCCACTATCAGAAATCCACATGGTTGCCATTTTATAGATGTTAGTCACCCTGGCTATTAACCCTAGTAACCCAAAGCCAGGGAAGGACAGTTCTGATCCACAATTTACTGACCTTTTGGTTTAACTAGCTGTTTAGGAAAAATATTGGAAAAAATAATTTATGCCTGGTTGAAAATGGTTTCTAGAGATTGTAAACATACTAAGTCAAAATAAGTATGGCTTTCGAAGAGCTGGGTAAATGCTCTATCTTGTGATCAGAGCTGAAGCAAATATTCAAAATGTATTTCTTAGTACCGAACACAGTGATGATATGTCTTCACATCAAAAAAGCATTTGACAATATGTAAATATGAGATTCTTCACAGTCTGTATGAATCTGGTCTTAAAAAAGGTAATCTTCCAAAATTTATTTGGAAGTTTTTTTTTTTTTTTTTGAGCAACAGATTCTTTCACTTATGTTTTCAATTTGCTTTCTCCAAACAGAAGGAGTCCTCCAGGGTTCTGTGCAAGGAGTCCTCCAGGGTTCTGTGTTTAGTGCCATCTTCTTTGCCATCAGGATCATTTCAGTTACCAAATATATTCCTGACACAGTCAAAATATACCTTATGTTGACAATCTTGCAATCTTATGCTACTCTCAAAATATGCATTTAATTGAAAGACAGCTTCAAGATGCCATTACCAGGCTTTTTCAGTGGACGAAAAATAATGCCGATCATCTCTCAATGCAAAAAATAACATCAATCCAATTTTTCTGTAAATGTAATTTACATCCTGATCCACACTTCCAACTCAGTTCTCATCTAATTACTTTTCAACTTAGTATTAGATTTCTTGGACTAATACTGGATAAAAAATTAAATATTTTAAAATATATTTAGCTTATCCAAAAAATCTGTCTAAAGAAACTAAAATTACTCTGGGTAATTTCTGCTGTGTCATGGGGTGCCGATCATTACGTGCTGCTGCACATATACCATTCATTAATTCGATCTTGACTGGGCTATGGGTCTCCTTTACATCCTCAGCCATATAAAGTTTTTTTTTAAAATGGCTTGATACTGAACCTTAAAATACTCTATGAAGTGCACTAGGTGCTTTTTGTACATAGCCAATTCAGAGTCTTTATATGGAAGTGCATGAACCTCTGCTACACCTTCATCGGCATTCTCTGCTAAACTCAGAATTTCCCATATCATTCCATATGGCAATACTTGCTCCCATCAGAATGGGATAAGTTGCGTTGAAATAATTTTATACAAATTATCCCATAATTTGTATCAGAATAAACCATGTGCCAGTTGGTTACATAGCTTAGCTGCATGGTGGGGACTAAATAGAATAACATAATTCTAGATGTGAGCTGATAATTCTGCCCACTGTTTTCAATTTTCCATTTTCAGCCAAATATCACCAATGGTTCCAAGACAGACAGTGAAGTTCATGTAGCTACAGTTTTAGCAAACATTACAATGTCTCAGCAGTCCCTTTGGAGTTCGGCACCAGAATTCTATGATATTCTGATGGATTTTGGAGATGCACAATGGTTTCATACACTCAAACTATCTATACTGATTCCTTAAATGTGTATCTGCTCTTCAGTGTAAATTTCCTTTCAGACTACAACAAATTTGAATAAAGTTTGTGCAGCTTCTGTTGGATACCTGGGCATCCTGGAAATACAGAAAGAGAACAAGCAGATTTTGCTGCCAAGAATGCCAGTCTCATACCATCAAACATCCAAATACCTTACACATCATAAGCATACTGGTACATAAAAATGACTGTTTGGCCGAAGCACAAAAGCAGTAAGTCATTGCAGATTAAGAATGATTATGAGCAATGGCTATCGAGCCTAAGAGGAAACAGGAAGAAGTCATACTTGCTGGATTACAGATTGGGCACACTCACCTAACTTGTAGCTGCCTACTCATATGGGATGATCCTCCATTATGGAGCAACTGCGAGACCCAAATCTCAGTAAAACATCTCATTGAATGTCCATTTTACCTAAGAGAATGATAAATAGCTTTCTGTTGCCAACTGTGTTCCTCTAATGAGCTAACATTACTGCAGATGCTGGGAAATCAATGAGACATTAATAATTTTTTGACTTTGATAAAAATAATAAACAAATACCGTCTTATTCGAATCCACCTGTTTAATATACCAAATCTGTACCAGCTAAGACTGTAATAGATTCATTGTGGCTTTGTATTCATTTCACCAATAAATCAAACAAACAACAACCAGCTCCTTTCTGTTTATTAGGTGACTTTAATGCACACTATCTATTATGGGGATCTTACAATATTGATAGCAATGGGAAGATCATTGAATTGGTCCTAGATAAACACAACCTGAACTTATTAAATACAGGAAATATGCTTCCTTGTTTTGTCTCCATGCATAGAGTGGTCAGTGCCAAATGACTCCCTTGGTTGTAATCATTTTCCAATCATTTGTAAATTGCAAAGAACAGTATCAACACATACAGAACAAAGTAAAAGGTGAAAGTTCTCCAAAGCAGATTGGAAAATTTTCTCCATTTGTATTGCCTGGAATGATCACATCATCCAGACAGAATCAATAGATAATGTCACCGAGCATATTACCTGGCAGATACTAATGCTAATTGTCAAGGCAATGCTACAATGTTTTAATCAAAAGTACACCAACTAAAAATTGGTGGAACGATTTGTGTAATGAAATAAAACAAGAAATTAATGAAGTGGGGAACTTTTTTGTGTGCGTGCGCACACACACACACACACACTTTTACATTGGTAAAAGAATCCATAAAGGGTCTGAAATGTTATCAAAATGGGTTAAGGTTATTATTTGAAAGTTATTTTATAGCCATTGTACTATACCTGGGAACTGATAAACTAATTTTGTTTATTTATTTATCAAATGGAATGGTGTTTTTTTTTTTTTTTTAATAATGTATAACAGCATCTGAAGAGCAGTTTTTCAGTTTTCAACTAACCTACAACGGTCACTGACACCAATACACATAATAGAGAACAATGCAAATTTAGATGAATTTTTCAGATATCTAAAACAGATCCAATTGCACATCCGAATTCAATGTAAGATAACCTTGAAGGTTAACAGTAATGTTTCATGAGCAACTTTTGGATTGACACATCTTGGCCTTGAAGCTCTTATGCCAAAAAGACCTCACCTCAAAAAACCAACCACTGTGATATTCTGTTGAGAACAGTAATTTGGAATCTCCTGAATTTGATCATCTCTGGCTTAAAATCTCTCTCTCCCCTCATTCTGTCAGATTCATCTGCTGTCTCTATCATTCTCCAAGCTCCACCAATTGCTTTGAGCTCTGACTTCCTCTTTCCGAAACTCTATTTTCCCCAGTCCAACTTTCCTCACGGTGAGGTAATTTTCCTTGATAAATTTAATATTCACAACTCCAGCTGGCTTTCAGATTTCTAGTTACGCAGATTGTCATTTAATTGCAGAATACCAGACAATCCTAAGCACGCATCCAACACGCTTGACGTTTTTCCTCATGAACAGCGATTCAAAATACATGGTCATGGTGAGTGGTCCTTTACGTACCTCAGATCACTACTTGGTGGTGGTCTCCTGTGTGGAGTCTTTCCTTTGTAGCCGTTTTCAGCCTGATATTGCATTACAAGAAAGCGGAATAGGATGATATGTGAGATTTCTATTCTTCTTTCCCTTGGTTGGATTACTGTTTTAAATCTTCTGATGTCAGTGTTTTCTCAGATCATGTCAGTAAAATTATTTTTGTAGGGATGAAATCCTTTATTCCACACTTCACCCTAAAATCTTGTACTTTAACTAAACCTTGCTTTTTCAATAAATGTGCTAAAGCTGTTAAAGATAAGAATGTTGTGTATAGCAATTTGCTTCCATCTAAATTTCTAGGTTCATTTTCTGCCTACTCTAAAGGTCACAACAATTGTAAAGCAGTTATTAATCAATTCAAACTAGACTTTGAACAGGTTAAGATTTGAGAACTCACTACTTGTCCAAATGGTAGTTGATTATTCTGGTGTCTTGTCAGACCCGTTGGCTGCAACTTTTGCCTATCATTTATATGCACAATTATTTTTTTTTTATGCATTTTTAAAATTATATGAAGATAAATTCATCCTGCAGAGCTAGCTGTTAGCAGAGAACTTACTGTGCAGGGTCAGAAATTTTCAGGAAACTCACTACTCAAAGAGTTAATGCAGCGAAATACATAGTCTTACACTGGATCACTGGATGAATAGCAACTTAATGTGTAAACTGATTTGGTGTTGCCCCCAAAATAACTTATACATTTGGTGGGGTTGAATTAAAAATGATAGAAGAAGAAATGGATTTTGAGGTTATGATACAGGCAGACACAGACATGCAGTGTAGACAGTCGGCAAGGAAGGCCCATGGTATCCTGTCAGTGATTTATCGAACATTTACTTGCAGAGATAGGTAGGTCTGTGTAATGCAAATGTAAGACTGCATTTGGAGTACTGTGTCCAAGATGTGGTCATTTAGAGATTACATTTAAAAAAAAATAATAAATAAATAAAAACAGCAAGCTTGAAAAGATGGGCATTTTGTCATTTGGTGATATCTAGAAATGGGTGTTTGTATTAAGAAAGACAGCACATGGTAACTAGGTGCTTTAGAGGGGGACCTGATTAGGATCTACCCCCCCACACACACACACGTTTTCTTTACATTTGTAAAAGAATCCATCAAGGGTCTGAAATGTTATAAAAATAGGTTAAGATTATTATTTGAAAGTTATTTTATAGCCATTGTATTATACCTAGGAACTGATAAACTAATTTTGTTTATTTATCACATGGAATGGTGTTTTTTTGTTTTATGTAATACCATATCTTTCACACAAGAGTGTGTCTATATATATATATATATATATATATATATGAACTTCTTCAACTAGGCTCGGCATTTTGTGTTTAATAACTTCTCCATCTATTTTTATTTTTATTTTAGTTTACTTTCATTGGTGACACTTATATATATAGAAATTCATGTTTTTAGGCAAATATAATTTATTTTTATTCGTCTATTGCATATTTTTCATTATTTATTTCATCAGATTATTTATCGAAAATGGCTGTTGGTAATGGATCATTTGGTAACATCAGATAGTGGACAGTATATGTGTATAGTTTCAAATAGTGAAGGTAGTATTAACTGGACATATACTCTAGAAGTGCAAGGTAAGTATTTTCATTTCGCACTAAGTTTTACTTATTATATAAATAAGTGAAATATTGGGATGAACTGTACTAGTACTCCATGTGAAATATACTAGACCTTTGTTCATAACCATACAGTAACATCGTTACTTTAATTTAGAATTAAAATGTATGCAATTTGGAAATTGCACACATCTTGAAGTCACTTTAGTCAATCTAGTTGTGACAATGAGGAAATGCTTCTTTCTTAAGACTCACTATATACATAAAAAAGAGCAAATGCTACCTACATTAACTTAATTTTAATTGGAGATTCCATTATATAACAAATCAAACCATAATGTGTATGAATAACTTAAACTATAAAATAAACTTGCAAGAGAAACTATGAATATCATAATAGCTTATGAAATGAAGTCTAATCAAATCCACAGATAACCAAAATTAGAATAATTAAACTGAACATAATTAAGAGAGAGAGAAAATCTCAAACTATATGAATATAATTGACTTCTATTTCTAAAGCAAGCAGACATCCATAAAATTATTCCCATCAGTAGGGATTAAAACCTTAATGAATAATTGACCTAATTGACCAATTTTTAAACCTTAATACCTGCATGTCTAAAAAAGCCATCCTAATTAAATGGAAGAACTGTTAGCAGATGTAAGCTAACCTGAAACAAGGTGACTGATTTTTCTTCTTCAAAAGGGTAAGCAAAGAAGTGCCACGGTTTACTTTTATTTATGTAGTCCATACATACCATTGTTATAAGGGAAGGAGGGAGGGAGGGAAGAAGGTGAAAGGAACAGAAAGAGGACAATAGGAGTGCCTCTGCTTCCTCATATTCAATCAAGGGTATAAGAAAAAAAAAAAAAAAAAAGAAAGAAAATTGAAAGTTTTTCACTCTGAGATCTGGGAGCATGATTGTTTGCCCTTTTAGTTGATGTCCTGAATAATGAACACTAGTTCATTGGGAATGGGGAAGGGTTATGTACTTAATTCATTATTTATAAAAATTAAGATTATAAGATACATGTTTAGATTCCATTCTTCTGATAAAATTATTGGTCTATGAATATTTATAAATATATTCATATTCCCTGTCGCTAAGGTTTTACTTGTTTCTAACTTAAACTTAGTAAGCTACTTATCTAATATCAAAGTATTATCTTCCCCTGGGATAACGACTGGTTTCTGAGTAGTGTGCTACCAATTGAGAAACTACTTCATTCAATATTCCACTTTTTTTTTCTTTCTTTCTGTCAGCCATATTTAAAGAACCAATAACAAACAAAGAAAATGCTATGGTATATGGACCATGGACACAAATAAGACATGACACTTCTTAGCCTTTTGAAGATGGTATTCCAAAAACAAAACATTCATCCATTTGAAAGTTCACAGACAGATTCAGCAAATAGAAATAATGACTACATTCATATTCTTATAGTGGAATTGTAGATTCTGTCAAAATAGTGATGACATCAAAGCTTCCTGCTTTAAGCATGAGCCAACTTGTTTTTGCTTTATGGGGGTCATGTTTAAAGGCAAATGAGGATCATTTCTTGTGTAACTTGTATTCACTTATCTGGAAGGATAGAATTGGGGATGGGCCTGCCCATAGAGGAGTTGTCATCCTTGTGGATATCCATGCCCACTTTCAACTTATGCCACTTACCACTAATAAAGAGGCAGTAGCAATTCGTCTCATGGTAGAGTTTCTCCTGACGATTTGCTTTATCTATTTGCCACCTGGAAACAACATCCCCAGGAAGACCTTAATGATTTTATTAAGTACCTTTGTCCTATTACATGAAGATTTCACAAACATAATACTCTATTGGGTAATGTAGGTCAGTGTTTCTCAATCTTTTTACTCTCGTTGCACATTTTCCAAAGAAGAAAAATTTTGCGGCACACCTATGTAGTTATAGAAGAAGAAATTTCTAAATTAAATAAATAGAACAAAAAATAATATTAACAATTTTTTTATTTATACTTATATTATATCTGTGTTATGCAAACAATTCTTACAACCAAAATAAAATATAAACATAATTAAATAAATAATTACAAAAAGAAAATATGTATACCTTCAACAAAGCTTTAAATTATTCAAATATTTGATAGAGATCAAATGAATTTTTATTTAAAAAATTATAGTCAATGTGAAATACGTGATTGACGATGTTTTGTTATTTCTGCTATATCAGGTCTTATTTCAGACAGAGCAACTCGCAGGTCATCTTTGACATTTTCCAATCTTGATCGTTTTTTATTTTTCATGTTAGTGAGAGTTGAAAATCCTAACTCACATAAATACGACGTAGAAAATTGGAGTAAAATATTTATTGCTCTTTTAGATAACTTTGGATATTCATCTCTGACTGAAATCCAAAAAGTATCCAAATGAAATTCCGAATATTTGTTTTTTAATGTTCGATCGGATGAAAGGGAAATCAGTTCTTCCTCTTCTTCAAGACAAAGATTCCAGTTTGATGTATCATTAATAAAAGGATTTCAAATCCAGTCATATTTTTCCGATTTAATAGATGGAAAATATGTTTTCATTGCCTTTTGAAGGAAATCCAAATGGTTTTTCACCAGTGGTGGAAGAAAATTTCTCATCTCTTCAGGAATCTTAAGAAACATAGCTAAATTATTTTCATCAAGTTTATTCATCCACAAGCATAATTTTTTTATCAAAAGAAATTAACTTATCTGTTGATGTTAAGAAATTTTCGTTTCGCCCTTGTAAACTAATATTTAAAATATTAAGATGTGCAAATATATGTTCTATGTAAGCCAGTTTTGCACACCACAATTCATTGTTAAAACAATCATAAAATTTTTGTATTTTCATACGATTCTTTTGTTTTCCTGCAGTACTTTTTTACATTTTTAAAAAAATGTACCAAGTTCTGCTCGCAATTCAAATGCACGGACTAAAACTTTTCCTCTAGAAAGCCAACGAATATCATTATTTAGTAATAAACAATTATAGTTAGATTCCATGCTGTCGCATAATTCTTTGAAAATTTGTGATTTTAAAGGTCTGCTTTTAATATAGTTAACAATTTTTATTACATCATCTAGTACAATGCTTAATTCTGTCAGGAGATTGTTTGTTATTTGGTTTTTAGGAGCATTAACAACTAAGGCCATATTGCTCTGGGTGCGGTGGTCATTCCCTGACCTTTCCGCATCCTCCATATTTGGTGGTGACGGGCTCGAATCCCAGTCTAATCAAGAAGCGTGTGCTACGCACTGCTGCTCCTTCCCACCTGGCTACAGGGGCACCTTCTGTCAGGAGAGTTTTGCCTACTAAAGCTTCTCGATGAATAATGCAATGTGTAGAAATAAGATTTGAATTTTTTTGTTTTGCAAACGCCAAAAAACCTTTTTCAGGTCCGATCATTGATGCAGCACCATCTGTACAAATGCCTGTACAAAAATTCCATGATAACTTTGTCTTTTCGAAAAAGTTATCTACACATTTAAGTATTTCCCTTCCTGTCAATTCTTGACAAAATAAAAATTGGTTCATAATTAAATCTCCATTAATGAATCGAACAAATCCCATTAATTGTGCTTTCCCGCTGATATCTGTTGACTCATCTATTTGCAGAGCAAAAATTTGACCATCAAGTTTTTGTTGAACATTTTTTACTATATTTTCCGACATATCAATTATTCTTCGACTTATAGTATCGTTGGAAAGAGGAATTTTATTTATTTCAGCTTCTGCATCTTCGCCGAACATACATTTCGCCATTATATGACAAGCAGGACCGATCAACGTTTCTCCAATCAAATGAGGTTTCCCTTTTTGTGCAATAAGTTGCGCTACTTCATAGGAGGCAATTTGTGCTTTGTCAGACACTTTTATTGTGTTTTCCAATTTTTGTATTTGTTCGGCACTATTTGTCATTAATCGTTCAAAATACCTTTTGTCTTTAGACATCAAATTTTGATGAACCTTTTCCATATGGCGTTTTTAGCTTGCTAGGAACCATTGCACTGTTTGCTTTTTTATGTCCATATACAACACATAAAGGTAAGGGGAAATTTATGTCCCCTGTCCATGTAAAACCAAAATTTAAGTAATCTTCATTATATTTTCTTGTACTAATTTTCAATCTTTTTGGCTGAGATTCATCGGCGCTGGTATTGTTCATATTATCACTATTTTCAATGGATATATTTGTATCTGCTGCAGAACTACTGTCGCCGACATCAATAGTTTTGTTTTTATTTAAAAATTTTCGTATATCCATTTTCAGTTTTTTCTAATAAACAAAAAACGGTTTTGTAGAATTTAATTTTTATATACATTTAAATTACCTTAAGAAATCGCCTAACCCTAAATTATTTACTTTACAACACAAACACAGTTTAATATGACAATATTAACACAATATATATAAACACATAATACGCCACATGCCTACACATACAACTCCCAGAGAACTAGAGAGACTAGAGATGGGATCCCGTACTTTGACTTTCTGAGGTAATTCAGGGGCGCTGCGCATATATACAGTATCGCGTTGGTCCGATTCACGTGGTCTGCGGGTGACAGATAATTGGTCTTTATTCAAATAGTGTTGGCGCCTGAATGCAGACGCCCCTGTATTCGGATATGTCAATTTCAATTCGTCATAAAAAGATCCTTCGTGTACTTTATTCTTATTAATGGTATTGTACGTATATTCGGACAATGATGTTAAAATAAAAACGACACTAGTTTTTTTTTTAAGATTTCGTGGCACACTCTTTGAGAAACACTGGTGTAGGTGTTAACAGAAAGGGTTGAATTATAGAACATATGCTGAGAAATAATGACATTGCCCTTCTAAATGTGGAGACCAGTATTATTATTTTTTTTCATATGTCTACCTTTTGTTTACTGTCACTGGTCTTTCTGTCTGCTCCACTTTTCTCCTCCCTGGGTGTACATGGGAGGTTGAAGAAACCCTATATGGAAGCAATCACTTCACTGTGTTGTGACCATGTGTAATGGGAGATCATGTCATCAATTGAGGATTTGTAGTGGAAGATTGATCAGGCTGACTGGAATGCCTTTAAACATCACCAGAGTCAGTCAGGAGCCAGCCAATGAAGCAGTAGTGTACATCATGGAAAGTATTGTCCAAGCAGCAGAAATTGCAATTCAAAAGACATCCAAATAGTTTCCTCTATTTCCAAAGTCATGGTAGAATGTACAAAGCAAGGTGTGCAGGATATTTCAATGATATCCCACCACAGCTCATTTAATAGGCTTCAGATATACATGCTCTATAGCCAATTATATCTAATGTCAGAGCCAGAATGAGTCTTGGATTCACTTCACGTCCTACATCACTCTAAAGTCTTTGAAAATGAAGGGCAAATATACATCACACCCTTCATTGATCCTTTTCATTATGATGTGCAGTTGCTGACCAAACTGAAATTGCCAGTGCTCTGGGGAGCCAAATTATCTGTTGAAACATCATATTCCACAGAGTTTCTGACAGAGTTTAAACAAAACATTGAAGCTGTCCTCCAGCGACTACAACTAGCTCTCACAGAACATGAACTTAAAGTGGCACTCACCACGGAAGTGCTGTTGGGCCAGATGACATCCATTATGAGACAATTAATTAAACATTGTCTCATAATGGAAGCTACTAGGCTTTAAATACCAACTAAGAAATATTATTATTATTAATAATATCCATATGATGCAAGGAAGCCTGAGGCTTATGCTGCACCAGGAAAAAAAAAGAAAGTTCCCGAGTAACCCTGAGAGAGAGAGAGAGAGAGAGAGAGAGAGAGAGAGAGAGAGAGAGTCAAAAGTAGAAGGGAATCTCCAAGAAAGAGAAGAATGATGATATCCAGCTCAGGACCCTGGGTGTGCCAAGCCCATATTCACCAGATGTGAGCCCCCAGGGTTAAATTGTTCAAGGTTTAGGCCTAAGTGGATGTCAGATGAACTAATGAGACATATGGCAGAGAATAAAAATGCATGGGATACATACAAATTAACACTTGACACAGAAGCCTATGATAGATACAAGTTGATCTGTAACCAAGTTAGAAAGGCGGTTAGGCAGGCGAAAGCAGATTATGAGAAATCTTTGGCAAGGGATGCAAAGAAAAACAGCAAAGAGTTCTTTACTTATGTAAACTCTAGAAGGAAGGGGATGAATCAGATTGGTCCACTTGATATTGATAGGTCAACTGTTGATGATCCTGCTCAGGTAGCTAACAAACTGAATGAATATTTTGCATCGACATTCACACATGAGGAGTATTCAGTGAGGGGAATGCCAGAGGGTGTATTCAACTCTGGCAGTAAGCTAGAGAATCTTGTAATAACTGAGAGTAAAGTGGAGGAGAAATTGTCGAAGATAAATACAAGAAAGGCACCTGGGGTGGATGGGATCTATCCAGTTATATTAAAGGAGGCAAAAAAGGAAGTAAGAAAACCCTTAGCCATAATTATGAGAGCTTACTTGGACTCAGGGGAAGTACCCATGGACTGGAGATGTGCAAATGTGACCCCAATTCACAAAGGAGGATCAAAGGGCGACACAAGTAATTATAGACCTGTTAGTTTAACTTCTGTTCCTGGAAAATTAATGGAGGCACTGGTTAAAGAAGCACTGCAGGATCATCTAGACAAGACTTCAGTTATAGCTCAGACACAGCATGGTTTTGTTAAGGGGAAGTCTTGCCTGACCAATTTGATTGGATACTATGATGCAGTCACAAAAGAACTGGGTCCATTGAATAACTTTGATATTATATACTTGGATCTTAGAAAGGCTTTTGATACTGTTGCACATGGAAGACTGCTGCACAAATTGGAGCAGTGTGGCAATGGAGGCAAATTGCTGCTATGGATAAAGGGGTGGACACTGCTCATCGTGGACTAATGTTATTAGTGGAGTCCCTCAGAGTTCAGTATTGGGTCCATTATTGTTTTCTGTATTTATAAATGATGTAGAGATGCTGGGACGAGTACAGAGAAGGGCAACAAGATTAGTGAATGGAACAAAGGGTTGCTCTTACTAAGAAAGGCTTAAGTTTTGCAAATTACAGTGTCTGGGGACTATGCACCAGCGAGGTGATCTGAGAGAGGTGTATAAAGCCTTGAATGGTTTGAGCATGCTCAATGCTGATGGGATTCTTCCTTTTGCTCAGAATAATCACCTGAGAGGGCATAAATTCAAATTGAGAAAAGACAGATGTAGGATAGACGTGAGGAAATTTGCCTTTAGCCAGCCGGTAGTTGGTTGGTGGAATAGACTTCCATCCTTTGTCGTGGAAGTTGATAGCCTAAATAAGTTTAAGGCTCAGCTGGACAGGTATTTCGAACAAACAGAGGGTGAAGTGGAAGTGGTTATTTTTTATTTATTATTTATTTATTTATTTATTTTTTTTTTGGCTGATGCTGCATAAGCTTGCTTTCTTGCATCAAACGCCTCTACTAATGCTAATGCTAACATTGGGGAGCTCAGTGAGAAAAATATTTTCATTGCATGTTGCGTCTGTCTATAGGCCCTAGCGTAGTAGGGGCGACCCCTACTTTCATATATTTATCCATTTCTTCTATGAAGTAGGATCCCTAATTCACTAGGGGCCCCTAATCTTTGCCTACTTTTGCTATACGGTAGCTACGCCCCTGCATATAGCTCATGATTCAATCAGTGTGCCCCTATCAGTCAGTTGTTCATTTCATGTACCTTTCCTTTTACAGTGTTCATTTATCGACTACAGTTGAATGAATGCATATTAGTGTTTTGTTTTGCTTCAAGTTTGCATTCTGGCAGTGAATATGTTGTTCCACCAGAAAGCCTATATTCAAGACGCTTTCCTGAAATGTCAGACAAGATACTTTCCTGTTGCCTGACCTAGCCCAGTGGTCAGGAGCGAGAGTGCATAGCACGCGTTCCTTGAGTGGACTGGGTTTCAAGCCCGTGACTACTAATTATGATAAATATTTGTATTGACGATTTATTGTAAACTCTACTGACTTGGTTGTCGTGCTGGAGTATAAACAGAAATTTTTTTATTGGTGTTCTTTAATATGGAGAAAGCTTATGGCATGGCTTAGAGATTTGGAATTTTAAAAGACATATAATCTTGGTCTTTTTGAGGTTTTTATTAAAATTTTTTGTCAAACTGCTCATTCCAAGTTTATCTGGGGGTTTCTTTTCTTTTGGCTTTTTTGTCGTGAGAGAGAGGAATTTCTCCGAGGATCAGTTTTAAGTGTTCCACTTTTTTGCTATCAAAGTTAAATCCAATTATTAAATGACTTCTTTCAACTGTGAATAGTGACCTCTTTGTTGATGACTTCACTATTTTTATTCAGTCATGCAGCATGAAGGTCACTGAGTGACATTTGCAACAAGCTGTTGACAGCCTTAACTCTTGTGCATTGGTTAATGATTTAAGGCTTTCATCTTAGAAGACTTGCATATATTTTCGTCACAAATGGAACCTTCACCCTGAAGCAGAAATAAAGATTGGAGATAAATTTCCATTCCATTAGCACCTGACAACAAATTCCTAGAGCTTATATTTGATAAGAAGTTAAACATTTCTGTCAACTGCATACTCTGAACAATAACTGTCTAAAGGCACCAGGTGCCAAGGGAGATTGTTATCAAGTGTTGTTTCCAGGGAATTTGCATTTCTTTCGTGAAGAAATTAAATTGTTTCCTTTTTTACAGCACTACACTAATACTGAATTAAATGATCTATAAAAGAAATCACTTTATTAGATCAGGAGGAAAAGTAGCCTTCTTTCGTTCTTGTTTTTATTTTTATTACTAACCCACTACCACTTGGTCACTAGGTGGCACCACTCCTGCCTCCATGTGGAGGGGCCAGTAACCTGGAGGGGAAAAGATTGACTTTCCAGGGAGAAATGAAGCAAAGTTCCCAAAGCCCAGAAATCCACTGGATACAGAGATCAAAACTTTACATGGTGAAAACAAGAGGAGCCTGGTTTTTCACAGCAAAACATCAAAAAAGACGGATGTAGGCATAATCTGATCTCCAACATTCCTCATTGTCCATTCAACTGAAGAACAGCCAATTGGAAAACTCTTGCCATTTCTAGCGGCAAGGGTTTTCCTAGAAATCACAATTAGATCAGGGGACTTACTGGTTGTAGTTTGCCACTGCTCGACATTCTGAGCAACTGCAAAAAATAAAAAAAAAAATTGATAGGATCTCTGTTAAGCTTCGTTTTAATTCATATTTTCCTGAATATGTCAAGAGGTGTCATCACTGAATGGGACCTCTTCAGCCTGTCAGATAAAGAGCTAAAACAAGAACTGAAAGATAAAGAATCATCATTGTCAGACGAATTTAGACAAAGAGGGACAGTATGCTAGTTCCAACTTACAGCATAATTCTTACTTTTGGCAATCCCAAACCATCAACAATGATCAAAGCAGGTTACTTTAACTGCTGTGCTAAAGCCTACATTCCAAATGTTTATGCTACTACAGGTGCCAGAAAGTTGGGCACTCACAGACTGCAGAGAAGCTGCTGCCTGTGCCACATGTTGATCCATTGTGCACAATCATGCTAACTGCATGGCCACATCAGCCAATTGTCCTAACTGAAAAGAATCACATCTGGTGTATTCCAAGGAGAGTTCCCTTTGGAAACATGAGGAAAAGATACATCAGTACAAAACCAAACACAGTGTAACTTTCCAAGGGCCAAAAATATGTATTATCCTCAAATACCAATAAGTCAACTTATTCCCAAGTAACCACAAGACAAATATCAGTTGCTACCCAAATGGAAGTAGCCATACTATCAAGTAAGTCACTATCTGCGTGGGCAAGGTCAGTATTGGCCACTGTACTAATAAACCAAACGATAAGCAAACAAAGTAAAGGTGCAAATATGTCAATCACTGAACGACCAGATGCTGTTCTACAGCAGAATACTACAGTATCAGCTATTTGTGATACAAACAATTAGAAGAAGATAGTTCACACCATCTTGGTGTGACCTGGTCATCTTGACCAGATTCTAGAGCTGTTCACTGATGAGGAGATGGATATAGGAAAACCATTCTTTCCAAAGCAGAGGAAAAATAAAATTGAGCGATATTAGACCTTCAGCTCCTCAAAACAAATCAAGGGTTCCACTAAATCCAAATACAGACTGGAACACTAATGATTTTTTTTTTTTTTTATTTTGGAAAGAAAAATATGCAATTATCTATGGCAATTCTCAGCATGTGAACCTTACAGGTTCACGGGCTGAGAGTTGCCATGGTGCCAAAAGTGCATGTGTTGGCAGCACAAATAACTTCCATATGCATGTACATGGTGATTTGTTTATGTAACGATATGTTAATAAATTTATATCATAAATAAAGAAAATTTTTTTATACATTTTTGTTTATTCAAGAAAAATCTCAAATATTTTTGAGTAACTAAAGTAAACTCATCAAAACAGCTAGTACTTGAACAATAATACAATGTTTACAAAATTGCTAAATAATATAAAATAAGTTTCTAATTTTTTAACATCCAATTTTACCGTAATAAACTTGTACAGTATTGAAACCAAAGCATTCTCAGTACAAAAATAGCTGGGGTCTCTTTTTTGTACCTTTAAAAAAAATCAAATAAAGTTTTTTTTTTTTTTTTTGCTTAGTGGTTTTGCATATTTCTGCTTTTACGCTGTTTTCTAAAGTGCCCAAAGAATCTCCCAGCAGTCCTCCAGCATAGATGCAATTCTGAAGGGTGTCTAGTCCTTCCATCACAAATGTATTTGATGGATCACCAGCAGCTTCTTCCTCCTATTCTTGTTTCCTCATTTTCCTTGTAGTAGTAGTAAAGGCATGTGATGCAAGAAAACAAGCATATGAGCTTATTTAGCATCAGGGTAAAAAAAAAAAAAAAAAAAATCACACAACCATTCCCTCTAAACATTTGTCCAGTTCCTCCTTGATTTAATTTAAGTTACCAACTTCCATAACGACAGATGGAAGTTTGTTCCAGCAATCAACTACCCACTGGCTAAAGGTAAATTTCTGCACATCACTACATCTCTTCTACGAATGTGTTTTCCCAATTTGAATTTATGCCCCCTCAGGTTCGTAATCTGAGCAAACAGAAGAATCCCATCAGAATTCAGAGTAAAAAAAGTAAAGTGCAGCCATTATCAACCCACTGCAGGATGGAAGCCTCCTCAACAATTCATGCTGAGGGAAATGGGCCATAATCTGCCACCTGGTCCAGTGCGGGTTGGCAGATCGACCATATTCAGCAGTCAGGGGCTTGAACCCCGGTCTACTCAAAGAGCGTGTGCTACTGCACTCCCACTCCTGCCCACTCGGCTACGGAGGCCATAGAATTCAGAGTACCCAACCCATTCAAGGCCTCATACACCTCAATGAGATCACATTGCAGGTGTCTAGTCTCCAGCTGCTGCAATTTGCAGAACCTAAGCCTCTCTTGGTAAGAGGATTCATTCCTTCATTCCCTTCACCAATCTTGTTGCCCATCTCTGTACATGCTCAAGCAAATCTACATCCTTCCTAAAAGGAGGTCTCCAGACCTGTACACAGTACTCAAGACGTGGCCTGACCATTGCCTTATACAAAGGGATAATAACCTCCTTTTCCCTGCTAGCAAAATTCCTGTATATCATTGACAAAACCCCATGATCTGCTCATGCAGCCTGTCTGCGCTGCTCAGAAAACTTCATATCTGACTGCACAATTACTCCCAGATCTTTTTCATTTTCTGTCACCCTGAGTATAGTACTAGACAGTTGGTACGTTCCTCTGGGGTTACTTCTACCCATATGCAGTACTTTGCATTTGTCAAAGTTAAACTTCAGCTGCCACTTCTCAACCCATCTGCCCAACTTTTTTAGATCCTGTTGCACTGCCATTACTGTCTCATTAAGAACCCTGTCAACCTTTGTGCCATCTGCATACTTGGACATTAAGCCTGATATTCCTTCATCAATATCATTGATAAATATACAAAACAACAGCGGGCGAACACCGAATCCTGGGGGATGCCACTAATAAAATACATTGGTTCATTATTTTACTTTTAAGATAGATTGGAATATTGCTCCTCAGTATGTGAATATATTTCCTGAATGCTATCCATCCAAAATTTATTCTTCTCTTGACTTCCAGCCATTTATCATTATTATTATTACAGCTAATGACTTGTCCCAGATAAGTATATAAATCCACATTTTCAATTATTGCTTCTTTAATGATTATATTCCTTTTTGTGCCATATTTGTTCATCATTACTTTGGTTTTAGCCATATTCATTTTTGGGCCAAAATTCTTACTGACTCTGCATGACTGATTAAGATTTTCCTCTTAATTCTTTGGATCATGGCTTATAATAACAATGTCATCTGCAAATCGTAAATGGGTTAGCTACTCTCCTTTTTACAATGACCCCTTTCTGCGACCAGTCTAATCTTCTAAAACATTCCTCATGTGCAGCAGTAAACAATTTCGGAGATATTGTCTCTCCTTGTCGAACTCCTTTCTCAATTTTAAATTTGCTACTGGCTTTTTCTAGTCTAATAAAGGTGGTAGCATTCTCATATATTTTCTTTAAAATCATAATATATGGGGTATCTATGCCTTGTCTTTCCAGTGCCCGAAGCATTGCCTTATGTTGTATGGAGTCAAATGCCTTTTCATAATCCACAAATGCCAGGCATAATGGTGTTTTATATTCGTTTGCTTTCTCCGTTAGATGATATTATGTGAAGGTGATCCCTATTTGAGAATCCTCTCCTAAAATCAGCTTGCTCTTTTGGTTGAGTCTCATCAAGTATTCTTTCTAATCTGTTAGTAATGACCCTTGTGAACAATTTGTAGATATGGGATAACAAGCTAATTGAGCTATAATTTCCAATTTCTGATTTATCTCCTTTCCTACTTTTCTATTGCATTTTGTGAAGAGTCTTGCCAGTTTCTGTGTCATGTCTCTTCCTCCTAATTTTAACAACTCTATAGGAACTACATTTTCCTCTGGGGCTTTCTGATTCTTCATTTTCTTCAACACATGTTCTACCTCATCAGGAAGGATATTGGGTATGTCGTATGTGTTACTCATTTGTGATCCGCATTCCCTCGCTCCTTGTATAATTCTCTATAGTAGTATTCTGCTATTTATAAGTACACCATCGCTATTCTTCAGTTTCAGTATCATTTGTCTTTCTGTATTACTGCTCATGCCTGCTGATTTAAGTCCTTTGTTTTCCCTTAATGCTTGTTCTACTTTTCTTGTGTTAAATCTTATGTCCTCTCTGAGTCTCTTTCTAATGGCTTTGCATTAGAAATCTGGGTTAAAAACAGAAGAATTTAAAATGTAATTGACCTGTAGGAAAACAATTAGCTAGTATGCTCATAAAAGTAAACGTGCATACACTGGAAAATGTAGCATGAATGTTTTGTTGAATGTAATCGCTGTGTAAGTGAAATGTAAATAAAATATATTTTCAAAAAACACAACTATTTAATTAACTGTTTAAAAATGTGATAAAAAATATGAAATTTGACTCAACTTGGATGTTCAAAACAGCTTTATATTCAAATAAATGTTACGGAGTTAACTGGACAAATTTGTAATAGAAACATGAGAAACAATTTGCAATATTTACCTTTTATGCAAATAAGTGTTATATGCAGTTAAATGTCTTCTCACAATATAACCCTATCACCTTCTGCCTAAAACCAAACTAACTCCACATATAACTGTTTTGCTCAGAACTACATAATACATTGGCAAGTTCATGTTACACACAATCTGAACAATCCAAGAGATGGGGGGGGGGGGCACTGGTAATCAACTCTCACATACCCTCTAATCCAATCCCACTAAAAACAAACCTTCAGTTGCAGTGCAAGTCAACATTAACTTTGATTTAACTGTAGTCTTATTATACTTGCTATGCTGATTTAGAAGAATTAGTGGTACAACTTTTCAACCCTGCTATCCTTCGGGACCTGAACATTCACCATCTGCTGTGGGGAAATCTAAATCTGGACAAACTATTGAAAAATTACTTGCCCAACACCACCCGATAATTATAACCCTCAATAATGGAGCACATACTTATATACATCTTCTTACAGGATCTACTTCAGCTATTGATGTTTTTCTATGCTCAGCAACCATATATCCTTTATTTGGAGGATGGACTATGCAAGCAATTCATCGGGTAGTGACCATTAGCCAGTGGTATGCCACATTGATATCAGCATTCCCCATTTTTCTAACTGAATTGCCAAATGTAACTTTTCCAAAGCTGAATGGGATGTCTACAGGCATCTAGCAGTACTGGTAAAAAAGCAGGTCCATCAAACGTCCATAAGCTTGGAAGTGGAATACATATGTAACAAAATACTGCAGGCAGCAGTCCAAGCGATTCCAAAACAATCCACAAAAATATCAGCAGGTTCAAAGATGTGGTAGAATATTGAATGCAGTGCAGCTAAGAAAAGAGAACAGAGAATGGAACAACATCAGGAGGTTCCCAACTAAAAGCAACTACAAAACTCATCCACTTTAAACAGGTTCAGGCAAAAGCAAAACCTATTAATCAGACCAGAAAAAAGGAGTCATGGAAGCAGTTTGCTTCGACAATTACAAGAATCACAAAAATGTGAATGATATGGATCAAAATACAACAAATTACACATAATACTTGTGTATGAACCTTCCCATGCTTACTATTAATGGTTGTGATGATAGAAAACCAGAGGAGATTGCAAATACTTTGAGAAAATTATTCATGGAAATTTCAGCTATGATATCTTACTCGCCCTATTTTTAGGCACACAGAGTATAAACTGAAAAACATTGGATCAATTTTGAATCAGCATCTGGTGCTGCATACAGTGTCTCCTTCACAGTTATGAAATTGCACTGTGCTCTAGCCTCCACCAACCTCAGTGCAGTAGAACCAGATGGAATACATTATGTCATGATAGAACAACTTATTGAACCAGCCCTTAAGCCACTATTATTTTTTTACAACAGAATATTCAAAGAAAACACAACACCTTCCTGGACAAATGGCATCATTCTTATTATTTGGCATTTCTAAAACTATAAAGAGATCCTACAAATTTGCAACATTAGTGACCTATTGCACTCACTAGCTGTATGAGTGAGGTCATGGAAAAAATTATCAGTGCCTGGCTAAAGTGGTTTCTACTTCAAAATTACCTCCTAAACTCAGTGCAAGGTGGCTCTTGTGAAGGCAGATCCACTCTTGACCTTTTGAATAGGACAGAAATATTTGTGACACCTTTATATGAAAAGGACATCTTTCTATGATTCCCTTTGACATAGAAAAAGTTTTTGACATAGCTTGAAGATAGGGTATAATGCAGAATCTATACAATCCGGGATTATGCAGACATCTTCCACAGTTTATCAGAAACATCCTACATCACTGCTCATTTCAGAGTTAACAACCATTTATTTTACAAATTTATCCAGAAAGTTGAAGTCCCAAAATGCTCAATGCCACTCTATTTAACATAATAATGAATTCAGTAACACAGGACCTACTACAGACAGTATTCAATATCCTGTACTTCAGTATCTCCTGCTATTCCCCTAATATATAAATGGTGGAAACATAGTTGCAAGGTGCTGTCAACAGAATAGTTAAACAGTCTCAATGCAATGGTTTTTGCCTCTCACCCCAAAAGATTCTTGGGATATACTCATGTAGGAAGTGTAACCTACATCCAGGCCTGGAACTTTGATTAGAATAACAAAATCATCCCAATGGATTTTAGTGTCCACTTTCTTAGTGTGGTATTTGATTAAAAACTTACCTTCCTTCAAAGTATAAAATCATTCTGGATTACTTGTTTTAAAAAGCTAAACATTTTAAGAGTGCTATCTGGCACAACATGGGGAACCGACTGTTATACACTACTACATTTGTGCCAGGTTCTTTAAGTTGGCTTGATCCTGTACACCACATTTTTCTCTTTCTTGCACTAGGGGCATATCGTACACCACCAGTTCAGAGCCTATCTGGCAAAGCCGTTGAAACCATCTATACAGGCAAATGATTTTGTTAAACTATGTAGAAAAACTCAGAGCAACTAAACCACTTGACTTTTCTCTCTCAAAGGGAAAAATCTTTACAGAGCTTACCTATCTACAAATATCAATAGGGATACAACTTTGCCCATTGCTCACTGACTGGCAACTTGACTTTGGTAAGATGCAACCTTTTTCTGCCTCTCTTACAATTCCACTTTGGATGTATCATATACTGCTGTGTTCCCTTTCATTCACAACATGGGGAAAACACACCTTATGCCAACAGAACATATTGAAAATTCATGCTGTGTTGAGAACTCAGCATGCACAATAGACACCAATTTACATGGATGGATCTATCGTTTTTCTTTGAATTTATTCAAACCATCCACTTCCACAACAACAACAACAGATGGAAGTTTGTTCTGATCAACTACTTGCTGGCTGAAGGCAAACTTCCACACATCTATCCTGCAACTATCCATCCTCAACTTTAAATTATGTCCCCTCATGTGTATAGTCTGAGCAAGAGGAAGAATGCCATCAATATTTAGCTTAGTCAAACCATTCAAAGCCTCAAACACCTCAATCACTTTCCCCCTGAAGGGCAGACTGGGCTAGCCGGGTGGGTAAAGTACCTGCCTAGCAACCCAAAGGTCGCGGGTTCCAATGCCTCCTCGGGCTTGGATCAAAAGTACTGCAAAAACCTTGGGAGGTGCATTATGGCCACAGAAGCCGATGCGCCAACAACTACCAAAAAAAAAAAAAAAAAACCCCCCGAAGGTCCCTAGTCTCCAGACACTGCAATTGGTAGAACTGAAGCCTTTCTTGGTGAGAGTGTCACTTTGTTACCTTTGTAAATCTGGTTGCTCTTCTCTGAATCCATTCCAGCAGATCCTTCCTAAAGTAAGTTCTCAGGACCTGTATACAACACTCAATATGAAGCCTAACCATGGCCTTGTATAAAGGGGATAATTGCCTCCTTTATCCCTGATAGCAAAGTTTCTGTATATTATTGGCAAAAACCCCATGAGCTGTCCTGGCAGCCTGTCTCCACGCTCAGAGAATTTCATATCTGACTGTACAACTACTTCCAGGTCTTTTCTTTTCATTTTCCACTACCCTGAGTGTAGTATCTGAGTTGGTATGGTAATCTGGAACTAGTGCTACCCATGTGCAGTACCTTGCATTTGTCAATGTTAAACTTTAACTGCCATTTCCCAACCTAATTTTTTCTTAAGTGTTGTAGTAGTTCATCCTTTTTGCTATCATTAATCACCCTGCCAACCTTTGTATTATCTGCAAACTTAGACATTAAGCTTGATATACCATTATTAATAATTATAGAAAACAGCAGTGAGCTCAGCACTGAACCCTGGGGACTCCACAAATAACATAAATTAATAATTTAATATATAATAAAGAAGAACGTACATGCAGAAGAAAGTACATTATTTGATATCATAAAGACCATGATTGGTAACAAACTGATCAGAAATGCTGTTAGATATTATAATAATATTTATTTAATTGCAATAGCTACAAAAAAATTTACTTTTTTGGCTTTAACATTGGAAAAATTTTGAATTTAATTATTATAGTCTAGCTTGCTAGAAATATCCTTCTCTTTCAAATTTATTGCTAATCTATAATTCTCTCTTGGATATCGTATATCTCAAATAATTGGTTATTATTATTAATTTTGAAAAGTTGCGTTCTCTGGAAGTTACTGAACGAAACTGGGTTAAAAGAATTTTAGTGCCTATTGCTATATATAGGAACTGACAAAATTTTATGTTATAAATAATTAAGCACTTTTAAAGGAGATGTTATATAGGAGGAACTGAAATATCTTTTAAGTTCAGAAATCTGTACCATCAGTATCTATGTTGATCACCATCCATTAGCACTGTTTGAAGATCCCTACAATGTTTTCTCCAAAATTTTCAGTACAAAGATATTTTTTTAATTTGTTGAATTTATTTAAAAATATCACAACATCCTTCCAATTATGGGAAAATGTAAAATCTGGTGTTTCATAATCTGGAATACTCTAAATTCTGGTACATATTACAAATATTTTTACAATCCAGCAATGTTAAGAAAGCAATTATAAACTCATATTTATGATTGCATTTGTCTTTAAGAAACTGCAAGAAAGGGTGACATTTCCTCTTTTAATGCTACTGCTTATTTCATAAACTTTGTAAATTAGAACACTCTGCTCTTGTAAATTACAACTATGTGGCTGGTTATATAGTGCTTCCATATGCTGATCGACCTAGTTTGACATCCCTTTATAACTGCCAAAGAGAGATAGAAAATGCCTAGTATGGATACAGCTGGGAAATTGTATGCTTTGTTAAATCTTATGCAATATAACAAAAATAATTTTTAAAAACTTTTTTTTTATAAAAATTAGCTACTGTGATTATGAAAATTTAGTTTTAAAGTAGTGATTAATATTATTGCCTAGAAAAAAGAAACGTTCATTTAGAAACATTCCATGTCACAAATTTACCAGAACTTAAGATTATGAAATTAAGAGGGGAGGGGTGTGAATACTTGTGTTATGATTAGATAGTATGAACCAGAGCTGTAATGCTCAATACGTTCTACGTTGATATAAATATTTGTAAAATAATAAGAGAAGTTTACCCCAATATAGTACGTAGAACACTTCCATATGATACTCTCCAGAAATTAAAATGAAAAAAATCGAAAAAATCGATTTTTTTCGTTTTAATTTCTGGAGAGTATCATATGGAAGTGTTCTACGTACTATATTGAGGTAAACTTCTCTTATTATTTTACAAATTATGTTATGATTATATTTTAATGTTGTGGAGCTGAGGGTTGCATTGACTTGGGGGGGTAAATGATATTCAAAACTGCTTACACTGTAAGCATTTTAAGATGAGGAGAGATTTCCCACCCCATCTCCCCGACACTACAAAAAAGGTTAGAGAATTGTTAAGAAGTGTTACAGAATTTCACATTGATTTTAATGAGTTAATTAATATATTTCAAAAAAATTCTTATCTCTTAAATTAAATTTTTTTTCAAAAAAACCACTTTATACTTGGTTAATTTTAAAATTAAACTGAAATTCCTGTACTTATTTGTACAAAGTGTATGAAAATTTAATTGCTTGAAAATATAAGCATGTATTTTCATGCATTTAAAAAATTTAAGAAATGTGAGAGTTAAAAAATCAGTTTTAATATTTCTATACTATACAGGGTGTCTCAAAAATATTGGTACAAACATTTAGGGGAGGTAGGTAACATCTAAAGAAATGTGAATCATATAGGAACCCATAACTGGAAACGTCACGGGAAAGTAGTAGCAGAGGCACAAGAAGCAGAAATGACACAAGACAGTAATTAGTGGCAAACATTTATTTGACATAATATTAACAATGGAGTAAGAGATGGATGCATGCGTGACACTGACACAGCATGGATTGGTGGACACGGTTGAACACACACCTGGAGTTTCTTTGACAGTAGCAGCAGCGAAGAAGAGCCTCACCATGAGATCCATTTCCATCTCCACAGGCGATTCATACACGATAGATTTGAGGCCCCCCCCACAGAAAGAAATCAAGGCTCGATAAATCAGGTGAGCGTGGGGGCCAGGCAACAGGTCCACCATGGCCAATCCATCGACGCCCAAAACACTTGTTCAAATGGTCACGAACGCACCTTCCATAATGGTCAGGCGCCCCGTCATGTCGAAACCATATGTTGCGTTTCACATTTGCTAGAACATCAAGTAACCCTGGTAGAACTTGTTCAAGAAGGATCCGATATTTAGCGGAGTTCATGCGGGATGGTAACAGGTATGGGTCGACTAAGCAGTCACCGACCATATCCACCCACACATTTATTGCGAAGTGATGCTGTGCCGCATGGGGGGGCGCACACCATGTGGATTGTTGTGAGCCCACACATGAGCATTGTGCTGATTGAATAAGCCTCATCTGTGACCAAAACATAGGGTGGATAATTCAAGTCTTGAACACTTTCTTGGAGAAACCACTGCGCAAAAGCTACACATGCAGGATGATCTTGGGAGAGCAGTAACTGAACCCTTTGGAGATGAAAGGGGTGTAAGGAATTGTCGTGCTAGATATGCTGTACATTGCATTGAGATACTCCAAAGGCAGAGGCAATAGCACGTGTGCTGGTAGTATTCAGGACGGCATTCAACACACATTCTTCCCTGGCGGGAGTTCGCATTGAACGTGGTCTGCCCGCACTACTCCTGTTACCTCTAAATGACCCATAATCGCACAAATTTTGATGCACACGTGCAAACAAACGGTGGTCTGGTACATGTCTGTCTGGGAAGTTTTCTCCATAAAGTCATTGAGCGACTCATCCATTGCCCTCTGCTAATCCATGCACTAGGTGCATGTCTGCCAGCTCACAGTTTGTATATCAATGCATGCTCTTCATGTGGCGACTACTGCTTGAATGAGTAAACCAGAAATTTTGTCTCTCGCGAACTGATGAACAGCACCGTGTACCGACTTACGGTGACGTTTCCATTATGGGTTCCTATGCGATTCACATTCCTTTAGATGTTACCTACCTCCCCTAAACGTTTGTACCAATATTTTTGAGACACCCTGTATATATATATATATCTTAAACATAATAGACTATGCTAATTATGTGTCTTGATGCAGGTAATTGACACCTACTAACTACTTGTAGTGTTTATCACTTCTTGGAATTACAATGAGTATATAGAGAATAATGAAATATATAGAAACAGAATAGAGAATAATGCAAAAAGGATAGCGACATCAGTTATTAACTTGCACCTCAGTATTGAATTATAAATGATATTTATCAGAATTTCATTTTTCCCCCCTCCACATAGAACGGCTACCTCACAGGCCCATTATCAGGGATGGCTATCCAGCTAATCAGACAGTTTATATTGGACAAAAAGCCAAATTTGAATGCCGCTTTATTAGTGATCTGCAGCCACATATGAAGTGGTTGAAACATTATGAAGTAAACGGATCATATCAGGACAGCTCAGGAATGCCCTATGTTGAAACTGTAGAGGTATAGTAACATATTCCTATGTCTTTCTTATTTTCCATATAAATATGAAAATAGCCTTGGTCACATTTTGACAGTTGTTAGCTAATATACTCATAGAAAACTTTGCTGTTAATGTCCTGGAGCCATGTGTTTGTTGATGTCACTCAAGATATGATTGGATGGTCTGTTGATATGATACTCTATGATATGATTGGATGGTCTGTTGGTATGATACTGTGTGATATGATTGGATGGTCTGTTGGTATGATACTGTGTGATATGATTGGATGGTCTGTTGATATGATTGAATGGTCTATTGATAATTAACAGATACTTGCATGACACGTGTCTCTCACTGAATGCTCCTAATTGTGACTGACAGTAACTTTATTCTGCTTACTGATGGAATTCTTAATTCCACATTTTCTCTACTGACTGCCTGCTGTTTTTTAATAATATTAACCTAACATAGTTTCACTATGTTAGGTTAATATTAAACTTGATCAATAGCTGTGAATCAAATCGTAGAGGTATAGTGACAATTGAATATTTATACAGTTTGATTGATCGCTATCAGTCATGATTAAGTGCAACTGATAAGAGATACATCATGCAGTTTGATTATTATCAGTGGACCATTCAGTGATATCATAGTGTGAATTTTATTGGAATTAGCAAATATACCACTTCTGAATGTTGCTGCAGTTTCCTATGGGTGCGTTAACCAACAATGCCTGCATTTCTTAATTTACTTAAGGCATGATGATAACTTTAGCAAAATTTTCATTCAAGTGTGATTAAAATTTTGCATAAAGATTTAGATCACATCTGAGAGCTTTGTTCAAAATAGCTACTGTAAGCCTTTATAATTCATATGTGAAAAGAGTAGCCATTATTTACACACCATCTAAGGTAATATACATTGTACTTTATAAACTCTTCTATATTCTCCAGCCAAACTCTCAACAATAAAGAAGCAACTGTGTTATGGATCAAAATTTACTTTAATGTGGGATTAAAAATACATGTAAATTTAAAGATAGCATTAATGATAAAAATAGGAGGAAAATATTTACACAGTGAAGATATAAATATACATGGAGACTAAAATCATAAAAGCAAAACTAAAATGGAGCATTTGTTAGTTGTATGTAGTGTTAATCACCATTACATGTTTACGTTTGGATAGTTCTTAAATAGACAATAAAACCAGTAATTTAGCCAGATATTCTGGGAGCAAGTGATAGCTAGTGCATGTGAATTAGTAGACCAGCTAATTAGCTTGCGAATGTCTATTCACTCAATCAACAATGTTGTTATGTAGCTGTGCTTCCCCCCTCCCATGCAGTCCGATGTTGCATGTCTTTTTTCGGTAATGTTTTCGGATCATTGTGGACTCCTAACCTATTAATAGTAGTCTGGTATTGTAGAGTTACAATTATTCAAGCTAATAGCAGCAATGCTGATTATTTTAAATCAATTGAGTGATTGAAACCATAATACATGGGTTTAAGGCATTTTATATCTGAAATGCAAGGCCTAATATTGGTATTTATTATTATAATAGTGATTTATATTTTTAATTATATATTAAGATAAATTTAGAATGTTAACATTGTTTCACTTCTTTATTTGTGATAGTTTGGTCAGAGAACGGAAAATTTAGAGAATTTATAATGTAATAGAGTATTAATGGTTTTCAAAGATAGAAGTAGGAAAGTTAGCATTGTTGGTGCTGCTCATAATAGTTGTTAATTTATTCTTTAGTTTGTGTTCATTATTTCCATACAGTTATTATTTAACAGTTTAAAAATTTATCAACAAATAATATAACTGTTCTATTCAGTAATTAAATAACTGTAATTACTGAATCCCTACCTACAAAACTGATAGTTTTGTAGGGATTCAGTAATTTCAGTAATATGCTAATAATCATTTTAAACCTATTCAGAACAAAAAAGCAGTATGCAAAAAAATATACAGAAATATAGTGTTTTTTTTTTTATTTATTTATTATTATTTTTTTATTCATTAGATATTCTAATGTGTTCCCAATAGAGTATTGGTGTAACGGGGTAAACAAATCATGATAAAACATATTTCCCCCACACATGATGAAACTTTACTACTTTACTTTACATGCTGGCATACTCATGTCAATGACATCTTCTTTGGATGTCATTAAATTATTAGATGGGGAAGGGGGCGAAATAAATACTGGGTGCAGAAAAACTGCACCTCAGTGGGCATTTTGTGTTCTCCTAGCTGACTATTGAATTATGGAATAGCCTATCCCTGTGTGTGTGTGTGTGTGTGTGTGTGTGTGTGTGTGTGTGTGTGTGTGTGTGTGTGTGTGTGTGTGTGTTTTCTTGGTGCTAGAAAAAGCTGTTACTTAACTGCATTGGTTACACTGGCCTCTGAAGATGACAAGGAGGGAGAGAGTATTTGATGGCAGAAGAGATGAAATAGTATTTGCTGATGCCCCCATTGCTTTTGATATATGTGGAATTCAAGAGGGCCTTGTAGGAATATTAAATTCGTCCTTTCGATTTGGAATGGCACTGCTCCCAAAATTTCAAGTTAAATGCAGCATCACCCTTCATGTTGCTTCTATGTCAACTTCCACTGTATAGGACAGTGGAAGTTGACTTTGTTTGGCTTGTTCTTCCAGGAGCATTTGTTATTTTCTGTAGGATGGGTCTCGTTCAATGGCAAGATTGTGCAAGGCTCAAGGGGTAGAATTTTTCTCAGCCTGGTCTGTGCTTGTTAACAGGAGAGACTGCTTCTACAGGGATGGGATACACTTAAATAGAAAGGGTGCAAGAATATTTGCTGATGCTATCGAGGCAGAGTTAGGTGGGTCAGAAAACTGCTAGCTTGTGGGGGATACACGGACTAATAGATTAACAGTAGCCGCTGGCAGAGGTAAAAGTGATTCTTGCACTACTTCTATTGAAATGCAATTGAGCAGCAGCCTGGAAAGCAAGGCAATGGGAATTTCCAGGGCTGCTGGGAGTCATAATGGAACAAGTAAATGCATGGGCTGTGTTAGGATAACTAAGAAGTAGAAACAGGTGGATGTATATTTGCATGTACACCAATGCTAGGAGTATAGTTAATAAATTCGATGAGCTTGAAGTGCTAGTCAAGACATCAAAGGCAGATATTGTTGGGATATCAGAGAGATGGTGTCACACAGACATAAGCAGTGCAGAACTGGAATTTGGGGAGTACAATGTGTACAGAAAGGATAGACAGGAAGGGAGGAGGGGTTATGCTGTTAGTTAAGAAACACACAAAATCTAAGGAAGTGCATCCAATTAATGTGGGTCGACAATGCAACGTTGAATCTGTTTTGTGTGACATAAGCACTGGGAAAGGAAAAATGAGAGTAGGTGTGTGTTATAGGCCTAATGAATGCGATGAGTATAATGAGAAATTGTGCAGAGAAATAGTGGGCCAGTAAATCAGAGAGTCTTATATGGGGGATTTTAATTTCCCAGATATTGACTGGAATTTGTGGGTTGGTCACTCACACACTAGCAAGGCTTTTGTGGATTTATTGGATGATTGTTTTCTATATCAGCATGTTCGGGAGGCAACTAGAGGGAGTAATACTCTTGATCTGATTAACAGTAGTGATTCTTCATGCATTAAGAATCTGTAGATAAAGGAACCACTAGGTGGCAGTGATCACAGTGTGCTGAAGTGGGATTTACTCAAAGAGGTAACTACCATCAAGGGAAAAGGGAAGGGTTTTTGCTTTCGTAAAGGTGACTACGGTGGTCTGAGACAATATTTAAATTCTATATGGTGGGACCAACTGATGTTACCAACAGCAAATTCAAAATGGGAAGCATTCAAAGAATTAATCTTGGAAGCTAGTAGGCTTTTCATACCAACAAAGAAATATTGTTCAAGGTTTAGGCCTAAATGGTAGATGGCTCTCTGTCTTCTAACTTCTCCACTAATGCTGGTGTCCCCCAAGGTTCAGTTCTTTCCCCCACTCTTTTCCTCTTGTATATCAATGACCTTCTTCCATTGACTGGAAATCCTATCCATAGTTTTGCCAATGATAGCACATTGCATTCAACTTTCCATTTTGAGAAACCTTGTCCTGCTCAATCAGCTTCAACTTCTCGAAAATCTGCTACCAATTCCTTAAATGCCGATCTTCAGGTAATTCTCCAGTGGGGCAAAGACAACTTAGTTGATTTCAACCCTTCTAAAACTCAGTCTTGTCTTATATCTTGCAAAAAGGATTCTTCTACTCCTATGCTTATCTTTTTACACTTTAGTGACACTCCGATTTCTAGGCAAAATGATATATCTCTTTTGGGGATTACCCTGACTTCTAATCTCTCTTGGCACAAGCACATTACAAATATTGCTTCCTCTGCATCTAAAAAACTTGGTTTTCTCTTTCACTCTCGGCGTTACTTTTCTTCCAAACAGCTGCTCACTCTGTATAAATCGCAAATTCGCCCTGCCATGGAATATTGTTCCCATATCTGGGGTGGTGCCCCCAAAACCTCTCTCCGGCTTCTTGATTCCATTCAGAAGAGGGCAGTTAGGTTAATTAATGATTCATCTCTAACAGAGTCTCTCCACTTGCTTTCTCATAGACGCACTGTTTCTGCTGCATGCCTCTTCTACAGATACTTCCATGGGCACTGTTCTTCTGAATTGGCTTCTATAATTCCTGCTCTCTCTTTCAAAACAGTCCGAACACGTGCCGCCACCAGCCAACATCCATTTACTGGTCAACTTCAAACCCACAGAACCAACTTTTCATCTTCCTCATTTATTCATTCAACTGCTGTTTTCTGGAACAACCTTCCTTCATACGTATTTCCTGAAAATTACAATCTACAGAAGTTCAAGTCCAATGTCAACAAATATCTTCTTTTGTCTTCTTAACCTCAAACCCAAGCATGGTACTAAGTACTATAGGTTCTAATACCTCTCGTGTTTGGGGTTCACATAAAAAAAAAAAAAAAAAAAAAAATGGATGTCAGATGAACTAATTAAACATGTGACAGAGAAGAAAAATGCATGGGATACATATAAATTAACATGTGACACAGAAGCCTATGATAGATATAAGCTGGTCTGTAACCAAGTTACAAAGGAGGTTAGGCAGGCGAAAGCAGATTACGAAAAATCTTTGGAAAAGGATGCAAAGAAAAACAACAGAGTTCACTTATGTAAACTCTAGAAGGAAGGGGATGAATCAGATTGGTCCACTTGATATCAATGGTTCAACTGTTGATGATCCTGCTCAGGAAGCTAACAAACTAAATGAATATTTTGCATTGACATTCACACATGAGGAGTTATTCAGCGAAGGGAATGCCAGAGGTGTATTCAACTCTGGCAGTAAGCTAGATAATCTTGTAATAACTGAGAGGAAAGTGGAGGAGAAATTGTTGAAGATAAACACAAGAAAGGCACCTGGGGTGGATGGGATCTATCCAGTTATATTAAAGGAGGCAGCAAAGGAAGTAAGCAGACCCTTAGCCATAATTATGAGCACTTCCTTGGACTCAGGGGAGGTACCCATAGACTGGAGATGTGCAAATATGACCCCAATTCACAAAGGAGGATCAAAGGGCTACACAAGTAATTATAGACCTGTTAGTTTAACTTCTGTTGCAGGAAAATTAATGGAGGAACTGGTCAAAGAAGCACTGCAGGATCATCTAGACAAGACTTTGGTTATAGCTCAGACACAGCATGGTTTTGTTAAGGGAAAGTCTTGCCAGACCAATTTGATTCGATACTATGATGTGGTCACAAAGGAACTGGATGCAGGGAATAACTTTGATTTCATATATTTGGATCTTTGATACTGTTGCACATGGAAGACTGCTGATCAAATTGGAACAGTGTGGCATTGGAGGCAAATTGCTGCTATGGATAAAGGGATGGTTGGGTGGGAGAAGACAGAGAGTGGTAATCAATGGACACTGCTCATCGTGGACTAATGTTATTAGTGGAGTCTCTCAGGGTTCAGTGTTGTGTCCATTGTTAATATAATTTTAAGTATTTTTCACCAAATGTATGTTGAAATGACAAAATAAAATGAAAGCCAAAATTTTGATAACTTTGTAATTAAGCTTACAATAAATTACTATTTACAACATAAAACAATAAAATATACCAGGTTAAAAGCGATAAAATATTTGAAGCTTTCGAAGGCTCCGCCTTCTTTCTCAACATTACGCTTTTTACTTTACAGTGCAACTTTAAATACTCGCAGATTCACAGCACGTGCACTGTTCTTGTGCATGTCGGAACCGGAAGTGGCTCGGGAGCACTTCAGGTGGAATCATTCATCCCCTCTAAGGATCACTGCCTTAAAGAGGGGATGGATACGCATACCCCTGTCTCTATTAATATTGTTCTTAATGGAACTAATCCGCATGCTCTCGAGCCACTTGCGGTCCCAAAACCTATGCGCCCTGTCAATGATAACTCCTTCGTCCGGGGAGATATGGTGCTGCCATCGAATCACGTGACATGTGCCTTCAATCTGCGGGTATTTAAAGTTCCACTGTAAAGTAAAAAGCGTACTGTTGAGAAAGAAGGCTGAGCCTTCGAAAGCTTCAGATATTTTATCACTTTTAACCTGTATATTTTTTTGTATTTTATTTGTTTTACAGATATTTTATCGCTTTTAACCTGTTATTTTAATTGTTTTATACTGTAAATAGTAATTTATTGTATGCTTAATTATAAAGTTATCAATATTTTGGCTTTCGTTTTATTTTGTCATTTCAACATACGGTTGGTGAAAAATACTTAAAATTATATTATGAATTTACCCAACCCCAGAGGCCTATTTGGAGAATGGGTCCATTGTTGTTTTCTGTATTTATAAATGATACTGATGATGGTATATCAAGCTTAATGTCCAAGTTTGCAGACGATACGAAGGTTGACAGGGTTGCTAAGGACACTGACAGTACGTTGCTGCAAAAGGATCTAGAAAAGTTGAGCAGATGGGCTTGAGAGGTGCAAATGAAGTTTAACATTGACAAATGTAAAGTACTACATATGGGAAGCAGTAACCCCAGAGTAACGTATCAACTCTGTGGTACTACACTGACAGTGGTAGAGAGGATCTGGGGGTAATTGTGCAGGCAGATATGTAGTTTTCTGAGCAGTGCAGACAGTCTGCAAGAGTAGCTCATGGTGTCTTGTCAATGATATACTGGAATTTTTCTAGCAGGGATGAGGAGGTGATTATCCCCTTGTATAAGGCAATGGTGAGGCCACACCTTGAGTACTGTATACAGGTTTGTTAGGTGTTGTTTGAGCTTCCTGTTCCCTGAAATCTGATTTTTATATGTTGTATCTTATTGCTATCTGGGAGAATTTGTCTACCCATCTAGGATGATGATATCATCCAGTGTGCATTGACCAGTATATCCATAGAAGTATAAGTTACTAGAGTTCAAGCAGAGATTATTTGCTGCTGTGTTACATGCAAAATAGCATTCTGCATAAAATGCAGATAATATTAGGTTACCATTATGTAGTACCATTGGTGCGTTAATAAATTTAGGAAAAAAAATTCCATTGAAATACTTTTCTGTTACATTTCCCTGTATGGCATTGTATGTGATAGTGCAGAAAATTTATAAAGGATAATTTTTGTAATGAAATTTGTAATCAAATAAGTAGATGATCAGTTAAACTTTATAAAGGCTATAGGTATTGGATTTCAGGATCATCAAGTTTTTTTTTGTTTGCTACTATTTCAGGCTTTACCCTTTTACCTGTTAGAGATTTTGACAAATTTGCAAATCGTGACCTTACTGTTTGCTGCTCTTGTGTATCTTTTGTTTTTATGTGCATCTTTTGTTTGTATGTGAATCTTTGGTCTGCACCTGTTAACACATTTTACTTTTCAAGTATACATTAAAAAAAAAAAAAAAAAAAACCATAATAGAATTTCTCTTGACATTTGGTGTGGCAAACCTTTTGACACTCAAATTGAATATCAGTTTTTATTTACAATTATTCAGGAACTCCATATTGCTTCTTTACTTATATAAACTGTAGAAGGAATAGGATGAATCAGATTAGTCCACTTGATGTTCTAATAGAGAGCTAAATGATTTTGTAATAACTGAGAGCAGAGCGAAGGAGAAATTGTTGAAGTTAAACATAAGAAAAGCACCTGGGGTGGATGAGATCTACCCAGTTATATTAAAGGAGGTAGGAAAGGAAGTAAGCAAACCCTTAGCCATAATTATGAGAGCATCCTTGGATTCAGGAGAGGTTCCCATGGACCGGAAATATGCAAATGTATCCTCAATTCACAAATGGGGAATCAAAGGGTGACATGAGTAATTATAGACCCATTAGTTTAACTTCTGTTTGGGGGAAAATAATGGAGTCACCATTTAAAGAAAGCATTGCAAGATCATCTACACAAGACTGCAGTTATAGTTTAGACAGTATGGGTTTGTTAAGAGGAGATCTTGTTTGCCCAAGTTGATTGGATATTATGATGTGTCACCAAAGGAACTGGATGCAAAACATAATTTCAATTTGTATACTTGGATTTCAGGAATGCTTTTGATACTGTTGCACATGGAAGAATGTACAAATTGGAATGGTATGGTATTAAGGGCAATTTGCTGCTATGGATAAAGGGATGGTTGAGTGGAAGAAGGCATGGAATGGTAATCAATGGACATTGCCCTTCGTGTGCTAATGTTATAAGTGGAGTCTACTAGGGTGCAGTGTTGGCCCATTGTTGTTTTCTATATTTATCAGTGATTTGTTAATGACAGTAGTGACAGTACGCTACGAAACAGGATCTAGAAAAGTTGGGTAGATCGGCTGAGAGGTGGTAACTGAAGTTGAATATTGACAAATGCAAAGTGCTGCATATGGGTAGCAGTGTGGGAAAAAGTTGCCTGTGGGAAAAAGGACCTGATATTATCCAGAGCACAATTTCTCCCCCTGCCATACCATAATTGCAGAAAAATAATCTGTCAGAAGTGTGCTTTCGATAAGATGAAGCTGCTACTTTTTTGTAGCGGCTCCATATGGTAGAGATGCTGGTACATTTTTGTAGCTTCACAGATACATTTTGAATCTTGATGGGCAGTCCATGTGTTTTCTAAGCTGAATAGTATTACTATCTTTTTGTGAATAGCAGTATGTTGCTGTATCAACTAGTGGTGTGCATAATCCAGTTATTTCCATAATCAAATGATTAGTAATCATGTGATTTCAATGATTGAAATATTTTTTCAAAATTATTTTTATTTAATGATTAAATATAATTTAATAATAATAATTTAATTTAATTATTTTAAATGATAATTTTGTGGTATGATTTAATCCTGACATATATTTAATTTAATCACATCATGTAATTTAAGATCCATGTATGTAGATAAGCTTCGAAATATATAATAATAAGTTGTGTACCATTATGCCTGTTGTGTGATGTCAGAGAAAATAACTGTGTTATGAACTGTTTGTTCTTCATATAAAAAAAGAAGAAGAAAAGGAAGTGGAAATCAAAGTTAGCTTGTCTGTTATTTGCTATTTTTATGGTAATTATTGACTTATTTGTTCATTTTTTAAACAGTTTTTCAGTAATCTGAAGCATATTGTTGCCTGTTTGGCACATCTGTGTCAGTCATTTTACAATGACTGACACAGATTTGAACACTAGCTGTCGCATTTCACTAGTAGTAGTAGCTGAAGAGTTACAAGATGAAAAACTTAACATAATAAGTGGACATTAAAATTTGTTGAATCAATAATTTAAAGTTTTAAGCATAGCTAAATGCAAATAATTGCAACCTGCTGCTCATTTCTATTGAAATGAGCAGCAGCCTGGAAAGCAAGGTACTGGGGATTTCCAGGACTGCTGAGATGAATTTGAGGTGCTGGTCAAGACATCAAAGGCAGATATTGTTGGGATATCAGAAACGTGTCACATAGATATAAGGAAAGCAGAATTGGAAGTCAAAGAGTACAATGTACACAGAAAGGATAGACAGAATAGGAAGGGAGGAGAGGTTATGCTGTTATTTAGTTAAGAAACACATAAAATCTAAGGAAGTGCATCCAGCTTACATGAGTGGACAATTAGATAGTATGAATCAGAGCTGTAATACTCAACACGTTCTACGTTGATATTAATATTTGTAAAATAATAAGAGGAGTTTACCTCAATATAGTATGTAGAACACTTCCGTATGATACTCTCCAGAAATTAAAACGAAAAAATTGAAAACTTACATTAGAGTAAAAAATAAATAATTAAAAACCAATTTAACACAATTAAAAATCAATTTAATGCAATTAAAAATCACGACATATGTTCGAAAAGCGTTGTCAGCTTCAGGAAGGAAAGTCGTTTTGAATATTTTTGTTAGATTCTTTTTGATTTTTAATTGTGTTAAATTGATTTGAATTGTGTTAAATTGGTTTTTAATTATTTATTTTTTACTCTAATGTAAATCTTCAATTTTTTCGTTTTAATTTCTGGAGAGTATCATACGGAAGTGTTCTATATACTATATTGAGGTAAACTCCTCTTATTATTTTACAAATATGAGTGGACAATGCAATGTTGAGTCAGTTTGGTGTGACATGGACTTCTGTTCCGGCGAAAATAATCGAGTCACTGGTTAAAGAAGCAGTGCAGTATCATCTAGACAAGAGGGTGCCTCCATAGCCAGGTGGGCAGGAGTGGCAGTGCGTAGCACATGCTTCCTGATTAGACCGGGGTTCGAGCCCGTGACAACCAAATACGGAGGATGCGGAAAGGTCAGGGAATGACCACCGCATATCCCCGGAGCAATACGACTTTAGTTGCTAATGCTCCAAATAACAACAACAACAACAACATCTAGACAAGACCTCAATTATAGTTCATACACAACATGGGTTCGTTAAGGGTTCGTCAAATTTGTCTTGTCTGACAAATATGATTGGATACTATATGATGTGATTACAAAGCAAATGAATGTAAAGAATAATTTTTATATCTTATACTTGGATTTTAGGTAAGCTTTTGATACTGTTGTACATGAAAAGTACTGTACAAATTGGAGCAGTATGGCATTAAGGCCATGATGGTACAATGAATAAAAAGGATGGTTGAGTAGGAGAAGACAGACTGGTACAATGGACACTACTCTTCTTGGGCAAATGTTATCAGTGGAGACCCCCAGGTTCAGTGTTGGGCACATTGTTGTTTTCTGTTATACCCTGATATACCTCCATCAATGATATATCAGGGTTAATGTCTAAGTTTTCAGATGATATGAAGGTTGGCAGGGTTGTTAATTACAGTAATGATAGTACACTACTGCAACGGGATCTAGAAAAGTTGATCAGATGGGTTGAGAGGTGGCAACTGAACTTTAACATTAACAAATGTAAAGTACTGCATATGGGTAGCAGTAACTCCAGATTAACATACCAACTGGATGGTACTGCACTCAAGGTAGTGGAGAATGAAAATGACCTTGGGGGTAATAAGGTAATGGTCTGGTCACACATTGAGTACTCCGTACATGTCTGAGGCCTCATTTTAAAAATGATGTAGAACTGCTGGAACAAGTACACGGAAGGGCAACGAGATTAGCATTAGCATTAGCATTAGTAGAGGCATTTGATGCAAGAAAGCAAGCTTATGCAGCATCAGCCAAAAAAAAAAAAAAAAAAACCCACTTCCACTTCACCCCTCTGTTCGTTCAAAATACCTGTCCAGCTGAGCCTTAAACTTATTTAGGCTATCAACTTCCACGACAAGGGATGGAAGTCTGTTCCACCCACCAACCACCCGCTGGCTAAAGGCAAATTTCCGCACATCTATCCTACATCTGTCTTTCCTCAATTTGAATTTATGCCCTCTCAGGTGATTTTTCTGAGCTAGAGGAAGAATCCCATCAGCATTGAGCATGCTCAAACCATTCAAGGCTTTGTACACCTCTATCAGATCACCCCGCTGGTACCTAGTTTCCAGACACTGTAATTTGCAAAACTTAAGCCTTTCTTCGTAAGAGAACCCCTTTGTCCCATTCACCAATCTAGTTGCCCTTCTCTGTACTCGTTCCAGCAGCTCTACATCCTTCCTGAAATGAGGCCTCCAGGCCTGTATACAGTACTCTAGGTGTGGCCTGACCATTGCCTTATACAAGGGAATAATCACCTCCTTATCCCTGCTAGAAAAATTCCTATATATCATTGACAATACACCATGAGCTACTCTTGCAGCTCGTCTGCACTGCTCAGAGAACTTCATATCTGCCTGCACCACCACCCCCAGGTCCCTTTCATTCTCTACCACTGTCAGTGTAGTACCACAGAGTTGATACGTTGCTCTGGGGTTGCTGTTTCCCATATGTAGTACTTTACATTTGTCAATGTTAAACTTCATTTGCCACCTCGAAGCCCATCTGCTCAACCTTTCCAAATCCTGTTGCAGCAGCATAGTGTCAGTAGTGTCCTTGACAACCCTGCCAACCTTCGTATCGTCTGCAAACTTGGACATTAAGCCTGATATACCATCATCAATATCATTTATAAATACAGAAAACAATAAAGGCCCCAATACTGAACCCTGAGGGACTCCACTAATAACATTAGTCCACGATGAGCAGTGTCCATTGATTACCACTCTCTGTCTTCTCCCCCTCAACCACCCCTTTATCCATAGCAGCAACTTGCCTCCAATGCCACACTGCTCCAATTTGTGCAGCAGTCTTCCATGTGCAACAGTATCAAAAGCCTTTCTAAGATCCAAGTATATAATATCAAAGTTATTCCCTGCATCCAGTTCTTTTGTGACTGCATCATAGTATCCAATCAAATTGGTCAGGCAAGACTTCCCCTTAACAAAACCATGCTGTGTCCTAGCTATAACTGAAGTCTTGTCTAGATGATCCTGCAGTGCTTCTTTCACCAGTGCCTCCATTAATTTTCCGGGAACAGAAGTTAAACTCACAGGTCTATAATTACTTGTGTCAGCCTTTGATCCCCCTTTGTGAATTGGGGTCACATTTGCACATCTCCAGTCAATGGGTACCTCCCCTGAGTCCAAGGAAGCTCTCATAATTATGGCTAAGGGTTTGCTTACCTCCTTTGCTGCCTCCTTTAATATAACTGGATAGATCCCATCCACCCCAGGTGCCTTTCTTGTGTTTATCTTCAACATTTTCTCCTCCACTTTGCTCTCAGTTATTACAAGATTCTCTAGCTTACTGCTAGAGTTGAATACACCTCTGGCATTCCCCTCGCTGAATAACTCCTCATGTGTGAATGTCGATGCAAAATATTCATTTAGTTTGTTAGCTACCCGAGCAGGGTCATCAACAGTTGACCCATCGATCTCAAGTGGACCAATCTGATTCATCCCCTTCCTTCTAGAGTTTACATAAGTAAAGAACTCTTTGCTGTTTTTCTTCGCATCCCTTGCCAAGGATCTCTCGTAATCTGCCTTCGCCTGCCTAACCTCCTTTGTAACTTGGTTACAGATCAACTTGTATCTATCATAGGCTTCCATGTCACCCATTAATTTATATGTATCCCATGCATTTTTCTTCTCTGCCACATGTCTCATTAGTTCATCTGACAACCATTTAGGCCTAAACCTTGAACAATATTTCTTAGTTGGTATGTAAAGCCTAGTAGCTTCCACAATAAGTTCTTTGAATGCTTCCCATTTTGAATTTGCTGTTGGCAATATCATCAGTTGATCCCACTGTATAGAATTTAAATACTGTCTCAGTCCATTGTAGTCGCCTTTACGAAAGCAATACCCCTTCCCTTTACCCCTAATGGTAGTTACCTCTTTGAGTAACTCCCACTTCAGCACACTGTGATCACTGCCACCAAGTGGTTCATTTATCTGCAGATTCTTAATGCATGAAGAATCACTACTGATAATCAAATCAAGAGTATTACTCCCTCTAGTTGCCTCCCGAACATGCTGATGTAGAAAACAATCATCCAATAAATCCACAAAAGCCTTGCTACTGTGTGAGTGACCAGCCCCCAAATTCCAGTCAATATCTGGGAAATTAAAATCCCCCATTATAAGACTCTCTGATTTACTGGCCCACTCTATTTCTCCGAACAGTTTCTTATTATACTCATCAGAGTCATTAGGCCTATAGCACACTCCTACTCTCAATTTTGATCTCCCAATGCTTATGTCACACCAAACTGACTCGACACTGCACTGTCCAGCGATGTCGACTGGCTTCACTTCCTTGGATTTTATGTGTTTTTTAACTAATAGCATAACCCCTCCTCCCTTCCTATCCTGTCTATCCTTTCTGTAGACATTGTACTCCCCAAATTCCAGTTCTGCATTTCTTATATCTGTGTGACACCACGTCTCTGAAATCCCCACAATATCTGCCTTTGATGTTTTGAGCAATACCTCAAATTCATCAAATTTATTTACTAAACTCCTAGCATTGGTGTACACACAAGTATACATGCACCTGTTCTTTTTCTTAGCTACCCTAACACAACCCATGTGTTTACTTGTACCCCAATGATTCCCAGCAGTCTCTGAAATATCCTGCATCTTATTTTCCAGGCTGCGGCTCATTCCAATAGAAGCAGTGCAAGAATCACTTTCACCTCTGCCAGTGGCTACTGTTAATCTATTAGTCCTTGTATCCCCCCAATCTAGCAGTTTTCCGACCCACCTAACATTGCCTCGATAGCATCAGCAAACATTCTTGCACCCTTTCTATTTAAGTGTATCCCATCCCTGTAGAAGCAGTCTCTCCTGTTAACAAGTACAGACCAGGCTGAAAAAAATTCTACCCCTTGAGCCCTGCACAATCTTTCCAGGGCCGAATTGATTGACAGGGCTCTCATCATATACTCCCTCCTATCGTGTCTGGGCAGAATTGCAGACACTTTCAATTTCAACCCTAATTCACGGCTTTTTTTCATCAGTGACCTGTACTTGTCAAGTAATTCCGCCGGTCTCCTACTCTTAATGTCATTAGTGCCAACGTGTACAACTATATCACCTTTTGTGCCCTTAAAAGATGATATCCGCTCTACAACGTCATCAACTTTTGCCCCTGGCAGACATACCCTGGTCCTATTCCACCTATCCTTTTTACAAAGCATGTTTCCCGTTTCCCTGACAATAGAGTCACCAACAACTACTAGTTCCTGTGGGACCAGCGCATTCTGCCTTGGGGGTTGCCGCTGTGTTCCGCGATGACCAAGTGCAAGCTCTGGCATTGGTGTGGGCAGCTGAGAGCTTGATGGGCCCCTCACTTGTAATCCTTCGAGGGCATCCACCCTATCCTTCAAGCTCTCATATAGGCCCATAACAACGCTGAGTTGTCGCCTTATCTCCTTACACTCCTTGCATCGCACACACACAAAGACATCCCCCATGGCAGTATCATGTCCCATACTTGACTGCTCCGCAAACATCAAGCAAATAGTGCATCTTACAAGGCTGTGATTCAGAGGACAACTGCCCCCCTCAGTTCTCCCCTGGTCCACAGCATTCCCATTAGCTTGAGCCCTTTGCTTTGCTGCTCTGGTTTGAGTCATGATTTAGATTTACTTTCAATAAAATTTCAATTTCTGTACAAAATTAAATCCTAAACTTGTATCCAAACACAGTTATAACGCTATATTTATGTTTCAGTAACGAGTGTTATCTACGGAATATTTACGTTTCAGTAACGAGTGTTATCTACGAAATATTTACGTTTCAGTAACGAGTGTTATCTGCGAAATCCCTTTATATAACTTTCGTATCAAGTTATGTATTAATTATTTGTTTTTACTAATTATTTATGTTACGTAACCGAAGTGGTTATATGTATAATTAATTATGTTAAATAAAATTAATTATATTACGTTTGTAATCTAAGTCGTTATATGTATTTATTTAAACGTACAATTTAACTGCTAACGAAGTTCAACTAACGCTATCTAGTACGGTATATCGTATCACAAAGGCGGGAAAATTACGAACGGTTAGCGGAGTTGAAACACGTGGAAACCTTTACCGATACTTTTATGCAATTACAAGGCCGAGTAAAGAATAGTGGCTAGTGGAACAGAGGGTTGCTGTTACCAAGAAAGGCTTAAGTTCTGCAAATTGCAGCATCTGCAAGGTGAACTATTTGAGATGTATAAGGCCTGCAGGTGATTGATAGTCGGAACAAACTTCCATCTGTTAGTGGAGGTCAATGACTTAAATAAGTTCAAGGCAGAATTAGGCAAACATTTGGGGTAAATAGATGGGAAAAATGGGAAGTTTTTTTTTTCTCCTTCTTTTTGGCTGATGCTATATTAACTTGCTTTCTTACATCATATACCTAATTACTGCTAACTGCAAAAATTTAAAAATATTATCTGTTAGATTGGGGGGGGGGGGCATCATTGCCTTGCTCTCATCCATTGAGGGTAAAGGGCAAAAGAAATTAAGTTTATTTTAAATGAGTGCCTGTTTTAAAGTACTTTTGAATACTTGATGTGCATTAGTAGAACTATATTGGAGATAAGTGTAAGTGAATAATATTTAAATATATATTTTTTGCAATGTCATAAGTGTCATAAAGCCTTTAAGGAAGGATGTGATGCACTCAACAGTCAAAAACATTAGTTAAGTTCTGCTTAAAGCATTTGAAACACCAAGTTGTTTAACACAGAAAATTTTCTTGCAGCAACTGACACACCAGAGTCAAAATAAAATAAATTTTGATGTAAAAAACCAACGTAAACTAATGGAATAAATAAGTAAAACACAAATTTAATAATATGATGAAATCAGTAAAAGTGTTAAAATACATTGAAATCAGTAAAAGTGTTATAAAAGCATTAAAATACAATAAAAACTAAAGGCATTAAAATACGGTAGCTTTTAAGGTGAGGTACCTCTACTTCAGCTTGAAAGAATTCACAGCATATTGGGTGTAAATAAATTCATATGACACAATTAGTATGGGTATAAATGACTGGGCAGGATTGCAAAAACTAGTAATCTAGTAATTGGTCATGAAAAATTATAGGAGGTTACACATCAGTGCTCATAGCATTGCAGAATAGTAGACCCCATAATAGAATGGATGCAGTTCCCCTTATTGTGATTTGTAGGGCAGCCTGCAATAGAAATATATGGAGTGCCTCAAGCCATGCGTGTCGGTGATAGCAGCTTGAGCAGTTAATAAGTTGTTATGAAGGAGGATCAAAGTTATTTTTTCATTCCAGTGGTGGTTGGCAATGGCAGAGTGATCAAAATTAGCAGTGTGAACTGTGAAAACTATAAATTAATGTGCACAGAATTAGGCATCAATAAATATCTTATTAGAAAATTTCAAGTATTATTAGATTTTCATAATGTCAATAAAGACTACTATATAGTAAGTTTTTTCCCTCCCACGTTCGTTCAGAGACGTGCTCCTCCAACCCCTTTTGGCACTCTCATCTATGTAACATATCCCGCAATCTAGATATTTAATATGCTAACTGGAGCTACCACATGAAAAGAAAGGAAAGGGTGATTTCACCCTCGAGATGATAGATTGAAATTTCCTACCAGGAAGCTGCACATGTTGGATGTGGTAAGTTCAGAGAATTCTGAACAGGCTTTCCGAAATGCCTGCATAGCAGGAGAGGCAAACTTACCTTCACGAAAAGGTGGATTTGGGTAGGTTGCAATGTCATGAGCAGGATAACCGCACCTACTAAACTGTGCCCTAACTTTGGAAATCTCAGTCTGTATTTAACTGGAATGCATTCATGCTTCAGTAATTATAGCTGAGCAGTGTTGTATAGGTGTCCAGGAGCATGTGCAGACCAATAGTTGGTAAACTGGCCTGCACACATAGGTTTCTTGTAGACCAGTAGTTTCCAAACTACTGAAATCTATGGACCCTTTCACAAACCAAAAAAATTTACGGACCACTCATATATATATATTTACATACACACACACACACATACACACAATGTATAAGTGGAGAGTATTAAGGTAGGTAGATGTCAAAGTCCTAACGTAACTGAAATTGTAATTACATAGAACAAAGAATGGAAAGATGATAATAATAATAAGTAATTAGAGGTAAACTCCAACTGCTGTGTGTCCTATGATTTCAGCACCTTCTGGGCCAGCCTCCGAAATCAAAGAAAAAAATGGCAAGAAATACGGCCTCTGTTTCTGACATGAAATATACGCAGCATGTGGTACATGTGAAAATTCAGTATTGAAGCTAAGGGTTAAAATTTAAATTTAAGTCATATGGCTTATGTATATTTCATGGCTGACCCGACAGAGGCAGAATGCAAAGATTGAGAAGAAGGAGGACAACTTACTAGGGTAAAGTAGGTATATGATCATAGAGAAGGTCTGTAATGCAGAGGAGGGTACTAAAAGTATAATTTAAATCTGTTCTGAAGTATTTATGGTATAAGATAGTCTGCAGGGTAGCACAATGGTATCGTTACTGTTCTACCCACACCAGGTGGAAAGTTGTTGTTGTTGTTTGGTTTTTAGGAGCATTAGCAACTAAGGACATGTTGCTCCAGGGATATGCGGTGGTCATTCCCTGATCTTTCAGCATCCTCTGTATTTGGTGGTCACGGGCCTGAACCCCGGTCTAATCAAGAAGCGTGTGCTACACACTGCTGCTCCTGCCCACCTGGCTACAGAGGCGCCCAGGTGGAAAGGCTCTGGTTCAAATCCCATTAAGACGTGAGGAACTTTAATGGGATTTTTTCACTCTGTGGCTCAGTTATTCAGTCTCAGGCGTAGATAGCAAGTTTTTGCCCCCAGGAGCTCACATCTGTTGAGTATGGACTGGGCGCACCCCAGGTCCTGAGCTGGATATCATCACTCTTCTCTTACTTGGTGATTCCCTTCTGACTCTCTCTCTCTCTCTCTCTCTCACACACACACACACAGTAATTTTTTTTTTTGCTGGTGCAGCATAAGCCTCAGGCTTCCTTGCACTATATGGCTAGTAGTAGTAATAATAATAATAATGAAAAAAAAAAAAAAAGATAGTGACTCCATATGTAAGATAATAATGAAAATAAAGTAAAATTAAATTGCGCTGGCTATCCCATGTGTCATCAGTTAGAAACTAAGTTAAATTAAATTAACTTAAATTTCGAATATATATAATAGGGGTAGGTATTAAACACCTGAAGTAATGTGTCCCAGGATAGAAAGAAGTAAAAAGCTTGCAAAGTAGCGTGAAATAGTTGCTAAACTTTGTTTACGCGAGAACAGTGTTTACAGCAGAAAAGAAGCATCTAGAATAACACATTCAATAAACTAATGGCTCTCGATTTTTGATTTTTTTTTGATTTGATTTCGATTTTATTGGCGCATTAGCAGCTAGGGCTATAATGCGCCAAGACCAGGTAAAAATTTAACATCTCAGTGACCTAATTAATTAGGCCGCCATGTCCAGATCTAAAAATAAATATATAAAAAGATAAATCAATAAAAGACATAACAACAACATATAAATTTTAAATACGATTAAAAACCTTTATTGCTTTCAAAAAGCTAAAAATCGCAGACACATTGTCATTGTCGGATAAAATCTGACTGAGTGTATAAGGCTCAGTCAGATGATTAAAAGCGGTAAAACGGGTGCTGCTAAAATGTGGACAGTCAATTAAAAGGTGTCTGATTGTTAGACTTGTGCCACACGACTCACACATAGGAGGGTCATCAGCCCTCAGCAAAAACAAATGGCTCTCGAGAAATAATATATAGAAAGATAGGAAAGCATAAAGAATGCGGAAGAAGACACAGATAGATCTTGCTCAGACAGGTTGGGATTGCTATTCCCGTTCCTATAGTATGACCCTGAACATAGTTAGTTCTGTGAGCATACTTCAAGTGTTTAAGCCAGTTGTGTGATGTATAAAGTAATAAAAAGGTAAAAAAGTTAAAAAATAAAATAATAATATACTCCTTGGTTAGCCAATCAGTGGGTACCAGTTTTCTACGTTTGTAAGACAGCAAAGAGGCTAGGAGTACAGACTATACATTATATACAAGCCTAGCAGCTATAATATATCAATTAGCCATGATATTATTGATATCAATGGTATAGTTAATCAACTTTTTATATTCGATAATAAGGAGTGCGTTTTTGATATAGTGATACAGGTAGGCTGTAGGAAACTGGTTGTATAGAAGCTTATTGTAGAAGTTTCTGATACCCCCCCCCCCCCCCCCCCGGGGTTCACATCTGGTGAATATGGGCTTGGCACACCCAGGGTCCTGAGCTGGATATCATCATTCTTCTCCTTCTTAGTGATTCCTTTCTAATTCTCTCTCTCTCTCTCTCTCTCTCTCTCTCTCTGGGTAACCCTGGAAATTTTTTTTTTTTTTTTTTTTGGGCTGGTGCAGCATAAGCCTCAGGCTTCCTTGCACCATATGGCTAATAATAATAATAATACTGTTAACTATCAATTTTTTTATTATTTCATATAGTGGCTATTCTGATACATTGAGACAGAATGAATTAGCATGTATCTTTTTGGAGATATCAGAATGCCAATGCATGAAGTTAAAGACACTGAAGTTGAAGGCTTCCCTTTTATTGGCTATGTTGACTGTGGTCTGAGGATTATTAAGATCTATATCTAAATCAAGGTAATTTGGCTGCAAGGTTATTATTATTGGTTTTTTACAAGGTGAGTTCTTCAGAATATTCAAAGCAAGCTCTTGGGGCAAATTGCTACAAATAAATCATCTATGTACCTAAACAAGCAGATTTCTGGAGGCAGCAAGGTTTCATACCAGTAGAGGTATAGATTTGCAATGATACAACTGGCAAGGTTACCCATAGTGGTACCTATGGTTTGTTGGTAAACTGTTTTACCATTAAAAATGTAATTATTGGCAATGCACAAATTCATTAAGTTGTTCCAATATGTAGGTTTACAAACTATTTTATGTTTGTATTTATTATACAGATTATTTAGGATAAGCTTTAGATTAGCTTGATTAATGCTGGTGAATAGGCTATGGAAATCAAAGGTTTATATATGGCAGGGGTGGCCAACAAGTCGATCGCAGATTTAATTTCAGTTGATCACGACGAATTTTAAATATACAGTCATCCCTCGATTTGTGCAATGAAATTCTTGAGATGGTAGATCGCGGCACATTTTGAAGGAAAAAAGTAGATCGCATCACAAATAAGTTATCCACTCCTGGTATATGGGATATATTGCTATTATGCAAGGCTTTTAAAATGGGGATATTGTTGGTGTTAATGATGGGTTTCAGTAACTGCTCCAGAGCCTTGCCAGGTTTGTATGCATAGCTTCACTTGCATGAAGTAATAAATCTGAATCCTATTGGGTTCTTATGGAACTTAGGTATGAAATATATGTACGGAAAATTATAATTATTAATATTGAGTTTTAATTTTTTGTTGAGAGCTATTAACATTTTTGTTATGTATAATGATTTTGCCATCATTGGTCATAGGCTTGTATGTTTCACTAGAATTGAGTACAGCATTTAGTGTATGAAAGTAAAAAGCGTTACAAATGAAGGCATAGTTGCTGGCAGCTTTGTCTACAGGGGTAATGATAAACTGGTCATGCAGCTTTGATAATTGTTTTTTAAGTATGGAGATATTGCAGTCGATAGTGGCAGGTGGAGATCCATGTGATTTCAAGACTTCATAATTATTTATTAGTTCTGATGACACAGTATTTATCCACATAAATACTGTGTCATCAGAACCGAAATAATCTGTAGGTGTGTTTTATTTATAAGCAAGCATGAAGCAGTAATTTAGGTCATGATACAACTGCTTTTTGAATGTGTTTGGGCTGGTTTTTGTATACAACCTGAATTTGTAACCATAAGAAAAAATCTTTCTCAGATCATGATAAGGTATTATCTCCGGGTTACCAGTTATTATATGCCCATGGTGGCTGTAATTTAGCCTTGTGGCAAATGCATGTGTTTGTGTCTGGTTCTTCTATATCCATATTGGTAGGAAGGGATTTGTAATTACAGGCAAGAAGGCCAAAAGGTTTAGTATATCTGTATCTGGCTTTGATTTTTATATTTTGGCAGATGATGATTTGCTCTGTGGTGTGTGTGTGTGTGTGTGTGTGTGTGTGTGTGTGTGTGTGTGTGTGTGTGTGTGTGTGTGTGTTTGTGTGTAACAGTTATGAATTCAAATCTAGACACCTATTCCACCTGTTAAGTGACATTTGTAAATTTAAGCTAAAATCATTAAATTATAATATTAACAAGGAACAGTCTACCATCATACTAAAATTTCATAATACCACCATGGACCGCATCAATATAAACTATTGCATTAACTCACATGCAGATCTCCTTCCAGCCAACTGCTAAAATATAAAAATCCAAGCTATAAACTACTTCAGAACAGATTTATGTTATACTTTTATTGCCTTCCTCTGCATTACAGTCCTTCTGTACGATCATATACCTACTTGACTCTAGTAAGTTATCCTACTTCTTTGTAATCTTTGCATTCTGCCTCTGTCGGGTCAGCCATGAAATGTACGTAAGCCATATGACTTAAATTTAAATTTTAACCCTTCTCTTCAATACTGAATTTCCACGTGTACCACATGCTGTGTATATTTCATGTCAGAAACAGAGGCTGTACTTCTTGCTGTGTTTTCCTTTGATTTCAGCAGCTATCCCCCGAAGAAGGTACTGAAATCATAGGACACACAGCATTAAATACTTCTGTTTACTTATTATTATCATCTTTCTATTCTTTGTTCTACATAATTACAATTTCAGTTACGTTAGCTTTGACACTATCTACCTACCTTTATACTGTCCACTTATGTATCCATTATGGTCATTCGGTTCTTTCTGCTTAAATTTAGCTGTGTCCCTGTTGACTAAACCATTAAATAATTAATTAATAATATTTTATACTGTTAAATTCTTATAAATAATTATATACAGTGTGTTTGTGTGCGCACGTGCGTATATACAGCCACCCCTGGCTTACGGAAATTCGACTTTACATAAGTTTTTTTCAGCTGGTGGAAACGTATTTTGTATCCTGTACGAATAAATGGAAGTTTTGTGAAAATATTGTAATGTGAACCTAATAGTACATTATCTTTTTTTTTTTTTTTTGTAATTTGTTCCAAGTCCTTGGAATTTGAAAATTTTGCTATTTTACTAAGCTATTTATCTCTCTAAAAGGTCATTTTTATAATGGAAATTGCACTACCCTTTCATCGTTATCATATGTTCCCATTATAAGAATCAATTTTGAATGCCTTTGTGATATTTTTCTAAAGCACGTTTCTGGACCATAAAACAATAAAAACAAAAATAAAAAGTTTGTGCATCTAATTATAAACAGGTAGTAAACTCGATCTTATTGCATTTGCGATAATACCGATAACTGCAATTGTGTGGGTTTTTATGCTGTTATGGTGAAATGTGTTCCCCTTCGCTGAAACCGTCAATCAATAAAAAACAAATAAATTTTCAAAATTTACTTTACAATTGTGAAGGGAAAGGGACCAATGGAAAGTGCAAATATTGGCAGTGCTAAGAAACGAAACAAAATTGATTTAGAAATGAAGATGATTAATAAGAAGTACGAAGCAAGACAAATTTTGCCATCTATTGCACGGAATTAGGTCTCACTGCTTCAACAGTGAATATTATTTTAAGGAACAGTGTGCGTATAAAGAACATGTTAAAGGATCACTGTATTTAACAACAGTGATCACAAAACAACATTCAGGTTCTATATCGAAGATGCAAAAGCTATTAATAATATGGATGGAAGATCAGATTCAGAAACAAGTGCCCCTGAATCCAATAGGCATTCAAGCAAAAGCAAGAAGTATTTATGAAGATATTAAGGATAAGTATGGTGAACCCCAAGCCAAGTTCATGGCAAGCAACATGTGGTTTAATAGGTTCAAACATTGTGCTGGTTTACAAAACATTAAAGTATGCGGTGAAGTAACCAATGCCAATTCTGCAGCTGCAGAAGAAATTTTGTGATGTGTTCGAAAAAATCCCTTCTAAATTTCCAGGCCTATTCAGTGGCATACCTATCAGCTGGAGACTGAGTCGGTCAACATTGCTCGAAAGATAAAACTTGCTGACTTTATGCCTGTCCCCTCTCTCTTTTTGTAATTTTATAATTTTGAAATTTTTATAATTTTGTACATTTTTGTAATTTTTCCTGCGCATGAGATAAAAAAATTAAATAAATAATTCTATTTACATGTTCATCGAACATTTCTTTTTTGCTTCAATCAGATTTGTGAGTGCTGCATAAGCATTTAGGGAAATTCCGACTTACGTAAAATTCTGACTTATGTAGAGTTCCATGGAATGCAAACCTTACGTAAGTTGGGGAGTGGCTGTATATGAACACTGGGTTTTCTGAAAAACAAAATTCAAAGTTGTAAGTTTAAAACAACTGTTTTCTCATTCTTATTCAACTTATTCTTATTTTTACATAAATATATAATAAAAACTTTATTTATCATCAATTTGTTATACATAGAATGAATAATTCGATCAGTACCAGAGGGTCCATTTTACGGACCCCCTGGAACTGGTCTACGAACCCCCATGGGTCTGCAGACCTCAGTTTGGGAAACACTGCTTAGACAATAGTTGTAAAAGATGGATCCACACATTGCACCAATATATCTGAAAAAGGATGAGCGTTGTTCATTCCCAGTTCAATAGTAAATATTAAACTGTATAAGTGCCTCCCTCCCACAACATAATTACACAGTGTAAACATTGCTACTGTTTACTTTAAAATGAGTAGCATATTGTTAGAATTTTTGTAGCTGAGTGAAATTTGTACCCTGTCAGCAGCATTCAAGGAGAGGAGGGGATCCAGATAATCCAGTACAGCCAGAGTCCCATGGATTCCAGATTATCAGATTTTAATGTGTAACATTGCTGGCTTGTCTGCTCAGATATTGAATTATCAGGTTTCTTTTCTGCAATACATAGTTACTAACATAGCTAAGATGAATTATGCTTAAATAAGATAGTCAACAAAACAGAAATCTGTTTTCACAATTTTTCTCAGTCAGAAATGCCAACAACTCATAAAACTATGTACATTGATATTTGGAATAAAAAAAGAGTTTTTTCAGGTACTACCTACATTCATTAAATTTTATAAGAAACATATCAGTAGTTAATTTGCTGCTAAACATTTAATGGACCTACTAACAGTGATTTTCATTTTTAAATAGATGCAGAGTGTTGATACACAATAGATCTAGATGATATCTATTTGGAGACTGACACAAACTTCTGTGTAGTTACTAAATTCTGTAACATGGAATATTTCAAACACGGCATTAAATTTATTTCTAGGTTTCGAAATATTTATATAGAATATGCATACTACTTGCTGCATTTTGAATGCCCCATATAGTTCACTCTTAACGGTACTATATTGCTTTCTGTAGAGTTTCTTGAGGTGGTAGGGGAGTGCATTTCCAAACACAGTCAATGATTTGAAAAGACAGAAAGGAATAGCATATGTTATACTCCAAACGTTGATGTCTGTTGTGGAAAATGTTATCTGAAAAACGTATCATTGTGTGGAAGTCAAGGTGCACATTTACATCATCAATGACAAAAAATAATTTTTAGATAAATTTAAGATTTCTTTATATGTTTTTATAGCAAAAGCATTTTTATATTTAATATAATATAATAATATATTAACAAAATAAATTCCCTATGCTTTCCAACCCCCCCCCCCCCCATCCCACCCTGAATTTGTGAAATGATTAAGGTACACTTTTGAAAGTTTCGGTCTCCTTTTTTGCAGTTTCTTCTCTTTCTAATTGTGCGTCATATGAACTTACACCATGAAATCCATTTATAGCTTGTAAAGTGGTGTTATTGGCAACAGCAGCAAGATTATTCACTAGCTGATTCGAATGCCTTTTAGAGCATTAACAATGGGTCTGGTCCAGTAGAATATATAGTGTCCTGATTTTGTAAGTTTTCTCCCCATATAGGGAATGTTGAATCACCATGGTGCTTGCTATACCCCTCCCCCACAAAAAAAAAAAAAAAAGAGTGACTTGTGTCACATCACAAAAGAAATTGGGGTTTTGCTCTGGAGTTAAACATGGTTTTAGAAACTTCAAGCATCCAGCATTATATTGTATGTGTCAGTGGGAATTGTCTACTTTGTAAGATTTCCTAATGACACAGTGGGTTACCAGTCCCTCTTTGGGGGTTCAGGACACACCATATCAGTCTCTGTTGGTTTATATATGAGTGATCATCTTCACTATCCTAGATATGTGTGTGTGTGGGGAAGGGGAGGAATTATCTGTCACGTAAAAACTGAAATTTGGCATACCCCGCTCCACTGAAAAGCGTGGAGTTAGTGTGCCAAATATCAGCTCCATAAGCCATTTTAGATTTTCAAATGGCGGCACTGGCACTGTCACTAGAAAAAAGTTAACCAGATACTTCAGTGATGGTGAATAAATTTTGTGTTTATACTTTGAGACAGCTGTAGAGGATCAGAAGGGTATGCACTAGATAGGAATTATAGGAATATTACCATATTTTGTGGTATTGCATGAATTACAGTGAAGTTATTATTTCAGTAATTAACTACTGTATAATAAAATAGTAATTCATTAAAATATGAATAACAGCATTTAATAAATAAAAGGGTGTCATCTTCAAGAGCATTAGATAGAAGAAATGAAGGAATATCTATCAATGGTAGAGTGATTACCTTCGCTATGCAGATGACACTGTACTTTGTACAACTAATATGCAGGACTTACGGATACTCCTCGATCATGTGAGTGAAGAAATTGAAAGGATGGGCCTCGGGATTAATATCAACATGACTAAGCTCATGGTCCTTATTGGAGCAATACCAACACCTTCCCTCATGCTAAACGGAAGGCTGATAGAGAGAGTTGACAAATATCGAATATCGACGCTGATAATCAATATAATAATCAAATATCTACTCTGTTGGATCAAAAAATGACAAAAATGAACCAGTTATGGAAATAAAACAAGGATTGAAATGGCCAGGCAGAAATTTTTTTAAAATGAGACCTGCATTGTGCAATGGAAACCTGGATCTCCACCTTAAAATAAGAATCTGGATGAAGAGATGCTACGTTTGATCAGTTTTGTTGTATGGTGCCGAGACATGGACACTCAAAACTAATACCTAAAAAAAAAATGAAGTATTTGAAATGTGGACTTACAGAAGAAAGTTAAGATACCATTGACAGCAAGAGTGACCAATGAGAGTACCCTGCAGAGAATTGAAAAAACCTGGGAATTGCTGAAGGAAATAAAGAAAAGAAAAATGGCATATCTTGGACACTTGATGAGGAACAACAAATACGCAATTCCATGGCTAATTATTGAGGGGAGAATGGAAGGGAGAAGACATACATTGTGGCTTGATAATATTAAGAATTGGACAGGACTGAACACCGAGCAGCTGCTCAGACCTACCAATGATATTTGCCGTGGTGGCTGCCGAACAGCACTAGGAGATGGTACACAGAGGAGAAGAGAAGAATAAATAAATAAATTCATTTTAAAATTTTTGGTGCATTTGGATGTTTTTCAGATTGCCACTCTTTCAAAAATTTTTGTAGTACATAAAGATTTATCATGTATAAATATTGATAATCTTCTTTTTTTTTTTTTTTTTTTTGATATTGTTATGAAATTGTGATGTTCTAGCATTACTGTCTTTGATAATCTTTTTAGATAAAAGAAAAGTTTGTTTCAGTTTATTTCAATCAATTAATAAAAACACTATAAATATTTTATTCATTTATGCTATTGATGAAGTAATTATTCAATTGCACTAAATAATGTCATAGTTTATAATATTTTACGAAATTGTAATATCATTCTACATGCCTTCATTGGACACCAGAAATTAAAGTAAGTATATTATGGTTGTTCATCGTTTTCTCTTATTCTTATAATTTTTTTGATTTTGCTTTTTAAATCACTTTACAGAATTTATTTCTTCTGAATATTTTTGCATTTCCTGACTTCCTAACGTAACTTCCATAATGATAAATGCATTTTATTATTATTCAAAAATGAGTATAAACTTTGTTGCCCTTAAAAGATTGAAAAAAATTAAAATAACTTTATAAGTGGCATAAACATAAATATGTACTTTTTTGAAGTAGAACAAGATTATGACTATCAGTTTCTAATTAAATAAGTTTCTTCATTGCCTTATTAACTTTTAATTGTGAATTTATAATAATTTACTTTTCAGAACAAGAAGAGCTTAGGGAAGTTTTATTCCTAATGAGTTCAACTATATATTAGTTGAAATTATTATTCTAGTTTTCTTATGCCATTACAAAATGTTATCAGCAGAATTTAAAATCATCTCGTTAAATCATTGAATGATCTTGAAGTTTAATAAAAAGAAAATTAATAATAATTGTAATGAAAATACAGTTTTATTTAAAGTTTAATTTATCTATCATATTTCACATTGTTGTGTATTTATGAATAAATTAAAATATGTACCGTTTCATGTATACCTGCAGTGATATCTTTACAAATTATAATAAAGGCTATGATTATTAGCTTGGTTGATTTATTTTCTTCCATGTACCATATCACTATCCAGCAATATTAGATCAGTGAGATGGAGTATATGCATCAAATATGTCACTCTGTACAACAGTTTGGTTATGCTTTGTCAATCTGCATAACTCAAAATTGTTCTGCCCTTTTCATTTTTGGGATCAAAGTTTAATAATAACTGGATATACATATATTCACATTAAACTGATTGTAAAAGAAAGTAGAAGCTTTAAAAGTATTATCTTATGACACATGCTAAAATACAAAGACATTGATAAGTAATTGCTGGCTCCATAGAAAAAGATATTTATTTTTCTAATAGCTTATGAAGTAAACAGAATTTATTGAATTTGCAAATTCAATATCGACCTTATTGAATTTGCGATAATATCGATAGCTGGAATTCTGTGGGTTTTCATGTTGTAGTGAAATGTGTTTCCCCTTCCATGAAATTTTCAAAACCTTCTCTTCATTCCTATTTTTTAAGCTTCATAACTTGTTACTCCATTCTCACTTGTATCGTGTTACTTGTGGTTTGTGTGTGTGTGTGTGTGTGTGTGTGCCGTGTTCTTTGTTATTGATTGCTTATCTTTTTTACTATTTTAAATTTTAACCCCCACCCACAAATGTTAGTGAACAGAAATATCAACTAGTTAGTATGTACATATTACCATTCTCACTTGTGAGTATCGTGTTACTTGCGGTTTGTGTGTGTGTGTGTGCTGCTGCATACATATTAATTAAGCCAGGGCTGTCTAAATGGCGGCCCACAGAACAATTTTGTGCAGCCCTCCTGTGAGTTAGGCCTTTTGATTTCCACACGTGAAAAAATAAAAATTTCGTCGCAAAACACTATTTGCAAGTGCAAACCTTCTACGTGCGGCTTCAAGTGCATTTCATTGCATCCATGCTAAATGTCTCGTTTCAATGTGAGACATCCGGGTGGTTCGTCCGTCCATTTACCAAGGTTGTGTCACTGGGGCTTACCAAATTACTAGATATGCATTGCGATTGATTTCTGTGTTACCTTCAATATACTTCACTTCTACTTAATAAATTATTACTTATCGTCGAACAACCATGTCTCACAAGAAAAGAAAAATTGAAGAAGAAAAGCGAGTGTATCAAAACTGATGGGAATCAGACTATTTGATTAAACAACAAGAATAAAATTCAATGTCTTGTTTGCATGCAAGTTTTGTCAGTGCCTAAAGAGTATAATGTGAAACGACACTAAACTACATTACACAGTAAAAGATTTGAGATGTATATTGAGGAATCAAGAAACACCATTATTGCAGAATATAAGAAGAAACTGATGCATCAAATGAGTTTTTTTGTTAATCTTAGCACTGCACAAAGTTATAGCCTTGCCACTTCATACAAAGTAGCATTGGAGTTAGCAAAAGCAAAAAAGCGTGTTAGTGACGGCGTGGTGTGAAGAAATATACAATTGAAATGGCAAAACAACAATTTAATGAGCTGAACCGAGAAGTTTGAAACAGTGGCATTATCTCATCAGACTTTTGCAAGACGTCTAGAACAGATGGATCAATACTTTTCAAAAAAGCTGTGTGATTCAATGGCAAAATGTGGGTACTGTTCATTGTGTCTGGATGAAAGCACTGGTCAAGCAGACATGTCAACTTTTAATTTTTGTTCAGATTATTCAGGGGGACTTTACTATTAATGAAGAACTGCTCAGTCTTATATCTTTTCATGAGACCACTAAAAGTACTGATATTTTCGAAGCGGTTCAAAACTCTGTTACAAACTATGGAAGATTCGATAAATGTTCGTGCATTGTCACTGATGGGGCCAAAGTTATGACAGGGACTGGAATCGGGTTTTGTGAACTATTGAAACAAAATAATATCAACTATTAACTGCCCTACCATTCATTGCATCATTCATCAAGAAGCATTCTGTGGAAAATTTCTAGATCAAGTCAATGCCATGAAAGTAGCTGTAAAATTATACGAGGTAAAATTATATAATATATAAATATTATACAAGGAGGTTATAGATCTCTGACCCATCATAAGTTTCGCGATTTCTTTAGTGAAATGGATGCTGTATATGGCGATTTGCTCCTCCATTTCTGATATTCACTGGTTAAGTGTCGAACAATGTCTGGAGCGTTTTTTTGCCATTCGAACTTGAAAATCAAATGCAAGATCTCACCTTTTTATCTGATCTTACAGCATTTTTAACAGATATGATTTGGTTTGGTTTTTTTTTTTTTTAGGAGCATTAGCAACTAAGGCCATATTGCTCCGGGAATATGCGGTGGTCATTCCCTGACCTTTCCGCATCCTCCGTATTTGGTGGTGACGGGCTCGAACCCCGGTCTAATCAAGAAGCGTGTGCTACGCACTGCTGCTCCTTCCCACCTGGCTACAGAGGCGCCTAACAGATATGACCAACCATTTGAATGAGTTGAAGTTAAAGCTGCAGGGTAAACAACAGAATATTGCCAACTTATATAGTCATTTGAATGGTTTTAAAAGTAAATTGAAGCTTTTGAAATCAACATTGGCCAATAATATTTTTACTTTTTTTTCCTAATTGCAAAAAACAATTTGAAGAAATGAAGAATTTTGAGAGAACATCATTTTCAACTTATATAAAGTACATTGAAACAATTATGGAGGACTTTGAGAATTTATTTGCGACATTAAAGAAATTGAAGAAGATATTTCAGTTTTAATTCGACCATTGACTGTCAACATTAAAAGCGTAAGGTCTGACCACCAACTAGAATTGTGCGATTTGCAATCCGACCATTTTTATACTGGCAGAATTGAAAAAGGAGAAGATTTTTTAAAATTATTAGCAAGGGAGCACTATCCGAAATTGAGGGACTTTGGACTCAAGATGTGCTCAATGCTAGGGAGCACATATCTTTGCGAAAGCACTTTTTGAATAATGAAATTCATACAATCCAAATACAGATGTTCGTTGACTGATAAATAACTTTCACATTTACTGCGATTGGCAACTACAAGCATCGATATTGATATAGCTACATTAGTAAATGAAAATGAACAACCGCAGAGCTCTCATTAAAATGAAATAATAATTATAAACAATTGTATCTTGTCTACTGTTTCAATAAAAACTTTATAAGCAACATGACTTTCCTTTATTACGAAATTTTAGAAGTGCTTGCTAAACCTAACGGTAGGACATCCAAATATTTTAATATCTCTACTGTATTTATTATTCTGGATGCAGCCCTTGGATTGATCTTTTTGTTTTGAATGTGGCCCTTGGGTTACCTAAGTTTGGACAGCCCTGAATAAGCTATGCACGCAAGAGTAAATTTATTTTTTACTTTGCTAATCTGTGGAAAATATTCTTCTGATTTTCACATATCATTTAATTTTCTAATTGGTAAGGTAACAAAGTGTAAATTTGTGCTTGATATATCTTATTTTTATAGCCTATGGATAATTTTCCTCCTATTTTTGCTAATTAGAATTGCTGTTTAATAGAATTAAAATTCAGTTCACAAACGTGATCACAGTAACCAGCCCTTACTACATATCATATAGTGAATGGTACTTTACTATGGTGAGTCCATTGTAACGTGATTTGATCATAAAGAAAATCAATCATAAAGTGGGGGCCCATTGTATTTTTGACTATTTATGTGAAACCGCATAAATGGGGCAGCATTTAATCAGACCAAAATGCACTAGTAGTCCTGATGTGTCTCAAATAACCGGACTATATATATACACACACACACACACACACACACACACACACACACACACTGAGTGATCATTAAATTATGACCACCTACCTAATACTGCGTAGGTCTTCCTTTTTCCGACAGCAGCTATCCGACGTGGCATTGATTCAACAAGATATCAGAAGTGTTCTTCAGGTATGACCAACCAAGCTGTGTGTGTAATGTGGTCAGCAATGCAGGTATGGAGGTGATTGGTGTATCCAGATGCCTCATATGCCTTTCCATAGTGTCCCACAACTGCTCTATGGGATTGATATCAGCGGAGTTTGGAGGCCAATCGTATGCTGGAAGTCAGAACTGTGTTCCTCAAACCATTCCTGCACAAGTGTCTGATGGCTCGGCGCATTGTCATCTTGGAAGACACCATCACCATTCAGGAAAAAGTGTAACATAGTGGGGTGTACACAGTCAGCAAGCAGGTGACGATAACAGAGACCAGTGATACGTTGTTCCACATGCACCAGGGGTCCAAGTTCCTGCCAGTGAAACCAGCCTGCACTTTTGATACCATGCACAATGGATCAAGAGCCTCATGTTGTTGATGCCAAATCCACACACGACCATCCATGGCGTGGAGTAAATAACATGACTCATCCGACCAGCACACCTTCTTCCAGTCTTCTAACATCCAACTTGCATGCTCTTTGCACCAGGTGAGTCTTTTACCGATGAACCTTGGTTAGGAGAGGATGCTGTGGGGGGGGGGGTCATCTGCTGGTATAGCCCATATGTGCGATCATGTGCCGCGCGGTCATGCCAGATATTGTTCCGGGTTGGCCCATGTTGTATTAGATAGTCAACTCTTCAGCAGTGCTTTTTGTGTACGAGTCGTCGGACCGGAATCTTCGCTGACCTTTGCAGTTTTGCCCGTTGGGTCGTTGTTTGACCAATTTGATGCCAGTCCTGGTAAACTTTAACTATGGCGGCTCTTGAACACCCCACCAATTCAGCCGTTTTGGCACCAGCTCGTTGAGTCCCCACAGACTGTGGGGGCTTGATCAAAGTCCGATAAAAATATATCACATTGATATATCTGTTATAACTTGCTTATTTATTTTTATCCATCAACTGAAACTTTGATTTTATTACATTTTATATATATATATATATATATTTAAATAATGTTGAAATAGTTGGAAAACGGAATATTTCATAATAAAAAATAATAAAAAGGAGGGAACAGCATACATCAGAGGCAGCAAAAAGCATATTCCTCTACATGATGCTTGAAATATAACCATATAAATTAGAATAAGGATTAAAATAAAAAATAAAATAAGTGCTCACTCAGTGTATATGTAAGTGTTTAAGAATAGATAAGTCTGACAAAGTTTACACAGATGGAGGATAAAAGTACACAAAAGTGCCACGGACTAGAAGGGTAAGAATAGTAGAAAAAGGAAGTATTACTTAGGTAGTACTTATGTAGTAGTTTTTATTTTATTTTATTTTTAATTTTAATCCTTATTCTAATTTATATGGTTATATATATATAATTATATTAGTGATAAAAAAGAAAAGAAAGTTAAAACGACAGTAACTGTAACTAATATTTATGTCAATGCAGTTGCAAGCAATCATGCAATACACCCATAATGTCTATAAAATATTAGCATTAGCATTAGTAGAGGCATATGATGCAAGAAAGCAAGCTTATTCAGCATCAGCCAAAAAAAAAAAAAAAAAACCCTCTCCCATTTCACCCTTCCGTTCGTTCGAAATACCTGTCCAGTTGAGCTTTAAATTTGTTTAGGCTATCAACTTCAACAACAAGTGATGGAAGTCGGTTCCACCAACCAACCACCCGCTGGCCAAAGGCAAATTTCCGCACATCTATCCGACATCCGTCCTTCCTCAATTTGAATTTATGCCCTCTGAGGTGATTATTCTGAGAAAGATGAAGAATCCCATTGGCATTGAGCATGCTCAAACCATTCAAAGCCTTATACACCTCTATCAGATCACCTCGCCGGTGCCTAGTCTCCAGACTCTGTAATTTGCAAAACTTAAGCCTTTCTTCGTAAGAGCAACCCTTGGTTCCATTCACTAATCTTGTTGCCCTTCTCTGTACCCGTTCCAGCAGCTCTACATCCTTCTTGAAATGAGGCCTCCAGACCTGTATACAGTACTCAAGATGTGGCCTAACCATTGCCTTATACAAGGGAATAATCACCTCCTTATCCCTGCTAGAAAAATTCCTGTATATCATTGACAAGACACCATGAGCTACTCTTGCAGCTCGTCTGCACTGCTCAGAGAACTTCATATCTGCCTGCACAATTACCCCCAGGTCCTTTTCATTCTCCACCACTGTCAGTGTAGTACCGCAGAGTTGATACATTGCTCTGGGGTTACTGTTACCCATATGTAGTACTTTACATTTGTCAATGTTAAACTTCATTTGCCACCTCTCAGCCCATCTGTTCAACCTTTCCAGATCCTGTTGCAGCAGCAGCATAGCGTCAGTAGTGTCCTTAACGACCCTGCCAACCTTTGTATCATCTGCAAACTTAGACATTAAACTTGATATCCCATCATCAGTATCATTCATAAACACCGAAAACAACAATGGACCCAACACTGAACCTTGAGGAACTCCACTAATAACATTAGTCCACGTTGAGCAGTGTCCATTGATTACCACTCTCTGTCTTCTGCCACTCAACCATCCCCTTATCCATAGCAGCAATTTGCCTCCAATGCCACACTGCTCCAATTTGTGCAGCAGTCTTCCATGTGCAACAGTATCAAAAGCCTTTCTAAGATTCAAATATATAATATCAAAGTTATTCCCTGCATCCAGTTCTTTTGTGACTACATCATAGTATCCAATCAAATTGGTCAGGCAAGACCTGCCCTTAACAAAACCATGCTGCGTCTGAGCTATAACTGAATTCTTGTCTAGATGATCCTGCAGTGCTTCTTTAACCAGTGCCTCCATTAATTTACCGTATTAAGGATATTAAGGATCAATCAAATAATAATACTATCAGGGAGTTAAGAAAACACAAAAAAAAAAAAAAAAAAAATCGCTTTTTACCGACAATCTAGATGACTTCAACTGGGGCCAACCACCCAGACGGAAGGCAAAAAACGACAAGAGGTTCTCTGTTTCTGTAATGATCAATATATGCTAACTAATTTAAATCTAAACCAAATATAAACCAGTATAGGCCAAATATAAATCAAATGTAAATAAATTTTAGAATTATTAGAATCAAATGTAAGAAATATAAGTAAAATATAAATGTAAGCATATATTAATCATCGTTGACCCGACAGAGAACGCAATTTAATGATTAAAATAGATTAAATATATAATACATACTACATATTTACCGTATCTAGGACATAATGTAATAGTTGTCAAAATAATAAGTGATGCCCCCTATGTGATGGATATGGTAAAAATAAATATAATTACTTAATTAAATTTAAGTTAACGCAAAGAGAAACATGCAGATAGTAAGAAGAAAAACTAAAGGAGTAAATATGTAGTATGTATTATATATTTAATCTTATTTTAATCATTAAATTATATTCTCTGTTGGGTCAACGATGATTAATATATGCTTACATTTATATTTTACTTATATTTCTTACATTTGATTCTAATAATTCTAAACTTTATTTACATTTGATTTATATTTGGCCTATACTGGTGTATATTTGGTTTAGATTTAAATTACTTAGCATATATTGATGATTACAGAAACAGAGAACCTCTTGTCGTTTTTTGCCTTCAATCTGGGTGGTTGGCCCCAGTTGAAGTCATCTAGATTGTCGGTAAAAAGCGATTTTTTTTTTTTTTTTTTTTTTTTTTTTTTGCGTTTTCTTAAGTCCCTGATAGTATTATTATTTGATTGATCCTTAATATTTTATCCTTAATATATTATATATATATATATATAAATTCAAATACTACATAGGTTTTTGTATTTATATTGTGAACAATAATTTCTTGATAAAAATGTAAACTAAAAGGTCAGAAATGTTTTGTGTTTTTTGACTCGAAAAATAGTGATAATAAAAACAATTTTAACGGAAACTTTTAACTTATTTATTGTACAATAAAAAGGTATAAGAATAAAATTTAAGTTTAAGTATGCTTTTATTACACATTTACTTGATTTATTATTATTATTAGAAATTTTTATCACTACTTTGGAAAATATTTACACTAAAAATGAGACACCCCCCCCCCCTCTTTGGGTGAGGTCCCCAGGCTGGTTTGGCTGTAGTCTTAATGTGGCCATGTGTCTATCTATCCTTCTACCTCTCCTAAAAACTGATGGATCTATTGACTCCTCAGCTAAAGATAAAGCTAACTTGTTAGCATCATACTTTTCTACTTAAATTTGTATTTACATTCTTGATGCCAAGATAACTCCAGGTCCTGATGGTATTTCTCCACTTGTTTTCAAAACCTGTGCTCCTGAGCTTGCCCCTGTTCTGTTTCACATTTTTACACATTCTTATTCCACTGGTGTTTTTCTTTCAGCTTGGAAATTTGCTCATATCCAGCCAGTTCTTGAAAAGGGTGACAAGTCCCTCCCATCCAATTATTGTCTCATTGCAGTTACCTCTACTCTTTAAAGCAATGGAAAAATCTATTCACCACCAACTACTAAACTATCATGAAACCTTCTGTCTGATCTGTTGATTCTGTTGGTGTTAATACAGTGATGATATAGTGGCTTGTGTTACCCTCTATGAATAAATTTAATGAAAATGTTTGGTGAAACTCAAGCAGTTGCTGTTGATATTTCTGAGGTTTGAATGTGTTTGGCTTAAAGGTCTTCTAAAGTATGGATTTTTTGAATTGGGTATCTAGTTTTCTCTCTTACTTCTAAAAGCAGGTGATGGTATATGGCTCTCTGCCTTCTAACCTTTCTGCTAATGCTGTTCTGCTAAGATTCAGTTCTTTCTCCCACTGTTTTCTTCTTTTATATTAATGATCTTCTTCCATTGACTTGGAATCCTATCCATAGTATTACTGATGATAGCACAATGCATTCCACCTTCCAGTTTGAGAAATCCTACCCTTCTGAACAGCTTCAACTGCTCAAATATTCACTACCAGTTCCTTAAATTCCGACCTCTATTTAATTATCCAGTTGGGAAAAGATAACTTAGTTAATTTCAATCCTTCTAAAATTTAGTCCTCTTTTATGTCTCACAAAAAAGGGTATGTGCTTATCACCAATGACACTTTGGTGACACTGATTTCTAAGCAAGATGATATATCTCTTTTAGGGATTACCCTGACTTCTAATCTCTCTTGGCATAAGCATATCCCAAATATTACTTCTTCTGCATCTAAAAAAACTGTTTTCTCTTTACTCCTGGTGTTACTTTTCTTCTAAATAGCTACTCACTCTGTATAAATGTAAAATCTAACCTACTATGGAATATCATTCCCACATCTGGGGTGGTGTCCTCATAACCTTTCAGGAATGTTTACAGAAAGGGAAGAGGAGGAGGGGGAGTTTATTTTTTTGTTAAGAAGCATATAGACCCTTAGGCATTGCATCCCATAGACATTATAATAAGGGAACAGTGTAATGTGGAGTCAATTTGGTGTGACATAAGCACTGGAAAAACAAAAATGTAGGGGTATGCTATAGTTCAAATTACTGATGTGTGTAATGAAGATCTGTACAGACAAGAGTGGGACGGTAAATCAGAATGCCTTGTAATTGGAGATTTTAACTTATAAATATTTACTGGAACCTTTGGGCTGTTCACTCTCACAGTAGCAGAACCTTTCTGGATTTGTTGAATGATTGCCTTCTACACTAGTATGTTAAAGAGTCAACATGGTAATGCAATACATTGATCTAATTATCAGCAGTGATTTGTGCATTAAGAACCTTCAGATAAAAGAACCGTTAGGTGGCAGTGATCAGAGTGTCCCAATGTGGGATTTATGTAATGATTTAAGTGCTGTTAAGGGGAAGAGAAAGGGATTTTGCTTTCTTAAAGGAGACTTCAATGGTCTTCGACAGTTTTTAAATTCTTCTCAGTGGGACTAACTGCAAATTCCAAGTCGGAAGCATTCAGGGAGTAATTGTAGAATCTAACATGCTTTTCATGCCAGCTAAGAGATATATTGTTCAAGGGTTCAAACTAAATGGATGAAGATGAACTGATGAGAGGTGGCACAGAGGAAAAATGTATGGAAGATTATAAATGATTATAAATTATAAATTATCGGGGACACAGAAAGATATAGTAAGTACAAACAAACTCTGTAATCAAGTCACAAATTGTGGGTTTTCATAATATCAACAATATTATATTAATTTTAATAAAATTATATTTTAATGATAAGATGATATATAAATTTTATATAATATTACTATTAAATTATAATTCCCCCTCTCTCTTCCAAACCAGTCCAAACTGTGCTGCAACCATTCACCATCCATATACTCTCCAAATTAAAACTCACAGAACAAACATTTCCTCTTCCTCATTTATTCTTTTAACTTCCATTTTCTTGAACAACCAACCTGCATGTGTATTTCTTGAAAATTACAATCACAGAAATTCAAGTCTAATGTTAACAAGTATCTTCTCTTTTCACCTTCTCAACCTTCAACCGACGCATGCTGCTAAGTTCTACCTGTTCTAATCCTTTTGTATGTGGGGGTTTCATTAAAAAAACAATAATAATAAATAAAAACTAGCGTGTATGTGTGTGTCTGCATGCATGCATGTGGGTAGGCACACTATATACTTAGAGGTATTGCTCAGGAAACCGTTGTTCCTTTCTTCAAGATTATTGTTGGAAAGACACTCAGCCTGAGTGAAAGAGATATTACTGGATCAAAATCTAGAAGATGCTGCCTAGAGAATGGAAGCAAATTGTTTTGTAGAGGTATGGTTGTAGAAAACGGATCATTGTACCTCTTCTATATTGTAGTTATACAGAGGGATTTTTTGAGGACTATGCTTAACAATGATATACTGTGTATTGTTCAGTTGTTTTGTTTGTGGTTGTAGAAAACGGATCATTGTACCTCTTCTATATTGTAGTTATACAGAGGGATTTTTTGAGGACTATGCTTAACAATGATATACTATGTATTGTTCAGTTGTTTTATGTTTCCACATAGTCATTTCCATTGATGGCATAACTGCATACATGGCAAAATGCAGTTAACAGTACTTGTTTGGTTCATGAACCATGGTGCTGAGCCAGTGGCATAACTAGAGCAAATTGGCCCCAGTGCAAACACGTCACGGACCCTGCCCTGTTAACCCAATCCCAAAAAGTAAAGAGAAAGAAAAAAAGAAGGTGAACATATCACCCATTATTTCTGAAAAATATCGGACATATTTTCGTCTTTACTTTTTCCAAACAAAGAAATAAAATACTGGGAGGATGGCAATTCTACCACTAACTGTCTACTTACTTTTTACTTTATTATTATTATTTTTTTTACTAATGGATATTAATGAAGCGAGAATAATAAAATACTGAATTTGGTCTATTGATAATAATAATAATATATTTAATAACAATCACAACATTAATGCAATACACTGAATGCTTCTAAATGTAAGTACAGGCAGTTCCCGCTTTACGAGTTTTTTGTTTTTCAAGTATCAACAAAATCGAAAATATGAACATTAATTGCAAAAAATGACTGTTAAAAAAAAACTGCAGCTATTACCAACCCACTGCAGGATGGAAGCCTTCTCAGCAAATCGTGTTGAAGGAAATGGACCATAATCTACCACTCTGGTCCAGTGCGGGTTGGCAGATCAACTGTATTTAGCAGTCGGGCTTGAACCTTGGTCTACTCAAGGAGCGTGTGCTACTGCACTCCCGCTCCTGACCAAACCATACAATACAATGCACCATGCTTTACGATAGTAATCCGTTCTAGAGACACCATCGTATTGTGAAAATATCGTAATGTGAACTCAATAACACATTGTTTTTTGGTAATTCGTTCCACGACCTTGGAAGTTGAAATTTTTGCTATATAACTCTCTAAAAGGTCATTTTTATAGTGTAAATTGTATTAGTTACTAATTTAAATCATTAAAATGCGTTACACTTGCATCGTTATCATATCTTCTTATAACATAAGAACCAATTTTGAACGGCTTTGTGATATTTTTCTAAAGCACATTTCTAGAGGTCACCACCATAAAACAATAAAAACAAATTGCACTTTCCGGTTTATTGGGCTTTTCTGTTACTGCAAGTAGTTATAAACAGGTAGTAAGCTCTATGTTATTACATTTGCGAAAATACTGATACCTGGAATTGTGTAGTTTTTTACATTATTATTATGGTGAAAAGTAACCCCAGGGGCTCACATCTGGTTAGTATGGGCTTGGCACACCCAGGATCCCTAGCTGGATATCATCATTCTTCTCTTTCTTGGTGATTCCTTTCTACTTCTGTCTGTCTCTCTCTCTCAGGATAACTCGGGATTTTTTTTTGGGCTGGTGCAACATAAGCCCCAGGCTTCCTTGCACCATATGGCTAATAATAATAATAATAATGCTTCCAATGCAGGGCTCATGAGTGTGATGCTCTTCCTTGAGACTAAGGATTCATGCTTGCCGTCCAAGACCAGGTATTCAGTGCCAGAAACTATAGAAAATACATCGCCAAGGAGCCCGGAGTGTCCGATGACACATGTTGACGATGTCACCTAAACTCAGAAATGATCCAACACATCACCAAAGGGTGCAAGGTGATCAACCAGACTGAGTACACTCACGGACACGACCAGGTAGCCAGGATAAACATCAGAAGCTAGCAAGGAAATACCAGTTGATCGAAGAAAGTGTACCATACTACAAGTAGGAACCCCAGGCAGTACTAGAAATCCCAAACCATAAGCTGTACTGGGACCGCGCTATAATAACGGATAGGACAATCCTGCACAACAGACCAGACATAACCCTTGCGGACAAGAAGGAAAAGGCTACCTATCTGATTGACATAGCTGTACCCAACACCAACCTGCAGAAAATGCATGGGGAAAAAATCAGGAAGTACACGAACCTAAGACAGGAGATCAAAGAGAAGTGGCATATGCAACAAGTAATGACCATCCCGACAGGCACCTTACCTGATGATCATCCCGATCATCAGGTATGGTGCCAAGGACCCTACATAACAGCCTACCAGCAATAAGTTTCCCAGTGAACACCTGCAAGGAACTCCAGAAAGTCACAATCCTGAACACCTGTAGGATAGTTAGACTTCATCGACCAACAGTAACACCAGATATAACAACAACCACCCTGTGTACTTGGTAGCAATACCCATAATGTGGTGGAACCCCTAATCAGGGAGAAATAATATAAGAGCAATAATAATGTGTTTCCCCTTTACTGAAATCTTCAATCATATAAAAAACATAAATAAAATTTCAGAATCTTCTCTTCATTCCTTTCTTTTATTTTATGCTTCATAAACTTGCTACTCCATGCAATTTGTGTATTCCATTAAAAAATGCTTATGCATGCTATTGAAATTTATAAAGAAAAGAGAAGATTATCTTGGAAACAAATGCCTCTTGAAGCATTTCTGAAGAAAACGACTCCTTGTACAACAAACCAACGAGTGCTGAGTCAATAATGAGTGATCAATGAGTGTGCATTTATTTGATAATGAAGAATAAATATTCTTTAACATTTGTAAGTCATAAATAATTTCTTTCTTATTTTAATTTGTTTGATTTTACAGGCTATGTTTTCCTTTCTTTGGATAAATCAATCTTTGTTTAAACAAACTAATTAGCTAACTAATTTCATTGTTGAAAACGTAGCCTGTAAAATCAAGCAAATTATAATAATAAAGAAATTATTTATGATTTACAAATGTTAAAGAACGTTTAATCTTCATCATCATTATCGACTAAATTCACTAAATGCTCGTAAAGCAGGAATTACCGCTTTACGAGTTTTCGCTTTGAGTGCGCACTAGGAACGAATTAACTCATGAAGTTGGGAACTACCTTTATATGCATTTAAATACAAAAGCAAATAATGTACATTTGCTTTTGTATTTAAATAGATTGATTTAAATAGCAAGTAAATAGATTTAAATAGCAAGTATTCAAATTGAATAAATTTTATTAATTAATTACATAACACAAAACAAATTACCGTATATTCTGACATGTAAGTTGACTTCTATTTTTTGCAAATTGGCTCCAATTATTCTATTTTTTTAGTACTTCTTTCGACGAGCTTTCATGTTAGCGATATCATCAATTAGCGAAGACACAACCATATTTTTGGCCTTTTCTAATTCTATGCTTAAAATAATAAGCCAGGCAGCCGTTCTTGACTCATGGTATTTCTTAAATAATGTTTTATTAACTTCAGCTTTGAAAACAATTGTTCCGTTGTTGCCATGGTTACTGGAATTGTCAAAAAAAAGTATTAATAATTAACACACTTCAGTGTAACTTGTGCCCATATCATAATACTGCATCAACACTAGTTCAAGAAATTCTCTTATTGTGTTAATTTTCTCTATTTCTCTTCTGAGCTTTTTGATGAAAAGTAATCACTGAGGAGATACAAAGATTTGGATAAATCATTCAAATATGATTCTGGATGCAAGATGTGCTTGCATGATTTATTCATCTGTCATGTTCAGTAATATTTTTGGTGTTAAAAATGAAAATAAGTCAATAGTTTTTGAACCCTTGAATCTGTGTAATCGACTGGTTACAATGTCAATTATTCTATAAAAGACATTGACTCATAAACAATCCTGTAAATCAGTTTGAGCACCCCACTTTCGGTGACAATAGTTGCTTTCTTCAAAATAATTCGAAATTCATTTTTTTCTGTGACAAAGGAGATTTCTAAATATGTTGTTGCCTGAACTGTATCTACATCCTTTCTTTGTAGAAATTTTGATGCTAAATTTATATTCAAAAGAACCTTTTCCATTATTACAAGAAAAGGTTCTTTTGAAACCCCAGGGGCTCACATCTGGTGAGTATGGGCTTGGCAAACCAGGGTCTTGAGCTGGATATCATCATTCTTCTCTTTCTTGGTTATTCCTTTCTACTTCTGTCTGTCTGTCTCTCTCTCTCAGAGTAACTCGAATTTTTTTTTTTTTTTTTTTGGCTGGTGCAGCATAAGCCTCAGGCTTCCTTGCACCATATGGCTAATGGTAATAATAATAATAATTATTATTATTATTATTACAGGACAAATTAAAAATTTTCCTAACTTTTTTTATTCTGATTGCTTTTGTTTTTTATATATATTTTTAGTGTCCAAAATGATTTTGTTTAAAACTTTCAGAATATCCGTATATCATTGTTTTATTGCTATTAGCCAGCTCACCGTATAGGGCTTAGCTTTTTAAAGTAACATTTGATTCACTGCAATATGAAGATAGCAAGCCCCAATGATTGATGCTATGTCCAATTTCAAAATACTTTGCTACATCTGGGATACTATTAACTGCATTGTCCACCACTAAGTTGATGTTATGAGCTGCACAATGAACATATAATTCATTTGGTTCTATTTCCTTTTTGCGGGCTTGTATCCTGGAATAAACCTCACTCATAGTGTTAGCCCCATCATATCCCTGGCCCAACATTTAGAAAGATCCAAATCATTTGACTGCAGTGTGTTGCAAATAGTCATTGTTATACCTGCAGCAGTTTGATTGGTTAGATGAACAAAACCAAGAAAAGACTCCTTGATTTTTAATCCTGTAGGTTTATTTCCAGTATCATTGTTTAAAATTTTTACATATCTGCAGATAATGCTCAGCTGATGTTTTTGAGATGTCCAGAGTTGTCTAATATGACAGAAAAGAAAGGAGAGTCTTTTATTTCCATTATTAATTATTTTTTTAACTTCAAATTCAGACATTCATTCAACTCCTTTATGTATTTTAGGACAGATTTTTTGATGTGCCAAATGGCAAATTCAACACTTGTCTCATAGTATCATCATATTCAGCTAAAAATTTCACATCAGACAAAAAGTTTCCCTTGTATGTATCTTTCAAACTCTCTCAATGACCTCGAAATGCAGTTGAATTTTTTGATAATTTTAGAGTTATTTTGATAAGCCGCTCCAACACTTTACATCAAAAATTAAATTCTTGTCATAAATTCTCTGCTACATTTTTATTCAAACATTTGTTTGCCATCCATAGTTCCTTGACATTATAAGCCTCTGTATGCAATGAACTTGCCTTGTGGTCTTTAATTTTGTTGGATAAATTTTCCTAATCCTTTATTTCTTTTATCCACCCAGAATTCTGCTTACTTGATGAGAACATTCAACAAGGTTCACAGTATACTGTATCCAATTTTGGAGAATAACAATCAAAATCTGTTAATTTTAAGACCCGATTTGTTAATTGTTTTTTGATACCTTTCTGAAAAATGACCTGTTGCTGTGATTTTTTTTTTTTTTTGGGAATGAGCCGTTTAGATCTCTAAGGTCCAGAATGTAAGATAAATCCTTTCATATCCGTGGGTATTCACTAACAAAATTTTCTAATAGTTTCAGTTAATTGGTGTTCGTTTGGTTTTTTGCATCTATATCTGTAGTTTGTGCTGGAAAAGATAATGATATTGTGTATACTGAACCCAGTGTTGATGCCGTTATTTCCATTGGTGTAGTAATAGAAGAACTCAAGTTGCTCCCAGGGAAGAAAGAAGACAACTTTAAAATTTTTTAAAATTCATTTTGTAGTGCTTCTGTGGACTCTTTTCTTCCTACTTTTAGCATAGCTGCTTGGTGTGTTTGTATTCTTTTTTTTCATTCTAAAAAGAGATTATGACATATATATTGTAAGAAATAAGATGACATATATTTTAAGAAATTATAAGGTGACGAATTGGTAAAAATTTTCTTATATGTGATGCTATAGTATTGTGTGTTATTGAAGTACATTTTGTTCTTTGCAGTTTGAAGTCATATTCCCTGCTGTCTGAAAAACAAAATTTACAAAGATCACTCAAATGATCAATTAATGCATAATGTATAACTATGAAAAATGCTATACTACTTTCTGCCCTTGTGCCTTCTGTATTGCCAATTTTCTTGAATGGCAATTTTGAAAACAAAACTAAAGGGCTCTTCAGCTTTCTTGTGCTTTGTATTACGATGCCTTTCAATATCACTTAATTTGGCTGTCTGCATGCATTCACAGTATTTACAAAAAATTTTAAATAGTCATCTAATTTGCAGAGTCAGTTCTTATATTTAGCATCCCTGAGCCATTGATCACGGAAGCATTGAATATATTTTTTTCTTGTTTTCACAAAGATAAAAAAAATTAGACACTATAGTTTAATATGAAAATTCACAAGCAGAAAAAAAAAAGTTACCTACTCAAAATAATTGGATCATCACCAATGAAAAAGGAAAATTTTTGTTAACACTCTTAAACCTATTCAGAACAGTGATTTGCATGTGGAAACAATTTAAGTTACTGCATCTTTGTTTTGGACAGGATACTCCAGTAATAAAATAAAAAGTGAAACCAGCATAAAGCGACCCACCATATTAGGAAAGTTAGACTGCAGAATGTTGAATTTCATGGAAAGGAAATTGAAGAGTTCTGAGTGACTGGTTTGTTTGTTATTTGGTTTTTAGGAGCATTAGCAACTAAGGCCATATTGCTCCAGGGATATGCGGTGGTCATTCCCTAACCTTTCCACATCCTCCGTATTTGGTGGTCATGGGCTCGAACCTTGGTCTAATCAAGAAGCGTGTGCTACGCACTGCTGCTCCTGCCCACCTGGCTGTGGAGGTGCCCTGAAACCTGGCAAGTCTGCTAATCTTCCCCAGTCTTACAGGCCTATCACTTTGTTATTTAATTTTGCTAAGATTCTAGAACATTTGATCTCATATAGAATCCTGGCTTTGCTTCAGGACCGAGACAGCTATTCTAGTAATCAATATGGTTTTCATTCTGGAGTTAGTATTGAAGATGCCCTTGTTACTCTTCTGAATTTCATTAATGAATTGTCTTCTAAATATGTCCTGGCAATTTTTATCGACTTCCAGGGCATCTTTGACTCTCTTTGGTGGGAGAGTACCCTCAGATGTCTCAGAACTCTGAACTACTCTGCTAACCTATACAAACTTATTAGGAATTATTTTTCAGATAATGTTAAGGTTACATCAAATCTTCACACAGTTTCTCAGAAAATCTTATGTGGATGTCTGCAAGGGTCTATTCTTGGACCCTTGTTTTGGAATCTTGTTCCCAACCAATGATTGCTAAAGGCTTCTCAAATTAATAATCACTTGCATGTGCAGATGATTTAGTTCTTCTTTTTTATGGAAATTCTTTCCATAAAAAAGATTTTTGAAGATTTTTGTGGTAGTTACCACAAAATTCCTTGGATTTCTGATTGATAATCACCTTACCCTCCTTCCTCATCTGAATCATATGTCTGACAAAGGGAGAAAATTTGTCTTTCAAATTGTTTGCATTTCCCGTCAGGACTGAGGTCTGAACAATAAGGTTTTGCCTACACTATAGAAAGCTGTTGTTTTACAAATTACCACTTATGCTGCAGCCTGGTTTAGATGCACTAAATTGCTTACAGTTCAGTCTAAGCGTAGTTTGATCCAGCAAAGTTTCCTCCTAGTACTAGTCAGGGCATGTAGAACCACTCTACCTCTGCCCTGCAAGTTCTATCTGGTTCACTTCCTTTAGACATAGCTAATTTACTGTTGACTTTCTTACTTCATTCGTAAGGACTTCCTTGCAGAATTCAATGGAATACAAATTGACGTGTCCGAAACAAGAAAAACAGCAAATTTTAAATATTCTTCATGGCCGTTGGCAACTTCACTCTGGTCTTGATTCCCAAAAAGGCTTAATTACAAAATTATTTATTCACGAAGTTACATTTGCTAAAATAACACTCTTAAATGGTTTTCTCACAGCATGTTTTCTAGCTTTCTTTTAACGTGACACAGTTTAATCCTTTTTTAATCCTTAAATTTTAACCTTGCTTATTTCCACCTTTCCAACTCGTCTTTGCTGTTCTGTTGAAGATTCTACCCACTCACTCCTGGTCAGGAATCTGTTTTCATTTCCTCTCCTACTTTCTTTCAGAATTTCTCATGCTCTGTCTTTTTTAAAAGATGACAGTTATTTCTGAATTATAAACCTATTTTATATTATTTATCAATATCTATACTTAACTTAAATTCATTCATAATTCCCAAATTCTTTCAGAACTTCACCAAGCTTCTCTCCTAAATTTGTTAAAATCTAAATTTTCATTATTGTATTGAAAATTTTATTGTTGCTATTTTGTATACCCTGGTAGCACAAATTGTATAAGCTATTACATTCATCTCAACTGTTTGCCCCATTTTTTAACACGTTAAAATATAACATTTCACAAATATGTTTATATTGTGTAAATAGTGATTGTGTACATTTCCTTAGATTTTGTGGTAAAGTATGACAATAATATAATTTATGTCATTATCTTGAAAAATTTATTGTGCTGAACCTGTTCATGTCTTGAACTGATTGGAGATTAATTGCTGGACTATCAACTGTAATGGTTACCCCTTTTGAATATGCATTTTTTTTTTTGTTTTTTATTTTCCCCCCTCTTTTTTTGTTTTTGTATAATTATTTATTTATTTAATTATGTACATCTTTGTATATTTTGTATCTGTATAATTTTATATATTCTGCATTTGTATAACTAAATTTTCCGTATAATTTCTTCTGTCTCAAACAGTTTGTATAACTATTTGTTTAAAGATGTATAACTTTCTGCATAATTAACTCTAAACAAAATTTCCTTCAATATGAATTCCTAATGTAACTTAATATAGTTTCCTTCATGTTTACTTTGTTATTATACCTACAGGCATCTTCTCTATCATCACAGTGAAACATGGCTTGGTTGAAATGACGTTCCAGGTGCTGCCATTCATCAGACACATATACTATACTATGACACTCTTTTTCTGTCAAATAATTCTGAATTGTTTTATAGACAAAGGAATCAAAATTGACAACATTAGGATATATCTTTTTTAAAATTAGTGTGCTTTCAGATATGCAAACTGCTTCTTGTGTTTTAACATGTTTGCTCCAGATTGACCTATGATCTTAATGAACCAATTGGATTGGGCAGGACAGAGATATTTTTGAGCCTTCTCACTATGGCTGAAATAGTCAGTGTTGGCAAAGGTTGTTTGAGAAAAATACTCAGTTTTTCTTCTGGCAAATGAGAAGAAAATGATTCTTTAAGTTGGGTGGTTTTTCATCCAAATGGATTAAAAACCTCTTCATGCATATGCATATGTATTACACTGTTAACCAGCAGTGAATGTGTTAATCCAAATGGATTAAAAATCCATTTGGATTAACACATTTTAATCTATTTTTAATCCATTTTAAATTTTAATCCATTAAAATTTTAATCCATTTTCATCCAAATGGATTAAAAACCTCTTCATGCATATGCATATGTATTACACTGTTAACCAGCAGTGAATGTGTTAATTTGTAGAAATAATCAGTTTTATGGGGTTTGCTGTTAATAACAATAGTGCAAGAGATGAAAAAAATCCATTTTAATTTTACATCCACAGCCATTCCACAGAGAATAGTTTTCTTTAGGTTTTACCTAGCTTGTTTTTTTTTTCTCTCTTCCCACCTGGATCAATAGCTTTTTATTGATAACCTCACAGAAATGTATACAAGGATCTTCCAAGCAATCAAACCTTGTGTATTCAAGCAGATTCACACATCTGTGAATGAACAACACTTCAACATCTGACATGTACTCACCATTGGTCAGGATCAGGCATTTCTCTCTCCAGGATTCTAGAAAAACCATCTACTTTTCTCCAAGTTTATCCAAACTTTTCTGCCAGATCATAATGTGCTTTCACAAAACACTTTATGGTTTTTTTGTCCAGTTACTTGTTTGTTTGTTTTGTTTTTTTAGGAGCATAAGCAACTAAGGCCATATTGCTCCAGGATATGCGGGGTTCATTCCCTGACCTTTCCGCATCCTCCGTATTTGGTGGTGACGGGCTCGAACCCCAGTCTAATCAAGAAGTGTGTGCTACGCACTGCTGCTCCTTCACACCTGGCTACTGAGGTGCCTTGTCCAGTTACTATGATTAGTGTATTACCTCTCAGGTTGAATGCATTTAGCCAGAAACTCCTGGTATTCACAATAGACTTGTCATACTGTGGCTTTGTTGCTCATGTGCCAAAAAATGTAAATCATTCACTCATTTTTTACAATGTAACATAAGTAACCTGTCTAATAGGAAATATAGTCTTTAAGCATTGCATTATGTAAACATTCATTCTGTCAAAGAATCCAAGCATTGTGAACTGATAATTTAAGCTAAGTTTTCACAGTTAAAATGCTTTGTGAGTGTCAATATTTTATGAAATTTGTTCCTGTCATACTTTCATAATCATATATTTGTGTAATTTAGCATTTGTTATGTTTCAATGTCTAATATAGTTATTAATTCTCTCATCATACTCTGAGGAAGAGACAAAATTAGATACTGAAATGTCTAGTTTATATTTGACTGTAAATGCTTCATTTTGTTTACGTTAATCTATTACTGCATTAAATATATATATCTTTGTTAGGCTAGTGCTCATTCTCTGATACCTGATAGCATTTATGGCCTTTCCAAATGAAAGACTATGATTATACTATCTAAGGTGTTTTATAATTTAATCAAATTTTTATAATGGTGTCATTAAATGACTATATCATTATTATTTATAATAATGCAGTCAGTTTATTTCATTTATAGCAAATATTAACAGTATTACAATTTATTTTTTCCTCATTTACATATAAAATATTGGATGCATTTCTTTTTAATCTACAGAGTTCAGATCCAAATATAACTGATCCTCATGTACTTGTGATTGACAATGTTACATTCCAAGATGAAGGCTGGTATACTTGTCTTGCAGGAAATTCCATTGGGATCTCATATCGCAGTGCATGGCTTACTGTTTTACCATGTATGTATGTATATTATCAGTATTGATCTGGGTGATTTTTTTTTTTTTTTTTTGTTTGGAGTATGCAAAATATTTAATTTAAAATGTCATTTTAATTTTAAATATATATCTCCTATCTTGTGTTAAACATTATATAATTCTTGATGTTAGAATCTCTTTGTGAAGATATACAAATTTATATATAATAAATATAATTTATTCCTTATATTTTTGAGAGGAGGAAGGCTGGAGTAAAATGAAATACAGCAATATCTTGCATAGCACTGATAATTGGTACCAAAACTGTTCCGTATTATGTGAAACCGTGACGATTGAGGTATAATTATAATGGGCTTTAATTGAATGCATACCAAAGAAACATTCTATAAACAAATTATAATAAATCTATAAACAAAAATTTGCACTTGATAGCCAATTAAAAGGATTTGAAATAAAAAATATTGCAAAAATTTTATTACTGAAAAGGTAACATCATGAGAGATGAGAAAAAAGCTTTATTGTTTATTTAGGCATTTCAATAATGAAGTCTGGTGAAATCATCTCTTTTTCTCGGAGTACAAATCTTTGTGGCATCGAATCCCATCTTTTAAAATTGTCGTACCTTTATGCTACGTTCAACATTTGGATTTCCATTCATAATCAGCTCACAGGCCATGACAACCCCTGAAAAACTTCTCCAGTTCTGATAAATTCTTTTGGTGTCACTTCAGAATTGTTTCCCCTCTTCTTCATATGCAGTTTGCTTGTCAATTGCAAAGAGAGTTGCTTTTTTTTTTTTTTTTTTTTTTGTTAGTTGTTGGCGCATTGGCTTCCGTGGGCCATAATGCACCTCCCAAAGTTTTTGCACTACTCTGATCCAAGCCTGAGGCAGAATTCGAACCCATGACCTTTGGGTTGCCAGACAGGCACTTTACCCACCCGTCTAGCCCGATCGGCAAGGAGAGTTGCACCAACTAAGTCATTTGCACATGAGTCAGTGCAGTCACATACATTGGCAGTGTCGAAACTTTCGACACCGCCAAGTCTTTTCTGATCTTTACAATGTCTTTGGCAATTGTCTGAGCTTGCGATTCAAAGCTAGTGAAATCATTTGCCAAATGAGGCAAAACGTGCTGCCAAACAGAACACATGTTGTTGGCAGTGATTTATAGCCAAGATGCAGATATATTTTCAATAGTGTTTAAAGGGGTAAAAAATTAAGCTATCACTTCATCTCGTCAGGATGGAATTAAGAATACTCAACATTTGAGTATTCAAACAACTCAGGCAGTCAGTTCACTTTGCCACTGACTGCCTGAGGCGAACTATCGGCACACATGTATATGAGACAATAGAGTTGGCACCGCAGCATATATGTACGCGTGCCTAGGCTACAACAATGCAGCATACATGTAAAGTATGGGTCTAGGCTATTGAATAAGCTTTAATATGTACAGTAAAATTTTGACTTAAACTTAATTGAAAACTGTGTTATAGTGCTGTTTGAAGCTGTGCTAAGCGAGGTATTGCTGTATATATATTGCAGATAATGCCTTAGAACATGTGGGTTTGAATGTGTTCCTGGAGTCCTTTGGTTTTGCAAATAAGTCTCAGAGTTTCCACAAGTGTTCTTGGAAACACTTGTGGAAACAAATGTTTAACAGAAAATTTGTGGATACCCTTGTAAAGTGTATTGCAGAAATGCTCAGATTTTTCTACGCTGATCTCCATTATTTACAACCATAGAATATTGAGATCTAGATTTGGCAGGATGGGGGGGTCATCAACCGTTTTCCTTGTGGCATGCTTGCCACTTGGATAGTTGTATGAGAATAGAATAAGCAATTTGGTTAGTATCATTCCATTTGTGCAACACTTGCTGGGGCAGTGGTGCATGACACACACTTCTTGATTAGACCGGGGTTCGAGCCCGTGACCACCAAATACGGAGGATGCGGAAAAGTCAGGGAATGACCACCGCATGACCCCGGAGCAATATGGCCTTAGTTGCTAATGCTCCTAAAAACCAAACAACAACACTTGCTGGCATTCATGCTTAAGTTTGCTGATGCTTGGGCTGATGGATAGGCAAGTTCACCCAGGGTCTTACAATATCAAGGATGTTTGGTCAAATATAATTGTTCTGATCATATGGCTATTTAATTTAAATTAAAGCTAATATAAGTTATACAAATTTCAAGTTAAAAAGTTTTGGATGAATTTTTTTAGCCTTTTTTTTTTTTTAATTATAGATTGTATGCATACATTACCCTTTTCCAAGCTATTTGGGGTATGTGAAAGATATTAGTTTGTAGAAATGTTACACTGCCAAAAAAATGGGGGGGGGGGTTATACTGCCTTAAACAATTTCAAGTACATAAAATAAAAATAATTTAAAACCACATTATCTTTACTCATGCAGGGCAATGTCTGAAAACCAACAACCTCTTGAACCTGGAGTTTGCTGGAATATGAACAAATAAAAGTCTAGCCATGAGAACACTTGTCAAAATAAATATTAAAACTGGAGCACAAGTAAATAATGTGTTGGGAGCTCAACTCAGGCTCACTTCTTGCTAGTTCCTCCTCCTGGGTGTTCACCTTAACAATAGGTTTCATCACTTATCACCTGTTTGTAGATGTACGAATTTGATTCGTGAAGTCTTCTTCAGTCGAGGCAGTGTTTAGACAGTATCAGCATGGCTATAGTTGGCTGATCTTAGCATGGTCAAGTGTTGGTAGATCGAATTTATTTTGTAAAGATGGTATACACTTAAACAGAGGAGGTGAAAAATTTTTTGCTAATGCCATTGAGAATGCATTAAGGATTTGGGTAAACTGCTAGTTTGGGCGGATTAAGGAAGATCAGCTCAGATCAGTGGCATAGGACAAAATTGCATTTTTACTCTCCCTCTGACAGTACTTGTATCTAACTGTTAGTAGCTGTAAACAGTGAAAAGGAAAAGTGCAATAGAAGGAAAATCTTTCAGCAATCAAAGACCACATGGAAGAATACTTTTAAGTAATTACAGTATTAAGAGGTTCATCAGGATTATCAAAAGCAATAAAGTAAAATACTTAATATTTATATACAATAATGCTAGGAGTATTGTAAACAAATTAAATGGATTTCAGCTTTTGATCAGTTCAAGTAATGCTGATGTTGGTGGGCTAAAAACTGCATGAAGGTAAGAAGAATCTTCCCTGAGTCAGATCAGCATTTGCAGCTGTTGAGTCAGCATACTATAAAATGACTTGCAGTAAAGAGAAGATAATAATAAGGATATTTAAAAGACAAACGGCTGTGAGGATTATGGCAAAAATCTCTTTGGGCAAAGTGAATGGGCAAGCAAGTATGACTCTTATTATGGGCAACTTCAGCCTACCCCTTATAGGCTGGAAATACACTATGTTGTAACAGGCTTTTGGACAAACTGGATAATTGCTACTTATCCCGGCATGTTTAAGAGTGCAAAGGGCTTTAATATCCTAGATCTGTTTCACACTAAGGAGCCTAAATGTATCAAACTAATAGTAGGTGACCACTATATCATAAAATCAATTGTGTCTAAAGGAATTATGTAGACAAATGTAAAGGCAAAAGATTCAATTTAACAGAGAGGGGATTATAATGGAATGAGATATTTCTTGTGCTCAATTAACTGGAGAGACTGCTGATGACTTTGAATATAAATACACTATGGGAAATGTTCAAGGGATTTATCCTTGAAGCCACAAATGTATTTAGTCAAATTCCAAGAACCAGTAGTCAGATTCCATAAATGTAAGATGTCAAAATGGATCATGAGGTTGCCTGCCTTTGGACCCCTTTCAAGAAACTTAAGTCTTCTTTTCGATGAGGTGTCCATGCTTGGATGCAGTATTCCAGGTGTGGGTCTTATAATTACCTTATACAGTAAGACTATGACTTCTCCATCTCCTACAGGCTTGTTTTTAATAAATCATTGATAGGATACCATGGGCTTTCCTGACTTCCTGTATCATAACTCCGAGATCCCTTTCTTCATCTGTTCTTTTTAATTCTGCTCCATCAAGAATGAAAATTATTTTGGAGTTGCTATTCCCAATGTAAGAACTTGCATTTTGCTACATTAAAACAGTTGCCATTTTTGTGACCATCCTTGAAGCCTGTTCAAGTCATCCTGAAGGAGTGCTGCTTTGCATTGATCATTAATCACTCTCCCTATATTTACATCACTCCCTCTATCCATTCATCAATGTCATTTTAGACATTCAGAAACAACAGCAATCCAAGAACTGATCCTTGAAGGATCCCACTTCTAACATACACTCATCTGTAGAATATCCATTAATCACACCCTCTCCTTCTGTCCTACAGTCACCCTGTGATCAATCTTAGAATCCTTCCAGTAATCTCAACATGTTACAGCTTATACAGTAACCTCTCATGAGGGACTGAGTCAAATATCTTGCTAAAATCCAAATAAACTATACTGAAGTTGTTTCCTACATATAGCTCATGCAGTAACTGTCAGTATAGCTTCCAGGTTAGTTAAACTTGATTTTCCCCTACCAAAACCTTTTTGTGTATTCTTCAAAATGCCATTTTTATCTAAATGGCCTTAGATTGCACTCTTAATAATTGTCTCTTAAGATTTTTCCTACCACTGGTCAGTCTAACTGGTCTGTAGATACCAACTTCACTCTTAGAACTGCCTTTATGTACTGGAGATAACATTGGCACTTCTCCAATCCAAAGGAAACTCTTCTGAGTCCAGTGATGCCTTTATAAATCACCTCAATAGTTCAGTGCACCCTATGGCCACCTCCCTCAAAATTACTGGGGTATATGGTATTGAACTCCATGAGTTAAAGTTCAAAAGTTTCTTTCTTTTTTTTTTTTAAATTAACAGTCTTGTCATTTCAGAATTGCTCATTTCATATGTCTGAGTCTCGGATGCACAATGTCTCATTGTGTCAAATGTTTGGCCAGTAAAATTTGATGCGGTGTTTCATCGTTCAGTTCATCAGCAGAATTAGCTATGTTATCCAACACCCATTACAAAGAAGTCTGATCTGATTCATTTTCTTCTTCTTTGTGTTCACATATGTGAAAAACTCCTGGTCCCCATTTTTTGTTCTAAGAGAGCAAAAAAATGGAGATCAGGAGTCATCTTTTCGCTATATTAGACTGGCCAGCTCCATATTCATCCATCTTGATGTCCTCCGCATACTGTATTTTTCTTAATGGTATATAGGCGCTCATGGCTTCTATGATTATTTCTTTAAAGGTATTCCATAATTCTAATATTCACCCTTTCCATAATTCACCCTTCCTCTGCAGTTTATCCAATTGTTAGATGCTATATTATAGCGTTTTAAACTGTCATAGGCCCTTTTCTGAAATTAAAGCCTGTGCCTTTACCTTAACTACTGCAACATCTTCCAACTAACAACTGTGTGATCACTACCTGCTAATAGTTTTTATACAGCAAGGCATCTGATGTCATCTAATTTGGGAGTAACTATGAGGTCTAGAATATTCTTACTTATAGTATTTTCTCAACATACTGGTACAAATAATAATCATCTAGTTTACGTAAAAATTTTATCCCACATCATGAACTCCCCCCCACTTATTTTAAGTTAAGAGGACAAGTTTAAATTGTCTAATAAGATATAGCTCACCTATTCCATCTGCATATAGAGGCTCTCACAGTCTGCTGTTCTGTAGATTACTCACAACTGACTTGCACCACAGAGATTCTATGCTGGCAGGTGGAACTGCTGACTCAGCAAAAGTTCGTTTTTGTACTCAAGCTGCTTTTGATAAGAAGCATGATCCCGTCATCGCTTCTATCTTTCCTAAATTCATTATACATACTGTAGGGTAACTCATCATCCCCAATTTCTGGGTGGTGTTCCTGTTAGCCCTATTATGTCAGCATTAGCTGTCCTAATCAGGTGTTAGAATTCACTCATTTTATTGAAAATACTCTTGCCATACTCCTTGAAGTTATTTAGGCATTTTCCTTGCTATAGTTTTTCCCTCCTAATTTGTAACACTGCAACTCTCAGAACATCTTGCACAGTCCTTGAAGTATTGAGTTAATCCATAAAGCTTTCAGTATATAATACCTTCTGTTGTGTCTGGGCAGAATTGCAGACACATATACATTCTGACCTAACTTGCAGCATTTTTTCTGCATGGCCTTTGTTTATCCAACAAATTGTCAGGTTGGGTTTATTTAATATCATCAGTTCATCAAGTGCAGCCATTATCAACCCACTGCAGGATGGAAGCCTCCTCAACAATTCATGCTGAGGGAAATGGACCATAATCTGCCACGTTGGTCCAGTGCAGGTTGGCAGATCGACCGTATTCAGCAGTCAGGGGCTTGAACCCCGGTCTACTCAAAGAGCGTGTGCTACTGCACTCCTGCTCCTGACCACTCGGCTATGGATACAACGGTATCTTTATTGAAGCAGTCACCTTGATATCTAACAGACAATCCAAACAGGAATTCTTAACACGTTTACTGTAACTTGATGCATATATACTTCATGGGTGTTTCTTTAAACTGGATTAAAAGTCACCTGACTTTAAGAATCTTTTTCTTCTGATTTTCCTGAAGAAAAACCATATTTTTGATATTCAACCTCCTGCCAGAGGCTGAATCTTTAAATTGCCCATAATGAGAAGAAAGCCCAAAAATGCACAGAGCAAAAGCACAATTCAATTTTTCCAGAAATTAAAACTACTAAACCCAAATACTCAACATGCTAATCATCTTTCATATTTTGCACAACTGTGCCAAATAATCTGATGAAAAACTACAGATTGATATTGAAAGTCTTATTGTTGAGATTTTTAATCACTTTTATCTTCTGAAAAATGCATTGAGGAGCTAAAAATAATATTTCACTTTCTTGGTGAAGACTGAGAATTTATTGCGTCACGTGGGAATTAGATAGCTATCTTTATACCCTGTGTTCGAAAGGCTTGCTAAATATTGGTGTGCTCTTAAATTGTATTTCCTATCATTAGGAGAGGATGACTGTCCTCACCAGATTTGGAAGAATTCGAAGATGTGTGAGAGTGGTGAGGCAGTTGGAGGGGAAATGTCTGTAATACCAGCATAATGTGCCTTTCCAATGGCACATTATTGTCCCATTCTAGTTCCTCTATGGAACTAGAATGGGACAATATTATAGCACCAGAGCTGTATCCCCTGATGAACAAATTGAGAAACAAAATTAGCCAAAGAAAAGAAGACATGTTTATTGGGAAGAAGCCGAGGAGGTGTTGTTAAAACTTTATGGAAAAAAGTAAGAAAGACTTTCTTGCCTTTTATGACCAATCTCTTCAATATCTTGAAAAGTGGTTTGATTTCTCTGACAACAACTACTTGTATAAAATTCAGTTTTTATTACTGAAAAAAGTGACCAGCATATTCTGACTTCAAAGAAACTGTTGTAGTTTTCAACTTGAAGACATCTACCAACTTGGATGAATTATAGGAAGAATTTTGTACACTAAAGCTTACACCTGCATTGTTTTTGAATGATGAATCCAAGCAGACTCTTTCTGTTAGTGACAAATGATGTCATATGGTTTTGGCGGCAGACAGTGGACTTCCAAATGTTGCACAATTACTCTTGTTTTTACTATCTATTCCTTTTGTAAAATAATAAGAGAAGTTTACCTCAATATAGTACGTAGAACACTTCCGTATAATACTCTCCAGAAATTAAAATGAAAAAATCGAAAATCTTACATTAGAGTAACAAATAATTAAAAATCAATTTAATGCAATTAAAAAAAAAAAATAATAATTGAAAGAATTTAATGAAAAAAAATTTGCAAAACGATTTTCCTGCCTCAAGCTGACAACGCTTTTCGACCATATGTCGTGATCACGGGAATGAAAATTACCGAATAGGTGTGAGCATGAAACTTAAATAGGGATTATTTGTCTTCGTGCATGCGTGTAAAAGCCCACGAATCGGAGATCAGATATGGCTGGCGAATATTAATAGAATTCTCGTGTAATTTAATTTCTATGGTTTCTGCAATTAATAGTCAAGTATAATTACGTTGATCTGCCACTTTGAAGATAAAACAGCATTGCCCCAAAAATGGAATGTGTTAGATGCCCATAAAAACATTGCAATTGTGTGGGATGGCATTGTTCTAATGCCATAATAACTGCTTTGCCAAAAGTAGCTTTATCAAGAAGGATGTAGATCCCTCTTCTAGAAGATGAATCTAGCCAATCAACCGAATGAAAGGGAAGAATTGAGGAAACACATGAACCTCCAAGAAGAATTTAAAGATTATGTTTATGTGAATGACTCTGTTCTGACCACAGCCACTTCATCAGAATATCTACTAAATGCTCAGTAGGTTGACAGAAATGAAGGTTTTAATAATAAAGTTTATTCAAGAAAATGATGATGTGAAGAAATTCTGATGCCCAAATGCATTGAATGTGATAGAAAATGTACTGGCTTGCAATGATGTGGCTTTGATCAGATTTTTACTATTGTTAAGAACAGTTATAAAATGAAAAGTGTTCAGAATAAGTTGGTTTTTTTTTTTAAGACAGTGTAGAGCCCTTCAGTTAAGTTAATGTTGAAGCTTATAAATTAACCAGCGTATTAACCAATGAACAAGCATTGGTATGATTTTTTTTTTTTCATTCATAACTAAACTAATTTTTATTTTTGACAATTCAGGATTATAAGAGTACCTTTCACTTCCTTCTTAATCCTTCGTTATATTCTCTATTTCACATCAACCTTTCATAATTAAGTAGTTTTTATTTATTATTATTATTTTTTTTTATATTCATGACTGTATTAATTCTGTCCTGATTCTATTAAAATGTGCATAAAATGGCAAATTAAGGTTTAACTAGGATAAATTATGAAACAAACTTAAAAAGCTGATTTTGACATGGTCATTTCACAAACCTCATTATTACAAAGTAAGAGAACTTTCCTTGAAATTTATATTGATGAGGTTTAATCTGTATATATATGGGGTAAACTGAGATTGCAGATGTTCATTCTCAGGTTTATCTTCAGATTGCTGATCTGCATTGCCATTCTGTGTATGGTGGTAGTAGTAATGACAAATGATGCAAGAAAGCAAGCTTATAAGGCATCAGCCAAAAAAAAAAAAAAAAAACAGTTCATACATTCATAACCAAGAATTTGTCTAGTTCTCCCTTGAATTTATTCAACCCATCAAACTCGAACAACAAAAGATGGAAGCCTGTTCCAACCATCAACCACCTGCTGGCAAACTTCGGCACATCTATCTGCAACCATCCTAATGTCTTATAACCCTTCTATGCCCAAACTTTTTGCTCTAAATTCTTTTGAGCTTCAGTTAACCCTGAAGCTACTAAAGAGGAGACTAAAATAAGCCACTGTATGTTTAATAGTTACCTCTTCCAAATTCTAAGTAAACATTTATTGATCCACAATGCAGTTTATTGTTTTAACTTATTTAATCAATTTGATGGTCATATGTAGAAAATGTAGTGAAGATATAATAATGAAGGATTTTAAATCATTATGTCTCTTTCTATTTTCAGGGCCAGAAATGAATGAAACCATAAAAGAATTGCCAGTAAGAATAAAAGAAATATTTCCTGGCCTGCAAACATGGGTTGTCGTTGTGATTATTGTGATAGGTATTGGATTTTTAGGGACAGGTGTTGCTGTTCTGGCATATAAGACATCTTCAATGCAGCAGCAACAGAAAATCACTCTAATCAATACCCAGAATCATGTTATTATTAAAAAGAAAGTTATTCTAGAACGACAGGTAAGTGAATATTTCACCTCTTTTAACTTGTTAGATTATGATTACTCCCCCCCATACACTTGCACATTATTAAACTCACAGGCTCGTGTGTGTGTGTGAGTGAGAGAGAGAGAGAGAGAGAGAGAGAGAGAGAGAGAGAGAGAGAGAGAGAGAGAGAGAGAGAGAGAGATAAAGTTGTCATAAAGGGTAGGTTTGTAGGAGTTGCATTATTGCATTTTTGTCATAGTTATTACAAAATAATTTTCCAAATTATAAATGTCTACTATGATATATTGCTTATACCTGAGTGAGTGAAGTTTTTTAAATAAAAAGGGAATAAAATAGCTAATAATGTATATAGTGCTTTACATTTTAACTGCATTAGCAAATAATAATAATTTTTACTCATCTGTTAAAAATAAATTAGTAAAAAGCAGTGACTTATGTGCAAACCAGGAACATCTCCTTTCTGCACATTAGCATTAGTAGAGGCATATGATGCAAGAAAGCAAGCTTATGCAGCATCAGCCAAAAAAAAAAAAAAAAAAAACACCCTCTATTCGTTCCAAATGCCTGTCCATCTCAGCCTTAAATTTATTTAGGCTATTAGCTTCCACAACAAAAGATGGAAGCCTGTTCCAGCAATCAACAACTCGCGCTGGCAAAAGGCAAATTTCTACACACCTATTCTACAACTATCTTTCCTCGATTTGAAACTGTGTACCCTCAGTTTCTTAGTCTGAGCAAGAGGAAGAATCCCATCAGCATTCAGCTTGCTGAACCCATTCAAGGCCTTATACATCTCAATTAGATCACCTCGCAGGTGCCTACTCTTCAGGCACTGCAATTTGCAGCACTTAAGCCTTTCTCGGTAAGAGCACCCCTTTGTTCCCCTCACCAATCTTGTTGCTCTTCTTTGTACTCATTCTAGAAACTCTACATCCTTCCTAAAATGAGGCCTCCGGACCTGTACACAGTACTCTAGGTGTGGCCCGATCTTTGCCTTGTATAATGGGATAATCACCTCCCTCTCCCTGCTACCAAAATTCCTATATATCATTGACAAGACTCCATGACCTGCCCTGGCAGCCCATCTCCACTGCTCAGCGAACGTCATATTTGTCTGCACAATTAGTGGAAAGAGCAAAAGGCCCCCAGGCCTTTTGCTCTTTCCACTTCCCTGAATGTAGTACTACCCAGCTGGTATGTTTCTCTTCAGTTATTGCTACCCATATGCAGTACTTTGGCCTGACAGCTTCTTTATTTGATGATTGTCTTTGTAAATGAGATTTGCAATTGGATAAGAAAAACAAAAAAAATTGCATTGGTTTTGGACAACTGCCCAGCTCATCCAGAGTTATTTTCAAAAACATTGAATTAGTTTTTCTACCTTTGAATACCACCTCAGTGATTCAACCTCTTGACCAGGAAATAATAAAAAACCTTTAAGACCTTATATAGATTGGATATGAGGCGAAGAATCATTGTCTATAGATGGGTTGGGAACATCATCCGATATCGCAAAGCAGATTACTGTTCTAGAATTAGCATTAGTAGAGGCATATGATGCAAGAAAGCAAGCTTATGCAGCATCAGCCAAAAAAAAAAAGCTCCCATTTCATCCCTCCTTTTGTTCCAAATACCTGTGCAGCACAGCCTTAAATTTATTTAGGCTATCAACTTCCACAACAAGGGATGGAAGTCTGTTCCACCAACCAATTACCTGCTGGCTAAAGGCAAATTTCCACACATCTATCCTACATCTGTCTTTCCTCAATTTGAATTTATGCCCTCTCAGGTGATTATTCTGAGCAAGAGGAAGAATCCCATCAGCATTGAGCCTGCTCAATGCTGATGGGATTCTTCAGCCTAGTCTTCAGACACTGTAATTTGAAAAACATAAGCCTTTCTTCATAAGTGCAACCCTTTGTTCCATTCCCTAATCTTGTTGCCCTTCTCTGTATTCCTTCCAACAGCTCTACATCCTTCTTAAAATGAGGCCTCCAGCCCTGCATACAGTACTCAAGGTGTGGCCTGACCATTGCCTTATACAAGGGGATAATCACCTCCTTATCCCTGCTAGAAAAATTCCTGTATAAGGTCTAGAATCTAGATAAGAATCTAGATTCCCTTCATATGACAATGAATGCCTGGAATGAAGTTTCTGAAACCTTCATTAGCAACTTGATATTGATGGGTCAACTGTTGATGATCCTGCTCAGGTAGCTAACAAACTAAATGAATATTTTGCATTGACATTCACACATGAGGAGTTATTCAGCGAGGGGAATGCCAGAGGTGTGTTCAACTCTAGCAGTAAGCTACAGAATCTTGAAATAACTGGGAGTAAAGTGGAGGAGAAACTGTTGAAGATAAACACAAGAAAGGCAGCCGGGGTGGATGGGATCTATCCAGTTATATTAAAGGAGGCAGCAAAGGAAGTAAACAAACCCTTAGCCATAATTATGAGAGCTTCCTTGGACCCATAGACTGGAAATGTGCAAATGTGACCCCAATTCACAAAGGAGGATCAAAGGCTGACACAAGTAATTATAGACCTGTGAGCTTAACTTCTGTTCCAGGAAAATTAATGGAGGCACTGGTTAAAGAAGCACTGCAGGATCATTTAGACAAGACTTCAGTTATAGCTCGGACACAGCATGGTTTTGTTAAGGGGAAGTCTTGCCTGACCAATTTGATTGGATACTATGATGCAGTCACAAAAGAACTGGATGCAGGGAATAGCTTTGATATTATATACTTGGATCTTAGAAAGGCTTTTGATACTGTTGCACATGGAAGACTGCTACACAAATTGGAGCAGTGTGACATTGGAGACAAATTGCTGCTATGGATAAAGGGGTGGTTGAGGGGGAGAAGACAGAGAGTGGTAATCAATGGACACTGCTCATCGTGGACTAATGTTATTAGTGGAGTCCCTCAGGACTCAGTGTTGGGTCCATTATTGTTTTCTGTATTTATAAATGATATTGATGATGGTATATCAAGCTTAATGTCCAAGTTTGCAGATGATACAAAGGTTGGCAGGGTTGTCAAGGGCACTGCTGACACTATGCTACTGCAACAGGATCTGGAAAGGTTGAGCAGATGGGCTGAGAGGTGGCAAATGAAGTTTAACATTGACAAATGTAAAGTACTACACATGGGAAACAGCAACCCCAGAGCAATGTATCAACTCTGTGGTACTATACTGGCAGTGGTAGAGAATGAAAGGGACTTGGGGGTGGTTGTGCAGGCAGATATGAAGTTCTCTGAGCAGTGCTGACGGGCTGCAAGAGTAGCTCATGGAGTATTGTCAATGATATACAGGAATTTTTCCAGCAGGGATAAGGAAGTGATTATTCCCTTGTATAAGGCAATGGTCAGGCCACACCTAGAGTACTGTATACAGGTCTGGAGGCCTCATTTCAAGAAGGATGTAGAGCTGCTGGAATGAGTACAGAGAAGGGCAACAAGATTAGTGAATGGAACAAAGGGGTGCTCTTACGAAGAAAGGCTTAAGTTTTGCAAATTACAGTGTCTGGAGACTAGGCACCAGCCAGGTGATCTGATAGAGGTGTATAAAGCCTTGAATGGTTTGAGCATGCTCAATGCTGATGGGATTCTTCCTCTAGCTCAGAAAAATCACCTGAGAGGGCATAAATTCAAATTGAGGAAAGACAGATATAGGATAGACGTGCGGAAATTTGCCTTTAGCCAGCGGGTGGTTGGTTGGTGGAACAGATTTCCATCCCTTGTAGTGGAGGTTGATAGCCTAAATAAGTTTAAGGCTCAGCTGGACAGGTATTTTGAAAGAACAGAGGGGTGAAGTGGAAGTGGTTTTTTTTTTTGTTTTTTTTTTTTTTTGGCTGATGCTGCATAAGCTTGCTTTCTTGCATCATATGCCTCTACTAATGCTAATGCTAACTGTTTCAAAAAATGTGGATTGATTATTCAGGATGGTCAAATAAGCCATGATACTAATCACATTGAAAAGCCTGAAGACATGGGTGAACAGGAGTTTAATGATTGGGTGGACATAGATGGTGATCTACAAGTTATTACAGCTTTAAAAGATGAAGAAATTGCCCAGTTTATTATAATTTTGCCAAGGAGAGAAAATGAAAATGAAACCGAACGAATTCCATTTACAAAACAGCAAACTCATGAAGCTATAGATGTCCCGAGGAGATCATTGGATGAAAGTGGTGCAGCTGATTGTGAATATAGACTGTTATACAATATTGAAAAATCTATAATTAGACTTTGTAGTGATAATTTAAAGCAATCTAAAATAAGTGCTTATTTTAAATTATAATCATATTACAAAGTGTTATGTTTAATTAATGTTTATTAATTAAGCTATGTATGTAAGTATAAATAAATTTTTATTTTGCTAACTCGTGGATAATATTCTTTCGATTTTCAAGCATAATTTAATTGGAAATAAACCTTTAGTAATAAAGTGTAAATTGGTGCTGTATATTTTTATTTTTATAGACTCTGGATAATATTTGAGGATTTTTGCTTATTAGAATTTGCTGTTTATTAGAGAATTAAAATTTAATTTGTAAATGCTATCACAATAACTGGCACTTACTGTGTTTTATTTTATTATTACAGTATTTTCTTTTTGGCTGGTGCAATGAAAGGCTATTGTTTCCTTGCATCATATAGTTAATACTATTAGAATAATACAAAAAATTCCAAGAATGGCTTTCAAAGTTACCATTGTGTGGACGCTAATGTGCCCCTGTCATTTTAGTTTAGGGAGAAAAAATTTAAAACTTAAGACCTTGTGTAACCTTCCCTTTGTAGTAATCAGCTTTCTGCTCTCTCTTTTCAATTTGATTTTATTCCTTTTTCCTTATGAATAAATAAATAAAAAAAAAACTGACCCAAAGGTTGTAATATAACATGTTAATAAACATTTATAATTTGCTGTATGACTTTGTATTAACTATCACATGCTAACTGTAGGCATGTGGCATGTGTTATTTTCCTGTTCAGACTTGATGAAAAGATTCAACAAGCATCTCAGTATATCTTAGTATCCATTGTATGTTTAATGTTTTTGTGGGATTTGCTTTTATTCCCTTGTGACTATTTAGAATAGTATTACTTGACATTACCATGAGCTGTCGTTTAGGTATAGTATTATTTCTTCATGAAAATTCATTTGCTTGTTTTTTTTGTTACCATTGGTTTGATTTTTAGTTTCCAGTTCAAGCAGAATTATATATTTTTATATTGTGTTCTCATAAATTAAAATGGCAGTTAATTTTACGTATACAGTAGAGTGTCAATAATCTGAATTAATTGGGACCAGGGATAGCTCGGACTTTCTATTTGTTCATATTTTCGAAATTATCAAAAATATTGTTCTGGAGACTAAAAAAAAAGGTTTGGTAAGTTTAGAAATAAAAACGCTTGCTTTAAAATCTGAGGCACTGTCTAAATTTTTGCTAAAATCTAGTGCCTTTTTAATACAACAAAGGTCGAGATATGGGTTCTCCTAAACTTTGTCTCTGTGTGAACCACAAATAAACGGAATCTTCAAGGGATGCATCATCAGCTGTTCACATAGTTTTTCTTTGGTATTCTTTCTCAACGTATGGTCTGACCATTGCATTATACAAGGAGATAATCATTTCCTCATCCCTGCTAAAAAAAATTCCTGTATATCATCATTGACAAGACCCTATGACCCTGCTCTGGCAGCCTGACTGCACAGTTACCCACAGGACTTTTTCATTCTCCACCTCCCTCAGTGTAGTACCACACAGTTGATTCATTTCTCTGGGGTTACTGCTACAAATATGCAGTGCTTTGTATTTGGCAATGTTAAACTTCAGTTTCTGCTACTCAGCCCATCTGCCTAACTTTTCTAGATCCTGTAGTAGCATACTGTCATTACCGTTGTTAACAACTCTGCCAACCTTTGCCAATCATCTGCAAACTTGGACACTAAGCCTGATGTATACCTTCATGAATATCATCAATAAATATACAAAACAACAATGGGCCCAACACCAAACCCTTGGGGACTCCACTAATAACGTCAGTCCACGAAGAGCAGTGTCTGTTGATTACCACTCTCTGTCTTCTTCCACTCAACTATCCTTTTATCTATTGTAGCAACTCATCCTTAATGCCGTACTGCTGCAATTTCTTTCATTTGTGACAGTATCAAAAGCTTTTCTGTAATCCAAGTATATGATATCAGAATTATTTTTTAAATCCAGTTCCTTTGTGACCACATCATAGCATCCAATTAAGTTTCCAGATAAGACTTCCCTCAAGAAATCCATGCTGCATCTGAATTATTACTGCAGTCTTGTCTAAATGCTCCTGCAATTCTTCTGTAACCAGCGACTCCATTTTTTTTCCCGAACAGAAGTTAAACCAGGTCAGTAATTATTTGTGTCACCCTTCGATCCCTCTTTGTGAATTGGAGATACATTTGAACATCTCCAGTCCGAGGGGACCTCCCCTGAGACCAAGTATGCTCTCATAATTGTGGCAAAGGGTTTGCTTGTTTCCCTTGCTGCCTCCTTCAATGTAACTGGATAGATCCTATCCACTCCAGGTGCTTTGCTTATGTTTAACTTCAACAATTTCTGCTCCACTTTGCTCTCAGTTATTACAAAATCATTTGACACCCTTTTAGAGTTTAATAAGCTTCTGGCCTCTCCTTCCCTACAGAATTTCTCATATGTGAATGTAGATGCAAAATACTTTTTCAGTTTGCCAGCTACCTGAGCAGGATCATCAAAAAGTTGAACAATCAATATCAAGCAGACCAATCTGATTCATTCCATTCTTTCTAGAGTTTACATAAATAAAGAAGTCTCTGCTGTTTTTCTTTGCATCCTTTGCTAATGATATCTCATAATGTGCCTCATCTTGCCTAACCTCTGTTGCAACTTGATTTCAGACTAGCTTGCATTGAGCGGACAGAAATCATGGAATACCTACCTAGTAACAGTTAGACCCACCTTTTGCCTGGATAAGGGTAGTCAGTCGCAAGGCATTGAGTCCAGTAGTTCACGAAATCCTTCCATGAGTATTTCCATCCATTCTTGCTGCACTGCTGTCAATAATTCCATCACATTCGTGGGTAGAGGATCGACAGCTTGAATGGAGCTTTCCACAGCATCCCAAAGATGCTCCAGAGGGTTCATGTCCGGTGAATGGGGAGGCCATTCCATGGTGGTAAAATCTGCAGAATGCTCTTTGAACCATGTTCTAGTCACCACGGCTCTGGGGAGATGCATTGTCCAGCTGGAAGAGTCCAGCAAGACAATGCACAATCCAATGGTTATCAGCAGGCAGCATTTTTTTTTTTTTTTTTTTCCCCCTCTCGGTGTTAGAAGTCACAATATAACTTATCTGTGTTAGAGAGAAATAGTTAGTCATGAACTAAAATTGACTTAAATCATTCAAGATCCAGAATTGAGAAGTTGTTAGACCTTCCTAAAGAAATTGAGTGGGGGGAGGAAACTTTTACAAATAAGATAGTTTGAAAGTTTTAAATTAAGTATTTAACTTTAATATAATTGAATTCATCAGTTTGTCATGTAACAGCACCATTTGGAGAACAAGGTTCACATCACTGTGAAATGGGCAATTTGAACATTTTGGACTTCTGGTTGTTCCTATATTTTCATATAAGTTTTTACCAGTTTGTTATAAATAAGAGTAATTATATTTTTATACTTCAGGATTCCAATAATTCTACCAATTCAGTGGCACCTTTAGTGAAGATTGACTGTCCTCGAGGACGATTATCATCAGAACTAACCACCGTTTCAGAATATGAGCTCCCGCTTGACCCTGATTGGGAGTTTCTTCGTGAACGGTAAGGAATTTGCATTAAAAATTCAAACATACATCTGAATAGTAGATTTAAGAATGAAAATCACATTTTTCTTTTATATCCTTCTTACTAATATACAATTTTAGAATTTTTTAAAATTTTTATTCAAAAATTAGCTTGTCATTATTTTGAAAAACTTCCTTGAAGGCTAAAAAAAATAATATAAAGTAATATAAATAAAATTGTAATAAAAACTTGCCAGTATTATAATGTGTAGCAGTGTTTCTTGAAAAATGCATAACCTGTTTTTGTTCTACTTGCTGGATAAAAATACTTCTATTTCTCTAAGTATTCTGGCACTCCCCCCCCCCCCAATTCTGTGACCATATAGCTGATGTGTGTATGGGTGAATCGGTAGAATTATTGGAATCCTGAAATATAGAAATATAATTACTCTTATTTATAACAAACTCGTAAAAACTTATAGGAAAAAATAGGAACAACCAGAAATCCAAAATGTTCAACTTGCAAGAGTATGATATTGAGAAATACTTTTTTTGTGTGATAAATTTTATTTTTAATCAGGTACATCCATTACTCTACTATCCCTCCCTCTCTCCCCAGGAGTACAGGTAGCATTGGTGTATAGGCAACCCCTGTATAACACAGTACTTCTATAACAAGGTTTCGCTCTAACATGATTGATAAATTGCTGCAATCCTCGCACAACACGGTACTTATATAACATGGTTAGAGAATTTCGGTAAATCTTGCATAACAGGGTATTTTTGAGCTTTTGTATGGGGAAAACCCTGCTATTATGTGGATGTAATTTTTCAATATTTCTACTCTTTTTGAATCCCTGCTGTTGACTCGCTAGTCAAAAAAAATTATTGAGAAATCCCTGTATTTTTATTTTGTTGGAAAACTTCTGTGTTATGCTCTGTGCTACTGAACTTGTGCTTGTCGAGGTTGTGGAAAAATCTAGATTTCAAAGTTTTTTTTACTATTAGATAACACACCAGGACATCCAAAAGATTTAAGTCATCCAAACATTGAAGTTACAGTTGTACTGGGTTAATAAAACTTCTTTCATTCAGCCATTGGATCAAGCATTATATCCACCATTAAAACTCATTACATCAGAAAACCGTTATAATGGATTTTGGAAAAAAATTGATTCCGAATCTATTGAAGTAATGGAGACATGGAAACATTTCTCAATTGTGGATTGTATCAGAATCATAGCTTTATCACTGAAATAAGAAAAACCGTCAATGTTAAATTAGTGTGGAAAAATGTATGGCCAGAGTCAGTTCATTCAGGAAATATGATTGCACCAGCAGAAAATGGAATCAGTGCGATAGTAGAACTTGCTCGGTAGGACGGGAAGGTTTTGATGATATGACTACTGAAGCCTTCATTCTGTCACTTCAACAGTTGACAGAATCGCCCTCCTCCTGACACTGGGTGGAAAAGACCTGAGTTCGAATCCCTTTGATGATGGGAGGAATTTTTTGGGTCTTTGTACAATGTGGCTGAGTTAGTTGGGCTTGGGCAGCATGTTTTTTCTCCCGGAAACTCGGGTTTTTCATCCAGCAAAACAGAAAATCGATCTCAGGACACACAATTTATATACAATATACGCAGAGCAATATGGCCTTATTCTCTGATGCTCCTAAAAAAATTAAAAAAAGATATGATTACTGAAGGTATTCAAGAATTACTGGTATAAAAAGAGGTTGGCGAAGCATTTGGTGGAAATAGCATCGGAGGTAAAACCAAATCAATTGAGAGGATGATAGCACAGAGGAAAATTGTAAAATTCCAAATTTTACACTAAAAAGCATACAGGAAGGCATAAAATAAGCCGAACAATTAGAACCTTATTTTTTGAATGCAGATTAGTGTTAGTAATGCCCGCATGGTGCAATAAAGCCTATGGCTTATTCTGCACCAGATAAAAAAAAATAATAAAAGAAAAGGAAACTAAACCCATCATCCTATGTACTTCCCTGACCCGAAGGTATTATCCAGATGACCTTTGAATTTCCCCAAACTCTCGGCCTCTACCACCCATGTAGGCAACTTATTCCAGTAATTTATATTCTTGAATTCTTGAATGAAAGGAGCCCAAAGTCCAAAAGATAGCTTCAAAAATGCTTTGTTGCATATGATGAAATTCACAAAGGTTTATCAAGCAAAAGCAAATAAACCCAGATTACTGAATTTTTAAAGAGAGCAGAAAATACACGAAATCTAGAATGGTGTATTTTTGTTAGTTTTGTTAACATTTTGTTAATGAAATAGTATATTTTTGTTAGCTTTTGGAATGCAACCCCATGTTATATGAGGATTACCTGTAGTTCTATAATAAAACTAAATATAAACGGAAATGCTCTTTGCTCTTAACAGATGATTTGTTTAAATCCCTCCATCAGTTGATATGTAATATGTATATAGGTATGCAGATACCTCTTAATTTATCTTCAGTCAGAAAGTCTGAATATAAATGAATAACATTTGTGAACATGTGAATAACAGTAAACAGGATCAACCAGTGGGAAAAAAATTGAATGGATATCAAATAGCTGAAGATATTGTCTGAAATCTACTTTAAACTCCATACTGTCCATCTATTCAGATGTTGTTGTCCTTTTGCTTCCAGCTTGAATTTGTTTTCCCAGGTCTCTGCTACGAATTTGTTGAAGACAGAAGCATTTTACTCTATATATACAGGACTGTAGTGGCAGGTATATGTGGGTATCGGCGTATACGCTCTGGATTTTTTTAGGTAAATAGCATATATCTTCTGGATTTTTTATATATACAGTGGCGGAAAAAAACTGCATCATTTTAAAAAAGTAACATTTGTAGTGAAACGTAGTAGTAGTAGTAGTGGCATGTGATGCAAGAAAGCAAGTGTATGAGCTTATGCAACATCAGCCAAAAAAAAAAAAAAAAAAATCACACCATTCCCCCCAAATGCCTGTCCAGTTCCTCCTTAAATTTATTCAACCTATCAACTTTCACAACGACAGATGGAAGTTTGTTCCAGCAATTAACCACCTGCTGGCTAAAGGCAAATTTCCGCACATCTAATCTACATCTGTCTTTTCTTAATTTGAATTTATGCCCCCTTAGGTTCGTAATCTGAACAAGTGGAAGGATCCCATCAGAACTCAGCGTGCTCAACCCATTCAAGGCCTTATATACCTCAATCAGACCACTGCGCAGGTGCCTAGTCTCCAGCCACTGCAATTTGCAGAACTTAAGCCTCTCTTGGTAAGAGGATCCCTTCATTCCCCTCACCAATCTTGTTGCCCTTCTCTGTACACGCTCAAGTAAATCTACATCCTTCCTAAAATGAGGCCTCCAGACCTGTACGTAGTACTCAAGGCGTGGCCTGACCATTGCCTTATACAGAGGGATAATCACCTCCTTTTCCCTGCTAGCAAAATTCCTATATATCATTGACAAAGCCCCATGACCTGCCCTGGCAGCCTGTCTGCATTGCTCAGAAAACTTCATATCTGACTGCACAATTACTCCTAGGTCTTTCATTTTCTACCACCTTAAGTGCAGTACCACACAGTTGGTATGTTTCTCTGGGGTTACTTCTACCCATATGCAGTACTTTGCATTTGTCAAGGTTAAACTTCAGTTGCCACTTCTTAGCCCATCTGCCCAAATTATCTAGATCCTGTTGCAGAAGCACACTGCCATTACTGTCATTAACAACCCTGCCAACCTTTGTATCATCTGCAAACTTCGACACAAGCCTGATGTACCTTCATCAATATCATTGATAAATATACAAAATGACAGTGGACCCAACACTGAACCCTGTGGGACTCCACTAATAACATTAGTCCACGAAGAGCAGCACCCATTGATTACCACCCTCTGTCTTGTCCCACTTAACCATCCTTTTATCCATTGTAGCAACTTACCCTTAATACCATTCTGCTCCAATTTGTACAATAGTCTTTTATGCACAACAGTGTCAAAAGCTTTCCTGAAATCCAAATATATGATATCAAAATTATTTTTTGCATCCAGTTCCTTTGTAACCACATCATAATATCCTATCAAATTTGTCAGACAAGACTTTCCCTTAACAAACCCATGCTGTGTTTGAATTATTGCTACAGTCTTGTCTAGATGATCCTGCGATGCATCTTTAACCAGTGACTCCATTATTTTACCTGGAACAGAAGTTAAATCAACTGGTCTGTAATTACTTGTGTCACCTTTCGATCCCCCTTTGTGAGTTGGGGATACATTTGCACATCTCCAGTCTGTGGGGACCTCCCCTGAGTCCAAGGATGCTCTCATAATTATGGCTAAGGGTTTGCTTAGTTGCTTTGCCACCTCCTTTAATATAACTAGATAGATCCCATCCACACCAGGTGCTTTTCTTATGTTTAACTTCAACAATTTCTCCTCCACTTTGCTCTCAGTTATTACAAAATCATTAAGTATCCTGCTACAATTTGATAACCTTCTGCCATTTTCAAGCCTTAATAATTCGTCATGTGTGAATGTACATGCAAAGTACTCATTCAATTTGTTTGCTATCTGAGCAGGATCATGAACAGTCAACCATCGATGTCAAGTGGACCAATCAGATTCATCCCCTTCCTTTTAGAGTTTATATAAGTAAAGAAATCTTGCTGTTTTTCTTAGCATCTTTTGCCAAGGATTTCTCGTAATCTTCCTTCGCCTGCCTAACCTCCTTTGTGATCTGATTACAGACTAGCTTATACCTGCCATAGGCTTCTGAGTCGCTTGATAATTTATATGCATCCCATGCATTTTTCTTCCCTGTTACAAGTCCCATTAGTTCATTAGATAACCATTTAGGCCTAAACATTGAACAATATTTCTTAATAGATATGAAACTTTTAGTAGCATCCACAATTAATTCCTCGAATGCTTCCCACTTAGAATTTACTCACATATAAGATATTGTTTGATTACAGTCATTTTGTTTGTTGCAAAGCAAAGGTATTGTATAAGATAATGCTTCTATTGCATCAGACAGTAATTGCAAGGTATTGCATCAGCCATTTCTATAAATATGGCTTGGAAGGGTGTACACGCTCATTAGTATCTTGTTTTGTGGAGTTGTAAGCATGGTTCCATATGTTCAGTTGACACCAAGGAAAAAAGTGTAGCTGTTGCCCTGTCCCAGAAAGTGCTTTCTATGCATGCTATCGCTGATAAAATCAGTTGCCACCAGTGAACAGTATCCTGGGTGTTAAAATTAAAGCGTGAATCCGGTGATGTGAAGAGAAGACCTGGATCAGCCATAAGAGAGTGACTACTCCTCCCCAAGATCGATATTTGAAATGGCTATGCCTTCGTAATTGCCATGCTAGTGCTCCTCATCTAAAACTGGACTTTGAGATGGCCTCTGGTGTTGAAACAAGTGCACGAACTATCCAAAAATGGCTTTCACAATGTGGTCTGCATGCCTATTGGCAAAGAAGAACCTTTGTTGACCCAACAAATGAGGAAGAAGCGACTTGCTTGGACTAAAATGCATGTTTCGTGGACAAAATGGCAATGTGACACTGTCATCTTTTCTGATGGATCGAAATTCAACCTGCATGGCTCGGGTGGGAAGCGATATGTCAGAAGATAAAAATCAGGGGCATACCATCCTGACTGCATAACACCAACTGTAAAGTTTCCCGCCGGTCAAATGGTTTGGGGATGCATACCAAGCAAAGGGGTGGGCAAATTAAGTTTATTAACGGAATGGTGAATGCAGAAACCTACACTGCTATCTTGGAGGAGTGCCTGAAACCCGTTATTAGGGATCACCACATTTTTTTACACGATTCAGTACCTTGCCACACAAGAAAATTGGTAAGTTTTATGCTATTTAGATTTACTGATGAGTTTTTCTTCTTATCTCACAAGGCTGAAAACATACTTACACCAATATTTTCCCTTGTTTTTCTCCCTTAAGGTGCAGTCATACCTCAGAAATGCTGGCATTACAGTGTTGGTCTGGCCCGGCAACAGTACAGATTTGAACCCTATTGAAAATTGCTGGTACATAATGTTGTCTAAAATTTATCAGAAGCCAACAAGTAAGATTCAGCTGCAGGAGAGCATTGTAAAGGTGGTACCACAAAATTGGGCAACTGCCAGAAGTTGATTAACTCTATGCCAGATCACTGCAAGGCTGCAAAATATTGAGAACTTATTTTTCTGATTTACAGTACATAATATTATTATGTTAACTTATCATTTCAGTTTGTACACTTAAATGCATGCAATAAAATGTATGTTTGGTTGTCATGATTGACATTTTTACGATTTCTCATATTTCCATTAATTATGCATTTTACCCTTTGGGAAGATATTTATGGCAATTAGGTTTATCAGGTGGCCTTTTTATTTATTGGATTTCATTCACAGAGATATAAATCCGATCTAACGAATGCATTTCGAACATTTCTGCAACCCACAATGCAGTGAAAAACACATTACAGCCACTCCTCGATGAACATAAGGGTTGCGTTCCGCGGACTTCTTTGTAAGTCAGATTTCCGTCATTGGAATTTCCCCCATGCTTGTGCAGCACTCCCAACTGTGTTCACTGAATTGATTGAATCAAAAAAAAAAAAAGTTCAATGAATGTATGAATAGAATTATTTATTGTATTTATTCAATTTTTTATCTCATGCCCAGGAAAAATTACAAAAGCGTGCAATTTAAAAAATTATAAAATTGCAAAAAAAAAGAGAGAGGAGACAGGCATAACATCAGTAAGTTTTACCTCTCAAGCATCGTTGCCAGAATCAACATCTTCAGCTGATAAGTACACCACTGCGGAGGTAGAGGGCTATGGAGATTTAGAAGTGGTCTGCTGCTCAACCTTATAAAAGAACATATTAATGGATGACTGGATGGTGGCTTTTTTCTTTTCATTGTAGATTTCTTTGTAGCGAGCAAGCATATTATTCACCCCTCTGTTAACTTTGAAGAATCGTATGCTGTCAGGATCCATCTTCTCAAACCTCGCCTTTGCCGGTGCAAATTCACAAAATGCCATTGCCATTTCTCTGGTGATGAAGCATCTTGGTTCCTCATTTGGTTCATTTTGAGTTCATCAGTATTTTCTTCTTTCACTATTGCTGCCTGCAAGTCAATAAGTTCTTCATTAGAAAATTGAATGGCAAATGCCTAAAAAACGGTACTCACCGTGTATAAGGTGAGTACCGTTTTTTAGGCATTTGCCATTCAATTTTTTTAGTCAGTTTGTCACGGTATTATAAGACTACTATAATTTCACTATCGTTCTTCGTTAGATAATTCCTTCTCTTTTTCCTCTATTTAACTCCTCCACGTCTTTGGTAACAACCTCCAACTGAAGTAGATCTGCAGCCTTTACAATCCCTTCGAAACTTTTATGTGCCATGGGCATATTGTCTTCCATGTGCAGTTTAAACAGCTTTTAGTAATTTCCTTCCAGGCCTTATTAATGTTTAAGATGGTGTAGTAAATGTAAATATTGTAAGATTTCCAAAAGTCTATTAACGTAAAATTTTTCTCACTATCTACTGCAGACAATGCCTGAACAAACCATACGGTTTTAAATTCGAAATAACACCCTGATCCATAGGTTGGATGAGTGAAGTAGTGTTTGGTGGTAGAAATATGACTCTCACATTTGAGTTGAAATCATCTATATGCATAGGATGTCCAGGAGCATTAATTATCTAATAGAAGCAATATCTTGAAAGGAACGCCGTTGTTTTTACAATATTTTTCAACCTCGGGAATGAAGTAGTATTTAAACCAATCCTCAAAGAGAGATATTGTTATCCATGCTCTCTGGTTTGATCGAAAATGCACGGGTAGGGTGGCTTTATTGATGCCCTTAAATGCACGAGAATTTCCAGAATGGTACACAAGCAGCGGTATTAATCTGTAATCTCCCGCTGCATTAGCCCCAAGCAAGACCGTGGCCCTATATAATTCCTTTTGAAGCCTTGAAACCTGGCATTGTCTTTTCCTCTTTGGCAATGTATGTTTGATCTGGAATTTTTTTCCAATACAGAGCAGTCTCATCAACGTTAAAAATTTGCTGAGTTGAATAGCCGCCTTCATCCATAATTTTTTCCAACACATTATACAAAATTTTTCTGCAGCTTTAGAATCGGCACTGGCAGCTTCACCGCTTACTTTACTGTTTTGGAAACCAGCGCAATGCTTTAACCTATTAAACCATCCATTGCATGCCATGAACTTAGCTTGGGGTTTGCCATACTTATCCTTAATATCTTCATAAATATTTCTTGCTTTTGTTTGAATGGCCATTGGACTCAGGGGCATTTGCTTCTGAATCTGATTTTCCATCCATATTATTAATAGCTGTTCCATCTTCGATATAGCACCTGAATGCTGTTTTTTGTGATCACTCTTAAGTGCTTTGATCCTTTGACATGTTCTTTTATATGCACAATACCCTTTAAAATAGTATTCACTGTTGAAGCAGCGAGACCTAATTCCCTTGCAATTATTGACAAACTTTGTTCTGCTTCGTACTTCTTAATCATTTTCATCTTCATTTCTAAATCAATTTTGTTTAGTTTCCTGGCACTACCACCACTTGCACTTTCTGCTGGTTGCTTTCCTTTAATCATTGTAATACGTAAATAGGAATGAAGAGAAGTTTCTGAAAATTTGTTTTTTATATGACTGAAGGTTTCAATGAAGGAGAACACATTTCACCATAATACCGTAATGTAATAACCTACATAATTCCAGTTATCAGGATTATTGCAAATGCAATAAGATCAAGTTTACTACCCATTTATAATAGATTGCACTAACAGAAAAGCCCACTAAACTGGAAAGTGAAAATTGTTTTTATTGTTTTTTGGCCTTGACCTTCAGAAACATGCTTTAGAAAAATATCACAAAGGCATTCAAAATTGATTCTTATAATGGGAACATATGATAATGATGAAAGGGTAGTGCAATTTCCATTATAAATATGAGAAGTTTAACTGCTTAATTGTAAATTCCAGCAATTTCTCTCAGTTCCTCTTATTTTAGTAATTTTCTTTTAGCCATTTCATTTTAGATAATTTTTACAACATAATTGTACAAACTTGTGGAAAAACACAAAACACAATATGATGGATAATACAGCAAGCTAATGAACTTGTTTTCACAAAATCTCTAACAATACTGAGAAACTTATTGCGACGTTTGAGAGTTTATCTTATCGCAGTTAGTTTTATTACAGTGCTTGCGATGCATGCAATAAACTAATAACAAACAACTTGTGTATGCCATAACAGCGTCACACGTATGTGGTCAACACAGCCTCTCAAGAAATAAAGTAACCTAATGGGCCATGTCGGCCACATATATGCGACATAAAAAAGTCTCTTTTTTTTTGTATCTTAAGCGGAAAAACGACAACACTGACATTACAATATTTATTTTAGAATTACTAATCAAATTATTTGCTAAATATTTTTGGCCCCTGGGGAATTTTTTCTTAAACTAGCTTGGCAGTCAACGTGTTAATGGTAGGAGGTGGTTAGCTGTTGGATAAACTGTATGTGCTAAAATAACCACACCGGTGATCTGGCAAACTCACTAATCTGGCACCCCACAGGTCCCAGCTCTGCCAGATGAGTGATGGTCGAACTTCTGATGAGGTAACTTCGTTCAGCGATTATCAGAATTTATTTTTAACTCTCTTTAACTTGTCTTTGTGCATAATAGCCTATGCTGCTAATGCTTTAAAAAATCATTAACCTAACCTAAGCAGTGGTTGAGATCTATATGAATAGACTGCATGGAACTCCACAGTGTCAGTTTTAATGGGAGAACAATGGAATATATGTCAAACAGCACCAGCCATATTCAGCAACATTTTGTACAATTCTATGCTCCCTACAATGCTGCCATTCTTTGGTACAGACTCGTGTTTCTTTCAGCAGGATAATGCCCCATGCCATACCACTAGTGCTGTTGGAAATAGTTTATAGACATGGATGTAAATTCCAAAAGTTGGAATAACTGATACAGAATCCCAATTCAAACTCTACAGAACACAAATGAGATGAATTTGTGAATGCTAGGCGAGGAGCCAGACCAGCACATCCCACATAGATAGTGTAACTAGTAATTGTTCTGAAGGAGGAATGGAGGCCTATACCCTCTGCAGTCTATCAATTGTTGGTGGAAAATCTACCAGTGTGTGCCAAAGTAGTCAAAGAGAGACTGATGTACTATTGGATGAATGGCAGTGATATTAGTGTGAAATTTTGTGTGTTCAGGTACCTTTTGGTGGATTTGGTGAATAATTTGAATCAAACCCGCCACAAAATGCTGTCGGGTTTTATTTGTATTAGACTGTAAGCACAAGTTCTAGACGTGGTGCTTATATTGAGTGGTGTCACAATGTGGCATCTTGTTCAAGATGGTAAATTAAAATACTTAACCCCCCCCCACTCCCCCACGTTCTGGCAGTGTTCTGTAATGCTTATCACTAGACCTTTTGTTTCAGTGGGCAGAGTCCTGAGCAGATTGAACTATAATTTTGGTGGAAGTTTGAAATAGAAATACTCCAGTGCAAGTACACCTGATAGGTGTACTTGTACATCCATAATAATTGTAAACAGTACAATATCATGATAAATGACTGAGTAATTTGTTATAAAATAAAATTTTAAATATACCAATTAAAAGTAAAAGAGGTCTAAAATGTTAAAGCTGCAAAATAAAACACTTTAGTACATTGAAGCTTCTTGAGTAAATTCTGGGTAATCCCCATAGTCAGTTGTTGCAGCACACAAATAAAGGGTCCCAGATTCCCAACAAAATATCAGCTATACTATGATATCACTACTTATTGGCTTATATGCCTTAAAGGTATGATTGGCTTAATTATGCCCTTAAGGCTGTTCCCTTACAGTTTGAGTAGCTGTATATTATTTGTTAATGGAAGCTAGCAGCTTCATGTCTGTGATGTGTACACTTTGTGATGAATTACAAATGTCATTCAGTAAATGTGCAAACTGACCAAAGACAAAAAAAAAAAAAAAAAAAGTTTTAAAAAGTTTTTCCAATGGCTGTTTTGAAATACAGACTAACAGGTGCTAGACAACTCGGTGATCAAACAAATTCAAGCAATTTGTAAAGTGCTTTCTGTTTAAAAGATATATATTAGTTTTTTCTTTAATATCTAGTTGTTATAATCAGCAGCTACTAGTTCTACAAGCAGTACACTAATGCCCAGAAGAGAAAGTTACCTTTCTATTCTTTTTCTTTACTAAAAACAAACACAACTAACCTTTCCCAGCTGTTTCGTCATTGGTTGGCATCAGTCCTGCCTCCACTTGGTGAGGCTAGAAGCTTGTACAGTAAAACCAACCTCCAGGGCTAAAGGAGAAAACATGGGTACAAGTGAATATCCACCACTAGAGCTGAAGAACTCCCAATTTAGATACAGCCATTAAACTAACCATGATATTTCTTTTCCAAAGAGACTTAAACCCAACCTGAACAAACGGGAACCACTGGCCTTCTTGATAATGCACTCTTTGCCAACTGAGCCAGTGGGAAAACTTTCTCCATTCGTCATACAGAGATGTCTGGAGAATGCAGCAGATCACCAAAAATGGTCAAAAGGCTCCAGTCAGGTGATCTGCTGATAGAGACGACCCGACCTAAACATTCAGAATATTTCCTGAAGCTTGCATTGTTAAGTGGAATCCCAGTTCTAATTTCTCCACATGCCATGTCAAACTTCTCCAAGGGAGTTAAGTGAATCGGACCCGTTTAAACTGTTCAGAAGAGGAAATAGTCCAAGTTACAAGATCAGAATGTGATATAAGCAAAATGGATAACAATCCAAAAAAATTGCAATGTAATTCCAACACACAACATCATTTTGACCTTTACTTCATTTTGCTGACTCAGTTAAAGCAGGAGACTTAAATTTCCGTGACTAACTGTACATCCCTAAAGCCTTTACAAATGTCAGAAGTTTGGACACTCCCAGACAACTGCTGGGCAATACTATTTGTGCAAACTGAAAATTTAAAACTCATGCACAAACTGAATGTACTGCGACATCTCCACAATATCCTGATTGTAAGGGTGAGCATCCTGCTTTCTGAGAAAGTATGTGATCTCTGGAAATTAGGGAAAAAAATTCAAAAATATGAGATTGAGAATAAAGTAACCTACCAAGAAGTGAGAAAACAAGCAATATTAATTATGCCAGGGTGTAGATATGCATCTAACACTTGGAATTACTGGTCTGTAGCAACACAGAGGGAAAGATCTGTGCTTTTGATCCATCCCTCATTTGCAAAGCCACTTGTAACAGACCAAAAAATCACACTCTAATCATAGTTCCACCAAAAATCACTTCACATAACCAAATAGCAAAGAAACCACAAGAGCCAGATGCTGTTCAGTCGATACAATATGGATACTAATGATACAATTAAAATTGACCAAGATGAAACAGTACTTGATCTCCATGCAGAAGATGATATGGAGATGAGATGTTCTGTTGCTTCAAACATTGAAGGAGAAGATCAGGATTCTGGATGCTCTTTTTTTCTAAAAAAAAAAGAAAGTTAAAAATAATTGGCACAAGCAAACATCTCATAAAAACAGACACCCATCTTCCTCTAGCAAAAACAAATAATAATGCAGTATATCCTTCAATGGAACTGCAAAGGTTTATGCAGTATCAATGATCTCTATGATTTAAGCTCCCAGTATTATCCAGTAGCAATCTACTTTTAAGAGAGTAATTTAACCCCACAAGTTACTCCAAAGATTAAAAATTATACATTGTATCAAAAAGACAGAAATTTAACTTTTCCATCCATGGCATGGATGGAGGAAGTTAAAGGCATGACAGTTCTAATAAGTTCAAGAATACCATATATCTTCTTCAAACCTTATTTAAAGCAGTTACTGTCCATATTATTCTTGGATTTTCTTTTACTATTGTTAATATTACCTTTTGCCAAATCATCCATGCTCTACCAAAGATCTAGAAGAACTTATAGCACAATACCTGCTCCTTTCTGTTTAATGGGTGACTTCAATCACCATCTATTATGTGGTCCTGCCCATATGGACAGATCATAGAGGTGCCTCCATAGCCAGGTGGGAAGGAGCAGCAGTGCGTAGCACATGCTTCTTGATTAGACTGGGGTTCGAGCCCATCACCACCAAATACGGAGGATGTGGAAAGGTCAGGGAATGACCACCGCATATTCCCGAAGCAATATGGCCTTAACCCCACAAGTTGCTAATGCTTCTAAAAACCAAACAACAAACAGATCACAGAAAATTTACTGGATCAGCAAAGCCTAACATTATACACCAGATCACATATTCAAATGCATTTCCTAACAGGATCCACCTCTGTTATCGATCTCTCTCTCTCTCTCTGCCTACCTTCCTATCCACTCGCCTGTAACACTCTATTCCACTCTGAAGCTTAGAGTGGACATTAATAAATGACCCCCTTGGCAGTGATCATTTTTCTGTCATCTGCAAATTACAAACATTGAGATCACTACATGGGGAAAGGAAACAATGCAGGCTCATCCAGACAAGACTGCAGTTATAGTTCAGACACAGCATGGGTTTGTTAAGGGGAAGTCATATGTGACCAATTTGATTGGATACTATGATATGGTCACAAAGAAACTGGATGCAAAAAAAAAAAAATTATGATATCATATTCTTGGATTTTACGAAATCTTTTGATACTGTTGCACATGGATAGGGCTGCCATCTCTCTAATCTTAAAAATGAGGACATTTGGGCAGAAAAATCCAGACTTTTGAGGATGCCTCTCCCTATTTTACCAAAACACAGCTTACATTCTCTTACATTCTTTTCAAAAATGCCTAAGCCTTTAATAACTGTTTATTATGATAATAGGCTAATAACATAGTCACTGGCAAAGTAATAACATGTTAAATGTTTTAATTATTGAATAGCTCAAATCCCTTAAATTAACAGAATTCACACTTTACCATTCTTATGTGGATTGCTTAATTCATAAAAAAATGATACACAAAAAATTTAATTATGATATGAATGAAAAAAAATACTTTTTTTTTTTTTCTCAGCGTAATTTATTTGCTGTTCTCTACATTTCTTTTATATTTTCCTCTGTAAATTTGTGTTTTTGGATAAATATGAATGGAAATTTTTACACAGCATGTCACTGAAATTGAATTTTGTAAGCATTATCCCTTAATTGAATCCACAGTAAACGAATTTCTATCCTTAGACCACTGCATCTCCATCATTGAAAAAGTCTTTCAATAAATGCATTGTGGTGGTATGGAAAAGAAAAATTGAGCAATTATTAACAGCTCTGTGAAAAACTCTTCATTCATACAATGGCTAAAATAATTAGCCCATCTTACATTACAAGGAACAGAAACATCAGTTACGAATTTTTTTTACATTACAAAACTGATCAAAGCACTTCACATCATCCACACACACTCCTTTTGTATGAAGGTACCTAATTGTTGAAACCATACTATCCCATTCAGGTGGCTCTCTTAAAGACATCCACCTGAATGAAGAAACTTCTTCCAGTGGTTTCAACCACAAGTCCAAGTATTCAGCATGTGATGAATATAAATTATGGATATTTCTTCTGAAAACTCCACATTTCTCTGCATATCCTTCTTCTTGCCTCTTCTCCAACATTTCCATCACTCTGAGGGAAATTAACTGACATTTACTTCTTTCTGAAAGAATATCCCTTATGGAAGCAAGAGCTTCAATAACTTCTATCAAAGAATTGTCATTCCTTTCAGTGCTCATTTTATGTGAATTGAAGACTGACATTATAGTTTGGCAGTGAACAAGAGAAGTTTTACTAAACTCATCTTCAAAGATAAGTTTTGAAATCTCGGGGGGATTTCTTGAGACAAAAAGAAAGACCTTAGGGCTGGATAAATACTAATAATCCTTTCAATTGCAGGTAATAGAGAAAGCCAGCGTGTTCTGCAATGATACAGAAGTTTTTTTATAGGTAACCTCTGTAAATTCACAAAATGTTTTTAGGTTTTCAACACATACAGTGTAGACACTGAAATAATTAAAAATCTTAAGAATAATGGAGTTAATATCTATATCAATTGCTTCAGTTAAGTTGTTGTTGTTATTTGGTTTTTAGGAGCATTAGCAACTAAGGCCATATTGCTCCGAGAATATGCGGTGGTCATTTCATGACCTTTCCGCATCGTCCGTATTTGGTGGTGACGGGCTCGAACCCCGGTCTAATCAAGAAGCGTGTGCTATGCACTGCTGCTCCTTCCCACCTGGCTACGGAGGCGCCTTTCAGTTAAGTTCCTCAACAGTTATCCTTTTGTTTTTGCAAAGCACATGCTTATAATTGCTCATTCATTAGGTATCTGCTTTCCTGGACCCACAGAATTGTCCTTTACAGTCAGTGAAATTAGACTGCTAACCATTGATTATGCACTTCACTTTGTACAATGCAGTCAGTTTTACTTATAATCAAATGTTGTCTATGTTGGACTATTAGTCTTTTCTTTTTTTTTTTTTTTTTTTTTTTTTTGTCATTTGGCAGTGGTAGACTGTTTATTTCAAAAACTTGTATGTGTGTGTGTTTATTTATTTATTTGATTTGTTTTAATTTTTTTCAGGTTAGTATTAGGAAAACCCTTAGGGGAAGGTGCATTTGGTCAGGTAGTTAAAGCTGAAGCCTTTGGATTGAATGGTAAAGAGGGTGCATTAACAGTGGCAGTAAAGATGCTGAAAGGTAACTTTTTCTTTTTTATTGCCATTAGCTTGTCATTTTTTTGTGAGAGCAGCTGCTGCTGTTGATAAGAAAATCTAACTAATTCTTCATGATGTTCGGAAAATGGCATATTGAAGAAGAATATAATAACATTTTGCATGTTGTGAATGGACATGTATTGATCTATCTCTGAGAATGCTCTTCAATGTTCATAGAAAAATAAGGTTAAGACAGTTTATTCCAAGAGGACTATGAGTAAAGGATGTTATTCTGCAGTCTTCACCTACCATCCACCAATCAGTTATGTGTTCAATCAGTGACCTCTGAATAATTTTACTTCTGCAAGTTTTTTCAGAACTCAGATGCACAAAATGCAGAATGCCAACAGATCTTCTTGTTCAATGTGAAGGGAATCAGCAGTAAATTTCATAGCATTAGTGCAACTTTGTTCACTGTGCAAGACTGGTTTTGACTTTTTGCCAGTAGTACAATTCCTGTGTAGGACACATATTTCTGGTAACAGGAGAGCAGAGCAGACAACAGCATCAGAATTTATGACATGGATAGTACTGCCAAAATGTCTGCTTCTATTACTGGCAGTTCAGCCACTGGCTACTGTTGTGCTCTTCTTACTCCTAGCCCTACACAGAGGCAATGTTCATCCCTCCAGAAGTTCTGGAGGGTGCATATTACAACTTCTCCCTGCATTCAAAAGTTTGATTTTAAATTAGCCTACAAGAGACATAAAAATGTTAACAAACAGTAGCTAAGTTTCATCAGGTCTCTTAAAGATCAGAATATTCAAATCTAACAAAGGGAAGAAGTTTATCATTCTGCCAACTTAATTTTTGGCAATATCACACCTCACAAGGTCTAGCTTCAGCTAGACTTTGCAAGTGGAAATGCCAACTGAATCAAGAAAGCTTGTCTTCTGCAAAAAAAAGTCTTATCAACTTATTTGCCCATGCTGTTAACAAATCCCACATTCACTAAAAAACACACAGTACCTATTGCACTGCTTATAGTCTCTGTATGTTGTTTTCGTTGGCAACATCTTGATAGATGTTAGCAGCAGCAGCAACAATATATGTGGTACATGTGTTGTAGCCCCCCTCCTTTTTTTTGTGATCAAAACATAAAAGGCATTACAGTAAAATCTCCTTAATACAAAATTCAAGGGACCAAAATCTACAGATTTTGTAATAACGAAGTTTGTAATAATGAGGTCTGACAAAAATGTCAAAACTTGACCATTTATAACATATATAACAATAATAAGAGTAATGTTTTGTGTAGAATTTCTTCTGTCTGTAAGAGAGCAAAATCCTTATGTTCCTTCAAAGTCTCATCTGTTCTACACACCATCCTAAAAAATTTATTTGTTACATGCCTTTCATTTGTCACATGTTTTTAATTATTCTCACCAAAGCTGCTAATTTTTACACTTGATGCAGTACCATCCCAAGAAGTTACAGCATTATGAATAGCATCCAAGGCAATTTGATTGAAAATTGTTTCCTCCTATGTTATGGATAAAATACCTTATCCAGCAGAAGTTAATATGCTATCTTATATGCTATGAGAGAAAAGAAACAATATGATTGAAACAAAAATATATAATAGTATCACACAAATCTGTAAAAGCAGAACCTCAGTATTCATATTAAAGGAAATATAAAAAATCAGTTAACTCTCTAATAAATTAATATAACTTAAATAAAGAAAGAGTCCACTTTCAACATGGTTTATATCATACATGCATCATGGATGGGCCGCCTCCATAGCCAGGTGGGCAGAAGCAGCAGTGCGTAGCACACGCTTCTTGATTAGACCAAGGTTCGAGCCCATGACTACCAAATAAGGAGGATGCGGAAAGGTCAGGGAATGACCACCACATATCCTCGGAGCAATATGGCATTAGTTGCTAATGCTCCTGAAAATCAAATAAACAACAACAACAGGCATCATGGATGATAGAAGTCCTTTACTTTCGTTTTCATCACTGGTAACAAAAACTTAATTCTGATTGGATGTCAGCAGCCCTTCGCTGTTGATGTTGCTGTAGTAGTAGCAAAATCATCATCCATCTTAACAAACTTGTGGTCTCCAACAAAATCCTTATGTTCCTTCAAAGTCTCATCCATTCTACACCCCCATCCTAGAAAATTCATTTGTTAGACCATGTTTTTAATTATTCTCACCAAACTGCTAATTATTACACTTGATGCAGTACCATCCCAAGAAGTTACAGCATTGTGAATAGCATCCAAGGCATTTAACTGTGGTTGAAAATTGTTCTTCCTATGCTACCTTGCTACCTTTATATGCTACCTTGAGGCCCTGATCCAGTTACTGCATAAAACTGGTAGTACTGAAAGATATAATCTTCATCTTAAGTGCCATAATGTGCTGTACAGGTGACCGATGCTTAACGCTGATAATTGGTTCCGTAAAAACAGAGCGCTAAGTGAATCTGCGCTAAGCAAGCACCACATTCCCATAAGGTAACATATGTATTTGTGAGTTGCGGTTGGTGCCATAGGATATTTCCTAATCAATAATAAACGGTAGTGAAAAGATGCACAAATGTCGGTCAAAATATTTAATATTCAAATATTTGTACATATAAAATATTCTGCATTACATACGTATATAATTATGTGGTAACTACTTACGTATCAAAATTAAACTTAAAATTCCATTTAAAATCATGAATTTAATTGATTTAATTTAATTAATGAATTTAATCAAGAAAAATGTGTGGATTTTGGGTTGAACTTTGGCCCTCTTCCAAATAAACTAAAAGGGATATTAATTTTAAATCCCCTGCAGCGTTACCACCCAACAATAAAGTCAACTGATCCTTCGCCGCTTTGAAACTTGGCATGTTTTTTTCTTCTTTACCTGGCATGTTTTTTTTTTTTTTCTTTCAATATGAAACTTCTTTTAGGCATTCGTTTCGACAAAAGTCCTGCTTCATCTATGTTAAAAATTTGTTGAGAAGTATAACGCATAATATCCCTATTCAATAATATTAACAAGTTCTTTTATGAAAGTTTCGGCTCCTTAATCTGCACTTGCAGCTTCTCCCTGGATTTTAAATCTATTCAACAGCCCTTACTAGTTTTAAATGGTTCCACTTTTTTTTTTTTTTTTTTTAGGTGAGTTTTCTTCAGATCATTATATTGGCTAATCTCTCCCTCTCTCTTTTTTAATAATATTAACCGAATTCTGCATTGGATATTATCTTCAATAAAATTAGTTAAAGTCTTTCCATTTCAATCCTAATAGCCGGCCTAGCCCTAGTTGTTTGTAGTGGAACAGCTATCTTTCCTGCTGCTAAAATTAATTCTTTATTTTTTTTTATAATTGTTCTTACAGTTAAACTTGCAAGTCCTAAATTATGGCACACATTCGCTTGTCTTTGACCTGAATCGATTCGCTTCAAAACGTCTAATTTAATTTTCAAATTCAGTCTTTTTCTTACATTTATAGTCTTCGTACTGTGCTCAGACATTGTTGCTTTTTCATTCTTATCGGCCATTATTAACTCTTCGAAAATGTAACTGCACTGGTTGCATTAATTAAGATACAATGTTCAAGTAAACTGTCCGTTTCGCACGATGTCTAATATGGTACTGAGTGATGAGTAGACGTTGGATAAATGCAAATAACGCAAATATTACAAGCAATATACTTGATCATTTTTTAAAATGTTGATCTCGGAACTACGTAACAAGTCACTGTATTGCAATTAAATTAGCATGCGAGAAAATTTCACTGAGTGTGGGAAAATTTCTCAAGTTGGCGTGTGAAACGTTTTAATGCTGTTTTGCTATTCATTTTCAAGCTATCGACTCCAACAAATGAAATGATTTCGTTTAAATATGCCAAAAATTCAATCTGTAAAAGAGCGTTATAGTGATCTGTGACAGCGTTATAGTCAGATACAGGTTATAATATAAGAACAGTGTTATAGCGAATCAGCGTAAAGCGAACCGCGTTATAACGGGACCCTGCTGTACAATGATTGAACATCAGAATGTTCTTTTTTATCAAGCTATTCTTCTTTTTGTCTACTCTCAGTAATCAAGGATGAAAAATTTTGTCTGCAAGTCAACCACTTCATTGGCCTCACAATCATGTGAAAGTTAGTTAACTACTTAAAACATTGCTTGGAGAATTTTCCAATCACAAGTGGGTGCAGTTTCATAGTGTCATCTGCTTTACAGCATAAAGCAGATGACACTATGAAACTGCACCCACTTGTGATTGGAAAATTCATCATTACAGGACTTTCTTTGAACACATCTCTTATTTAAGAATTAGTTAAACTTTAATTGATTAGGATTGTACTGAACTTTGTGTTAACTAAACAAATGACATTTATTTCATGGTATGAAATTGGACTAATATATATTGTTAATATATATTCACAGAATTTTGTAATAAATATATATATTATGTAGAAAAACCTATCCTTTAGAGGAAGGATATATGCTTTGTATAAATGAGATTCTATACTAAAATATTCGAAAATTTAGTACCATTTATGGGTTGCAGGTTGAGAAGACAGAAGATACTTGTTGTACTTGAACTTCTGTTGAACTTTGTTCAGCAATTATATGTGAAGAAAAAGTTATTCCAAATCAAATAACAGGAGCACAACCTCACATGCAAAAACACTACTCCATGGTGGTAAAGATTTGAGATTTTTTTCAGCATTGGTTAGTTATTTAGAAGAAAGGAAATGCAGAGGGAAAATAAGAAAATTTAATTTTTTCAATGCAGTGCAAGCAAATGATGTGCTTATGCCAAGCGAGGTTAGAAGTTGGAGCTGTCTTCAGTAAGGATACTTCTTGTTTATAAATCATGAGTGCTATTGAAAATGAATGGGAAAAGAGACCTCTTTTTTGTTTTTGTTTTTTTTTTTTTTGTTTTGTGAAAAATACCAAAGGAACGAGTTTTAGAAAGATTGAAATCAGATAACTTTTATTCAGGAATTGGTGGTGAATATATTTGTGGAAACCAAGATTTCTCAAACTGGAAATTGGAATGTAGCATCGTATCATTAGCAAAACTATGAATATGATTTTCATTTGGTGGCAGAAAGTCATCAACATAACTGCAACTCTCTGGATTTGTGATGGAGAATCAGTCTTTTGACTCAGTTTGACCCCCCCATTCTCCCTCTCACATTTGTAACATAGTTTATAACTTAGTTTTTGTTTGCCTTTTTGAAATAATGTAATTCTTCTGTCTTGTTGCAAAAAAAAAAAAAAAAAAAAAAAAACATTCAAAATGAGAATTTTTTAATAGCTAGTGTCAACTGCACTAGCTAGTCTGTGTTGCAAAGTAGGAACATAGGATACCACATTGCTCTGTGTAAAGTACTATCATTTTAGTGTATTCTTGTGAGGTTCAAAGCTAATTAAATGTCTTGCAGTAAGATACCAAAGATATAAGTAAATCTTATGAAATTAGTAAAATCTCATGGGAAGCATGATGTTCAGAACTATGTTTCCTGATAGTGAAATAGCAAAAAAAAAAAAAAAACAGCAGGCATTGTCAGTGAAATTGCATAGATAGGGAAGGAAGAAGAGTGATATAAGTAGGCACGTTACCTACTCTAGAGACTGGTCCACTCTGTAAAACTGAAAAAAAGAATTCAACAGATGAGAGCCAACCAAAATGTCACTATATGCTAGGAAGCCAAAAAAATCATCCCAGGCTAAACTTAACTAAAATCAGGATTTTGTTTGCTCATGTAATTCAGAAATCAGTACAGATTATTGTTCTGCTGCAAACAACTGTGAGAACCACTAATGAACAGAACCCACTTTTCCTCTTAATCAAAAAGATATTGCTAAAATTAGTTTGAGAGGATAATGCAAAAATAGATGTTAAAGCAGCATGTGATATGATCGTTGCGGCATGGTGGTCCGTAAAAGAATCAACCATATTGAAGTGCTGGACGAAGACTTCAATTCTTACAAATAGTGACCTTGAAATACAGACGACTGAAATGGAAGTGGAACATGAGATTAGAGAAATGTGGGATTCTATAGTTGCTGCCACAGGAGTTCAGAATACAGTTTATAATGATTACATAGAAGCAGATGACAGTTTATTGACTGTTAGCGAGTTGACAGACCAGGAATTTATTGAAAATGTACAGGAATATTCATGTAATGTCTACATGAAAGTGACGATGACATATATGTTTTTGAGCCACCTTATGAAGAAATTTCACTTTCAGAAGCTTCAAACAGCTTGAAAAAAATTGTGCATATTTGTTGTCTACCACTGATGTCCCAGAAAATATTTTTCAGCATATAAATGGTATCAAAATTTTTGTTTTTAATGGTGCTACTAAAAGTACAAGATAATCAAAAATAATAGGACTTCTTGATCAAAAATAAAATTTGTAATAATATTTCCATTAGTATAACTATTTTAAAATAAAATGAATTTATAACATTTTCTTTTCTTCATCCATTATAATGAAATTTCAGTATTATGAAGTAATTTGTATAGTCCCAAGTGTTTCATTATAAGGAGATTTAACCCGTATATGGATACAGGCCACCAGTTTGCTTCCAAAGAAAGATAAATCCAAAGCTGATGGTGGGGGGGGGATGCCATTGAAAGTCAAAAACAGATCCACCAGACTTAATAATGGTGAAGGTTATGGAGTAGTAAAGTGGAATTGTTATGGACTACACTGGCATAAGAATGTTCTAAAGGCTCTCAGATGCAAATAGGTCAGTCTGTATCTGAGTGATTATTGAATATATTAACCTCTTTTCCAGATTACTAGTACAGGTGATCCCCGCTTAACGCTGATAATGCGTTCCGGAAAAACAGAGCGCTAAGTGAATCCGTGCTAAGCAAGCGCCGCATTCCCATAAAGTAACATATGTATTTGTGAGTTGCGGTCGGTGCCATAGGATATTTCCTAATCAATAATAAATGGTAGTGAAGCGATGCACAAATGTCGGTAAAAATATTTAATATTCAAATATTTGTACATATAAAATATTCTGAATTACATACGTATATAATTATGTGGTAACTACTTACTATCAAAATTAAACTTAAAATTCCAATTAAAATCATGAATTTAATTGATCTAAATTGATTTAATTTAATTGATGAATTTAATTATGAAAAATGTGTCGATTTTGGGTTGAACTTTGGCCCTCTTCCAAATAAACTAAAAGGGGGTATTAATTTTAAATCCCCCGCAGTTTAATTACCACCCAACAATAAAATCAACCGATTCTTCGCCGCTTTGAAATCTGGCATGATTTTTCTTATTTCAATATGAAACTTCTTTTACGCATTCGTTTCCACAAAGGTCCTGCTTCATCTATGTTATAAACTTGTTAAGAAGTATAACACACAATACCCCTCTTCAATAATTTTAACAAGTTCTTTTTTGAAAGTTTCGGCTCTTTGATTTGCATTTGCGGCTTCTCCCTGGATTTTAAATCTAATCAACCAGCCCTTACTAGTTTTAAATGATTCCAATTTTTTTTTTTTTTTTAGGTGAGTTTTCTTCAGATCATCATATAGGCTAATCTCTCTCTCTCTCTCTCTTTTTTATTATTTATAATATTTAACTTAACTAAATTCTGCATTGGATATTATCTTCAATAAAATTAGTTAGTCTTTCCATTTCAATCCTAATAGCCAGCCCTAGCCCAAGTTGCTTGCAGTGGAACAGCTATATTTCCCGCTGCTAAAATTAATTCTTTATTTTTTTTAATATAATTGTTCTTACAGTTAAACTTGCAAGTCCTAAATTTTGGCACACATCCGCTTGTCTTTGACTGGATCGATTCGCTTCAAAACGTCTAATTTGATTTTCAAATTCAGTCTTTTTCCTTACATTTATAGTCTTTGTATTGCGCTCAGATGTTGTTGATTTTTCATTATTATCGGCCATTATTAACTCTTCAAAAATGTAACTGCGTTGGTTGCATTAATTATGATACAATGTTCAAGTAAACTGTCCGTTTCGCACGATGTCTAATACGGTACTGAGAGATCACTAGACTTCGGATAAATGCATATAAAGCAAATATTACAAGCAATATATGTGATCATTTATTAAAATGTTGATCTCCAAACTGCATAACAAGTCACTGTACTGCAATTAAATTAGCGCGTGAGAGAATTTCACTGAGCGTGGGAATATTTCTAAGGTCGGCGTGGGAAACGTTTTAACCGTATTTTTATATTCATTTTAAAGCTATCGACTCCATCAAATGAAACAATTTCGTTAAATATGCCAAAAATGCAATCTGTAAAAGAGCGTTATAGTCAGATACGGGTTATAATATAAGAACAGCGTTATAACGAATCAGCGTAAAGCGAACCGCATTATAACGGGGGCCTGCTGTAATGGTAACACCCCCACAGTCACTCAACACTTTCAAAGGAATGATCTTAGACTTGTATCTCCTAGATGTTGATGTGATCACTTATTTTGATTATGCCCATCACCACTAACAGATGTTTGGAGCAGAATGGTTTGTTTGTTTGTTATTTGGATTTTAGGAGCATTAGCAACTAAGGCCATATTGCTCCGGGATATGCGGTGGTCATACCTCCGCATCCTCCGTATTTGGTGGTGATGGGCTCAAACCCCAGTCTAATCAAGAAGCATGTGCTACGCACTGCTGCTCCTTCCCACCTGGCTACGGAGGCGCCTAGCAGAATGGTATTAAGGGTAAGTTGCTACAATGGATAAAAGGGTGGTAATCATGGACGCTGCTCTTTGTGGACTAACGTTATTAGTGGAGTCCCACAGGGTTCGGGGTTGGGCCCACTGTTGTTTTGTATATTTATCAATGATATTGATTAAGGTATATCAGGCTCAGTGTTGAAGTTTTCAGATGATACAAAGATTGGCAGGGTTGTTAATGACAGTAATAGCAGTGTGCTACTGTAACAGGATCTAGAAAATTGATTAGATGGGCTGAGAAGTGGCAACTGAAGTTCAACATTGACAAATGCAAAGTACTGCATATGGGTAGAAGTAACCTCAGAGTAACGTACCAACTGTGCGGTACTACACTCAGGGAAGTGGAGAATGAAAAAGACCTGAGGATAATTGTGCAGTGAGATATGAAGTTTTCTAAGCAGTGCAGACAGGCTGCAAGAGTAATTCATGGGGGTCTTGGCAATGATATATAGAAATTTTGCTAGCAGGGAAAAGGAGGTGATTATCCTTTTGTATAAGGTAATGGTCAGGCCACACGAGTACTCTGTACAGGTCTGGAGGCCTCATTTTAGGAAGGATGTAGATTTGCTTGTGCATGTACAGAGAAGGGCAACAAGATTGTTGAGGAGAATGAAGGGGCCCTCTTACCAAGAGAGGCTTAAGTTCTGCAAATTGCAGCAGCTTGAGCTGTGAGGTGATCTGATTGATTCTTCCACTTGCTTAGATTATGAATGTAAGGGGCAATAAATTCAAATTGAGGAAAGACAGCTGTAGAATAGATGTGCAGAAATTTGCCTTTAGCCAGTGGGTAGGTGGTTAATTGCCAGAACAAACTTCCATCTGTCAATGTGGAAGTTGATAGCTTAAATAAATCCAAGGAGATACTGGACAAACTTATAGAGGGAATGATTGTGTGAATTTTTTTTGGGTGATGCTAGATAAGCTTATACATTTGCTTTCTTGCATCACATGCCTCTGTTACTATTATGTGTCCGAAGAGATCTTCGAAGAATTTAAAAAACAAAGAGTAATCTATGTAAAGAGAATCTCCCTAAGAAAAAATGGAATTCGCATCTCCACATGTAATCTTATCTTGACCTTCAGTGCGTGGCAGAAGCCTGCACTGCTCTACAATGAGTTTGTTTAAATTGCAGCCCCCCCCACACACATACCATGCCTCTGCTAGGATATGTGACCAACCAGCTGACAGTATGGTCAAAAGGGTTAACTGACTCCTAGGCTTTGTTTTGCACTCAACAGAATGTTTACATACTCAGAGTATAACATAAACCCAAGCTATTAACATGACAGTCACCACACCACTTGAAACACTCCACTTTTCTAACCAAGGACACAGGGAAAAGCAAAACAAAAAACTTTAAATGATCCTATCCTAGAAATTTTTGTTGAGGAAGACAGTTTTGTTGAGATACAGGAAAGCTTTTCTTCCCCTAAAATTAAATAAATTAATAAAAACATGAGTGAAAAATACAAAACTTCAGCACCTCTGAAATGCTCTGAAAGTTTAACTAGGAATAAATAATGAACATACTACTTCAGTGGAATTGTTGCGATTTCTGAGCCAGTACTGTTGACTTACACAGTCTTATCTTTAAATACACACCAATACGTCTCTGTCTTACTTTATTTGAAACTACAGGATATGTCAAAACTGTGTCAATTTAAAACCTTTAGAAAGGAAAGAACCTATCAAACATTACACATGATGGTGTAGCAGGTTCTAACAAATTCATGTATTCTTGTAGCAGTCCAAACACCTATTAATATCCATATTAGTATGTGCTCTTTATGTATCCAACCAAGTGCATCCCATCTAACAAAATGAGCTAGAAAATCTCATAGCTCAGCTACTAACTTTTCTCCATTCTGGGAGTGGGGGGGACAAATCAAAGAGGGAAAAAATTGCGCAATTTTTAGACAAAACAAATCACCTTGCTTCTAATCCCAAATGATAGGTTACCAATTGAAATTACCAATGTATATTCAATGACCTCAATATACAGAGGTCATTTGCCAATAATAATTGAATTACTCAACAAGCCTGCTATACTGCAGTCATGGCTAGGATTTTAAGAGGTGATTTCATCTAACCAGTCTGGATGCTATGATGTGGTAACAGAGGAACTGGATACAAAAAAAAAAAAAAAAAAAAAAAATCCAAAACAAATTGACATCATATATAGCAAGCTGCAGTTATAGTGATCACATTTGAAAATTGAATTTTGATTCAAATAAACAGCAATTCTAATAAGCAAAAATCAACGAATATTATCAATAGGCTATAAAAATAAAGATATAAAGTACAAATTTACACTTTCTTATCAAAAGTTTATTGCCAATTAAATGATGCTTGAAAATCGAAAGAATATTATCCACGAGTTATCGAAATAAAAATTAATTTATACTTATGTACATATGTTTAATTAATATGTTCATTAATTAAGCTAACACTCTGTAATATGATTATAATTTAAAATAGTCACTTATTTTAGATTGCTTAAAATTATCACTACAAAGTCTATTTATAGATTTTTCAATATTGTTTAACAGTATATATTCATGATCACTTGCACCAATTTCTTCTAATGCTCTCCTCAGGATGGCTATAGCTTCACGAGTTTGCCGTTTTGTAACCTGAATTCGTTCGGGTTCATCTTCCGCCTCTGCAAAATTATTCGTAACAGACTGGATAATTTCTTCATCTGTTAAAGCTGTAGTAACTTGTAGATCACCACCATCTATGCCCACCCAATCATTAAACTCCTGTTCACCCCACGTCTTCAGGCATTTCAATGTGATCAGTATTGTGACTTATTTGACCCTCCTGAATAATTAATCCACATTTTTTGAAACAGTTGCTAATGCAGGTTTCGGAAACTTCATTCCAGGCACTCGTCATATGAAATGCATCAAGAACAGTTATCTGCTTTACAATATCGGATGATGGTTCCAAACCATCATCTATATAAACTGGATGATTCTTCGCCTCATATCCAATCTATAAAAGCTCTTAAAGGTTTTTATTATTCCCTGGTCGAGAGGTTGAATCAGTGATGTGGTATTTGAGGATAGAAAAATGAGTTCAATGTTTTTGAAAGTCAGCTTTGGATGAGCTGAGCAGTTATCCAAAACCAATGCAATTTTTTTTTTTTATTTTTCTTATCCACTTGCAAATCCCATTTATGAAGATAATCTTCAAATAAAGAAGCTATCATCCAAGTGTTGGCTTTGTTGGCACATTCAACAGGCAGCTGTTTTACTCCTTTAAAACATCTAAGCGATTTACTCTTGCATGTAACTAATAGCTTTTAAAAATATGTTCAGGATTATAAGTGCTTAACATAGTTTGCCAAGAAGTTTTCAACCAGTTGTCAGCTGTAGAACTATCAGAATCTTGTTTTTCTCCATGAAGTTTTTTTGTAAACAATATCACACCTCTCCTTCCATCTAGTTAGCCATTCTTCAGCCACCTTAAACTCCTTGTGTAGTTTTTCAGCAAAATCATTAGCTTTTTGAAGGAGAATGCTATGACTGATAGGTGCATTAAACAAAACAAACAGAGCTTCATCTATTGTTTGGCATTTCCCTTCGCGCTTCTTTTTTCTGTTTTCACTAATCATATTAGTATTTAATGCATGATGTGATTTTAATAATTTGGATAAAGATGACTGAAGCATTCCTAATTTTACTGCTACTTCCCTTTGAGATATATTGTTTTAGTTTAATTTGTCATATGTTTCTATAATTTGTAACTTATCTTTTACACTCAGATTCACTCTCTTTCTGTTCGCTGACTTTTTTTTTTTTTTTTTTTGGGGGTAGTAGAATTTATAACACAGTAAAAAAGATAAGCGTCAATCAATAACAAAGCACACGTCATGCCCAAATCAAAACTAACACGACACAAGCAAGTGAGATACAGAGTAAAAAGTTTATGAAGTTTAGAGCAGATTCTGAAAATTTCAGTGAAGGGGAAACACATTTAACAATAATAATGGAAAAATCTACAGAATTTCGGCTATCGGTGTTTATTGAAAATGCAATAAGATGGAGTTTACTACCCTTTTATAATAGATTGCACTAACAGAAAAGCACAATAAACTTGAAATTGCAAATTGTTTATTGTTTTATGGTTGTGACCTACAAATGTGACCTCCTGAAATGTACTTTTGAAAAATATCACAGAGGCATTCAAAATTGATTCTTATAACCGAAGATATGATTCTAATGAATAGTGAAAGTGTAGTGCAAAATTTATTGATTTGACCTGTTCTTTGAAATTTGATTCTATAAAGTGGCTGATTCTGATTACCAGTGATCACAATAACCGGTGCTTGCTTTACTTGATTTCAGAAAGCTTTCAGTACTGTACAATTTAAAAGATTGTTGTACATATTGGGGTAGTGGGGCATTAGGTACAAGTTACTATTATGGATAAAGGGATGGTTGAGTGGGAGAAGACAAAGAGTGGTTATCAATGGGCACTGTGTTATTAGTCATATGCATTAGTGAAGTCACCTAGTGACTTCATTAGCAGCAGTAATCCCAGAATAACATACCAACTGTGTGGTACTACATTGAGATAGTTGGGAAATGAAAAAGACCTGGGTTTAATTGTGAAGGGAGACTGCTGGGTCAGCTCATGGAGTTTTACCAAAGATATATAAGAATTTTGCCAGGAGAGATAAGGAAGTGATTATCCTGTTGTATCGAGCGGGGGTTGGATGTTTTTCAGTGTGCTGCGGGTAGTGGAGGAATGAGAACTATGTGACTAGAGTAATTTTTTTCGTTTAGTTCAGTAATCATGGATAATTGGACAGTAAACCAATGCATGTTTCCAGTAGAAAGTTATTTTACAACAAAATCTATTGTGCGGACACAAAGAAGTTTCAAATTCAGAGTAATACTCAGACTTGGCCAAATTTCCTCTCAGAACACAATATTAAGGTGGGTTGAAGCTTTTTATGCTAGCGTAAATAATCAGTGCAAAATCAGCTGTACACATAGTGTAGTGACTATGCATACAGCTCACACACTTGAGAACATCGAGAGATAGTGAGAAATGCAGCATTAAGAAGTCCCGGTCAGTAAGGAGACAAATGATTGTTTAAGAATGTAGAACAGAAGGCTAAGACAAATTTTGCACAATGATATTCAATTCCACCCATACAGAATTAGTCGCCCATGAGGTAACAAATCAGGATAAAATTGCTCAAGTACAGTTCTGTAGACAATTTTTGGACATTCGGAAAATGATTAGCATTGGCATTAGTAGAGGCATATAATGCAAGAAAGCAAGCTTATGCAGCATCAGCAAAAAAAAAAAAAAAAAAAACACTCCCATTTCACCCCTCCATTTGTTCTCTAAATGCAGTGGTACTTTGGATTACGAGTAACTTGGTATGCGAGTGTTTTGCAAGACGAGCAAAAATTTTTAATTTAACTTGATAAACGAGCGAGGTCTTGCAATACGAGTACAGTCAGTCCTCGTATAACACGTGTTTACACTACACGAATTTGATCATACACGATATATAAATACGGGAACGATATCTTATATAACACGAACTGAATTCGCTTATGCACGATTCGCCTTTGTGTTTACAAGAAATGGCAGTCAAACCCAGAATCAATTCTGCGTTTGACTGCCCCAACCGAACGCAACCCGATAGGAATGAAGAGAAGATTCTGAAAATGTATTTATGGTTTTTTATATCAGTGAAGGGGAAACACATTTCACCATAATAACGTAAAAACCAACAATTCTAGCTAGTATAATCGCAAATGCAATTAGATCGAGTTTACTACCAATTTATAACAGATTCCACTAGCAGGAACGCAACTGGAAATTGTTTTATGGTAGTAACCAGTGGTGGGATTCAGCCGGTTCACACCGGTTCAGCAGAACTGATACCTAATTTTTTTGTTGAGTTCGGCGAACTGGTTGTTAAAATGGCACTTGTGATCAGGGTTCTAAGGTGGGTGCCTGGTATTCTATGCCATTTATTAATTCAGTAAGAAATTTTTTTTTAGTATCGATGAAATGAAGAAAATGTATGTTCTGACTGATGTTTATCAATGGTATAAGCATAGTGCTTTGTTTATAAAAGTTTATGATATGACCACACGTGGACAGAACCAGTAAAAATATTCAAATATATTGGCACATATCTGCTCCTAGTCTATAATATATTAAAATAAAACATTTTTACATTTTTTTTGCAGTAGCCCTTAAAAGGATGAAAAGGCAACAGAGTTTGACAGATTTTTTTCAATAAGAAACCAAAATCAGAATTTGTTGTATTAGAATTGGCCTTGGATTCAGTCACATCACCAACAATTTTTGTTGAACTAGTTGAATTGGAAAAACAAGATGCAGAGACAATATGTTTTTCAGTTATGGAAAGTTTAAATAATGTTGGGCTTACTAAGAACTACCTAGAAAAAAAAATTAATAGGATTTTGCTCCGATGGTGCCAGCGTTATGCTTCGGAGAAAACCTGGAGTGAGCACTAGGATTGCAAAAGAGTTTCCAAACATAATAATATGGCACTGTTTAAATCATCGCCTCCATCTTGTTTTAGATGATTCGATAAAGGAAACAAAGCAAGTAAATCATTTTAAAATATTTATTGATAAGATATATACTATTTTTCATCAATCCAATAAGAACCAAACTGAACTTTCCAAAATATCCGAATAACTTGGAATTGAAATTATAAAGATTGGTAGAGTTTTGGGACCAAGATGGGCTGCCTGTAGTTTAAGGTCAACCCTAGCTGTGTGGCGCGTTTACCCAGCACTACATCACTATTTTTATTCAAATAAAAAGTACTTAGGTATGGCTGCCCGTCTTGAAAATATATATTTTATAGCTGATTTGGCATTGAATTTCTCTTCTTTCAAATGCACTGCAAGCAAGAAATATAGACATAATAAAAGCTGAAAACTCGTGATAAGATCTATTAAAGCATTTCAAATGCTTGGAAAGGAAAAGGTTCCATACGAAAAAAAAGTTGATGAATTAATTACTTCAGAAACCTTCAAAAATATAAAATTTGTAGAAAATCATTGATTTGTCTCGGGCTTCCTCGAGAAAAACTTTTAGAAAACATCATAATGAATTTGAAAAAAAAAAAAAGACTAATGGATTGTGAACATTTAAAAGCAAGTTGTAGCCAATTTCAAGAGAGGAAAAAATTACAATTTCTCAATTTTTTGGAGCCAGATTACTGGAATATTGAAGAAGTACTAGTTCCATGGAAAGCAGCTGAAGAACAATTGCTCGTATTTAATGACATTTTTAATTACCAAATTGATATTAATGATTATCGAGATTTCTTGGAAAACGTTTTAAAAAATTCCCAGAATTATGCAATTCCTGAAAGTGTTCAAAGAGCTATGTCAGAACAATTGCTGTAAGTTCAGCAGAAGCGGAAAGGGGTTTTTCAAAGATGAACATAACATGTTCAGAGAAGAGAAGTCGCCTAACTGTTTCTAATATATCAAACACAATGACTATTATATTAGTCTAATCAGCCTACCTCTAAAGGAATGGGATCCTACTCCTACAGTGGTTAAGGATAGATCACTCAGCCGATTATGCTCGGATAAAAGCGAAGAAAATTGCAAGCAAGGATGCCAATCAAGAAGCAATATGGAAATATCTTAAATAACAGTTTTAGTTTTTTGTCAGGTATTATTTAATATTTTAAAACTCTTTCTTATAGAGGTCCACAAAACATAATCTAGTTTTGTGGACCTATTTTATCGTTCTTATTTAAGTATTAACTGCATGAAATAATTAACTACCTTTCGGTATATAGTTTTTTTATACTTACAACGGTCATTAGGGCAGCGAACCGGTTGTTAAATTATTTGAATCCCACCACTGGTAGTAACCCCTAGAAATGTGCTTTAGTAAAATGTGAGGTGTTAATAGTGTATCTCTGCCTTTACGGTGTTGTTTATTCAGTTGCTACACGCGCGCAGCTTTGTTTATGTGTATCAAGCGTGCCTCCTCATTTTGTAATAGTGCGAGCGATGAATCTGATTTCCGTGACATCCTCAAAAGGAGGCAAAAGCAAGTGTCATTGGAAAGATTCCTTGTTAAAGTCCCACAAAAAAAAAAAGGCAAGAGATAGCAGTGACTCCGTTAGAGAAAGTGAAAGTCATCCTACCCAATAATTAATAAATTCGATTGCTTTATGTATATTAAATTTACTTATTAAAAATATAAAAAGGTATGTATTTTGTATTAATAATTTTTACAGTATATGAATATTTTTGAGTTTTGGAACAAATCATCTGGGTTTCCATTATCTCTTATGAGGAAATTCGCTTTGATATACGAGTGCTTTGGATTACGAGCACGTTTCCGGAACAAATTATGCTCGCAAACCAAGGTACCACTGTACTTGTCCAGCTCAGCCTTAAATTTATTTAGGCTATCAACTTCCACAAAAAAGGATGGAAGTCTGTTCCACCAACCATCTACCCGCTGGCTAAAGCCAAATTTCTGCACATCTATCCTACATCTGTCTTTCCTCAATTTGAATTTATGCCCTCTCAGGTGATTTTCCTGAGCAAGAGGAAGAATCCCATCAGTATTCAGCATGCTCAAACCATTCAAGGCTTTATACACCTCTATCAGATCACCTTGCCAGTGCCTAGGCTCCAGACACTGTAATTTGCAAAACTTAAGCAAAGCCTTTCTTCGTAAGAGCAACCTTTTGTTTTATTCACTAATCTTGTCGCCGTCTCTGTACTCGTTTCAACAGCTCTACATCCTTCTTAAAATGAGGCCTCCAGACCTGTATACAGTACTCATGTAGCCTGACCATTGCCTTATACAAGGGGATAACAGCTCCTTATCCCTACTAGAAAAATTCCTGTATATCATTGACAAGACACCATGAGCTACTCTTGCACTGCTCAGAAAACTTCATATCTGCCTACACAATTACCTCCAGGTCCTTTTCGTTCTCTACCACTGTCAGTGTAGTACCACAGAATTGATACGTTACTCTGGGGTTACTGCTTCCCATATGTAGTACTTTACATTTGTCAATGTTAAACTTCATTTGCCATCTCTCAGCCCATCTGCTCAACCTTTCCAGATCCTGTTGCAGCAGCATAGCATCAGTAGTGTCCTTAACAACCCTGCCAACCTTTGTATCGTCTGCAAACTTGGACATTAAGCTTGATATACCATCATCAATATCATTTATGAATACAGAAAACAATAATGGACCCAACAATGAGCCCTGAGGGACTCCACTAATAACATTAGTCCACGATGAGCAGCATCCATTGATTACCACACACTGTCTTCTCCCACTCAACCATCCCTTTATCCATAGCAGCAATTTGCCTCCAATGCCACACTGCTCCAATTTGTGCAGCAATCTTCCATGTGCAACAGTATTAAAAGCCTTTCTAAGATCCAAATATATGATATCAAAGTTATTCCCTGCATCCAGTTCTTTTGTGACCACATCGTAGTATCCAATCAAATTGGTTAGACAAGACTTCCCCTAAACAAAACCATGCTGTGTCTGAGCTATAACTCAAGTCTTGTCTAGATGATCCTGCAGTGCTGTTTTAACCAGTGCCCTCCATTAATTTCCCTGGAACAGAAGTTAAACTAACAGGTCTATAATTACTTGTGTCGCCCTTTGATCTCTTCTTTGCTAATTGCGGTCATATTTGCACATCTCCAGTCCATGGATACCTTCCCTGAGTCCAAGGAAGCTCTCATAATTATGGCTAATGGTTTGCTTACTTCCTTTGCTGCTTCCTTTAATATAACTGGATATATCCCATCCACCCTGGTTGTCTCTTTTATGTTTATCTTCAACAATTTCTCTTCCACTTTCCTTTCAGTTATTACAAAATCATCTAGCTCACTGACAGAGTTTAATTCCCCTGTGGCATTCCTCTCCCTGAACATATCCTCATGTGTGAATGTAGATGCAAAATACTCATTTAGTTTGTTAGCCACTTGAGCAGTATCATCAAAAGTTGAACCATCAATATCCAAGACCAATCTAATTCGTCCGTTTCCTTCTAGAGTTTACATAGGTAAAGAATTCTTTGCTATTTTTCTTTGCATCCTTTGCCAAAGATTTCTCATAATCTGCCTTTGCCTGTCTAATCTCCTTTGTGACTTGGTTATAGACCAGCTTATATCTATCACTGGCTTCCATGTCACCCATTAATTTATATGTATACTATGCATTTTTCTTCTCTGCCACATGTCTCATTAGTTCATCTGACATCCATTTAAGCCTAAACCTTCAACAATATTTCTTAGTTGATATGTAAAGCAAGCCTAGTAGCTTCCAAGATAAATTCTTTGAATGCCTCCCATTTTGTATTTTCTGTTGGTAACATCATCAGTTGGTCCCACACTGTACTGGCCCCGGGTGCCAAGCAAATCTTGAGGCCAAGCGATCTTCCCTGTGACTTCTACTGCAATTATATTAGAGAGATAAGCTTTTCACTTTGAGTTCACACGTTTTTTTCTTCCATTATTCAAATATATAATAAGAGTTCTCTTTCTTAAAGCATAAGGAAGAAGTTTCAGAAAGGAAAATAACCTTTCTTAATTTTTCTGTGCATTAACCTTCTATTTTACTCGTTTGGTCACTTGATGGCACTACTCCTGCCTCCCCGTGGCGGGGCTGGTGAAAATGGACCAAAAAACTAACAACACAAGATTGGAGAAAGTTAACTCCAATAAATGTGATGACTTACAGCTGAGCATGTCTCAGGCTAAGAGAATGAAAATAAACAGCTCTCAGCCTACTGTCCCTTTTTTTTTTGGTGATACATTCGTTATCATCACAACCCTTTGGGAAATTATCCCATTTCTTAGTTCAGAAGACTATAGAGTCCATGGTTGGATCACCAAAAATGATAAAACGATTACAATCAGGTGATCTCTTAGTAGAAACCTCACTAAGTCATCAATCAGAAAAATTGCTAAAAACGAAAACTTTTGCAGGAATACCAGTTGAAATTACCTCACATAATTACCTGAATACATCGAAAGGTGTTATACCGAATGGGACCTTTTGACTGTTTCAGAGGAAGAACTACTGCGCGAGATAACAGAACAACAAGTGATACATGTTAGGAGGATAATGATGAAGAAAGACGGAATTCTCATTCCAACCCGATCAGTAATTCTCACCTTTAACAATCCTTCTCTTCCCCATTCAGTTAAAGCAGGATATTTAAATTGAAAAATCCAACCATATATACCAAATCCAATAAGGTGTTACAACTGTCAGCGATACGGACACTCTCAGGCGACATGTCGCAGTGATCCCATCTGTCCACTCTGTGGATCAAAAGACCACAATCAAGCAAACTGCACATCCGCTACACCACTCTGTCCCAATTGTCATGAAAATCATCCTGCTTTTTCGAAGACATGCGAAATGTGGGTATTGGGAAAGCAAATTCAAAAATACAAAGTAGAAAATAAAGTGTCTTATCCGGAAGCAAGAAAACAGATACTTGCAACCAAACCTTCACGTTCCTATGCTTCAGCAGTGAAACAACAGTAAACTATAGCCACTCTAAGATCCAAATATATGATATCAAAGTATCATATATTTGGGGTATTGCTCCGTTTGAGGTATTGCTACCTCAAACAGAGGTAGCAATACCTCTAAATCAAATTATAGACTGGAGTAAAGTAATATTGATGACAAAAACAGTTTCACAAGAAACATCCAGTGCTAAAGAGCAGGATACTTCCGTGCCTGGAAAGCAGAAATCAGAAGTAACATCTTTAAAAACAAAGCAAACAGCATCTAGTAAACTGTGTGAACAGAAACAAACAAACATAGACCAAATGGATACTGGATGGAATAGATTCCGAAAATATCCAACTACCCCCAATTTGATTGCATATAAAAAAGGCAAAGCTGAAGCGAGGAGAATTCAGAAAAAAGCAAAGAAAAATTCTTGGATCGTGTTTGCTTCCACACTTACTAGGATCTCGAGCCCTGGTTTGGTGTGGAAAAAAATTCGGATTTTAAGTGGAAGATATCCAAGCACACAATCTCCAATCTTCCATTGGAAAGGGCAGGACGTTTTTGTAACAGAGCAGATATCAGAAATTCTGGCTGACTCTTTCGCTTCCATATCAGCAGTTACAAGCTACAACACTGACTTTCAAAAATATAAAGAGCAAGCTGAATGGAATAAGTTGAATTTCTCTACCAAGACATCTCATCCCTATAATCTACCATTTCTAAAAGAGGAATTACTTACAACCATTAAAAAATTGCCTAACAGTGCACCAAGTCTCGAAGGCATTTATTATACTATGATCCAACACCTGAACTCTGATTGTCTGGAAATCCTACTATCTCTATATAATAGAATTTTTCTGAACAACCTGTATCCATCCATATAGCGGCATGCAATTGTCCTTGCATTTCCCAAACCTGGAACAGATCCTTCCTATACATATAATTATCGCCCGATTTCACTGACCAGCTGCTTAGGGAAAATCCTTAAGGATTCGTTTAGGGAAAAACGAATGGTGCATAATAGACTTACGTGGTTGCTGGAAAAAGATAATGTTTTATCACCCCACCAATTTGGATTTAGAAAAAATAGATCGACACTTGATCTACATGTCAAAGTGGAAACAAATATTAGAAACTCGTTTATAAGAAAGCAGCATATGGTGATGGTAAATCTAGATCTTGAAAAAGCTTTTGACACAACATGGAAATTCGGAATTCTACAAAATCTATTTCAATTAGGATACAGAGGACAACTTCCACAATTTATAGAAAAATTCCTTGCTGACAGAACATTTCAGGTACAATATAAAGGCTATTTATCTTCAATATATATACAACAGGAAGGGGTTCCCCAGGGCTCAGTATTAAGTGCAACCCTGTTTGCACTGCATGTGAACAATATCACAAAGGTTATACCACCATCATTGGAAATCTATATGTATGCAGATGATCTTTCCATTTCATTTCAGTCACAAAGCATGAACACAATAGAACGACAGCTCCAATTATCCATAAACAAAATAGAAGTATGGACTAAAAATAATGGATATAGAATATCTGAGAAAAAATCAGCTGTTATACACTTCTGTAAAATGTGTGGTCTTCATCCTGAACTGGTCTTATACTTAAGTAAAATTGCTCTACCTATTGTTCAAAATTTCTCCTTCTTGGGCTTAACATTAGATAGAAAACTAAACTTTCATGAACATATACTAAGACTTCGAACTAGTTGCCTCTTAAAACTTAATATCTTGCGCACAGTATCTTCAATGGCCTGGGGAGCCGACAGGTCCACATCATTACTATTATATAAAACTTTGATTAGATCTCGTTTGGATTATGGATCTCCTATATATGCTTCAGCAAGAAGGAGCATCTTACATCGCCTAGATACCATTCATCATAATGCTCTCCGCATAGCTCTAGGAGCATTTAGAACTTCACCAATTTACAGCCTGTATGCGGATGCATCAGAACCCCCGCTGCACCTTCGACGAGATTATCTACTGTGCATGTATGCAGCAAAAATATACAGTCAGCCATCACATCCAAATTGGTCCATTATTCACGATCCACCATGGACAAGGAATTATGATTCCAAGCCAAATGAAAATAAACCAGTAGGACTGCGTCTCAGACACTTAGCTCAATTTTGGGAAATACATTTCCAGAACATTTCTGCAGTAGATATAAACTCAGAACCTCCTTGGATTGCGACTGTGCCTTTGTCCATATTACATCTTACAAACAGGAATAAAAAGAGATCTCTCCAATCGTTATACAGAAGCTTCATGCACTGCACAGTTTTGAAAATAGAAATAGTCATCAGATTTACACGGATGGTTCAAAATCGAACAACTCAGTAGGGTGCCGCAGTAGTTTTACCGGAATATATTATATCTGTCTCCTTGCCTCATGTTTGCAGTATTTTCACAGCAGAATTATATGCTATTAAACTAGCACTGGATGATATTACCAAGCATCAACTTCTACCTGCTCTAATCTATACTGACTCCCTTAGTGCAGTAGCAGCTTTACAGAACAGCAAATGTTCCTCAAATTCCTTGATTCACCATATAAAAAAACAACTCTGAGTTTTGCATAAAGCAAGAAAATTCCAGCATGGCTGTTGGATTCCCAGCCATGCTGGAATCCCAGAAAATAATCATGCAGACCAAGCCGTAAAAAATCCAGATCTTAATATACAAGGTAGCTTTCAGTTTGTACCATTTACAGATTATAAATATGTATTTCGTACCAAATATACTTCCATCTGGAAACAATTTTGGAGGGACCAATCGTGCAATAAACTTCGCAGAATAAAAAAAGATCTATGTTCGTGGTGTTCTAGCTCACGTACAAATAGACAGGAGGAAGTTATATTAACAAGACTGCGCATTGGGCATACCTTCCTCACTCACAAACATTTACTTTTAAGAGAAGATCCCCTGCTCTGCTCTGTCTGTCAGATACAACTTACAGTAAGGCACATCCTGATTGATTGTCCTTCCAATCATTAGCAAACTTGCAAACTCCTCTAACCCTCTCTCATGTACTTGGTGACAAAGCAAACCTAAGTGAGCTCTTTATATATATTAAACATCTAGGAATAATAAATACACTCTGATATATCCATCCTAAATCATTAAAATGAACGTAATGACACTGACAGATGCATATTGGCCCCAGTTGCCCTTGTGTCGTGAAACTTTCATACCAACAACAACAACAACCCACACTGTATTGAATTTAAATACTGTCTCAGACCACCGTAATCACATATACGAAAGCAAAAACCCTTCCCTTTATCCCTGACGGTAGTTACTTGTTTGAGTAAATCCCACTTCAGCACACTGTGATCACTGCCACCTAGTGGTTCCTTTATCTGTAGATTCTTAATGCATGAAGAATCACTACTGATAATCAGATAAAGAGTATTACTCCCTCTAGTTACCTCCCAAAGTTTCATCCTCTTCCTTAACTCTAGAAGGAAGAGGATGAATCAGATTGGTCCACTTGATATCGATGGGTCAACTGTTGATGATTCTGCTCAGGTAGCTAACAAACTAAATGAATATTTTGCAACATTCACACATGAGGAGTTATTTAGCGAGGGGAAAGCCAGGGGTGTATTCAACTCTAGCAGTAAGCTAGGGAATCTTGTAATAACTGAGAGTAAAGTGGAGGAGAAACTGTTGAAGATAAACACAAGAAAGGCACCTGGGGTGGATGGGATCTATCCAGTTATATTAAAGGAGGCAGCAGAGGAAGTAAGCAAACCCTTAGCCATAATTATGAGAGCTTCCTTGGACTCAGGGGAGGTACCCACAGACTGGAAATGTGCAAATGTGACCCCAATTCACAAAGGAGGGTCAAAGGCTGACACAAGCAATTATAGACCTGTGAGTTTAACTTCTTCCAGGAAAATTAATGGAGGCACTAGTTAAAGAAGCACTGCAGGATCATCTAGACAAGACTTCAGTTATAGCTCGGACACAGCATGGTTTTGTTAAGGGGAAGTCTTGCCTGACCAATTTGATTGGATACTATGATGCAGTCACAAAGGAATTGGATGCAGGGAATAACTTTGATATTATATACTTGGATCTTAGAAAGGCTTTTGATACTGTTGCACATGGAAGACTGCTGCACAAATTGGAGCAGTGTGACATTAGAGGCAAATTGCTGCTGTGGATAAAGGGTTGGCTGAGGGGGAGAAGACAGAGTGGTAATCAATGGACACTGCTCATCGTGGACTATTGTTATTAGTGGAGTCCCTCAGGGTTCAGTGTTTGGTCCATTATTGTTTTCTGTATTCATAAATGATATTGATGATGGTATATCAAGCTTAATGTCCAAGTTTGCAGACGATACAAAGGTAGGCAGGGTTGTCAAGGACACTACTGACACTATGCTGCTGCAACAGGATCTGAAAAGGTTGAGCAGATGGGCTGAGAGGTGGCAAATGAAGTTTAACATTGACAAATGTAAAGTACTACACATGGGAAACAGCAACCCCAGAGCAACGTATCAACTATGTGGTACTACACTGACAGTGGTAGAGAATGAAAGGGACCTGTGGGTGGTTGTGCAGACAGATATGAAGTTCTCTGAGCAGTGCAGACGGGCTGCAAGAGTAGCTCATGGTGTATTGTCAATGATATATAGGAATTTTTCTAGCAGGGATAAGGAGGTGATTATTCCCTTGTATAAGGCAATGGTCAGGCCACACCTAGAGTACTGTATACAGGTCTGGAGGCCTCATTTCAAGAAGGATGTAGAACTGCTGGAACGAGTACAGAGAAGGGCAACAAGATTAGTGAATGGAACAAAGGGGTGCTCTTACGAAGAAAGGCTTAAGTTTTGCAAATTACAGTGTCTGGAGACTAGGCACCAGCGAGGTGATCTGATAGAGGTGTATAAAGCATTGAATGGTTTTGGTTTTAGCATGCTCAATGCTGATGGGATTCTTCCTCTCGCTCAGAATAATCACCTGAGAGGGCATAAATTGAAATTGAGGAAAGACAGATGTAGGATAGACGTGCAGAAATTTGCCTTTAGCCAGCGAATGGTTGGTTGGTGGAACAGACTTCCATCCCTTGTCGTGGAAGTTGATAGCCTAAATAAGTTTAAGGCTCAGCTGGACAGGTATTTTGAACGAACAGAGGGTTGAAGTGGAAGTGGTTTTTTTTTTTTTTTTTTGGCTGATGCTGCATAAGCTTGCTTTCTTGCATCAAATGCCTCTACTAATGCTAATGCTAACCTTTCTGTACACATTGTAGTCCCCAAATTCCAGTTCTGCATTCTTTATATTTGTGTGACACCACGTCTCTGATATCCCAACATATCTGCCTTTGATGTTTTGAGCAATACTTCAAATTCATCAATGATGCAAATGTTTTGATTATGTTGGACAATATTTTCACCTTCCTGGATTTGTTAACAAGCAGAACTTTTGCTGTTGGTTGGGACTAACCCAAAGAGCTCCACCAAACGCTCCTACTTAGTGATACAGTAACAATATAGTGGTGTATCTGCATTTATACTAAATGGATCAGCTTCTCTGAAGAGAACAATCAGGATGTAACAGTGACTGCTGGTCAACACAGTATAATATTACTGTACTGTATTGACTAGCAATCACTGTTATGGTTTGAGGAGCTACAACAAGATGGAGAAACACCGCAGAAGTCAAGAGAAAGTATGGCCATTTTGAGGAGAATGTTTCCTGAGTGCTTGGTTTCAAGGTTTGTTGACATCCACTGGCTTTCAAGATCTCACGACTTGATCACCCCCAACTTTTTTCTTTGGGGTATCTAAAAGTGAAAGTGTACAAAGCAGGAACACTCTCAATTTGAGAACTAAAGGACCAGATTACAGAAGAAATTGGAAGAATTAATTTAAATATATTACAGCAAGTAATGCATAGTTTTATGAGAAGATTGCAACAGTGTATTGACTGCACCTGAGGCCATTTGGAACATATATTTGGTAATACACTTAGGGTGGTAGAAAATGGAAAAGCACTGGGAGGAATTGTGCAGTCAAGTTTTCTGAGTAATGCAGACAGACTTCAAGAGCAGGTCATGAGGTTTTGTCAATGATATACAAGAATTTTGCTAACAGGGAAAAGAAGGTGATTATCGCTTTGTGTAAGGCGATGGTCAGACCACACCTTGAGTACTGCGTACAGGTCTGGAGGTCTCATTTCAGGAAGGATGTAGATTTGCTTGAGCGTGTACATAGAAGGGCAACAAGATTGGTGAGTGCAGCTTATGGACATGAATCACTATCATGATCCAACATTTTTCGCTGGTATGGACGTTTGCACGATGGATGGGAATATGTTCAGGATGATGTGCAGATTGGTCCCCCCCCCCCCATCCAAGTTAGGCACCATAATAGAAATAAATAAAATTAAAAGTTGCTGGTCCCATACACATATAAAGTTTTTTCTTTAACACTGTGGTGGTTATCTTGTTAAGAATTTCCTTGTCTGTTATCTGGCCAAAAGGCTGAATTGGTTGCAAATGGACTATCTGGTCTATCAGAAATGAGAAACATACACAATTTCCAGTTACCCGATAAATCAGTTATCCTATGAGTTAATTTTTCCTAAATAATATAATCTAGCAGCATGTGTATTTTGCATTAATTTTAGTTTTATATATTTATTAAGATACAGATTCTATAGTCTCAGATGTGTGTGTGTGTGTGTGTGTGTGTGTGTGTGTGTGTGTGTGTGTGTGTGTGTGTGTGTGTGTGTGTGTGTGTGTGTGTGTGTGTGTGTGTAAATAAAAGTTGTAGAGATAAGTAAAAAGTGTGAAAGAAGAAAGATTGTTATGGTTGTTAGGTCCTTTTTGGCTATCAGTTACCTTTGTCTATAATCAATTTCCTTTTTCATACTATTTTTCCTCCCATTAATATATATATGTCTGAATGAACATCCTTTTTTATTTATTTTACAAATTCTTGATTTGTAGATTTTAAAAATTTGTAGATTTTACAAATTCTACAAATTTTTAACAATTTCCTTTATTAAAGAAACTTAAATGCTGTCATCTAATATTTAATGTTTCTTTATGTAGCAGAATGTTAATATGTACAAAAAAAAAGTTCAAAATGCTTCCCCCCCCACGTTGTTCAAAACAAGCTTGAGCCCGCATGCACATTGCAATGTCAACTTCGGCAAATTTGTCCCGAATTGCTGTTTTAATTCAGAAATTGTTTGTGATTTCATCTTGTAGACAAGATTTTTCATTACATCCCATAGATAGAAATCAATAGGGGATACGTCTGGTGATCATGGTGACCACTCAGTGTAACCACGTCATCCTAGCCACCTCTCTGTGAAATTGAGATTTAACCATTCTCTAATCCTAACCCCATAATGGGGTGGAGCACCATCCTGTTGGAAAAATTTATTATTTTGATCATGAACTCTAGGCCAAAATTCAGTTGGTAACATCTGTGAATAATTATCCAGATTAACAATCTCATTAAAGAATATTGGGCCCATTATTCCCATGGATGCCCAGACTGTGATTACCGGTAGGTTAAGATCTTTTTACAAAATTATATGGGGGTTTACATCGGACCAATACGCACTATTATGATGATTGATATTCTCTTTCAGTTTGAAGGTTGCTTCATCTGACCACCATATCTTACAGGAAAAACATCTTCACAAACTTTGTTCAAGAAAATTTCACAAAATTCCAACTGTCTGTCTTGATCACCAGCCTGCAAAATTTGTAGCACCCGAGTAATGTGAGGCTTCAACTTGTTCTCTTTTAACAGTCGAATTGCACTGTTTTTACCAATTTACTAATTAGCGAAAATAGGAGGAATGTTATCCACAGGGAATATTATCCAAAAGTAAAGATATATTAAGATATACCAATTAAAAGTAAAGATATATAAAGATATACCAATTAAAAAATTAAATGGTACGTGAAATTCAGAAGAATATACGTGATAATCGGAATAATAATAATTACTGTAATATGTACATACTAACTAAACTAGTTGACATTTCTGTTCAATGTCATTTGTGGATGGGTGTTAATATTTAAAACAGTAAAAAGATAAGCAATCAATAACAAAGAACATGGCACAAACAAATTGCAAGTAACACGATATGTGCAAGTGAGAACGGAGTAACAAATTAAGAAGCTTTAAAAATAGGAATGAAGAGAAGATTCTGAAAATTATGTTTTTTTATATGATTGAAGATTCCATAGAAGTGTAAACACATTTTACCATAATAACCCACAGAATTCCAGTTGTCGATATTATCGCAAATTCAATAAGATTGAGTTTACTCTCAGTTTATGACAGATTTCACTAACACAAAAGCCCAATAAACAGGTGACTGCTAATTGTTTTTATTGTTTTGACCTCCAGAAATCTGACCTAACTACATGGTACAATCGGAGACAATCGTAGGGTAATCTTCAGTGATGCGGTCTCCTGCCCCGATTAAACGGCATTTTGTCCCAATTAAGCGAAGTAAACCCTGGCTATTTTCTTGATTGGGTTCTGTTTTTTAAGATTTGCCCCAAAAAAACGGCTGCCCTGATTAACCGGTGGCCCAAATAGCTGGAATCCACTGTATTTCTTTATACATTCTTCAACCTCTTAAAAATACAATATATATATATATATATAATACACAGGGTGGGTCTTGGTAAATAGTACAAAAGAAAAAGACGATAGTCAGAACTTATGCATGGCTACACAAAATTTATTTATGGCTGTCAGATTTACATAAATTGCAATTACTGATACAAAAACTGTCTTGAATATAACATCTAGCAAATGACCTCCATCAGCGTCAATGCATTTCTGCAAGCACTCCTGGAAGCTCCTCATGACATCCTGAATCATTTCCTGGGGAATAGCCTGCTTCTCTTCTCGGATTGCTGTCTTCAAATTCCCAATACTGTGTACCCACCGGGAGAAAACTTTATCTTTTAGATATCCCCAAAGAAAAAAGTCTGGGGTTGTCAGGTCTGGAGACCTAGCCAGCCATGGGACATCCCCAAATCGTGAAATCAGTCAATGTGGAAAGAACTGCTTCAGCTTAGCCATCATGGGGCTGTGTGGGCTGTAGCCTCATCTTGCTGGAACCATGTCTTGTGGAGAATACCTTTTTCTCTGTACTTCTGGAATGAAAAAGTTCTCAATCATGTTCCCATACCGCTCGCTGTTGACAGTCACCATGTGTTCTTCATCATCTTCAAAAAAATACGGTCCCACGATGTCTGTGGAAACTCCGATAGCACACCACATGACGACCTTTGGGATACCGTGAGATTTTTCATGAGGAAGGTGTGGGTTGCTGTCTGTCCAGTAATGGAAATTTTGCTTATTCACAAACCCGTTAAGATGAAAGTTGGTTTCATCAGACATAATCAGAGAAGTGAAAATTAACTGGTCCTCCTCCTCCAATATCTCAAGGAATTTTGTGCAGAAGTCTCGTCTTCTCACTTTATCTGCCGGCCGTAGCTCTTGAACAACTTGTAATTTGTACGGTTGGAACTTTAAATCAAATTTCACAATCCGACACAGGGAACTGCGACACGTGTGCAGTGTCCTTGCATGGCAACAAACCGATCGTTGGGGACTTTGTTGCAGAGCCTCACAGACTCGTTGGACATTGTCAGGCATACGCACTATCTTTTGGGGCCCTTCATGCTTTTTATCGATGACTGAACCCATTTGTTGCCACTGTTTCACCTACCTTGATATCGTCCTTCTATCAGGAACACTGAAATGGTGGTCGTTTCCACAGCGCAACTCATGCTGCACAGCTATAACACTCTTCTCACGCACATAGGCCTCCACAGCCTGAATATGCACCTGCACTGGCCAGTGACTCATGGTGAACTAAATGGCATACTTTTGTGTTCCGGTTGGGCTGGACAATTGGCGCCACCACACTTTCCTACCTGCAGGGTTGCCACTTGTTATTGTACTATTTACTGAGACCCACCCTGTGTGTGTGTGTATGTATAAAATGTTTTTAAAAGGTTGAAGAGGAATACTACAACATATTTAAATGGTTTATGGACCAGAGACACTGCAATTTTTAGCAGAATGAACCAAATACCATAATGGATATATAAATTGGTAGATCTTATGAGGAAGAGAATAGATAATGGCTATAAAAACAGGAATTGGAACTATGGAAAACACGGAAGGTACAAGAAAAATAAAAAGACATAATGCTGAAAATCCTCAGCTTTCAGCATTAAGTACTACTTTTTATTTTTCTTGTACCTTCTGTGTTTTCTGTATTTACAATTCTCGTTTTGTTAGCTCATTACCCATTCTCTTCCTTGCACTCTACCAACTTATGTATGTATATATTATGGTTATAATGTTTATGATTATTGATAATAGTGCAAAGATTAAAATACATAAAGTGATCAGATTTGATGAAATGTTTTTGTAATATTGAATGTCAGTTTTTTTTTTCCCTTTTTTTATTTAGATGGTCACACAGACCAAGAAATGGCTGATCTTGTTAGTGAAATGGAAGTAATGAAGATGATTGGAAAGCATATTAACATTATTAATTTACTTGGTTGTTGCACTAAGGATGGTAATTTTAATTGATTTTTGTTTTCTGTAATCATGAGTTTTCATTAACACTTTATAATAATTGAAAAAGTCATTAACATGTCTTAGCATTATTAGACTTTCATGATCAGACTTATACTTGAAGTTTATGAAATAACAAATTTTTTATCTGATTAAAAAAAGTAATGAAATGCTACACATTGGGTCCCAAATACTTAAGTAACAAATAACTTTAAATATGAATCTCTTGAAAACATAGTAAAAAAAAAAGCATTTTATTGGTTAGTATATCAAAAAAAAGCTGCACTGGTAACCTGGTGTGTACAACTAAAATCTACCCAATTACAGTTGATATTTGGCAAGATTTTATATATATTTTTTTTCTGAAATTTAAACTGGTAAATTACTACTATAAAACCAAGAGCAACAAAGGCTCAATATATCATATGCTTGAATCAAAATTTAAAATTTTACAACAGGGTGACGTCTCTTCAAAACTCTCCAAATCCAACTTTTTCTATTATGCTCTGTTTAAAATGATTAAAATTATATATACTTCGGTAAAGTATTCAAATGTGTTCGATCCTCTAAGCTCATGACTTACCAGACACCCCTGAGATCGTAGTTGAAAGCCCACCTGACCCCAGACCTATCCAATCCACCAAGAAACCTTGAGTGACTTGTGTCACTCAAGGTTTCGTGGCCTTGAGACACTTCTGCCCTTTAGACACTTGTATCAAAGTTTAAAATAAACACCACTAAAATCACGGAATATGCTAAAATACAATGATGAATAATTTCATAAAAACAATGATGAATAATTTTTTAGTAGATTATTCATTGTTTTTATGAAATTATTCATCATATTTTAGTATATTCCGTGATTTTAGCGGCATTTATTTTAAACTTTGACATAATGTCTTCAGTCACTCAAGGTTTTGTAGTGGATTGGATAGGTCTGTTGTCAAGTGGGGGCCTTCAGCTTAAAGGATTGAGCACATTTAAATATTTTAACAAAGTAAATATCATTTTTATCATTTTAAACTGAGCATAATAGAAGTTGGATTTGAAGAGTTTTGAAGAGAAGATACCCCATGGAACTAGATTGAGATAACTCTTGTAAAATTTTAAATAATGGTAAATTATATACTATATATAATTATATACAGTAGATCTGGGACAAAAAATTCCCTCATAAGAACTTTCCCCCTTATACTTTGGTTTCTTAAGTCCCAATTTCAACTCTGTATATTGTAATGTATTATTTTCCCAGGTAAAAAGTTTTTCTGCATAAAACATTTCCCGGGTAAAAAGTTCGCAATAAAGAATACACGGTATATAATGATATTATCCCACTTAATACATTTTTTAATTATAGAAATTATTTATTTCTTGACATGCTAATCACGTGAAGCACAATGAAGTGGTTGCCGTTAGGTTCTCATGGTTCTGAATTACTTAGTGGATTGTAGCTGTGTCTTATTGTAATTGTGATCTTTTAAGGTATGTTGAAAGCTGAACTTACAATACTGTACTTTATTTATTTCTGCAGATTACCATTAGTATTTTTGGTAATTTTTTTAAATAACCGTATTTTTGTCTGTCTACCAGTATTGGTTCTAATTATTTGTCCCTCCTTGGCAATTTTATTTTAACGCTACAAATATTAATTATACTATATTGGAATCTGCCACCATTGTTTGCGTATTAATATAGCAGATACTGGAAGTTTCTATGTAAATTGTAGCAGTCTAATCAGTATCAGCAGAGAATTATAAATTATAGAACTACTTACGTGTTTTAATAATTTAACTTGTCACGTAGATCATAACGTACGAAATAATATTCGTAGAGCTTTTAGAATCGGTGATTTGGCATAGATAGCTAGTCTGAATGTTCGAACCATGTGGGTGGCAATAGATAGTTAAATTTATTATCTATTATAACTACTTAGATTTTACAAACGTAATTTTTTAACTTAATACATATAACGACTTAGATTTTACATGTGTAACGTTATAGCTTAATACATATAACTTAACTTGATAGGAGCTACGAAATTCTCTCACACACACACACACACACACACACACACACACACACACACACATGTATAATGTAACTCGTGTGTATATATATATATATAACATAACTCGGTAGGAGATAAAACTCAATACTGAAATATATATATACAGGCAACTCCCGTACTTCTACAACACAGTTTTGCTCGAACACGATAGATAAATTGTGGCAATCCTCGCACAACATCGTTTCGCTCTAACACGGTCAGAGAATTTTGGCAAACCTCACATAACAGGGTATTTTTGAGCTTTTGTGCAGGAAAACCCTGCTATTATGTGTATGTAATTTTCAAAGTTTCAGCCTGGTCTGTGCTTGTTAACAGGAGTGACTGCTTCTATAGGGATGGGATATACTTATAGAAAGGGTGCAAGAATATTTCCTGATGCTATCGAGGCAGTGTTAGGTGGGTCAGAAAACTGCTAGCTTGGACTAGGACTAATAGATTAACAGTAGCCGCTGGCAGAGGTTAAAAGTGATTCTTGCACTGCTTATATTGGAATGAGCAGCAGCCTGAAAAAAAAAAAAAAAAAAAAAGGTGTGGAGGATTTCATTGACTGCCGGCAGTCATTGCAGAAATCTGCCACATGTCTCATTAGTCCATCTGGTTGTCAGATGGACTAATGAGACATGTGGCAGAGAAGAAAAATGCATGGGATACATACAAATTAATGGGTGACATGGAAGCCTATGATAGATATAAGTTGGTCTGTAACCAAGTCACAAAGGAGATTAGACAGGCAAAGGCAGACTACGAAAAATCCTTGGCAAAGGATGCAAAGAAAAACAGAAAGGAGTTCTTTACATACTTGAACTCGAGAAGGAAAGGGATGAATCAGATTGGTCCACTGGATATTGATGGTTCAACAGTTGAGGATCCTGCTCAGGTGGCTAACAATCTAAACGAGTATTTTGCATCTACATTCACGCATGAGGAGTTATTCAGGAAGGAGAATGATGTAGGTAAAGTAAACATTGGCAGTGAGCTGGATGATTTTGTAATAACTGAGAGGAAAGTGGAGGAGAGATTGTTGAGGATAAACATAAAAAAGGCACCTGGGGTGGATGGGATCTATCCAGTTATATTAAAGGAGGCAGCAAAGGAAGTATGCAAACCCCTAGCCATAATTATGAGAGCTTCTTTGGACTCAGGGGAGGTACACATAGACTGGAGATGTGCAAATGTAACCCCAATTCACAAAGGAGGATCAAAGGCTGACACAAGTAATTATAGACCTGTTAGTTTAACTTCTGTTCCAGGTAAATTAATGGAGGCACTGGTTAAAGAAGCACTGCAGGATCATCTAGACAAGAATTCAGTTATAGCTCAGATGCAGCATGGTTTTGTTAAGGGCAGGTCTTGCCTGACCAATTTGATTGGATACTATGATGTAGTCACAAAAGAACTGGATGCAGGGAATAACTTTGATATTATATATTTGGATCTTAGAAAGGCTTTTGATACTGTTGCACATGGAAGACTGCTGCACAAATTGGAGCAGTGTGGCATTGGAGGCAAATTGCTGCTATGGATAAGGGGATGGTTGAGTGGCAGAAGACAGAGAGTGGTAATCAATGGACACAGCTCAACGTGGACTAATGTTATTAGTGGAGTTCCTCAAGGTTCAGTGTTGGGTCCATTGTTGTTTTCGGTGTTTATGAATGATATTGATGATGGGATATCAAGTTTAATGTCTAAGTTTGCAGATGATACAAAGGTTGGCAGGGACGTTAAGGACACTACTGACGCTATGCTGCTGCAACAGGATCTGGAAAGGTTGAACAGATGGGCTGAGAGGTGGCAAATGAAGTTTAACATTGACAAATGTAAAGTACTACATATGGGTAACAGAAACCCCAGAGCAATGTATCAACTCTGCGGTACTACACTGACAGTGGTGGAGAATGAAAAGGACCTGGGGGTAATTGTGCAGGCAGATATGAAGTTCTCTGAGCAGTGCAGACGAGCTGCAAGAGTAGCTCATGGTGTCTTGTCAATGATATACAGGAATTTTTCTAGCAGTGATAAGGAGGTGATTATTCCCTTGTATAAGGCAATGGTTAGGCCACATCTTGAGTACTGTATACAGGTCTGGAGGCCTCATTTCAAGAAGGATGTAGAGCTGCTGGAACGGGTACAGAGAAGGGCAACAAGATTAGTAAATGGAACAAAGGGTTGCTCGTACGAAGAAAGGCTTAAGTTTTGCAAATTACAGAGTCTGGAGACTAGGCACCGGCGAGGTGATCTGATAGAGGTGTATAAGGCTTTGAATGGTTTGAGCATGCTCAATGCCAATGGGATTCTTCATCTTTCTCAGAATAATCACCTCAGAGGGCATAAATTCAAATTGAGGAAGGACGGATGTCGGATAGATGTGCGGAAATTTGCCTTTGGCCAGCGGGTGGTTGGTTGGTGGAACCGACTTCCATCACTTGTTGTTGAAGTTGATAGCCTAAACAAATTTAAAGCTCAACTGGACAGGTATATCGAACGAACGGAGGGGTGAAATGGGAGAGGGTTTTTTTTTTTGGCTGATGCTGAATAAGCTTGCTTTCTTGCATCATATGCCTCTACTAATGCTAATGCTAATGCTAGTAAATACATAGGCTGTGTTAGGGCAGCTAAGAATAAGAACAGGTGCATGTATATTTAGGAGAAGTAGTATGAAAAAGAATCTGCAGATAAAGAAACCACTAAGTTGCAGTGATCACAGTGTGCTGATGTAGGATTTACTCAAAGAGGTAACTACCATCAGGGGTAAAGGGAAAGGTTTTTGCTTTTGTAAAGGTGACTACGGAGGTCTGAGACAGTATTTAAATTCTATAAGGTGGGACCAACTGATGATGTTAAATACAGCAAATTCAAAATGGGAAACATTCAAAGAATTAATCTTGGAAGCTACTAGACTTTAGATACCAATTAAGAAATATTGTTCATGGTTTAGGCCTAAATGGATGTCAGATGAACTAATGAGACATGTGGCAGGGAATAAAAATGCATGGAACATATATAAATTAACAGGTGACACAGAAACCTATGGTAGATATAAGCTGGTCTGTAATCAAGTAACAAAGGACGTTAGACAGGCAAAGGACGTTAAGAAAAAGAGCAAAGAGTTCTTTACTTATGTAAAGTCTAGAAGGAAGGGAATAAATTGATATCGATGGTTTAACTATTGATGATCCTGCTCATCAATAGTTAAACCATCAAAATCAATTGATGACCCTGCTCATATAGCCTGCAAATTGAATGAATATTTTGCATCTACATTTAGAGATGAGGAGTTATTCAGGGAGGGGAATGCCAGAGATGTATTAAACTCTCGCAGTGAGCTAAATGATTTTGTAATAACTCAAACAAAGTGGAGGAGAAATTGTTGAAGTTAAATTTAAGAAAGGCACATAGGGAGGATGGGACCTATCCAGTTTTATTAAAGGAGGCAGCAAAGGAAGTAAGCAAACCCTTAGCCATAATTATGAGAGCTTCCTTGGAGTCAGGTGAGGTACCTATGGACTGCAGATGTGTAAATGTGATCCCGATTTGTAAAGGAGGATCAAAGGGTGTCACAAGTAATTACAGAACTGTTAGTTTAACTTCTGTTCCTAGGAAAATAATGGAGGTACTGGTCAAAGGAGCACTGCAGGATCATCTTGACAAGACTTCAGTTACAGTTCAGACACATCATGTGTTTGTTAAGGGGGTTTCTTGTCTGACCAATTTGATTGGATACTATGTGGTCACAAAGGAACTGGATGCGAAGAACAATTTTGATATTAGCATTAGTAGAGGCATTTGATGCAAGAAAGCAAGCTTATGCAGCATCAGCCAAAAAAAAAAAAAAAACCACTTCCACTTCACCCCTCTGTTCGTTCAAAATATCTGTCCAGCTGAGCCTTAAATTTATTTAGGATATCAACCTCCACTACAAGGGATGGAAGTCTGTTCCACCAACCAACCACCCTCTGGCTAAAGGCAAATTTCCGCACGTCTATCCTACATCTGTCTTTCCTCAATTTGAATTTACGCCCTCTCAGGTGATTATTCTGAGCTAAAGGAAGAATCCCATCAGCATTGAGCATGCTCAAACCATTCAAGGCTTTATACACCTCTATCAGATCACCTCGCTGGTGCCTAGTCTCCAGACATGTAATTTGCAAAACTTAAGCCTTTCTTCGTAAGAGCACCCCTTTGTTCCATTCACTAATCTTGTTGCCCTTCTCTGTACTCGTTCCAGCAGCTCTACATCCTTCTTGAAATGAGGCCTCCAGACCTGTATACTGTACTCTAGGTGTGGCCTGACCATTGCCTTATACAAGGGAATAATCACCTCCTTATCCCTGCTGGAAAAATTCCTGTATATCATTGACAATACTCCATGAGCTACTCTTGCAGCCCATCTGCACTGCTCAGAGAACTTCATATCTGCCTGCACAACCACCCTCAAGTCACTTTCATTCTCTACCACTGTCAGTGTAGTACCACAGAGTTGATACGTTGCTCTGGGGTTGCTGTTTCCCATGTGTAGTACTTTACATTTGTCAATGTTAAACATCATTTGCCACCTCTCAGCCCATCTGCTCAACCTTTCCAGATCCTGTTGCAGCAGCATAGTGTCCTTGACAACCCTGCCAACCTTTGTATCGTCTGCAAACTTGGACATTAAGCTTGATATACCATCATCAATATCATTTATAAATACAGAAAACAATAATGGACCCAACACTGAACCCTGAGGGACTCCACTAATAACATTAGTCCACGATGAGCAGTGTCCATTGATTACCACTCTCTGTCTTCTCCCCCTCAACCACCCCTTTATCCATAGCAGCAATTTTCCTCCAATGTCACACTGCTCCAATTTGTGTAGCAGTCTTCCATGTGCAACAGTATCAAAAGCCTTTCTAAGATCCAAGTATATAATATCAAAGCTATTCCCTGCATCCAGTTGTTTTGTGACTGCATCATAGTATCCAATCAAATTGGTCAGGCAAGACTTCCCCTTAACAAAACCATGCTGTGTCCGAGCTATAACTGAAGTCTTGTATAAATGATCCTGCAGTGCTTCTTTAACCAGTGCCTCCATTAATTTTCCTGGAACAGAAGTTAAGCTCACAGGTCTATAATTACTTGTGTCAGCCTTTGATCCTCCTTTGTGAATTGGGGTCACATTTGCACATTTCCAGTCTATGGGTAACTCCCCTGAGTCCAAGGAAGCTCTCATAATTATGGCTCATAAATATCGTATACTTGGCTCTTAGGAAGGCTTTTGATGCTGTTGCACATGGAAGGCTGCTGTACAAATTGGAGCTGTATGGCATTGGGGGTAAATTGCTGCTATGGATAAAGGGATGGTTGAGTGGGAGAAGGCAGAGTAGTAATCAATGGACACTGCCATTCGTGGACATGTTATTTGTGGAGTTCTCCAGGGTTCAACATTGGGTCCATTGTTGGTATCTGTATTTATTAATGATATTGATGATGGTATATCAGGCTTAATGTCTAAGTTTGCAGATGATACGAAGGTTGGCAGGGTTGTTAATGATATTACTGACAGTATGCTACTGTAACAGGATCTAGAAAAGTTGAGCAGATGGGCTGAGAGGTCCCAACTGAAGTTTAACATTGACAAATGTAAAGTACTGCATATGGGTAGCAGTAACCCCAGAGTAATGTATCAGCTGTATGGTATTACACTCAGGGTACTAGAGAACAAAAGAACCTGGTGGTAATTGCGCAGTCAGATATGAAGTTTTCTGAGCAGTGTAGATGGTCTGAAATAGTAGCTCATGGTGTCTTGTAAATGATATATACAGGAATTTTTCTAGCAGGGATAAAAAGGTGATTATCTCCTTGTATAAGGCAATGGTCAGGTCACACCCTCCAGATCTGTACTGTATACAGATCTGGAGGCCTCATTTTAGGAAGGATGTAGAACTTCTGGAAAGAGTACAGAGAAGGTAACATGATTAATGAATGGAATGAAAGGTTGCTCTTATGAAGAAAGGATTATATTTTGCAAATGTGTGTCTGGAGACTAGACACCTGTGAGGTGATCTGGTTGAGGCATATAAGGCCTTGAATGGTTGGAGTGAACTCAATGCTAAAGGGATTCTTCCGTTTGTCCAGCCTGAAGCGACATAAATTCAAATTGAGGAAAAACAGTTGTAGAATAGATGTGTGGAAATTTGCCTTTAGCCAGCTGGTGGTTGATTTCTGTAACAAATTTTCATCTGTCGTTGTGGAAGTTGATAGCTTATATAGGTTCAAGGCAGAACTGGACAAACAGTTAGAGCAAATGGATGGGTGAAATGAGGATGTTTTGATTTTTTTTTTTTTGCTCTCTGATACTGCATAAGCTTGCTTTCTTGCATCTTGTCCCTCTACTAATGCTATATTGTAATTTCTTATTTTGAAAGGATGAACTCCAAAGGAATAAAAAGAAAGGCTTTTTCATTAAAAGAAAAACTTGATGACATAAAAACAGTGGAATCAAATCACTCTTGCACATGAGTCGAGATGGCAAAAAAACGTAATATGGCAGTTTCTGCAGGATGTGGAATCATGTCACAAAAAGAAGTGTTGAACTCAAATGTCCTTAATGTTTCATATAAAGTTAAAGGGAGATGAACTGGAAAATATGGTGATGTTGAACAGGCATTAATAGTTTGGTTCAAGCAAATATCTGCTGAGAATGTTCCAGTTAATGGCACTCTGTTGGGAGAGTAGGGTATCGAAATTGCTGATATGCTTGGAGTGCATTTCATTCCTTCCGGTGGGTGGATTGATAGATTTAAAAAGAAATATGGTTTTATTTACAATTAAATTCACGGAGAATCTTCTAGTGTGAATATGTTACAAGTCGATGAATGGAGAAAAAGGAAATAACATGTTTTGATCAAACAATATTGAAAGTGTGATATTTTTAATTTTGATGAATTAGGACTCTTTTACAACATATTTCCTAATAAGGCTTATGCATTGAAAGGACAGAATTGCCATGGTGCTAAACTGAGTAAGGAGAGAATTACAGTACTAGTGGGGGATAATAATGATGGCGCAGAGAAACTATCATTGCTTGTGATAGGAAAACCCAGGAAACCATGCTGTTTTAAGAATGTGAAAACACTTCCCTGTAAATACAGGAAAAATAAAACAGCATGAATGGCCTGTGCTCTTTTTTGATGAGTATTTAAGAGCCCTAGACTCAAGGTGGCAGGAGAGTATAGAAAAATTCTTTTATTTGTCGATAACTGCCCTGCTCATCTGAAAAACAACGAGCACTTAAACAATGTCCATGTGGAGTTCTTCCCTCTGTATTCCACTTCAGTTGTGCAACCAATGGATCAGGGAATGATCAAAGTTTTAGATGTATTTTCGTAAGTACCTTGTACAAAGTTTGCTCACCCTTGTAAAACTGAATGGAAAAACTGAAATGTTCACAGGAAGAGATTCCTTTTGACAAATGGGATTTCCTACAGAGTAGTTTGGGATTGACAATAAATTTTTATGATTATGTTGATGTAGACAATGATGTTATTGCACATGAGTTGCAAAATATTGAAGGTATTTGCAACGAAGATCAAAACATGATTGATAGTGAGTCTGAAGAAGATGAGCCTGCTGTACTAACATTCCGAGATGCAGTGATTAGCTTCTCTTCACTGCAGCAGTTCATTCATAGTTATGCCTGATGTTCCTGAGTCAGTGTTGAAATGTGTTAGTGAAACTGATTTTTTCTGTATGTAGCTCTCCCCAAAATATTTGAAGCAGTCTTCTTTGGATAGCTACTTGAAAAATTATAAACAGTTTTTAGTTTTTTTTTTTTTTTGTACTGCTTGTAATTATTGAAATTGATTTTTATCATCCTCATTACCTTTCTTCTCATTACATCCTTGTCATAATTTTGAAATCTTATTAAATAAATAAAAACTAATAAAAATTGTTTTGCATCAAATGACAATTTTTATTCTTCATAGTTTTCCTACAATTCACATGTGTATGTATCTTTTCATTTTTATTTGTGTAGTTAATATTCCTTACCCTTATATCATTTTCCATTCTAAGACATTTTCCCCTAAACCTTCGGTCCTTGGAAAGCTTCTTATCAGGGTTCTACTGTATATAATAAATTATCCTGTTTTACCACCTAAAATTATTAACAAAATAGGTTTTATTAAACTCATATGGCAGGGGTGGCCAACGAGTCGATTGTAGATTTAATTTCGGTCAATCATGACGAATTTTAAATTACAATCATCCCTTGATTTGTGCACCTTGTGCAATGAAATTTTTGAGATGGTAGATCGCGGCGCATTTTGAAGGAAAAAAGTAGATCACATCACATATTAAGTTGGCCACTCCTGTCATATGGTATATATGCTCACTATCTGCACTAAATTGTTATCAGGTGTGTTGTGTAGAAATTAATTAAGTGTAAAGTATTTAATAAAGATCAAAACATGATTGATAGTGAATCTGAACAAGAAGATGAGCCTGCTGTACTAATATAAACTTGTAAAGTATTTAATGAGTATTCTGGAATAATGGGATTTCCTGTTAAGTCCCTCTGCTATTATTTTTATTAAGTTGAATTTCAAAACAACAGTACATTAAGATGTTCTAACTAAGTGTCACATTGCAAGATATTTTAACATTCATCACAACACCTCATCTGCACGGTCTATCCCTTCTATCCTGTTCCCTGATGGATACGGACACACTTAATAGGAAATCTCATTATTCCAGGATACTCATTAAATACTTTACAAGTAAACTTCATATTTAATTTTTGCAAAAGTGTCTTGAACACAACATTATACTGAAATTCGCATGGGTTTGTACTAGAAATACATGTAAGAAGTACCCTCATATCATACATCAAACGTCAATTGCAATTATTTGGGATGAAATTACACAAAAGGTTCGGAGATAAATACCAATCTTTACATCAAATACACCACCTCAGATTTAGATTAAAAAGAGACATGTCACCCAGAACATGGTTAGACTTTGTTAATTATAATAATACATATATTAAAGCAGCGCATAGCAACATGACACAAAAACATTTAAAAAAATGGAATTCGCTTACACAGAGTACCCGCAGCCCTCGGAAATCTTCTGTCGTTAACATTTCATCACAATTGTTCTCCCGGCATGAATTATCTGGTCTAGAATATGGGTTTAATTTCACAATAAATAATAATCATTACCCTATTAAGCATTGCACTATTGAGTTACAAACTAAATTAGAGAATCACCTGGACAAATACCATATTATGCATGAGACTAAGGCTATTATTAATTCACAGGTGACGTCTCAGCCAAACAAGAGTAAACAACAGCTATCCAACATATGGAAACTAAGGGAAAACCGGAATATCATCATACAAAAAGCTGATAAGGGAGACACTATCACGATCTTACATAAAAGTGCATACATAAATAAAATGCAACAGATTCTCTCCGACACAAATACCCATAAAGTCAATAACACATACAATAGCTCCAGATTAAAGAATAGACTTGATGGTATCTTAAGAAGACTAACAGCCAATAAGGAAATTAGCCTACACACGTTACAGCAAATTTTCATACGGAGCAACGTTCTCCCACACGTTTGATATTACCAAACTTCATAAACCAGACCCCCCCCCCTTATGGCCAACCATTTCTTTCAGTAAATCCGCTTTCGCTAACCTATCAACCTTCTTTGTTTTGTTTTTTTTTTTCTCTTTGTTAGTTATTGCGTGTCGGCTTCTGTGGCCATAATGCACCTCCCAAGGTTTTTGCACTACTCTGATCCAAGCCCGAGGTGGGATTCGAATCCACAACCTTTGGGTTGCCAGGTTGCACTTTACCCACCTGGCTAGCCCGGTCGGTTGTTCTTAGTTAAAATTATTTAACCCCTCATGAGATTTTCAAAATTTAGAGTTTACAACATCAGCCAAGCCTTTGATCACATAAATACCACTACAATTTCTGGAAATGACATCATAGCTTCTTTTGATGTCGTTTCTTTATATACTAATGCAGTGTTTCTCAATCTTTTTACTCTCCTGGCACATTTTCCAAAGAAGAAAAATTTCGCGGCACACCTACGTAGTCATAGAAGAAGAAATTTCTAAATTTCGCGGCACACTTGGAAAATTTTGCGGCACACTAATGTGACGCGGCACACCCTTTGAGAAACACTGTACTAATGTATACCTGGATTTTACAGTACAAGCCTTGCGAGAACTTTTATCGGTAGATAACACCTTAGCTATACGCACTTCCCTTAATATTAACAGCATTCTGGAGCTTGTTTCGGTTTTACTTGATGCCAGACACTTCTAGTTTCAAGACCAAATATATGGACTCCCCATGGGATTAGGAATCTTGACCCCCCCCCCCCCCCCCCATCAGAAATTTACCTAGCTGCTATTGAACACCAAATACTCCAACCTTTTCCTTCAGGTATCAAACTTTATATGTGTTACACTGATGATGTTTTATTAATAGGAGACAAGTCCACTATTGACAGTCTTTTTATTAAATTTAACACAATACATGAAAGGCTAAAAATACACCCTTGAAATACAGGCTGACAACAAGATCAATTTTCTTAATCTTACAATATACAAAACAAGCACTAAATTAGGAACTAAAATTTATAGAATTTTTTTACTACCAAATCTTTACAAACAAATCTACAACGCTATTAAATACAGTTCTTTACATGAAGATTTGGCCCCAGAATTACAATATCTCACAAAAAAGTTCACAGCTAGGAAATATCCTTTACAATTAATTTGACATACAATTTCCACCACAAGAGATAAGATCAATAATCCGAGTAATCAAAACACCAACAAGAACAACAAACAAAACATATGTATCGTCCTTCCCTACACAGTCGACTCGCCAGACAGCTTTGTCAAGTGTTCGCTAACACAGACAACATTAATATTTTCATCATATAACAAAGTGGGGACCATTTTTAACACATACAAAGAAACACATGAATATCCGATAAGTGACATCAACAACATCGTTTATTTGATTAAGTGCCAATCTAATTGTAATGCATGCTATATTGGGAGCACTACCACTAAATTCTGCACTACTAAAACTTCAAGCACACGTGCATATTATTATTATAACAGCTTTAGGACTAACCAAGCCAACACAGAACTCACGCAGCACATGCATTCCCATAATTACAATCCTCTATTCAGCCATTAAAATTATAAAATTAAAGTTATAAAATTTTCCAACAGGAGGCACTTGTCATAGAATGGTGTCGCTGTAAGAACATGTCAGACATTTTAAATATGAAACTTCCAACAAACTTTTCCCCCATCTGGAACCCTGCACTTGTCAAGTTTCCACATATCTTGAAATGCACCATGGGTCCTTAGGATTCTTTTAAATACACAATCTCTTTCCTTCACCATTATTACCAACCAAAGAGATTATTACAAAAGTCATCCGTTATGACTATTGGCTTCATTTAGTTCTTCATATTTTCAATAATTTATAGAGGACAACCATGGTATGGGGCAATGCACTTCTCCCTCCTTTGGGCAAACTTTTAATTATAGGTTTTAATAGTCTCTACTCTATTTTTATTTTTTATGCAACTTAACTGAATTTCCACAACTTTCACCTTATACAACTAAGTGGATTATTTGAGGTGAGTACCGTCAGTTCAAGCTTTGCTATTATTTTTATTAAGTTGAAATACAAGTTATTATTATTTTTAATATTTTTATATATTTTTTTAAAATTAAATAAATTTGTTTTTTTTTCATGCTATTTAAAGTCTTTTTCTTTTACCTTAATACATTATAACAGAATTTATTTAAATTTACCTTACATTCGATTATTCAGAAAATTTTTCGAACTGGAAGAAGTCTGGCATAATTATTCTGGATAACTGACGCTCTACTGTAATTACAATCCTCTAATTGATTCAGCCATTACAATTATAAAATTAAAGTAATTAAAATTTTCCAACAGGAGGCACTTGTCATAGAATGGTGTCGCTGTAACAACATGTCAGACATTTTAAATATGAAACTTCCAACAAACTTTTGGATTTCAAGAAAGCTTTTGATACTGTTACACATGGAAGACTGCTGTATAAACTGGAGCAGTATGGCATTAAGGGCAAGTGATTAAAATGGACGAAAGGGTGGTTGAGTGGGAGACAACAGAGAGTATTAATCAATGGACACTGCTCTTAAGGACTAATGTTATTAGTGGAGTTCCCCAGGGTTTGGTGCTGGGCCCATGAAGGTATATCAGGCTTAATGTCCGAGTTACCAGATGATATAAAGGTTGGCAGGGTTGTTAATGACAGTATGCTACTGCAACAGGATCTAGAAAAGCTGGACAGAAGGTTTGAGAAGTGGCAACTGAAGTTTAACATTGACAAATGCAAAGTACTGCATATGGGTAGAAATAACCCCAACTGTGTGGTACTACACTCAGGGTAGTAGAGAATGAAAAAGACCTTGAGGGTAATTGTGCAGTCAGATATGAAGTTTTCTGAGCAGTGCAGACAGGCAGTGAGAGCAGGTCACAGGGGTCTTGTCAATGATATACAGGAATTTTGCTAGTACAGATAAGGAGGTGATTATCCCTTCTTATAAGGCAGTGGTGGGGCCATGCCTTGAGTACTGCATACAGGTGTGGAGACTTCATTTTAGGAAGGATGCAGAGTTGCTAGAAAGAGTACAGAGAATGGCAACAAGATTGGTGAGGGGAGCAAAGGGGTCCTCTTACCAAGGCTTGGGTTCTGCAAATTGTGGAATCTGGAGAATAGGCACCTGCGAGGTGATCTGATTGAGGTGTATAAGGTCTTGAATGGTATGAGCAGGCAAAATGCTGTTGGGATTCTTCCTCTTGCTTAGATTACAAACCTGAGGGGGCATAAATTCAAATTGAGGAAAGACAGTTGTAGAACAGATGTGTTGAAATTTGCCTTTAGCCAGCAGGTAGTTGATTACTGAAACAAACTTCCATCTGTTGTTGTGGAAGTTGATAGCTTAAATAAATTCAAGAACTGGACAAACTTTTAGAGCAAATGGGTATGCGAAATGGGAATTTTTTTTTTTTTTTTTGGCTGTTGTATAAGTTTGCTTTCTTTCACCATATGCCTCTACTAATGCCAGTCATACTTTGTAAGCTGCTTAAATGTTTAAGAAGAGTCCGAAGAGGAACAAGACATGCTAGGAAATCATGGATTCACTACTGCAGTGGTTCTCAAACTTTTTAATGTTGTTGTTGTTATTTGGAGCATTAGCAACTAAGGCCACATTGCTCCGTGAATATGCAGTGGTCATTCCCTAACCTTTCCACGTCATCCATATTTGGTAGTCAGGAGCTCAAACCGCGGTCTAATGAAGAAGCATGTGCTACGCACTCGTGCTCCTGCCCACCTGGCTATGGAGGCACCCTAAATCCATTATGAAAAATGCCTGGCACCCCAGCACCGGGTGCAATGGGTGCGGGCAGAATATTTTGTAAGGTGGTGCTATTTCAAATACAGTGTACGTGACAAACGGTTTGGCTCGGCTGTTCCATATATGTAGTTCTATGTGCATAAACACTGCAATGCGATCAGCAATTATTTCATGATGATTTCTAATTTACACAGTTGCATGAAATTCAACGATCTTTTGTAGCGATGGCCATGATGTAAGCTGATGCAAAATTTGACGTCGCGGCACCCCTATAAAGAGTAAGTGGCACCTTAGGGTGCTTTGGCACCCACTTTGAGAACCACTGCACTACTGAATGCTGCATTGAACAAAATGGAAGTCACATACTCCCCTGTGCTGTGCTTACCATGTTCCGCTGGCCCAATTCAGTGTAGTTTTAAACACTGTGTCTTATTGTGGTAATTGTAAATAGTATAGTATTTTATTCTGCATATATATATATATATATATATATATATATATATATATATATATTTTTTTTTTTTTTTTGGTAGTTGTTGGCACATTGGCTTCTGTGGCCATAGTGCACCTCCCAAGGTTTTTGCAGTACTTTGATCGAAGCCCGAGGCGGGATTCGAACCCGCGACCTTTGTATTCTGCATATGCATCATGTAATATTACTGTGCATCATAGTACAGCAGAAAGTTGAGATGTGCATAGTATTATTGCTGAAGATGGTGTGTGTGTGTGTGTGTAGATATCGCAGTATTGATGTATATTGTAACCTTTAACTTAATTTTTTGATGAAAATTATGCCTGCAACTAGAGCTGCATATGTCAGTGGCAACTATGTAAATCAAGGCTTTGTTTTACTCTGTGTGCAAATTTGGATATAATAGTTCCATAGAAGGTGTGTGTGTGAGTGAGTGAGGGGGGAACAGCAAGTTGAAATTTGAGTGCTTGAAAAATTCCACTAAAGGAATTAAATTAGCCTGAAATTGTCCATCTGACTTCACTAAAAGCAGGGGAAATAATAATTTTTTTCATAATAATGTGAAATATGCAGTAAGAATTGGTAAAATTGGATCAGGGACGAAAGTTAGTGATATTGTAGAAAAAAAAAAACAAAATGTATAACAACATAACTTTTTGTTCTCCCTTTAAGAGAATAAAGAGTGATACTGTTATATATATTTAAGTATTAACAGTAATATTAAGCACAAGTAGTCTGAAGCAATCTCAAAATTCTAGCACTTTCAAATTAAGGCCCAACTCAGCTTTTCTCTATCTCCCATATGGGTAACCTTTAAAAAAAGCTATGAGCTGGGGCTGAATTTGAAAGTGCTGGAATTTTGCTTTGCCAAGGGATGAGGCTTTATGACAAGAGCTTTGTTAATTCATTCTGCCCATATGAAATATTGCAAGAATAATGGGTGGAATTTTTTTTAGTTAACAGAATTGATTTGTTTTTATGATGTTATGAAGACAGGATACATTTGAATATAAGGGATGCAAGAATATTTGCTGATTTCATCAAGGCAATGTCAGATGGTTAGGACTGGTAGTTTGTTCTTCTGACATTCATTTAGATCAAGGCTTTAAATGGTATCTCTTAGTTGGTATAAAATGCCTAGTAGCTTCTATGGTTGGTTACCTGAATGCTTCCCATTTAAAATTTGTTGTTGATAACATCATCATTTATTGTCTCACTGCATGGTATTTAAAAATTGTCTGAAACTACTCTAGTCACCTTTAAAAGCAAAAGCCCTTCCCTTTGCCCCTGACTGTAGCTACTAGTATTATAAATAGTACATATTTAAGTAAATTCCACAGTATGATGTGATCTCTGTTGCCTAGTGGTTCTTTTGTTTTCAGATTCATAATGCATGAAGAGTTGCTGCTAATAATCAGATCAAAATGGACAAAATGGAAGTCACATATATCCTGCTTACCATGTTCTGCTGGCCCTGTTCTGTGCAGTTTTGCTTTCTTTTGTTGCCTCTCTAGTATCCAATAAATTTGCAAAAGTGTTACTACTGTGTGAGTTACCAACCCACAAGTTCCACTTATTATTAGGAAAGTTAAATTCCCCATTATAAGACATTCTGATTTACTGGCCCACTCTGTGTCTGTACAGTTCTGTGTTATACAGATCTCAGTCATTAGCCCTATATGACATTCTCACTCTCATTTTTGTTTTCCAAGTGCTTATGTCATACCAAACTAACTGAGCATTGTGCTGGCCACCCACCTCAACTGGATGCTCTCCCTTACATTTTATGTACTCTTGAACTAAGAGCATAACCCTCCTCCATGTGTCTGTCCTTTCTGTACACACTGTACTGAGGACCAAGCAAAGATTGTCCTGGATGACCTGGTAAGCTGGACCCTCACAAATAAATTAAAAATATCAAACACAAAAACAAAGCTAATGATCTTCAAAAACAGGTTGGATTACCGCAGACCCCCCCAAGGTGCTTATTCACGGGAAGCAAATTCCATACGTGGCACAAACTAAACACCTTGGCATCATATTGGACGACAGGCTCAGTTTCCAACCACACATGAACATTTTGGCAAACAAAACCAAAGCCTTCACTGCAGCTGTCATCAGGATCTCCTGTTCAGACTGGGGACTCAACAAAAGAACCCTATCTCTCTACTATAAAGCTGTGTTCTTGCCAATTTCCTCCTATGCGGCTCTGAGTGCCAAGCGATTTTCTTACTGTGATTTATAGTGTGCTCTCTAAAGTGATAGTTTTGATTCTTTTCTAGTATTCCTTTGTTTACTTGAAGTGGTTCTGCACTTTAGAGGTCAAAAGTAAGAACCAAGAAAGGAAATACACCTTTCTTTTCTTAGTCTTTTTATATTTATTATTAATCAACTCTACTAACTTAAACAACCACTTGGTCACTGGTGGCACCACTCCTGCCTCCACGTGGCGGGGCCAGTAACCTGGGGGATAAACCAGCCCTCAGGGCTAAAAGGAGTAGAGATGGAAACAAATGACTTTCTGCATTTAGAGCCAAAGAGCTCTCAACCAAATGACAACCATGACACTGACCATGACTTCTCTCTCTCTCTCTCTCTCTCTCTCTCTCTCTCTCTCTCTCTCGAAGAGAATGAAAAAAGACATTGGCAGACAGGAATTACCAGCATTCCTGATAATACATTTTCTGTCAACACAACCTGTGAGCAAGCTCTTCCCTTCATCATTCAGAGATGCTTTGAACATGCCGCAGGTTCACCAAAAATGGTGAAACGTCTCGAATCTGGAGATTTATTAATAGAGACCGCCAATTCTCGACACTAGGAACTATTATTATGTCTGACAAACTTGAGTGGAATCCAAGTTCAAATCACACCGCATACCACCCTCAATTCTTCAAAGGGAGAGATCACTGAATGGGATCTATTGAACGTTCCTGAAGATGAAATAGTCCAGGAACTTAAAGAACAAAAAGTCACTCAGGCAAAAGGATCATGATTTGAAAAGATGGCAGTTTTTTTCCTACCCAGAGTATAATTTTAACTTTCAGTTCTCCAAACCTACCAGCTTCAGTAAAGGCAGGATATTTAAACTATTGAGTTTGGCCTAACCCCCTAAGATGTTTTAAAAGCCAGAAATTTGGCCTTTCTCAGACAGCATGCTGTGGAGACGCAAGATGTGTAAACTGTGGGTGTAAAACTCATTCACAAACAGAATACAAGGCTTCAACCCCTCAGTGTCCAAATTGCAAGGGCAACCATCCGGCATATTCCAAAGACGGCGATCTCTGGAAGTTGGGAAAAAAAATACAAAAGTATAAAATTGAAAATAAAATTTCCTACCAAGAGGCAAGAAAACAAGTAAAATTAAGTACACCAACATGCAACTATGCTTCTGCTACTTACAGTCACCAAGCAATAGCATGTCAGATGGAAGTGTTCATCCCTCCAGACACATCGATCTCAGACTGGGCTCGATCGGTACTCTCGGTCCAGCATCCAGCTCCACCAAACGTAGTAGACCAATGCAGTAATACACCACTGACAGTTCAATCCCAGAGAGTTCCTCGTTGTCAAGCAGTGGATAAATTGCAGAAATCTGATCCTATTGAGGTGAAGCAATCTCCCCTATTAAGCATGGACACAGATGATACCACCAACTCAGATCTGCTTGAAATACATGCAGATGATTATATGGAAGAAGGTAATGAATCAAGATGCCCAAATTTTTCAAGGAAAGAAAAATCAAAACCTGACAGATATAAACAAGCCACTCACAAAAAGCAGACAGACTCCTCTTCCGCTCACAAAACCAAATAACGGAACAAATTTTACAATGGAATTGCAGAGGTTTTCACAGCAATATTGATGATATCTATGAACTAATTCACCATTACAATAATGCTGCTATATGCTTGCAAGAAACAAATCTAACAACAAAAATATCCGTTTCAGTCAAAAAATATACTATCTTCAGAAAACATCAATCTGAAACTAACAGCCCCCATGGAGGAGTAGCTATATTAGTGGGATCACGAGTCCCCTCCAGGCACATTGCATTGCAAACGCCATTAGAAGCTATTGCTACCCATATAGTAATCGGTATCACATTGACACTGGCCTCAATTTATCTTCCGCCAAACCAATCATGTACAATTCAGCAACTGGTAAATCTGATTTCTCAATTACCACCTCCTATTTGTTTACTAGGAGATTTTAATAGCATCATCCATTATGGGGTTCTCTGGTCTCATACGGACATGGTGAACTTATTGAAATGTTACTTGACCGAGAGAATTTGACACTATTGAACACTAGCTTACCCATTTAAATCCATTTCCCTACTGTGTCAACCAGTGCAGTAGATCTTTCAATTTGCTCTCCGATCCTCTTCCCAACTATAGAGTGGGCAGTACATGACAATCCTCTAAACAGTGACCACTATCTGCTGATCTACAGTATTCAAACCACCCATTCCAAACAAAATGGAAATTTTCCAAAGCAAACTGGACGAAATTTACCCGTCATGTATCTTTTGATGATGACATCATAGAGTCTTCTGCTATTGACACTGTCACCGATCATATCACAATGCAGATACTAACAGCTGCAAAAGCCGCCATCCCACAGTCTCAAATAAGAAACCGTCGGCATTCCAATCACTGGTGGAATGGTGATTGTAACAAACCGAAGAGAGAGAAAAAAAAAATGCAGCATGGAACACCTACTGCAAATATCCCACCACTGTCAACCTTATTAACTTCAAGAGACTGAGAACCAAAGCTCGTTATATCCAGCGGAAGGCGAAAAAATACTCATGGATAAAATTTGCCTCAATCAACAAAGATATTGATACCCAAATAATCTGGGTAAAAATAAAGAAGCTAAACGGTAAATATTATATGTTGCCTTCTCCTATTATTAATTGGAATGGGAAATAGATCTCATCTGCTGAGGAAATTGCCAATGCCTTAGAAACTGTGTTCTGCGAATTGTCTGCCTCAATTGCATATCAGCCATATTTTCAAAAAATTAAAGCTGAAGCTGAGAAAAGGAAGCTGAACTTCAAAACTACATGTTCTTTACCCTATAACCAACCACTCACAATATCTGAACTGGAAAAATCTATATATACCTCAAGAAATAGCTCTCCTGGTCCTGATGTAATCTACCATATAATGCTTCAACACCTCAATCAGAAATCACTATTGTCATTAGCATTAGTAGAGGCATTTGATGCAAGAAAGCAAGCTTATGCAGCATCAGCCAAAAAAAAAAAAAAAAAAAACCCACTTCCACTTCACCCCTCTGTTCGTTCAAAATACCTGTCCAGCTGAGCCTTAAACTTATTTAAGCTATCAACCTCCACTACAAGGGATGGAAGTCTGTTCCACCAACCAACCAACCACCCGCTGGCTAAAGGCAAATTTCCGCACGTCTATCCTACATCTGTCTTTCCTCAATTTGAATTTATGCCCTCTCAGGTGATTATTCTGAGCTAGAGGAAGAATCCCATCAGCATTGAGCATGCTCAAACCAGTCAGGGCTTTATACACCTCTATCAGATCACCTCGCTGGTGCCTAGTCTCCAGACACTGTAATTTGCAAAACTTAAGCCTTCTTTCGTAAGAGTACCCCTTTGTTCCATTCACCAATCTTGTTGCCCTTCTGTGTACTCGTTCCAGCAGCTCTACATCCTTCTTGAAATGAGGCCTCCAGACCTGTATACAGTACTCTAGGTGTGGCCTGACCATTGCCTTATACAAGGGAATAATCACCTCCTTATCCCTGCTGGAAAAATTCCTGTATATCATTGACAATACTCCATGAGCTACTCTTGCAGCTCGTCTGCATTGCTCAGAGAACTTCATATCTGCCTGCACAACCACCCCCAGGTCCCTTTCATTATCTACCACTGTCAGTGTAGTACCACAGAGTTGATACGTTGCTCTGGGGTTGCTGTTTCCCATATGTAGTACTTTACATTTGCCAATGTTAAACTTCATTTGCCACCTTTCAGCCCATCTGCTCAACCTTTCCAGATCCTGTTGCAGTAGCATAGTGTCAGTAGTGTCCTTGACAACACTGCCAACCTTCGTATCGTCTGCAAACGTGGACATTAAGCTTGATATACCATCATCAATATCATTTATAAATATAGAAAACAATAATGGACCCAATACTGAACCCTGAGGGACTCCACTAATAACATTAGTCCACGATGAGTAGTGTCCATTGATTACCACTCTCTCTTCTCCCCCTCAACCACCCCATCCATAGCAGCAATTTGCCTCCAATGCCACACTGCTCCAATTTGTGCAGCAGTCTTCCATGTGCAACAGTATCAAAAGCCTTTCTAAGATCCAAGTATATAATATCAAATTTATTCCCTGCATCCAGTTCTTTTGTGACTGCATCATAGTATCCAATCAAATTGGTCAGGCAAGACTTCCCCTTAATAAAACCATGCTGTGTCCGAGCTATAACTGAAGTCTTGTCTAGATGATCCTGCAGTGCTTCTTTAACCAGTGCCTCCATTAATTTTCTGGGAACAGAAGTTAAACTCACAGGTCTATAATTACTTGTGTCAGCCTTAGATCCTCCTTTGTGAACTGGGGTCACATTTGCACATCTCCAGTCCATGGGTACCTCCCCTGAGTCCAAGGAAGCTCTCATAATTATGGCTAAGGTTTTGCTTACTTCCTTTCCTGCCTCCTTTAATATAACTGGATAGATCCCATCTACCCCAGGTGCCTTTCTTGTGTTTATCTTCAACAATTTCTCCTCCTCTTTACTCTCAGTTATTACAAGATTCTCTAGCTTGCTGCCAGAGTTGAATACACCTCTGGTATTCCCCTCACTGAATAACTCCCCATGTGTGAATGTTGATGCAAAATATTCATTTAGTTTGTTAGCCACCCGTGCAGGATCATCAACAGTTGACCCATCGATATCAAGTGGACCAATCTGATTCATTCCCTTCCTTCTAGAGTTTGCATAAGTAAAGAACTCTTTGCTGTTTTTTTTTTTTTGCATCCCTTGCCAAGGATTTCTCGTAATCTGCCTTCGCCTGCCTAACCTCCTTTGTAACTTGGTTACAGATCAACTTGTATCTATCATAGGCTTGAATCCATTCCGAATTAGCTGCACAAATTAACCTAACATTTTTTCACTAGCCAAAAATTAGTCTATTAAAAAAACCCATGCTAATAGTGTGGAGTGCACACCCTGTTTTGAATTCAGCTGAAACTAGTAAATCTTTTCTTTTTTTCATAAACTATTTTCTAACCTTAAACATTAGGTTATGAAAAAAATGAAAAGATTTACCGGTTTAAAAACATACAAAGAAATCAGTAACATGGTTTTTTTATTAGAAAAAGCACTCATGAACTCCAATAATCTGCTTTTAATAATGAGAAAAAAACTAATCAGTATATTGTCTATTATACTTACACATCAATCAATATATCGTTCTTGACTTCTACTGCCGCTGCTGATAACACACACCATCTTTTTACTGAAAATGCAGGGAGAAACCAGTTTGTCTGGTAAGTTCCCCATAGTTTTCTGTGGTTCTTGTTTTGCTGTTCTTTACCTTAGCCCATTTTTTTTGTCTCCTAGTGAAGTAATAAAATTGTATTTTGTGGGAATATCATGTAAAGCACATAACATTTTAAATTAATTTTCATTAAAAAAAATTTAATAAGTATTGCAATCCATTAGTAAAAGGACTGGGAATAGTATAGAATAAGCAGAAATTCAAAAATTTCCAAAAACGTTTTTCAGAAATAAAAAACAAACAAAAAAAAAAAAAAGAAAACTGCAAGTGTGATATCTCTGGTAAGGCTGTCTCTGTTGTGATTTGGTGCCCTAATGCCGATTGGTTAACATTGCTCTGTAGTTTCCCCTTTTCCTTTAGAAAAAGGAAAATGGTAAAGATATTTGTTAAGGGTAAACATTGATTCTTTTTTAAGCATCCATATTGTCATTAAGCTTTATTCCTGGTGGACAAATTAACATGGATATTCTGATATTTAAAATGATTAGCGAAGTGGGCACAACACAAAGTATTAGGTGATTTGAACAAATAAAGCACACTGCAAGCAAAAGATGGAATGAAAATATTGCTATTATAATCTATGAAGTAACCAGCATTCAAACAGTTATGTTAAAAAAGCTGTTTTTTTGCAATAAAAAAAATTGAATATTAAAATATATTGGTGATTCAAAAAAAAAAAAAGTTTAAGTTAGTACATAATCAGAAAGAGAAGAAAAACTACCAAATCTTAGACCTATTTGTTCAAAAAATACCATGTGATAAACTCATTTTAATCATAAATTTTATATATCTGAATATGTATAAGATTTTCCATTATTAGTTTTAATATAAATGTTTTTCAACAAACTTCAATTTGTTTCAAAGTATCATGTTTATTGCTGTTTTATTCAGCTAAATGTTAACAAGTGGATTTTTTTTAATGTATATCAATAATAAAAGATGAAGTTACTATATTTTTGTCCAGTTCTTCCTTGAATTTATTTAAGCTATCAACGTTCACAATGACAGTGAGAGGTCGAAGTTTGTTCCAGCAATCATTTATAGATTATTTAGGTTTTTTCTTGGTTTTATAGATTATTTAGGTTTTTTTCTTGGTTTTTGAGAATCCCAAATTGTTGAATGCTGGTTTTTTGAGGTTTTTCTTATATAAGTGACAGTTATTCTAGTTGTTTTATTTTTAGGGCCTCTTTATGTAATAGTTGAATATGCTCCAAATGGTAATTTGCGAGATTTTTTGCGATCCTACAGACCAAGTTCAGGTTATGAAAGAGCCATTGGATTAGATCTTAAACCAAGAACACTCTCACACAGGAATCTGGTCTCTTTTGCTTTTCAAGTAGCTCGGGGCATGGAGTATTTGACTTCTAAAAAGGTAAAAATGCAGGTGTATTGCAGTATGATCAGTTTCCATTTAATGTACTTTTATATGACCTTTTTTAAGTTATAAATGTTACACACAATACATAGATGATCTTAAGCCTGGAAGATATCTGTAAACTCACTTAAAACTGTTTTTTCGATTATGAGAGTGGAAAAGGAAAGAAAGGTATTTTTCCATAAACATTAAACTTTATAGATGGGTTTTGTGGGGATTGAGGCAAACTCAGAATGCTTGTAGTCTACATAAGTAGCATAGAATGATTTAAAGCAGGAAGCAGCAAATAGTTGATTGCAAAGCATATTTCAGTAAATCACTCTCCATAAAGAGAAAAATATAATATACTTTCTTGGAGACACCAATGTAAGAAATATCACCAATTACTTACCTGATTTTGATTTTAAGTTTATTTCAAATTTTAATGCAACTACTTAATGTGTTTCATATAATAGAAGAATATAATAATTCTGACCAGGATATTTTTTTTAAACATGATATTCTTTTAGAAAAACTGTGATGATTGGTAATTTTAGGAAAATTCCCTCATTTTAGGAAAGATGTAGAGCTGCCGGAACTAGTACAGAGAAGGTCATTGAGATTGGAATGGAACAAAGAATTGCTCTTACGAAGAAAGGCTTCAGCATTTCTTCATAAGAGCAATAAAGAAAATAAAGATGGGTTTCTTTCTCTTACACAGATTAATTGCCTGAGGGACATAAATTCAAATTGAGGAAAGACAGCTGTAGAATAGATGTGCAAAATTTGCCTTTAGCCAGCGGGTGATTGATTGCTGGAACAAACTTTCATCTGTCGCTGTGGAAGTTTGCAGCTTAAATAAATTCAAGAACTAGACAAACATTTAGTGAATGGATGGGTGAAATGGGAAGGGCTTTTTTTTTTTTTGGCTGATGTCATATAAGCTTGCTTTCTTGCATCGTATGCCTCTACTAATGCTAATATAGTGGAAAAGGTTGCTGGCCTTTGATTTACAGGCTATAGTAATGTCACACACATGTTCTGCACACAAAACATGTGTATGACGTTACTGAAAGAAATATACCAAACATTTTGGTTTATTGACCATTGTGTAAGAATGGGTATTCCCATAAGACATATTAAGAGTCCTATAATTTAATAACTCTTATTAAAATTTTTATAAATTTCATTATATGCCATTAATGCCACCTGTGGAATGTTTTGGAAAAGGAAGTGAGGCATACAGACATGCAATTATCATCCATTCTAACACTGTCGTAAGCCTTGCATGCAGCATGGTTGCAGATCCCTAGTCATCTTCAGAATAGTGGCTGTTATCCATGTGAACAGTAGCCAACATAGTATTAGGATAAGTTTTCATAAATCAGTAGTGTGTGTGTGTGTGTGTGTGTGTGTGTGTGTACGTACACATATGAGTATATATTATTATTATTAGCCATATGGTGCATCATTAATTTATTTATACAGGATATTTCATTTAAAAAGTACTACAGTCTGCTCACTTATTGAATGATATTTTTGAAATTATTATAATTAGATGCAGTATTGCTAATTAAAATGTTTACAATTTCTAATTTTAACTTTTACTAATCAACTGCCTTTTTCTGAACAGGAAAGTTTTCCCCATCCACGGTTTAGTCTAAAAATGCCAACAACGTACTTCTGAACAAAACCCGCTCTTATGAGTGAACATGCAATGTTCATATGTTATACTCATTCTTTAGTACAGACATATTATTTTCCAGATATTCACTGGAACTTGTGGGTTTTTAACACGCGCGCACGCACGCACACACACACACTAGCAAGACTTCCATGGTTTTATCAGATGACTGCTTTCTACAGCAGTATAAGAGAAATAACATTCCAGGCATAGACCTAAATGGATGTCAAATGAACTGAGGAGATTTGTGGCTGGCAAGAAAAATGCATGGAATGCATATAAATTATATGGTTATACAGAAGCTTGTGGTAGATATAAACTAGTCTGAAATCAGATCACAAAAAACGATAAGGCAAGTTAAGGCAGATTATGAGAAGAATGAAAAGAAATGCAACAAAGACTTATTTACTTATATTAACAGTAGAAGGAAGGGGTTAAATCACACTGGTACACTTAATGACAATGGTTTAACTGTTGATGATACTGCCCAGGTTTCTGACAAACTGAATAGGTATTTTGCATACACAATCATGCATGATGAGTTCTGCATTGAGGGAAATTCCAGAAGTTCATCAGAATCTAATGGGGAGCCAAATGATTTTGTGATAACTGAGGAGAAAGTTGGAGAGAAATTGTTGAAGCACATCATTAAAAAAAAAACATCTGGGGTGGATGGGATCTATCCAATTATATTAAGGGTGGCAGCAAAGAAGATATGTAAACCCTTAGCCAGAATTATGGAAGCATCTGTGAATTCAGGAGAGGTACCTATGGACTGGAGATGTTCAAATGTATCCCCAATGCACAAAGGGAGATCAAAGGGTGACATCAGTAATAACAGACCTTTTAACTTAACTTCTGTTCTGGGGAAAATAATGGAGTCTGGTTAAAGAAGTAATGCAGGATCATCTAGACATGGATGCAGTTATACTACAGTCACAGCATAGATTTGTTATGGGGCGATCTTGTCTGACCAAGCTGATTAAATATTATAATGCAGAAACTTAGGAACTGAATGCAAAAAAATAATTTTGATATCATAGACTTGGATTTCAGCAAAGTTTCATTAGGGTTGCACATAAAAGAGAGCTGTATAAGTTGGAGCAGTGTAGAACTAAGGGAAAGTTACTGCTCAGGAAAAAGGGATGGTCAAGTGAGAGAATACAGAGTAGTCATTGATGGACACTCCTCTTCATGGACTAATGTTGTTGGTGGAGTCTCCTAATGTTGGTTCAGTGTTGGGCCCATTGTTGTTTTCTCTATTTATTAGTGATACTGATGACTACTGTATATCAGGCTTAATGTCTAAGTTTGCAGATTATACATATGTTGGCAGTGTGGTTAATGACATAATCAGGATAAGCTGCTGCAATGAGATATAAACAAATTATGCCTGTGGGCTGAGAAATGGCAGTGGAAGTTTAACATTGATAAATGCAAGGTACTACATATGGTTAGCAGTAATCCCAGATTAACATACCAATTTACATTAACATTATGTGGTACTATAATGGAAAGGGCCTGGAGGTAATTGTGCAGCCAGATATTAAATTTTCTGAGCAATGCAGACAGGCTGCCAGGACAGCTCATGAAGTTTTCTCGGATATATGGGAAGTTTACTAGCAGTGACAAGGAAGTGATTATCCCTTTGTATAAGCCAATGGTTAGAGCCATATCTCGAGTACTGCATATAGGACTGGAGACCTCATTTTAGGAAGTATGTAGATCTGATGGAATGGGTGAAGAGAAGGGCAATAAGATTGGCAAAGGTAATGAAAGGATGGTATTTACCAAGACAGGTAAATACCATCTGCAAATTGCAACGTGTTGAGACTAGGCACCTCCGGCGTGATCTGACTGAGATTTTACGTCTTAGAAGGGATTGAGCAAGCTCAATGCTTATTCTTCCTTTTGCTGAGACTACGTGCATGAGGGGACATAAATTCAAACTGAGAAAGGATGGTAGTTGCTGGATAGATGTGAGGAGGTTTGCATTCAACCAGAAAGTTGTTGGAACAAACCCCCATCTAGTGTTGTGTAGAGAGGCATTTGGAATCAATTCAAGGAAGAACTAGACAAATTATTAGAGGCTGTGGATAAATGATATGTGAGGTTTTTTTTTTTTTTTCCCCCTTTTGCTGTTGCTATTATATGCCACTAATAATAATAACAAGGGCCCTATTAGCTCAGTGGTTATGATGCCAGACCACCAATATCACGAACCCAGATTCAAATGCCACGGGGAGTGGTGGGAGTCACAAAGGTTGCTTCATTGGAACCACCTCTCCCAAGTTCGAAGTGACAGCTGAGGCAGAGATTGGAACTATCTGGTATCGCTTCCATAACTACCACCCACCACTGGATGTCAAAGTTAAAACAGTTCGAAGGTCATACCTGGATGAAGATGAGAAGTTAAAATATTGAACGTACTGCATTGAATGTGGCACAGGATAAAGTCACTTGTGTTAAGGCCTTAGACAGACAGGTCAGTTTGAAAAGTCAGAGACAGTCTCCCACGGAAAACAGCGGCACTCTCTCCCATATGGCTACCACAACTGAAGGGCAAGACCATCCAGCCCAATACAACTGGAAGTGCTTCTGCACAACTGTTGATAGTGATGATCCAGGACAGAATAAGAAGTCATATAAGAGCATCAAAATGAATACATTCATCATGCGAGCATACTACGAAGTAAAGCTAGAGACAGACATTAGCATTAGCATTAGTAGAGGCATTTGATGCAAGAAAGCAAGCTTATGCAGCATCAGCCAAAAAAAAAAAAAAAAAAAACCCACTTCCACTTCACCCCTCTGTTCGTTCAAAATACCTGTCCAGCTGAGCCTTAAACTTATTTAGGCTATCAACCTCCACCACAAGGGATGGGAGTCTGTTCCACCAACCAACCACCCGCTGGCTAAAGGCAAATTTCCGCACGTCTATCCTACATCTGTCTTTCCTCAATTTGAATTTATGCCCTCTCAGGTGATTTTTCTGAGCTAGAGGAAGAATCCCATCAGCATTGAGCATGCTTAAACCATTCAAGGCTTTATACACCTCTATCAGATCACCTCACTGGTGCCTAGTCTCCAGACACTGTAATTTGCAAAACTTAAGCCTTTCTTCGTAAGAGCACCCCTTTGTTCCATTCACTAATCTTGTTGCCCTGCTCTGTACTCGTTCCAGCAGCTCTACATCCTTCTTGAAATGAGGCCTCCAGACCTGTATACAGTACTCTAGGTGTGGCCTGACCATTGCCTTATAGAATGGAATAATCACCTCCTTATCCCTGCTGGAAAAATTCCTGTATATCATTGACAATACTCCATGAGCTACTCTTGCAGCCAGTCTGCACTGCTCAGAGAACTTCATATCTGCCTGCACAACCACCCCCAAGTCCCTTTCATTCTCTACCACTGTCAGTGTAGTACCACAGAGTTGATACGTTGCTCTGGGGTTGCTGTTTCCCATGTGTAGTACTTTACATTTGTCAATGTTAAACTTCATTTGCCACCTCTCAGCCCAGCTGCTCAACCTTTCCAGATCCTGTTGCAGCAGCATAGTGTCAGTAGTGTCCTTGACAACCCTGCCAGCCTTTGTATCGTCTGCAAACTTGGACATTAAGCTTGATATACCATCATCAATATCATTTATAAATACAGAAAACAATAATGGACCCAACACTGAGTCCTGAGGGACTCCACTAATAACATTAGTCCACGATGAGCAGTGTCCATTGATTACCACTCTCTGTCTTCTCCCCCTCAACCACCCCTTTATCCATAGCAGCAATTTGCCTCCAATGTCACACTGCTCCAATTTGTGTGCGCAACAGTATCAAAAGCCTTTCTAAGATCCAAGTATATAATATCAAAGTTATTCCCTGCATCCAGTTCTTTTGTGACTGCATCATAGTATCCAATCAAGACATGACAATGTACAGGACGAAACTACACACCAAGTGGTTGGAATGATTACAGACTGTTCAGGTGACAGCGAATAGCAGACCAGAGCCGGATCATCATCAAGAAGAACCAGCTAGCTCCTACAACCTTGGAAAAAATCAAGCAGGATGTGAGCGACCAACTACAAAGAACAAGGAATATGAACACAATGGAACCAGAACTGGAGGAGGAACAGCAAGTACAAGAACTACAACCTGGAGCAGCTGAATTGGGAACAGACAAGATCACAATATCCAGAATAGAAGAAGAGGGGAAGAAAGCCCTAGCAGAATTCAAGGGAATGGATCCCACAAATATCCACACCACGCCAAAGCAGAGACCCAACAGAATCCTGTGGCAAGTTACAGACCACCTCAATAAGTGAATAATACCAGATTATCTCAACAACAATGAAGTAACACTAGACACCATCCACACAACCATTTACTGTAACAGCCACCGGGATGAATGGAAGGGAAACCACAGACTAAGACAACACAGAACGCAAAGAAAAGGAACCACCAGCTTTGGCAAAAGAAAGCTACATCAAAATATAGAAGAGATAAAAGTGAAGATAGGCCAACATCCCCAGTACCAATGGGGTAACAGAAGTAAGAAGCTGATCAGAAAAGTTAAGACAATCCTCAAGAAAGACAACATCCACTTGCAAACACTTCCTCTGGGCCCTCAAAGAGGACCCAGAGAAAGTGTTTGCAAGTGGATGTTGTCTGTGGATGTTTGCAAGTGAATGATAATCGAGTACATCTTCTGAGTCCTTTTTGAGGACCCAGACAACCTCAGGGGCTCACATCTGGTGAGTATGGGCTTGGCAAACCCAGGGTCCTGAGCTGGATATCATCATTTTTCTCTTTCTTGGTGATCCCTCTCTCTCTCTCTCTCAGGGTAACTTGGGAATTTTTTTTTTTTTTTTTTGGCAGCTGCAGCATAAGCCTCAGACGTCCTTGTATCTAATGGCTAATAATAATAATATGTACTCAATTATCCTTATCAATTTGGAGATACTGAAGATATTACTTCTAAAAGACAGAGAACTGATGCAAATCCATCAATAATTCCCCACCTGTTGTATATGTTCAACAAGTGAACAGGCAATTAGCAAAATGTTGCCCTTCTTCACCCAAAAAAGTTTGAAAGGGCTGACAGGGCCCCTAAATCAGTAAAACACTTCTGTTCAGGGGGTATTCTTTTAAAAACGTCTAGAAATCTTTGAGGCTATTATAATCCACAAAGCTTGGAGAATTTCAATTTTAGTTACTCTACATAAAATAAGAATTTTGTGTGGAGTAAACTAAATAACTTAATAAGTGTAATAATATCTGAATGGGACCTCCTTCATGTATCAGAGGAGGAAGTTTGTTCAGAGCTGTAACTACAGTTAAGCATATATCAATAGGTAGGGATGGAACACTGTTATCTACTTAGTACCTTATCCTGACTTTTACCTACAATATCAAGCAACAAGACTTTAATTACTCAGTGAGAACATCTATCCTGAATCCTTTAAGGAGCCTTAACTGTACAGTTAGTACGTTACTCTCGGGTTATTGCTACCTGTGTGTGTGGTACTTTGCATTTGTCAATGTCAAACTTCAGTTGCCATCTCTCAACCCAACTCCCCAACTTTTCTAGATCCTGTTACAGGGACTACTATTATTACTGTCACTAACAACCCTTCCAGCCTTCGTGTCATCTGCAAACTTGGACATTAACCCTGATATGCCTTCATCAATATCATTAATAAATTTGGAAAACAACAATGGGCCCAGCACCGAACCCCGAGGGACTCCACTAATAAAATTAGTCCAGGAAGAGCAGTGTAACTTGATTACCACTCAGTGCCTTCTCCCACTGAACCATCATGTTTTTCATAGCAGCAATTTGCACAACAATACTGCTACAATTTGTACAGCAGTCTTCCATGTGCAACAGTATCAAAGGCTTTCCTGAAATCCAAGTATATGATATCAATATTATTTTTTGCATGCAGTTCCTCTGTGACTATATCGTAGTATTGATATGGTCACAGAGGAACTGCATGTGGAAATGCTGTGTCTGAACTATGAATGCAGTCTTGTCTGGATGATCCTGCAATGCTTCTTTAACCAGTGACTCCTTATTTTCCCGGGAACAGAAGTGAAACTAACAGGTCTGTAATTACTCGTGTCACTCTTGATCCCACTTTGTGAATTGGAGATACATTTGTACATCTCCAGTCCATGGGGACCTCCCCTGAGTATTATGATGCAATCATAATTATGGCTGAGGGTTTGCTTCCTTCCTTTGCTGCCTCCTTTATTATAACTGGATAGATCCCATCCAACCCAGGGTCCCGAGCTGAATATCATCATTCTTCTCTTTCTTGGTGTTTCCATTCTACTTTTGACGCGCTCTCTCTCTCTCTCTCTCTCTCTCTCTCTCTCTCTCTCTCTCTCTCTCTCTCTCTCTCTCTCTTTCTTGCTCTCTCAGGGCAACTTGGGAATTTTTTATTTATTTTTATTTTTTGGCTTGTGCAGTATAAGCCTCAGGCTTCCTTACACCATATAGCTAATAATAATAATAATAAGGGCGCAATAGCCCAGTGGTTATGACACTGGACTACCACCCTGATGGACTCTGGTCCGAGTACCGCCTTGGCGGAAGCGAACATGGCTCCATCACGTTGTGTCTGAAGTATGAATAATAATAATAAATAAATTTAGAGTAATAAAAAAATTAATAAAATGAATAACATTGTGAAAGTTGTTCCAAGGGACCTACCTACCCCAAGGTAGGAGTGGCAGCTAAGGCAGATTGTGGCGCCATCTGGTGTCAATCGTGAGAACTACCGCTGGACATAAGCCGAAGCTAAACAAGTCCACCTCCAATAATGGATGATGTCGCAGAGAAATATTAATCATACTGCATCGAGTGTGGTGCAGGATAAAGTCACTCACGTTCAGGCCTTAGGCAGTGGGGTCGGTTCGAAAAATCAGAGACGGTCTCCTGAGGAAGACAGTGGAGCGAGTGGCGTTGTCCCCCATATGGCTACCACAAGAGAAGGGCAAGACCATCCAGCCCCACTAACTGGAAGTGCTTTCTGTGCAACTGTGCTAGTGACCACCCAAGAAGGGAGAAAATGGCAACGCATGAAGTGGAGCATCAAAATGAATACGTACATCATGCAAGCATACTATGAAATAATGAAGCTGTATACCGATATGACAACTTACAGGGTGAGACTACATACCAAGTGGCTGGAATGATTCCCGGATATTCAGGTCACTGAACAGCGAATAGCGGACCAGAGAAGGACCATCGTAACAAAGAACCTAATAGCTCCTGCAATCTTGGAAAAAATCAAGCAGGATGTGAGCGATCAACTACAAAGGATAAAGAATATGGAAACAGAGGAGGAAGAACATACCACCACAGAGGCAGAAGAGCAAGAGGAAATACAACCCGCACCAGCTGAAGTGGAAACAAACGAGGTCATGATATCCAGTATAGAGGACGAGTGGAAGAAGGCCCTTTTTTTTTTTTTTTTTTTTTTTAATGTGAACCCCAAACACGAGAGGTATTAGAACCTATAGTACTTAGTACCATGCTTGGGTTAGAATTCGAACAGAATTCGAAGAAATGTACCCCACAAAGACTCACGTGATACCAAAGCAGAAGCCGAATAGAACCTTGTGGAGAGTTACAGACCACCTGAATTGGCACATTATACCGCATTACCTTGACAGCAATGGTGCAACACTGGAGGCCATCCACACAGCCATGTATTGTGCTGCGGTAGCAGCCACAAGGATTAATGGAAGAGAAACGAGAGACCAGCAGCAGAAGAACTGAAAACAGAAGGAACCACAAGCTTGGGAAAGAAGACTTCAGCAGAAGATAGAAGAGTTAAGATTCAAGATAGGCCAATTGACCCAGTACCAACGGGGCAATAGGAGTAAGAAATTAATTGGAAAAGTGAAGAGCATCCTCAAGAGAGACAGCATCTACAGCAAACATGAGACAAAAAATTAGAGAATAGGAGAGTACTTGGACACACTGAAGTAGAACCTCCTTGCACTCAGCAAGAGACTACACCGATACAAAGAGAACTCCAAGAGAAAAATAAACAACCGAATCTTTGATGAGGACCAAAGAGGTTTCTACAAAGGCTCTACGTGGGAACCGAGAAGACGATGATTGAGGATTTCTGGGGAAACATATGGAGCAGGGAAGTAAAACATAACAGCCGAGCCACCTGGATAGAACTAGAATGCAAGAAAACCAAGGATGTACAAGAAATGAGAGGATGGGAGATTTGGGAAGAAGTAAAACAGACGATCAAGAACTCTCACAATTGGCGAACTCCAGAAATAGATAATGTCCAGAACTACTGGTACAAGAAACTCATTTGCACACCCAAGCACCTGGCAGAGCAGTTCACCCAAATGATAAGGCACCAAGAGACAATCCTGAAGTTTCTCACTCAAGGAATCACATTTCTCAAGCCTAAAGATGAAGATACAAGAAACCCGGTGAAATATAGGCCAATCACTTGCCTCCCAACAATGTACAAGATCCTGACCAGCTGCATAACCAGGAAGATAACAGGCCACTTGGAGAGCCAGAGCATAATGGCCGAACAGTTGCTGCTGAGCAAAGCGGCTGAGAAAAGAATGCAAGAGGCAATTAACCATAGATGCTGCGGTTATGGAGCAAGCATACAAGAAGTGCCACAATATGTACACAGCCTATATCGATTGCCGCAAAGCCTTCAACTCTGTGCCTCATAGCTGGCACTGAAAATCTACTAAGTCAATCCGATAGTGACAAACCTCCTAGGAAAAACGATGGCAAAATGGAGTACCACCATTAAGGTCGAAAACATCACAACCAGGCCAATCCCCACCAAGAGAGGAATCTTTCAGGGAGATGCCCTGGGCCCATAGTGGTTCTGTCTAGCACTTAACTCACTATCTACCATGCTCAACAGTAGCAAGTACGAATATAACCTCAAAGAAGGAAGGAAAAACCTGTACACCCTCACCCACCTGATGTATATGGATGACATCAAGCTCTATGTGGGAACCGAGAAGCACCTTCAGCAGCTACTCCAGGGCACCGAAGAATTCAGCAAGGATATTAGGATGGAATTTGGTCTAGGCAAATGCATGACCCACGGATTGTGTCAGGGAAAATTTGTCAACCGAAACTACCAGCTGAGGGAAAGGCCTACAAATACTTGGGGATGATGCAGGCTCAGCAGTTACAACACAAGGAAATTAAGGCCTGCCTGACTGAAAAATACCATCAGAGACTTAGAAGCCTGTTGAAAGCAAAGCTGAATGGAGGGAACACAGTTAAAGCCATAAACACCTATGCAGTCCCAGTGCTAACATACTCCTTCGGGGTCATAGATTGGACTAACACTGAGCTGGAGGATATCATGAGAAAGACAAGGACAGTGATGACCAAGAGCCGCCAACACCACCCGAGAGCTGCTGTGAAGAGATTGACAATTGCCCGGGAAGAAGGAAGAAGAGGCCTGATAGACCTCATTGAGCAACAGAAGACAGCGATAGTTAACCTGAAGGATTACAACCAGGAGGTACAAATGAAACTAGAAAGATGGGCAGAGAAGACACTGCATGGCAGACACTACAATGATCTCCATCAAGATCACATAGATAAAACTGTTTCCAATGCATGGCTCACGAGCGGGATGCTCTTCCCCGAGACTGAAGGATTCATGCTCGCCATCCAAGACCATGTAATCAACACCAGAAACTATAAAAAATACATCGCCAAGGAGCCCAGAGTGTTAGATGACACATGTTGACGATGCCACCTGGCCTCAGAAGCGATCCAACACATCACTGCGAGATGCAAGGTGACGTGTTGGATCACCTTGCATCCCAGACCGAGTACACTCATAGACACGACCAGGTAGCCAGGATAATACATCAGAAGCTAGCAAGGAAATACTAGCTGATCGAAGAAAGTGTACCGTACTACAAGTACGAACCCCAGGCAGTACTAGAGACCCCAGGCCACAAGCTGTACTGGGACCGCGCCATAATAACGGATAGGACAATCCCACACAACAGACCGGATATAACCCTTGTGGACAAGAAGGAAATGGCTACCTATCTGATTGACATAATGGTACCCAACACTGGCAACCTGCAGATAACCCATGGGAAAAAAATCAGGAAGTACACGAACCTAAGACAGGAGATCAAAGAGATGTAGCATATGCAACAAGTAATGACAATTGCGATCATCGTGTCAACCACAGGTATGGTGCCAAAGACCCTAAATAGGTCGCTTGGAGACCTATTGCCTAGCAGCAGTAGGTCTCCCAGTGACCACCTACAAGGTACTCCAGAAAGTCGCAATCCTTGAACACCTCTAGGATAGTCAGAGAGTTCCTCGACCAACAGTTAACATCAGACATAACAACAACCACCCTGTGTACTTGGTAGCAATACCTGTCACGAGGTGGAACCCCAATCAGGCAGAAATAATATAAGAGCAGCAATAATAATAATAACCCAGGTGCCTTTTTTATGTTTAACTAAATTTCTCCTCCACTTTTCTCTCAGTTATTACAAAATCATTTAGCACCCTGTTATGCAAAGTACTTTCAGTTTGTCAGCTACCTGAACAGGATCATCAACCATCGATATCAAGTGGACCAATATAATTAATTTCCCTCTTTCTAGAGTTTACATAAGTAAAGAAGTGTTTGCTGTTTTTCTTTGTATCCCTTGCCAAAGATTTCTTGTAATCTGCCTTCACTTGCTAACCTCCTTTGTGAATTGATTACAGAGTAGCTTATACATACCTTAGTCTTCTGAGTTGCCTTATAATTTACATGCATCCCATGCATCTTTCTTCTCTGCCACGAGTCTCATTAGTTCATCTGACATCCATTTAGGCCTAAACCTTTAACAGTATTTCTTACTTGGTATGAAAAACTTAGTTGCTTCCAAGATGAATTCCTTGAATGCTTCACATTTAGAGTTTGCTGTTGGTATTGTCATCAGTTTGTCCCAATGTATAGAATTTAAAAGCTGTGCGAGATCACCATAGTCACCTTTACGAAAGCAAAAACCTTTCCCTTTACCAATGATGGTAGTTACATCTTTGAGTAAATGCCACATCCGTACACCGTGATCACTGTCACCTAGCGGTTCCTTTATCTGCAGATTTTTAATGCACGAATAATCACCGTAAATAATCAGACAAAGAGTATTATTCTCTCTGGTTGCCCCTCGAACATGTTTCTGCAGAAAACAATCATCCAGTAAATCCACAAATGTCTTGTTTGTGAGTGAGTGACCAATCTACAAGTTCCACTCAATATAGGTTAAAATTTCCCTTTATAAGTCATTATGATTTACTGGCCCTCTCTATTTCTCTGTACTGTTGTTTGTTGTACCATCAGTCATTAGGCCTATAAAACACTTCTGTTCTCATTTTCGCTTTCCCATTTCTTATGTCACACCAAACTGATTAAACATTGCACTGTCCACCCATGTCAACTGGATGCACTGCTTTGGATTTTATGTGTTTCTTAACTAACTGCATAATCCCTTCCTTACTTCCTGTACACATTGTACTCCCCATATTCCAATTCTGCACTGCTTATATCTGTGTGACACCATGTCTCTGATATCCCAACAATATCTACATTTGTTGTCTTGAGCAGCACCTGAAATTCTTCAAATTTATTTACTCTACTCATAGCATTGGTGTACATGCAAGTATACATGCACCTGTTCTTACTCTTAGTTACCTGAACACTCAACCCCAGGGGCTCATATCTGGTGAGTATGGGCTTGGCACACCCAGGGTCCCGAGCTGGATATCATCATTTTTCTCTTTCTTGAAGATTGCCTTCTACTTCTCTCTCTCTGTCTCTCTCAGGGTAATTCCAAAATTTTTATTTTATTTTTTGGTTGCAGCATAAGCCTCAGGCTTCCTTGCACCATATAGCTAATAATAATAATAACAGCCCATGTATTTACTTGTTGCATGATGACTCCCGGTAGTTCTTGAAATCTTTAGCACTTTGCTTTCCAGGCTGCTGCTCATTCTAATAAAAGCAGTGCAAGAACCACTTTCACCTCTGCCTGCGGCTATTGTTAATCTATTCATCTGTGAATCCCCCCCCCCCCCAAGCTAGCAGTTTTCTGATCCACCTAACACTGAGTCTACAGCGTCAGTAAATATTTTTGCACCCTTTCTATTTAACTGTATAGTAGTAGTAGTGGCATGTGATGCAAGAAAGCAAATGTATGAGCCCATGCATGTTTCTTCTCTGCCATATGCCTCATTAGGTCATCTGACATCCATTTAGGCCTAAACCTTGAACAATATTTCTTAGTTGGTATGTAAAGCCTAGTAGTTTCCAAGATAAGTTCTTTGAATGCTTCCCATTTTGAATTTGCTGTTGGTAACATCATCAGTTGGTTACACTGTATAGAATTTAAAAACTGTCGGAGACCACTGTACTCGCCTTTACGGAAGCAAAAACCCTTTCCTTTACCCCTGATGGTAATTAAATCTTTAAGTAAATCCCACGTCAGTAAACTGTGATCACTGCCACCTAGTGGTTCTTTTATCTGCAAATTCCTAATACATGAATGATCACTGCTGATAACCAGATCAAGAGTATTACTTTCTCTGGTTGCCTCTCGAACTTGCTGCTGCAGAAAACAATCATCCAATAAATCCACAAAAGTCTGACTAGTGTGTGAGTGCCCAACCCACAAGTTCCAGTCAATATCTGGGAAGTTAAAATCCCCCATTATAAGACATTCCGATTTACTAGCCCACTCTATTTCTCTGTACAATTGTTCATTGTACTCATTCGAGTCATTAGGCCTATAACACACTCCTACTCTTATTTTTGCTTTCACAGTGCTTATGTCACACCAAACTGACTCAACAGTGCACTGTTCATCTATATCAACTGGATGCACTTCTTTTGATTTTATGTTTTTCTTAATTAACAGCATAACACCTCCTCCCTTCCTATCCTGTCTATCCTTTCTGTACACATTGTACTCCCCAAATTCCAGTTCGGCATTCCTTATATCAGTGTGACACCATGTCTCTGATATCCCAACAATATCCGCCTTTGATGTCTTGACCAACACTTCAAATTCATCAAATTTATTTACTATACTTCTAGCATTGGTATACATGCAAGTATACATGCTCCTACTCCTAGTTACCCTAACACATCCCATATACCAACCTGTTTCACGATGACTGCCACCCGTGCCTGAAACCCCCAACACCCTGTAGAAGCAGTCTCTCCTGTTATAACAAGCACAGACCATGCCATGAAAAATTCTACCCCTTCTTATTTAGCCCTAACTCGTTACTGTGTTTCAACGTTGACTTTCACTCGTTTAGTAAGTCTGCAGATCTTCTACTCTTAACGTCGTTATTGCCAGTGTGTATAACAATATCACCTTTTGTGCTATCAGAAGGTGATATCTGCTCTACATCATCACCAACTTTTGCCTCTGGCAGACGTACCCTGGTTGTATTCAACTTATCCTTTTTGCAGAATGTTTTTCCTGACAGTAGAGTCACCAACAATAACTAGCTCCTGTGGACCTGCACATTCTGTCTTGAAGATTGTTGCTGTGTTTGCTGATGCACGAGAGTGAGCTCTGGTGTTGAATTAGCCAGCCGAGATCTTGATGGGACCCCCACTTTAATTCCTTCGAGGGCATCTACCTTTATCTTCAAACTCTCAGAGACACCCATCAGAACTCTGAGTTGACCTAATTTCTTCTTCTAACTCTCTGCACCTAGGACACATAAAAGACATCCTTATTGGCTCGATCATGTCTTGTTACAGAATTATCCTCTTGAACATTTTTTTTTAAGCTGTGATGCATTGGAGAATCACCCCTCCCCCTCTATTTTCCCCTGGGCCACAGCTCTCATTACTTTGTGTTTGTTGCTTTGTGCTATGGGGCATTATTTCCATTTAAATAATTTAATTGATTAATAATGAAAATTAATGATTAATAAATTTAATTGATTAATTGACAGTACTACACTAAGCTAATAGATTCTGAAATGCAGTGATATGTATAATGCTATCTAGTTTTACGTTATTCCTTTTGCTATCTATTTTTACATTATACCTTTTGCTATCAAGTTTCGGATATACGTTATGCTATATTAATTGAGAATTATTTAAACAACATGATTGCATGAATAGTGAATGTGAAATTCCATTATGTATCAGGAAGTGCAAAAAGAAAAGAGAAAAGTAAGGACAAGCAGAAAAGCAGAAAGATAGTTTACTTTGTTTTTTAAAACCTGCGTGTTCTGTGGGGGTGGTAAAAGCGTTATTTTTTTGTATCTTCTTTTTGTATTAATTTATATTTATTTATTTATTATATATAAATATTTATATATCCCCTTATAAACCCCTCCCACTTTTACACCTGACTTGATTGATTTCAGAAAATCCCAGACTCAAGGGGACCTCAATTATATTAGGTATTCTTCCACTGGACTGGCTAAGTTTCGGAATGACAGACACACACACACATAAATGTATAATATAACATAACTTGCAATAACATTTAACTGAATACAATATTTAGTTGAAGACTTGTTATCTTACTAACGTTTAAATGTGTATATATCGTGATATCAAATAAATCATTTCACCAACAATTATCCAATTCTAATACATATTCTTATATATTATAACATTGTGTCTCTTCATGTTCTACATAGGCTTCGATAGGTCATGGTATTCACCTCACACAATCCCTCGCTCTCTACTCCTAAACAGTCCGTATAAATGAACAACCAACTATCAGCCAATGAGCTGGCTAACAAATTCATTAAGAGTTCATTTTTCCAAAATTGTAAGGAAAGTACATTTATTCAATCAAACATTTCCTTATAGCCAGGTTAACAGTCAACATTAATCAACCAAATTAGATAGTACCCTTCCAATCAATTAATCCACAACTCCCTAATAGCCTACCTGTTTAATCAATTCCTACTCCAATCAGATATATTCACCATAAATCAACAATCACAATAATTCAAAATTCAACTTTTAACTCTACACTAGTTAGGAAACCTTTACCCAATCGTTAACAATTCTTAATTACTTAATAGGTCATTTCTTTCTATCAAACATTAATACAGAACTTCACTTCCAATTATAGACTACTTGCACCTTAATTACATTACTCTTATGCCACCCTCTAGGCTGATTATCTTTCTTTATGTATCACATTAGTACACTTATATATATATATTTATCACTTAGACATCCCTCCATAACTATATAGCATACTCCTATAGTCCTTCCCTTACTAATTTAGGTTCATTTATTCTCAGAAAACTTCCTAACACTTACGTGATTTGCTGGGCTTTTCTCCTTGCTCGGTTTACTTCCTATCTGCCTTAGGCGTGGACTGGGATGTGGAAGGTCGTCCATCCGGGGATCACGGCAATCTTTCTGATGTTTCCCTACCGGGTACTACGCGGCTGGATTTAATTCAGGATCCTATATTCTTTCTTAGTCTGCATTTTTTTCCCGTGGACTGAGATGCTTTCCGAGTAGGCCAGTCGCTCGACAGCTCATTTGATTAAACTTTACCTCTAGAATTCTCTGAGTGTGTTTCTCCTTTCTCCCTCCATACTGCTTCAATATCTACAAGTGAACATTCCTTCCTACTCTAGTCTTACCCAGAGTTCTTATCACAATTCTCCCGCTACAACTTCCATCTGCCCCAGGACTGCATCCACCACTCAAACTAGACCACGACTCTTTCCGAATCACCCCAAAACAAAACTCCTCGAATCTGCTCAGTATCAATTCTTTTTCAGACCCTTCTCTACGTTCTCTCAAAAATCCCTCTGCTTTCTTCCTGGCCAATTGTTGACTTCCACATCCTTTCCTTCATGATTCTTATTCGTCTCCTTTCATTTCCGTGGGCTTGTTTTTTCATCCTTTTATGTCTGAACTTCCGTTGGTCTAGAAATTTCGAGATCATTCTAGATGGTAAAACGTAAGTTCCGGTCAACTAAGAAAGTTTCAGGCCTTCTTTGTGACCTCACACTCGCATCCATTACTACGTCGCCCACACCTGCTAGAGTCGCACCGTGAAATTTTTAAGAGGGCCACTTCCGCACTCAGTGCCCTTTCTATAGAGTATATGCTCCTGTCTTAAGTGGGATTTGTTTCGGTCTATTATACTTAACGACTCACTTAAGGAATCCTTTACAAACGAGAGATATAACTAGAGCTAGGCGTGGCTGGAATAAACTTCCAAATTCCAGTGTTTCCTAACACATGATATTTGAGCTGAAAACTAACTATTTACTCTACAATTAACTCTCCCAATATTTAACAAGACTTTATTAATTATTATTGTAAGGATGGGTCCTTACAGTTCGACTTCGAATTCCATTGAATTGGAAGAAATGGAGATGAAACAGCTTCTAAAACTACACTAGATTAAGAAGTAAAAACGAAAAACACTAGACAGTCATCTTCAACTTTGCACAAATGATATAACTAATTCAGCAAATTCAAAAGTAAAATAAAATATATTTAGATTTAAATTATAGAATTAAGTTAAACATAGAGCTTAGAAAATTTTCTTATGTTATTGTCATTGCTTTATGGCCTAATTCTCTTTCATCAGATGTGATAGAATATTATATTGTAAATAAACCTAAAAATGTGAGTAGTATAAATAATTTGAAAAAAGAACAGGAGGAAGAAAATATTTTAAAGGTCCCAATGAAAACCATTTTTATAGAGATGGTTACTGTGCATCAGGAGTTGAGTACACAGAAACATCCAAATGCTTATATTGCTATATCTGCAAACTAATTCTGAATGACAAAAAAAAGCAGTCATTTGTAGATGGCTTCTCAAACTGGAGCTGCATATCAAGATTTTTAAATGAACATGAAATTTTGAAAAGACATTTAAATGCATTGTGATCTTTTGTAAGAAGAAATAATTTAATTAATGCAGATTCACAATTAGTAATATAATTTGAAAAATAATGCTCTTATTTCTCTTCAAAAACAATGATCAAGAAAAGAGTAGCCTTGTGCAGGCGAAGTTTTTTACTACTTTTGGAATAGAGAAGTTTTTTCTGTTTTATTAGGATAAATTGGCATATTAACTTATTTTCTAGAGTAGCTTTATATTCCTAGTTACAATACTTAGTTTATATTTTAACTTAGACATTTTGTAGGTTATTACTTAGTATCGGTAGTGGTTTTCAATCCACGTGTTTACAAGTTTTGCAGCTCCACGCAACGGGAAGTTTTTTAGCCATATTTAGTCGCTTTATTGACCAAATGTTATATCAAATTATTTTCTGTAAGTAGCTTATAGACCTAGCCAGGATCCTTAGTTTATTCTGAATTGAGACAGTGAGATTTAGAAGTTAATTAATACTTAAGTGTCCATAGATTTACCGTTCGTAACTTGCCGCCGTTGTTATATGATACAACGTTATATCCCGAACTAGATAGCATAAGCTTAGTATAGTATATAATATAATATTGTCAATCAATCAGTAAAATCTATTAATCTTGTTAAACTTCATTGTCAATTAAATTATACTTTTTAACTAAATACATATAACGACTTAGATTACAAATGTAACAAATTAATTAATACATAACTTGATACGGAAGTTATATAAACAGAACTCGTAGATAATACTCGATAGTGAAAAATATATATAGCATTATAACTGTGTTTGGATACAAGTTTAGGGCTATAATTTTGTACTGAAATTGAAATTTTATTGAAATTAAATCGAAATCATGAATCAGACCAGAGCAGCAAAGCATAAGGCTCAAGCTAATGGGAGTTAGCAAAAGGCTCAAGCTAACTGAGAGGGGCAATTTCCCTCTGAATCACAGCCTTTTAAAATGCACTGCTTGCATGATGTTTGTGGAGCAATTGGGTATGGGACATGATATTGCCACGGGGGATGTCTTTGTGTGTGCACGATTTAAAGTGTAAGAAAATCAGGCGACAGCTCAGCGTTGTTATGGGCCTATATGAGAGCTTGAAGGACAGGGTGGATGCCCTCGAAGAATCTAAATTGAGGGGCCCATCAAGCTCTCAGCTACTCACATCAACAACAGAGCTTGCACTTGGTCATCACGCAACACAGCGGCAACCCACAAGGCAGAATGCGCTGGTCCCACAGGAACTAGTAGTTGTTGGTGACTCTATTGCCAGGGAAACAGGGAACATGCTTTGGAAAAAGGGTAGGTGGAACAGGACCAGCGTATGTCTGCCAGGGGCAAAGGTTGATGACGTTGTAGAGCGGATATAATCTTTTAAGGGCACAAAAGGTGATATAGTTGTACACATTGGCACTAATGATATTAAGAGTGGGAGACCGGCAGAAGTACAGGTCACTATTGAAAAAAAGCTGTGAATTAGGGTCGAATTTGAAAGTGTCTGCAATTCTGCCCAGACACAATAGGAGGGAGTATATGATGAGAGCCTTTTCAATCAATTTGGACCAGGAAAGTTTGCGCAAGGCTCAAGGGGAAAATTTTTTTCAGCCTGGTCTGTACTTGTTAACAGGAGAGACTGCTTCTACAGGGATGGGATACACTTAAATAGAAAGGGTGCAAGAATATTTGCTGATGCTATCGAGGCAGTGTTAGGTGGGTCGGAAAACTGCTAGCTTGGGGGTATACAAGGACTAATAGATTAACAGTAGCCACTGGCAGAGGTGAAAGTGATTCTTGCACTGCTTCTATTGGAATGAGCAGCAGCCTGGAAAACAAGATGCAGGGTATTTCAGAGACTGCTGGGAGTCATTGCGGTACAAGTAAACACATGGGTTGTGTTAGGGTAGCTAAGAATAGGAACAGGTGCATGTATACTTGCACTTACACTGATGCTAGGAGTTTAGTAAATAAATTTGATGAATTTGAGGTATTGCTCAAAACATCAAAGGCAGATATTGTTGGGATATCAGAGATGTGTAACACAGATATAAGGAATGCAGAACTGGAATTTGGGGAGTACAATATGTACAGAAAGGATAGACAGGGTAGGAAGGTAGGAGAGGTTATGCTATTAGTTAAGAAACACATAAAATCCAAGGAAGTGAAGCCAGTCGGCATCGCTGGACAGTGCAATGTCGAGTCAGTTTGGAGTGACATAAGCATTGGGAGATCAAAATTGAGAGTAGGAGTGTGCTATAGGCCTAATGACTCTGATGAGTATAATAAGAAACTGTACAGGGAAATAGAGTGGGCCAGTAAATCAGAGAGTCTTATAATGGGAGATTTTAATTTCCCAGATATTGACTGGAATTTGTGAGTTGTTCCCTCACACACTAGCAAGTCTTTTGTGGATTTATTGGATTGTTTTCTACATCAGCATGTTTGGGAGGCAACTAGAGGGAGTAATACTCTTGATCTGATTATCAATAGTGATTCTTCATGCATTAAGAATCTGCAGATAAAGGAACCACTAGGTGGCAGTGATCACAGTGTGCTGAAGTGGGATTTTCTCAAATAGGTAACTACCATCAGGGCTAAAGGGAAGGGTTTTTGCTTTCGTAAAGGTGACTACAATTGTCTGAGACAGAATAAAATTTAAATTCTATACAGTGGGACCAACTGATGATGTTACCAACAGCAAATTCAAAATGGAAAGCATTCAAAGAACTTATTTTGGAAGCTACTAGGCTTTACATACCAACTAAGAAATATTGTTTAAGGTTTAGGTCTAAATGGATATCAGATGAACTAATGAGACATATGGCAGAGAAGAAAAATGCATGGGATACATATAAATTAATGGGTGACATGGAAGCCTATGATAGATATAAGCTGGTCTGTAACAAAGTCACAAAGGAGATTAGGCAGGCAAAGGCAGATTATGAGAAATCCTTGGCAAAGGATGCAAAGAAAAACAGAAAACGGTTCTTTACCTATGTAAACTCTAGAAGGAAAGGGATGAATCAGATTGGTCCACTGGATATTGATGGTTCAACAGTTGAGGATCCTGCTCAGGTGGCTAACAAACTAAACGAGTATTTTGCATCTACATTCACACATGAGGAGTTATTCAGGAAGGGGAATGCCAGAGGTGAAGTAATCTCTGGCAGTGAGCTAGATAATTTTGTAATAACTAAGAGGAAAGTGGAGGAGAAATTGTTGAGGATAAACATAAAGGCACCTCGGGTGGGTGGAATCTATCCAGTTATATTAAAGGAGGCAGCAAAGGAAGTAAGCAAACCCTTAGCCGTAATTATGAGAGCTTCTCTGGACTGGGGGGAGGTACCCATAGACTGAAGATGTGCAAATGTGACCCCAATTCACAAAGGAGGATCGAAGGCTGACACAAGTAATTATAGATCTGTGAGTTTAACTTCTGTTCCAGGAAAATTTATGGAGGCACTAGTTAAAGAAGCACTGCAGGATCATCTAGACAAGACTTCAGTTATAGCTCTAAAGCTCGGACACAGCATGGTTTTGTTAAGGGAAAGTCTTGCCTGACCAATTTGATTGGATACTATGATGCAGTTGCAAAAGAACTGGGATGCAGGGAATAACTTTGATATTATATACTTGGATCTTAGAAAGGCTTTTGATACTGTTGCACATGGAAGACTGCTGCACAAATTGGAGCAGTGTGGCATTGGAGGCAAATTGCTGCTATGGATAAAGGGATGGTTGAGGGGGAAAAGACAGAGTGGTAATCAATGGACACTGCTCATCAGGGACTAATGTTATTAGTGGAGTCCCTCAGGGTTCAGTGTTGGGTCCATTATTGTTTTCTGTATTTATAAATGATATTGATGATGGTATATCAAGCTTAATGTCCAAGTTTGCAGATGATACAAAGGTTGGCATGGTTGTTAAGGACACTACTGATGCTATGCTGCTCCAACAGGATCTGGAAAGGTTGAGCAGATGGGCTGAGAGGTGGCAAACGAAGTTTAACATTGACAAATGTAAAGTACTTCATATGGGAAACAGCAGCCCCAGAGCAACTTATCAATTCTGTGGTACTACACTGACAGTGGTAAAGAATGAAAAGGACCTGGGGGTAATTGTGCAGGCAGATATTAAGTTCTCTGAGCAGTGCAAATGGGCTGCAAGAGTAGCTCATGGTGTCTTATGAATGATATACAGGAATTTTTCTAGCAGGGATAAGGAGGTGATTATTCCCTTGTATAAGGCAATGGTCAGGCCACACCTTGAGTACTGTAAACAGGTCTGGAGGCCTCATTTCAAGAAGGATGTAGAGCTGCTGGAACGAGTACAAAGAAGGGCAACAAGATTAGTGAATGGAACAAAGGGTTGCTCTTATGAAGAAAGGCTTAAGTTTTGCAAATTACAGTGTCAGGAGACTAAGGCACCGGTGAGGTGATCTGATAGAGGTGTATAAAGCCCTGAATGGTTTGAGCATGCTCAATGCTGATGGGATTCTTCTCTTGCTCAGAATAATCACCTGAGAGGGCATAAATTCAGATTGATGTGCGGAAATTTGCCTTTAGCCAGCAGGTAGTTGGTTGGTGGAACAGACTTCCATCCCTTGTTGTGAAAGTTGATACCCTAAATAAATTTAAGGGTCAGCTGGACAGGTATTTCAAATGAACGGAAGGGTGAAATGGAATTGTTTTTTTTTTTTTTTTGGCTGATGCTGCAGAAGCTTGCTTACTTTCATCATATGCCTCTACTAATGCTAATTTTCAGCAAGTATTAAAATACATTGTTGCAACTGTAAAACTATTTTATATTAGAACTTGCTTTCTGAGACCGTGACGAATTTTGAATATTCAAATCATAAAGGGAATTTTATTAGTTGCACTGAATACCTAGCTGAACGTGATGATTTTCTCAAACATCATTTGGAAAATTATCAGAACTATGATTTTGGTGAAAATGAAGAGAAAAATGCTGATCATTCTATAATTGTAAACTGAACTCCCGATGTAAATCATGGGGATGAGCTCATTGTTATATTGAGACATGCCAGTCAGGACAGAGAAATCACTGAATGTTTTTATTATTTTTTTTCCTAGCACCTCTACAGTTGCAAATCGTCCCTACCATGAAATATTGTTCCCACATCTGAGGCCGTGACCCCAAAACCTCTCTCAGGCTTCTAGATACCATTCAGAAGAGGGCAGTTAGGTTAATTAATGACTCCTCTCTAACAGAGTCTCTCCACTTTCTGTTTCATAGACATACTGTTTCTGCTGCATGCCTTTTCTACAGATACTTCAATGGACACTGCTCTTCTGTATTGGCTTCTATAATTCCTGCTCTCTCTCTTCCCCCCCCCCCCCCAAACAGTCTGAACACGTGCCGCCACCAGCCAACACCCACTTACTGTCCAACTTCAAACTCACAAACCAACTATTCATATTCCTCGTTTATTCATTCAACTGCTGTTTTCTGGAACAACCTTCCTTCATACATATTTCCTGAAAATTACAGCCTACAGAAGTTCAAGTCTAATGTTAACAAATATCTTCTTTTGTCTTCTCAACCTCCAACCCAAGCACGGTACTATAGGTTCTAATACCTCTCGTGTTTGGGGTTTTCATAAAAAAAAAAAAAAAAATGATTAAAACCATACCTGTTGAAGTGCATAAGCTCCAAATCTGTTTCAATTTTTCTAGGATTGTTGCTATCTTATCTGTCTGTTCATTCTTATATGTAGTGGATTTTTCATTTGTCCAGTGTATTGCACCTCACACACTTTGCATGTTAATAGATATATTGTATTTTTTACTTTGCAAAACGGAACATAATCTTGACTCTCTTCTATTTCTGTTGGCTGATTAGCCATTGCTGGGCAAGTCGTGCATTGTTTGTTAGTATCTTTATTGAACTTTAAATTCTTTTCAAGGATCTCGCTAATGTGCAGGATATTACAGCATTTGTAGTGCTGCAAATTTCAACAGTGACCCATATAAAATGCTGTTGGCTCTTGTAATGGATTTTTAACAGCCCTCCCAAGTGTCGTAGTGGACTGTTTGTTGAAGACCGACGCATTATTTGCTCATTATTATCATTTCCCATACCATGTTAATTTATGATCTTGTTGCGTGTAACTACTATACATTATTCCAAAACCTGATGTTAGATGTTACCCTAATTCGCATTTATATGTACCTGACTATTGCATATTATGTGTTAATTGCACCTGACCTTAACTGTATCTTGTATAGTAATGATGTGTCTAACTTGTGTATGCCTGCTAAGAGAGAACACTCATATTATCAATGGTATTTGTGAGGTTTTTTTTAAGTAATTTGCAGGAAACTACGTGCCTATCTTGCAACTGGCTGCATGAGATAGAGCTAGTAAGTATATATATATATATTTATATGTAAATATTGTGTATTATAATTAAAAGGCATTGCTTGGCTGCTTAGATAATGGGAGGCAAAATTAGGAAGGTAATTAGGTAATAAAAACAAGATAAATATAAGAGTATGCAGTAATGTTAAATAGAATTTGAATTTGAAGTATAAATTTAATTATAAGATATTGGTGCATATAGATATACAAACAACCACTTTCGAATGCATATATCTATAATGGCCAGGGCTGTTATTAACACACATATGGGAAACTGTATCCCCGGATAACCTAAGCATCAGCTTTATATTCAGTCATTTATCGTTTACTTTCCTACATCTAAATTCTTCCCCACTCTGAGCTATTAGTTTAATACAAGGGCAGGCATGTCTATTTCTATCCTAATTACCTCCCTAATTTCGCATCCCATTAGCTAAACAGCCAGACAATGCCTTTTAACTATTACTTTGAATGTTTATCATTAATTTTTTTTCAATTATTTTCAAATGAAGATGAGAATTTTTTAAATCTGGTAAATATGTACTTTATTATCATTTTTAAAATACCATTTTATATTAAAATATATTTACCTAATCAAAAGGGTCCCAAAAAATCTGAGTGCAAGGTCCCACAGGTGACTAATATGCCACTGGTCCAGGATTCAGTTTTGTTTTTGGCAAGATGGAATTGCCATTTGATGATGTTCATGCTTTGCGACTGGCCAGAAATGGTGAAGTTATCTGCATAAACAGCTTCAGCAGTTTTGAGGATGTCTTATCTTATGTTGTTGATTTGAATTGCGAATAAAGTTGCACTGACTAGCTGATATAAATCCCAGTGATGCTTCTTATTCCTGAATATGAGATGTAGACAGTATGTCTTGATAGCAGACCTGAAAAGAGTGCAGCTGAATAAAATTCTGAATTATATCAGGGAGGTGTCACCCCCCCTTACCTTAGTGGGTATAGGTCCATAACAATTCCACATTGCCTGCTAATATCAAGTACCCTTTCAACGTATAAATTTACCATGACTAGATGTTGTTTCATGAGAATGGCATTGCAAATGTTGGATTCAGCTTTGATGAGTATGCAGATTAAGCAGTGTACATTTCAATGTCCAATAAAAACTGAAAAATAAAGCATCAGAGAGAAAAATTTCTTTATACAGTTAGATATTGTTAGTCCTCTGTTCATTTCCAAATGGCCAAAATTTACATAATATTAAGATGTGATATATGTATAAAAATGGGAAGCTAGACTTTCATGTTAGGGTTTTTATGCCTTTCTGACTTTTTCAAACTCTCAAAGATGTAACATGACCTTTGTGATAACTTTAAGGTTATTTTATAGTTAACATTATCACTTGATAATACATATTTAAGAGAAACCATAACACTTTAACAGGGAGTGAAAACTTTTTTTTTTTTTTTTTTTGCTCACCAGTGTTATTTTTGTCAGATAAAATCTGCTTAAGTGTAGAAGGCAAAGGCAGTTGGGTTAAAAGAAGTATAAGCTTTACATTGCTCATTAGAAAAATGAGGGCAGATTAAAAAATGTTGACTGCTAAAGTAACATTACAATGTTCACATACAGGAGAATCCTCAGCTGTCAGAAAATATGGATGCAACCAAATGCTCTGACTTAAGAAAGGTGTCACAAGTGTGAATCTCTAGATGGAATAAATGGTCCAGAGTGATCATGTCTAAAGAAACTACACCAAAATTTTTAGAGCAGATGGTAAGTTTCTATGTAACACAGTAACTGAGCATTTACTATCGTTTCTAATACCTTACATCAGGGCTGGCAGTTTGTTGTTGTTGTTTGGTTTTTAGGAGCATTAGCAGCTTAGGCCATATTGCTCCGGGATATGCGGTGGTCATTCCCTGACCTTTCCACATCATCTGCATTTGGTGGTGATGGGCTCGAACCCCGGTCTAATCAAGAAGCGTGTGCTACGCACTGCTGTTCCTTCCCACCTGGCTACGGAGGCGCCATGGGCTGGCAGAACACGGTAAGCCTGATAAGCAGGGCATAGAGGTGATAATGTCTGGGGGCACCGAAATTCGAAATTTTTATTATAATAATATTTAATAAAAGTATATCAAGGGCACCAAATGCATTTCTGCCTAGAGGCACCAAAAACTTATTGTCACGCCTGCCTTACATAAACAACTTGTGAGTGCTATGTGATGATAATTAGTTGTAACTTTTGGATCTTTACCTACCTTAGGAAATGCTAATACGACAGTTTTACGTATTGGAAAGAAAGATAATTTTGCAGTTCTCTCTTTTTCTCTTTTAAAAGCCCAAATGGATTAACAACTAATGGAATTGACTTCATCCTCACTAAAAGAAGATATATTGTGAACAATGTTACCATCCTGAAATGGTAATGGTGAATGTTAGAAGTGATCACAGAATAGTAAGATGCACATTTGATATAGATGTAAGAAAACAAAGGAAAAACTGACTTGAGTAAATAATACAAAGGTCTTTGATATAAGAGAAGAAGAGAAAAAGCAGTATGTATTAGAATTTAGGAACAAGTTTGAGCATTTCCAGACCTTTCAGGACCAAGATATCAATGAGGAATACAACTTTCTTAAAATGCCCAAAAAAACCTATAGGTAAAAAGAAATCCAAAGAAGAAAAAATTTGTTAAAAAACACTTATTATGATGAACCGAAGGTAACAAATGAAGAGGAAGATAAACACAGACAAGGTCAAAATTGAGTCTACTGAATTATGCAAAGCCATTAGAAAGAGACTCAGAGAGCACTTAAGAAGATTAAGTACAAGAAAAGTAGAACAAGCATTAAGGGAAAGCAAAGGAGTTAAATCAGCAGTAATGAGCAGTAATACAGAAAGAGAAATGATAAATTTGAAGAATAGTGATGGTATACTTATAAATAGCAGAGAAGGCATAAATTGCAGAAGACTACTATAAAGTATTATATAAGGAGCAAGGGAATGATGCCAGCAGTGGGAAAGATAGATCACAAATTAGCAACACATATGACATACCCAATATCCTTCCTGATGAGGTGCATGCTTTGAAGAAAATGAAGAATCAAAAAGCTCTGGGTGAAGATGAAGTTACTGCAGAGTTGATAAAATTAGGAGGAAAGACACAACACAGAAACTGGGAAGACTCTTCACAAAATACATTAGGAAAGGTGCGATTTCCATGGGGTGGAATAATGCAATCATAATTTTGCTGCATAAGAAAGGAGATAAATCAGAAATTGGAAATTATAGACCAATTAGCTTGTTGTTCCACATCTACAAGTTGTTCACAAAGGTTATTACCAACAGATTAGAAAGAATACTTGATGAGAATCAACCGAAAGAGCAAGCTGGCTTTAGGATAGAATTCTCAAATATGGATCACCTTCGCATAATATCACAGCTAAAGGTGAAAGTAAATGAATATAAAACACCATTATTCCTGGTGTTTAGTCTCCATAGCTTTGCTCTGGAGACTATGGATTCCACAACTTCTAGCATCCAATAAGCAAAGTAGTGGTATTGCACCAGTTGATGAAATTCACCCAGTATTGCCTGGTAACACAGAAGCATGGCATTCATTCATTCATCCATGTGGTGGCGACACTACACTTCAGGCACTGTTCACATTGGTTCACACATGGGTGGAAGCTTTCCTATCTATGTAGTCTTGATAGAGGTCACTGTTGTGTCTGCAATGGAGTGCCTTATTCTTCCATCTTTCTTTCTTTTGTAACCTCCATTATACTAAGTGATGTATTTCTAGATTTTCCCATGAGGTTATACCCAAGGTTACTAAAAATCCCAGGTGCCTCCGTAGCCAGGTGGGAAGGAGCAGCAGTGCATAGCACACGCTTCTTGATTAGACCAGGGTTCGAGCCTGTCACCACCAAATATGGAGGATGTGGAAAGGTCAGGGAATGACCACTGCATATCCCGGAGCAATATGGCCTTAGTTGCTAATACTCCTAAAATCCAAATAACAACAAACTAACAATCCCACCATCAGAAAGGTACAAGCAGACAATTTGGCAGTAGGAATTTCTAGTGCAGACATCGGTTTTTACTTGTAATACGGACTCTTCCTTTGATTAACTGCTATTGCCTTGCTAGCTTTGGATGTATTATCTTGGTAACCTGACTGTATACTCCATTTGGGTAACCACTCTGTGAAGATGTGTTTGATTATTTCTGGATCATGGTGGCATCATCACTGTTATCTGTCAACCTAGTGGTCCTTGGCAGTGTATTTTCTGTAGATCCTGGTCTTCAATAGCGAACATGAATGTTTCAGTCGTGGTTGTTTGTTATTTGGTTTTTAGGAGCATTAGCAACTAAGGCCATATTGCTCCGGGATATGCGGTGGTCATTCCCTGACCTTTCTGCATTCTCCGTATTTGGTGGTCACGGGTTCGAACCCTGGTCTAATCAAGAAGCGTGTGCTATGCACTACTGCTCCTGCCCACCCGGCTACAGAGGTGCCTTCAGTCTTGGGGAAGAGGGTCTCACTGGTAAGTTATGCATTGGAAGCTTTCCTATCTATGTAGTCTTGATAGAGGTCACTGTTGTGTCTGCAATGGAGTGCCTTATTCTTCCATCTTTCTGTCTTTCTTTCTTTTGTAACTTCATATCTCATCGCACAATTATACCCAGGTTTTTCATTCTCCACTTTCCTGAGTGTAGTACCTCACAGTTGGTACATTACTCTGGGGTTATTACTACCCATATGCAGTACTTTGCATTTGTCAATGTTAAACTTCAGTTGCTATCTCTCAGCCCATCTGCTCAACTTCTCTAGAACCTGCTGCAGGCATTACTGTCATTAACAACCCTGCCAACCTTTGCATCACCTGCAAACTTGGACATTAAGCTTAATATACCTTCATCAATAACATTGATAAATATAGAAAACAACAATGGGCCCAACACCAAACCCTGTGGAACCCAACTAATAATATTAATCCATGAAGAGCAGTGTCTATTAAATGTGTCCACAAAGAGTATATCAAGAATGGATCTACTCTTATGAAAGCTATACTGATTATCTGATAAAAAAAATCTCTGATTCTAAGATCCATGTAAGCCTTGTATTAACCATTCTTTCAAAATTTTTTCCCTTGAAACTTGTAAGAGATATTGGTGTATAATTTTGAACCAGGGAAGGACAAGAATGAAAGAATGGCATCAGGAAAGCTAATAAGTATTTTCTGTTAAGATATGACTTTAGAAAATCAGCAGAGTACTTCAGTAATCTTCACGTGATTGTTTTAGCATAATGTAATAAATGCCATCTGAGCATTATATGAAGATTTTTATAAAGATTCCCTAAGTTCTGTTAAAGTAAACGGTTGATTTTATGGAAGCGAAAAATGTGTGTTGAAGTTAAATTTGTGGCATTCTGTGTCTGCTTTGATGCACTTAAAGGAGACAAAGTAAGAGGCAGAAGCAGATATTGTAGAGAATGATTCTGCTAATGCATTGGCAATTTCTTTATGTGCAGACAGATCTTTCCCATTCCAGCAGAGTATTGGAGAGGGTGGTCGAAAGAATTTTACATTTAGTGCTTGTATTCTTCTCCAGATGATCCATGGGTCAGCATCTTTCAGGATAGTTGAGGTAAATGCAATCCAGGATTCTTATTTGACTTTCTGCCTAATGCGCCGTGCTTTGACTTTAAGTCTTTTATATTCAATTAGATTACTGGCGGTAAGAAACTTGCAGTTGTTACAAGCATGGTTTTTCTCATGTTTTGCATCAGAGCGATCTGTGTTCCACCAGTTTTTCCAGTGGGAGCACTTGTGAGGTCATGATTTTTGAATGGAATATTTAGCTGCAGTTAATATCTGATTGGTAATGTAAGTAGTTAGACAGGAGTTACGTCCAACAACAACCTGCTAATGATGGATTGTTGCTTGAGAGTTGAAGATGTGACCAGTTTGCCTGTGTGTACAAGAAACATATATATAAACTAGTGACAGCACCATATTACAAAACTGGCATGATTCGCAAGGACAGAATGGATGATGGTTATGATCGTGGTGGGTGGGTAGTAATCCTTATAAGCAACCATACCTGCTTCCAATAGGTTCCTCTTACTACCTTAGAGGCAATAGCCATCCACCTTATGTTAGGATTTGTTTTAATAGTTTGCTCCTATATATATACCTCCTGCAATTGATATTACCCAAGACGAACTGGATGATCTCACTGCACAATTGCCACCACCTTTCTTACTTTTAGGAGACTTTAATGGGCATAAATTTATGGGGTAGTACTGATATTATTACTAGAGGTTGTATTATAAAATGAATGCTTGACCATAATGACCTCTCATTCTCAATAGAGGAATTGGTATCCTGTGTACGTTTTTGCTTTGGATCTGTCTATTCCCCCCCTCCCCCATCCTTTTTTCCCTGAGTTCTTTATGGTAGGTTTTTGATAACTTACTTGGGAGCGACCACTTCTCAGTGATATCCACTTTAGTTACAGGGGTGCCATCAAGCTAACTGGACTAACTTTACTCAATTAATACAAATAGATCCACAAAAAGTAAGTCAGGAAGCACTTAACATTGTGGTAGTTTATGTTACGAAGTGCGTTATTCAGGCAGCAATGCATACTATTCAAAAAACATAATTGTACTTCCCTCGTGTATGGCAAGCCTACACTGCAGTTTAAAAAGAGCAAAATAAAACATGGAGTTATTTTTGATGCTATCCAACAAAAGAAAATTTTATTGCTTTCAAACATGCTGTGCTACAGTGTGGTGGGTCAGATGTCAGAGATAGAGAGCATCTTGGATCCATTTGCATCATATGTAGCAAAATCAATAGTCCAAAAGTGGTATAGATGAAAATCCATAAAATGAACGGAAAGTGTTTCATATTCCTTGTTGATCATGAGCACAATGGAATTGCCATTGCTGAATCAACTGCAATCAGATTAGCAATTATGCTTTAGGGGAACCCTTAGCAAATTTTGGCAGCAGCATCCTATCCATTAGGCTTTATTGCTTTACAAGAGAAAAAGAGAGATCTGAAAAATTAGGAATTAGCTTTCTTTCCAAGACACAAGAACCTTACAGTAGACCTTTTATCATGGAAGAAACATCATGGTGCACTTTCTTGACCACAATAATTGCTATTGAACCAAATTTTATTCACTGTCAAAACATCTTTCAGCAGTATCAGTGGAATATTTGCTTTCCTTGTATAACAGGACCTTTTTTTTTGATAAGCAATTCCCATTCTCTTGGAATAAAACTGTCGTATTAGCATTTCCTAAGGTAGGCAAAAATCCAAAAGTTACAACTAATTATCATCAAATAGCACTCACAAGTTGTTTATGTAATGCAGCAATGGCACTACGTTTTTGGTGCCTCTAGGCAGAAATGCATTTGGTGCCCTTGATATACTTTTATTAAATATTATTGTAATAAAAATTTTGAATTTTGGTGCCCCCAGACATTAGCACCCCTATGCCCTGCTTATCAGGCTTACTGTGTTCTGCCAGCCCTGATGTTAAGGTATTAGAAAAGATAGTAAATGCTCAGTTACTGTGTTACATAGAAACTAACCACCTACTCTAAAAATTTTGGTGTAGTTTCTTTAGACATGATCCACTCTGGACCATTTATTCCATCTAGAGATTCACATTTGTGACATATCTTCTGACAGCGGAGGTTTCTCCTGTATGTGAACATTGTAGTGTTACTTTAGCAGTCAACATTTTTTAATCTGCCCTCATTTTTCTAATGAGTAATCTAAAGCTTATACTTCTTTTAACCAACTGCCTTTGCCTTCTACACTTAAGCAGATTTTATCTGACAAAGATAACATTGGTGAGCAAAAAAAAAAGTTTTCACTCCCTGTTAAAGTGTTATGGTTTCTCTTAAATATGTATTATCAAGTGATAATACTAACTATAAAATAACCTTAAAGTTATCACAAAGATTAATCATGTTACATCTTTGAGAGTTTGAAAAGGTCAGAAAGGCCTAACATGAAAGTCTAGCTTCCCATTTTTATACATATGTCACATCTTAATATTATGTAAATTTTGGCCGTTTGGCAGTGAACAGTGGTCTAATCTAACTGTATAAAGAAATTTTTTTTCTCTGATGCTTCACTTTTTAGTCTTTATAACCATTCCATATATAAAACTATAACTTTTTAAATACTTAGGCAAATACAAAAATAAGCATGATTGCCTGCATGATTGAGGCTTAAATTTTCTTTTACTAAAAATTACAACAATAATTAAGCAAAATAATCTCAAAGTTATCACCAGAAATATCCTGATTTTATGAGTTCAAAAGATTAGCAACTGACCAAATAGCCTTGTTCCACAATTTATCATAATAAGTGAATATAGGTAACTACCACTGTTCTTTCTTTGACAGGGGCATCATCTCCAAGAGTTTATGCTACCTGTAAATAGAGTGAGGCAGATAAAGTTATGCAAAAATTTATTTATGTAGTTGTGACCAATTTTGCTTCATGAAACCGAAGCACACACTGTGCTTTGGTTTCATGATGAATGCAATTTTAATGGTCTGGAATGCAGTTTTAATGTTCTGGCTTTGCAAGCAGTAGGGATGTTTGAGTACAACCTGAGCTACACAAAACAGCGAAGGTAAAGAGAGCCAACACGAGAATGACGGAAAAAAGTTGGATAACTTATGCAGAAAATTAGTTTCCTGATACGGCACTCTAGCGCTGCTCGCTCGATAAACAGACGGTAGGAGTTATCGGGCTGGAGCAAAGTCGAGAACGATATATTGATTGACAGGTAGGCATGGCAAACGATGTGCTGATTGGTGTGCAAACACAGCACATGATAACATCGGTTTAGTACCACTCAGAAGCACTAACGGTAACTTACCCTAATCGCATATGCTCTAATGAATTCTTTCCATAATGGTAAAGATCAGGTTACCTCTACTCCTCCCAAATTGGAGGGGATAACCTAACCTTCTTTCTTTAAAATCACAGTCATATTTAGAAATACATTCATAAAAAAATAAATTTTTTTATGACTGTATTTTTATTTTCTTGTTCAATAAGATGCCCTAATGGTGAAAAAGGTCAAGTTACAAAATATAATGAAAAATAAAGAAACCTTTCCTTTTTTCGTAACCAAACCTAAATCAACAATATAGTAAAAATACTCATGAACTCCAAAAATCTGCTTTTAATAATGAGAAAAAAAATGTAATGAAGAACATAAAAATGAACGGAACAAAACTTTTATTTAGTTTTCATCAAAAAATGAACCAACGTTTTATTTTCTTTACAAATTTCTTCCATCTTTAAAAGATTCATCGCTGTTATTACCTGTTTATCGTTCATTACAAAACTATTATGCACCGGCTTTTACTCATAAATACACATTATAATGTCAACCAATGACTACACAGTAGCTTGTCATCTGTCGAGCCCACCATCAATCATTTCATCATTTGCCACGCCTACCTGTCAATCAATATATCCTTCTCGATTTCGGCTCCAGACTAATAACACCTACTGTCTGTTTACCGAGCGAGCACCACTAGAGTCCGGTGTTGGGAAACTAATTTTCCGCGTAAGTTATCTGGCGTTTCTCGTCATTATTGTGTTGGCTTTCTTTACCTTAGCCCACAAAACAAAACAAAATCCTGTAATGATAAAATGTTCTTGAGTTTTCAATTAATTTGCTTGTTGCACCTTTTAAATTAAATGTATGATTATTGTACTGTTCTCTCTTTCTGTTCCATTCCATTTAACTGCATATATCATGTACTGTCATTTATATGAGTGAACTGCTGCTCCAAATGGTAATATCTAATTTCAGTGTTAAATTTCATGTTGATGTAACAAGCACTGCTTTTAAATTTTGAGTTCGCAAGACTATGAACTGACCAATCTTATCTGGTCAGTTTCTAGTCTCATGAGCTCACAAAACCAGGATTATTTGGTGATTTTGAAGTTTTTTTTTGTTTAACTGTTATTGTAATTTGTAATAAAGAAAAATTTCAAAGTACATTATCATGTGGGTGAGCTTGTATTTATATTTATGTAAACATTCAAAAAGTTATATTTTTATATATAGGACACATATAAAGTCCTTAGCTATTTTTAATAAATAAATTTATTATTTTATCTTTGAGTTTTATAAACATTTATATGTTATTAATTTATCTCAGACTAACTGATATTTTTGTTAACAGTGTATACATCGTGATTTGGCAGCTAGGAATGTGCTTGTTACTGAGGATCATGTTATGAAGATAGCAGATTTTGGGCTTGCAAGAGATATCCACAACATTGATTATTACAAGAAAACTACTGATGTAATTATTAATTATTTTTCATCTACATTATATATGGTTAAAATTATTAACATTATTTACAATTACAATTATTATGATCATCTACATTATTTACGATTACAAATATTATGATGATTATGATCATCTACATTATTTACGATTACGATTATTTTGCATCTACATTCACACATGGGGAGTTATTTAGGGAGGAGAATGCCAGAAGTTTATAAAACTGGAACATGGAGAAAAAGGATTTTGTAATAGCTGAGAGCAGATTGGAGGAGAAATTGTTGAAGTTAAACAGAAGAAAGACACGTGGAGTGGATGGAATCTATCCAGTTATATTAAAGGAGGCAGCAAACCCTTAGCCATAATTATGAGAGCATCCTTGGACTCAGAGGATGTCCCCACAGGCTTGAGATGTGCTGATCTATCTGCAATTCACAAAGATGGATCAAAGGGTGACAAGAGTAATTACAGACCTGTTAGTTTAACTTCTGTTCCCAGAAAAATAATGGAGTCACTGGTTAACGAGGCACTGCAGGATCATCTAGACAAGAGCACATTTATAGTTCACACGCAGCATAGGTTTGTTAAGGGGAAGTCATATGTGACCAATTTGATTGGATACTATGATGTGATCACAAAGGAACTGGATGCAAAAAATAATTTTGATATCATATAATTTAATCATATAATTTTGATACTGTTGCAAAATCATATAATTTTGATACTGTTGCACATGGAAGAGTACTGTACAAATTGCAGCACTGTGGCATTAAGTATGGCATTATGGATAAAGGGATGATTGAGTATAAAAATACAGAGAGTGGTAATCAATGGACACAGCTCTTTATTTATTTATTAATTAATGTTATTAGTCGGGTTCCTCAGGGTTTGGTATTGCACCCATTGTTGTTTTCTGTATTTATCAATGATATTGATGAAGGTATATTAAGCTTAATGTCCAAGTTTGCAGGTGATACAAAGGTTGGCAGGATTGTTAATGACAGTAATGCCTGCAGCAGGTTCTAGAAAAGTTGAGCAGATAGGCTGAGAGGTGGCAACTGAAGTTTGACAAATGCAAAGTACTGAATATGGGTAGCAATAACCCCAGAGTAACATACCAACTGCGTGGTACTACACTCAGGGAAGTGGAGAATGAAAAAAATCTGGGTATAATTGTGCAGTGAGATATGAAGTTACGAAAGAAACAAAGACAGAAAGATGAATGAATAAGGTACTCCATGGCAGACACTACAGTGACCTCTATCAAGACTACATAGATAGGAAAGCTTCCAATGCATAACTTACCAGTGAGACTCTCTTCCCCAAGACTGAAACATTCATGTTCGCTATCCAAGACCAGCATCTACAGAAAATACACTGACAAGGACCACCAGGTTGACAGATGACTGTGATGATGCCACCATGATCCAGAAATAATCTAGCACATTGTCACAGGGTGGTCACCCAGATGGAGTGCACAGTCAGGTTACCAAGATAATACATCCAAAGCTTGCAAGGCAATAGCAGTGATCAAAGGAAGAGTACCGAATTACAAGTAAAAACCTCAGTCTGCATTAGAAATTCCTACTGACAATCTGTGCCAGGGACTCCTCAAAAGAACAGATAAGATGATGATGATGATGATGCCACCATGCTCCAGAAATAATCTAGCACATCATCACAAGGTGCAGGATGTTCACCCATGTGGGGTACACTCAAAAACAGGTTACCAAGATAATATCTTGCTATAAGCAAGGCAATACCAGTTGATCAAAGGAAGAGTACCGAATTACAAGTAAGATATATGGTCTTACCCACAAATCAGAGTGTCATCAAAGATAAGCATAGAAGCAGAGAATGCTTTTTGCAAATTATAAGACAGGACTGAGTTTTAGAAGGATTGAAATCAACTAAGTTATCTTTGCCCCACTGGAGAATTACCAGCATTTAATTAGTAGTGGTTATTCGAGAATTTGGTTCTTGAACCTGTCACGGATATTCTCGCAGGTATCTCAAGCTGGGCTTGCTATCTGGGAGTTTAAAATGCTGATGGAACTGATATTTAGTTGGTGGTTGTTGTTGTTTGTTTAGTTTTTAGGAGCATTAGCAACTAAGGCCATATTGCTCCAGGATATGCGGTGGTCATTCCCTAACCTTTCCGCATCTTCGTATTTGGTGGTGACGGGCTCGAACCCCGGTCTAATCAAGAAGCATGTGATACGCACTGCTGCTCCTTCCCACCTGGCTACGGAGGCGCCCTTATATTTGGTTGGCACTCAAGTCAAGTGGATCTAATTTTGGCAGAGTCCGGTTGATCTGTGACATCCAAATCCTCTGCTTGCACCTTTCTGATGGTGGGATTTTTAGTAACCTTGAGTATAATCCTGGGTGGAAATACGTCACTTAGTATAATGGAGGTAACCATCCAGGTGTGAACCAATGTGATCGGTGTTTGAAGTGTAGTGTCCACACCAAATGGATGGATGAATGAATGCTATGCCTCTGTGTTACCAGGCAATACTGGGCAAATTTCGTCAACTGGTGCAATACCACCACTTTGCTTGTTGGATGCTAGAAGTTGTGGAAACCATCTTTAGTCTCCAGGCTAAACACTGGGAATAATGGTGTTTTTTATTCATTTACTTTCACCTTTAGTTGTGATATTATGCAAAGGCGATCCATATTTGAGAATTCTGTCCTAAAGCCAGCTTGCTCTTTCGGTTGCTTATCATCAAGTATTCTATCTAATCTGTTGGTAATAACCTTTGTGAACAACTTGTAGATGTGGGACAACAAGCTAATTGGTCTATAATTTCCAATTTCTGATTTATCTCCTTTCTTATGCAGCAAAATTATGATTGCATTATTCCACTCCATGGGCTGATTCACGTCTTTCCTAATGTATTTTGTGAAGAGTCTTCCCAGTTTTTGTGTTGTGTCTCTTCCTCTTAATTTTAACAACTCTACAGTAACTTTGTCTTAACCAGGGCTTTTTGATTCTTCATTTTCTTCAAATCGTGCATCTCGTCAAGAAGGATATTGGGTATGTCGTATGTGTTCCTAATTTGAGATCAATCTTTCCCACTAGCTGGCATCATTCCCTTGCTCCTTATATAATACTTTAGAGTAGTCTTCTGCAATTTATGCCTTCTCTGCTATTTATAAGTACACCATTACTATTCTTCAAATTTATCATTTCTCTTTCTGTATTACTGCTGATTTAATTCCTTTGTTTTCCCTTAATGCTTGTTTTTCTTTTCTTGTGTTAAATCTTCTTAGGTGCTCTCTTTGTCTCTTTCTAATGGCTTTGCATAATTCAGTAGACTCAGTTTTGACTTTGTCAGTGTTTATCTTGCTCTTCATTTGTTACCTTTGATTCATCATGACAAGTGTTTTTTAACAAACTTTTTCTTTGGATTTCTTTTTACCTATAGGTTTTTTGGGCTTTATAATTTTCAGAAAGTTGTATTCCTCATTGATATCTTGGTCCTGAAAGTTCTGGAGATGCTCAAACTTGTTCCTAAGTTCAAGTACATACTGCTTTTACTCCACTTCTATTATCTGAAAGACCGTCATATTATTTACTCGAGTCAGTTTTTTTCTTTCTTTTCTTACATCTACATCAAATGTGCATCTTACCATTCTGTGATCACTTCTAACATTCATCATTGCCATTTCAGGATGGTAACATTGTTCACAATATATCTTCTGTTAGTGAGGATGAAGTCAATTTCATTACTTTTTAATCCATTTGGGCCTTTCCATGTCCACTTACTGTTCACCCTTTTCTTGAAAAAAAAGTGTTCATTATTGACATGCCTCAAGATTTTTCAAATTCCACAAGTCTTTCACCAATTCCAAAATTTCCTATAGTTTCCATTACTGTGCTATTTTGTGTCTTTCCAACCTCAGCATTGAAATCCCCCATAATGATGGTGTAGCAAGTTTCAGTGTATGTTTTTTCAACCTTTTCATCATCATGGCTTGATGTCGGTGCATATATCTTTATAACCTTTAGTTTGTACCTCTTAGAAATCTTGAGTAGTAGTCTTGACGCCCTCGATGATGTACTTTTGAATTCCAAAATGTTATTTTTAATATCTTTATGGACTAGAAAGCCAACTCCACCTTCACTGTTTCCATGGTGTACAGCAGATTTCCACTTGATAAACTTGTGATTCATTTCTTCTTCAATTCGAAAATTGTAGATCTCTTAAAGTACCATTTATAACTGACACAATATAATAGCGTAGCTTAATTTAATTTATTATGATACTCACCTTTTTATAATCTGCATTGATGTTGGAATAAATTGGATGATAATTTTAAATTTAAGTTAGCATGAATAAGTTAGGAGTTAAAAAAGAATTAAAATGTGTGCACGAAATAGAAGTGCACGTCTTTGTCCTTGGTTGTCAATGTTGAAATTGAACATTGATCATCCAATTTATTCCAACATCAATGCAGATTATAAAAAGGTGAGTATCATAATAAATTAAATTAAGCTACGCTATTATATTGTGTCATTTCTTCTTCTTGTTTCAGCCAAGCTAATGATATTCCAATTCATGTTTTGTAATTCCTTTTCCAGCTCTAATATCCTATCTTCACGAATGAGTGACTTTATGTTGTAACAGGCCAGTTTTGGTTTCCGTGCATGGCAGCCTGGTCATATCAAGAGATTCTTTGCACCCTCTGCTTCCACAGGAGGGAGAGTGAAAGCTGCTGGGGATTGAAGGCCATTTTTTTTCGTCGTGTTGTCATACATAAGAGAAAAATACATGCAAACTTAAGAGATACACATATAAATTGCTGGAGGGTTTGGTCTTTTCCTCTTCATGCTGATCAGGCATCTTAGAGAGACCCACTCTGCATGTTCATTGCCACCAAAGTGACGTAAGAGGGATTTCCAATGAGGTGAGCATGAGTGTACTTTAGGGTGGCAAGCCAACCAGACTTCTAATTCTTCTAAAATAGAAAGATGTTGGATCCATCAGTGTTTTAGACTGTCTGATAATACACATAATGCCTGTCCCCCTCCAAGCTTCCCTTTTTAAGCCCTTCGTGTTTTTTTTTTTTTTTTTTTCCAAGATAACATTGTTGAATTTAATTCTGCTAAAACTCAGTCCTGATAGAATAAAATAGAATCTTCAATTGTAGTATGACCTGCATATTACAATTATACAGACAACAGAGATACATAAGAGATTATTAATAATAATAATATTATTATTATTAGCCATATGGTGCAAGGAAGCCTGAGGCTTATGCTGCACCAGCCAAAAAAAATTTGAGTACCCTGAGAGAGAGAGAGAGAGAGAGAGAGAGAGAGAGAGAGAGAGAGAATTAGGAGGGAATCACCAAAAAAGGGAATAAGGATGATACCCTGCTTGTGCCTAGCCCATACTCACCAGATGTGAGCCCCTGGGGTAATACACATATCAAAGTGATACACATACATCTATATGAGAATACATGTTATAGAATATATGTTGAGACAATTGCACAGTTCTAAATTTTAAGTTCGGCAAGGATTCCCTTCCTGTGTCTTTGGTTGTTGGGCATTTTTTGGAGGTAGCCGTCGGTCGTTTGCAGTGAGGGCAGCATTTGCTTTGGCAGGAATCGGTCAGTTAAGTACTAGCTGGTTATGGTTTGCTAGCAGATGTTCTGAAGACTGAAGATGGGGGGGGGACGAATTTGCCCAGATGGTTCCAAGAAATTCGGCTTTGTGATTTTACCCATGGCCATCTTGACTGTGAATAGTAGCCTTCTTTCTCTGATGTAAGATTGGAGCCTGCGCAGTTGAAGGGCACTTGCTATCTCTGTTGCTCTGAGAACTGGAGTTTGGTGTTGCCAAATTTTAACAACCAGAATTCAGCAGCGAATATCCTTTTAAGGTTGGATTCGACAGCCAAGGCCTATATCTCTGAAGCATATAGTACTGATGGGTATAGGTTTGATACAATTTATCTTTTTACCAGGTGTGTGTTGTTGGTGTGGAGTAGCTGTTGCTTGGCAACCCAGCATAGTGAAGTCAGCTTCAAAAATATGAGATTAATGAGCTTGGTGAAGAATAGCTTGGGGTCAAAAACGATTCCCAGATCTTTTTGCATTTGAAGACTTGGAACTGTGGATCCATTGTTGGACTGACCTTTAGTGAAAAGATGATATGCGCTGATTTCGGAGGGTTAATTTGGAGGTTGAATGCGGTGAGGTAGTCAGCTATGTCTTGTAGTTTCCCGTTGATTTTTCTGCATGGTGTTGGGTGGCGATATCCTATTAAGCAGCTTGACATCCTCAGCATATGTAATCCAGTTGAACTTGTTGGCCACAAAAGGCGCCATGATTGCCATGAAGGGAATGCCGGACAGGCCCCCCCCCCCTTAAGGCACACCAGCAGTTATATGATGCATGAAGGTCTTCCTTCCGATTTTTAGCACAAGAGTCCTCTTGGAGACGAGTGATTTTAGGAACCAGAGAACATTGTGGCGGAAACTGAAGTACCTTTCTAATAGATATAGGAATTTGGTGATATAGAGGGCATCAATGTCATATATATAACTGACAGCTCCTGTCTTTGTTATAAGGATTCTAAGATGTGCAGTGTGGTTATGGCAGGGTTAGTTATAGTTGATCTTCCTGTGATCCCACAGTATATTTGCTGAGGATGGTTACAAAGGATTTGTGGGATGATAGATGGTAGTAGTGCTTTCTCCATAATTTTTAGAAATACAGAAGTGCAAGCGATGGGCCTGTGTTGGTTTGGGAGGACTACTTTTTGATGCTTAGGAAGGGTCCGGCACATTACCTGTTTCACTGTGGTAAGTAATGATCTGCAAGGCATCTGTTGTATAGGTTAGAAGAGGACTGATGATGAAGATGCTTAAGTATTTGATGATGAACTGGGGGATACCATCGTCACCAGTGTTTGCTGTGAGAAGGAGAGCATTAATGGCCTGTATTGGCTGTTGCTTAAAAATTTGGATTTTAGTGAGATTATCAGTGGGATGAGAGTGACTGAAATCTGGTAGGTTAGCTAGAGCTGGAGGCTGCTTGGAAAATTTGGAAGTGTAGTTGAGCCACTCAACCGGGTCGATGTCAGTGGGAAAGCTAGCCTTGTAGAATGGTTCCCCCTTTTCAAGATGCTCCTTAATCGCCTAAATTGATTTGTATCTGTTGAATTCGGCCCTAGCTCTGGAGAATGCAATGTGATCTTGGATGGGGCCAGGAGCTTTCCATTTGGTGTGCAGTGGTTATTTGGAGTGGAAAACTTTGGTTCAGTTGGGGAGTCCACCACACTGTGGAGTGTGGAGTGATGGTAATGCTCTTGGTAGTAGTGTGAAGAGCGACAGTATTGATCTATTTGGCTGTTCTATGGGATAGTAGATGCAGCTTCAATGCACCACACTGGATTCGGAAACTATGGGTCAGTGACCTTTTGTACAGATTTGGTTTCGGGGATATTGAAGCTTTTTTTTTTTTGGGTAGGGGAGCTGTACAGGCGGGCCTCGATTAATGCGATTAATTCGTCCCGCGAGTGCAAACGCGTTAATCGAATATAATAACCAATAGGAAAAATTATAATTGGTCCTTGACCTTCTGGAATGTCCATAAAGAATTTTAAAAATACCTTTTAATTAAATTTTTTAACTGTATATAATGTAAAAGATAATGAAAATAATTATGGAATTAAATGTTTATTGCATAAAACAGCGGTTCTTAAACTGTGCACCGTGGAATATTTTAAATTTTCAAGGGAAACACAGCGATACTCGACATCTGTCGGACACCGTGTTAACTACTAGCTCGAGGTAGTTCACAGTTTCAGCATTTCTTATTAAGTTGTTTGGATCTAACTACTAAACAAAACTGTTAGGTATTTCTTTTGGTCTGGGTGCGCCTTGAAAAAATTACTGAGATATTAAAGGGCGCCTCTGTAGCCAGGTGGGAAGGAGCAGCAGTGCGTAGCACATGCTTCTTGATTAGATCGGGGTTCAAGCCCGTGACCACCAAATACGGAGGATGCGGAAAGGTCAGGGAATGACCACCGCATATCCAGGAGCAATATGGCCTTAGTTGCTAATGCTCCTAAAAACCAAATAACAACAACAACAGATATTAAAGATGCCGTGAACTGAGAAATTTTGGGAACCTCTGACATAAAACACACAATGAGGAAATTACTGTTGCAGAAATATTTGAACAGTGTTGACTTTCTCTTTTCATCAATCAATTTCCGATAGCCGACAACAATCTTCTCTGGGCCCTGGCGAAATAAATATCACAGAGAACATCAAACCTTTTGTTTGAGGTTCTATGCGATATGAAAGATTTCATCTAATTCTTTTACCGTTACTTCCTTCGCGGTAACATTTTCACCTGGCTCATTTAAAAATTTGAATTTTTAAATGCAAATCTGTATTGACTTTATTAGCAGGAGACAAACACATCTTCTTCCGATGGTTGATGGCACATGCTGAGACAGGCAGGCAAACGTTTGTTTATTGACCGTACGACTCGCGGTAAGCTTAATGCGCGATTCAAATCTTTTTCAACTATTGCATAAAAAAAAAAAGATCGCATTAACTGGATATTTTCATCGTGAAAAAGTGGTGTCATTTTTCAAATAGCGTTAACTGAATATCATGTTAATCGAACTCGCGTTATGTGAGGCGTAGCTGTAAATATGATTGGATGATGGTCTGATTGAAACATGTGGCCTGTGGTTTCTTCAAGTTGACATATCGCCAAAGAGTAGATTATGTTGAGTAGGTTTTGGTCTCTTGTTGGCTGGTAGTTAACTTGGAAGATTTGGCGATATCTTGCAAAGAGGATTCTTCTGCTCCTATGCTTTTATTCAATGGCACTCTGATTTGTAGGTAAGATCATATATCTCTATTGGTGATTACCCTGATTTCTAATCTCTCTTGGCATAAGCACATTACAAATATTGCTTCCTCTGCATCTAAAAAACTGTGTTTTTTACTTTTTCTCTTGACATTATTTTTCTTCCAGACAACTGTTTACTCTGTACAAATTACAAGCCTCCCCTATAATGGAATATTGTTCCCACATGTGGAGTGGTGCCCCCAAACCTCTCTTTGACTATTCCATTCAAAAGAGGGCAACAATTAGGTTAATTAAGACTCATCTCTAACAAAGTCTCTCCACTCTGTCTCATATATGTTTTGTTTCTGCTGCATGCCTTTTCTATAGATACTTCCATGGGCAATGTTCTTCTGAATTGGCTTCTATAATTCCTGCTTTCTTTTCCAAACCAGTCTGAATATGTGGTTTCCTCATCTATTAATTCAACTTCCATTTTCTGGAACTACCTCCCTTAATGCATATTTTCTGAAAATTATGAACTACAGAAATTCAGTTCTAATTTGAACAAGTATCTTCTTTCAACCCTCAACCCATGCATAGTACTAAGTACTATATGTTCTAATACCTCTCATGTTTGGGGTTTCATAAAAAAAAAAAAAAGTTTCTGAAACTGGAAAGTGGAATGAAATGTGCCTATCATCAGCAAACTATGGACTTGCACAATGGGGTTATACCTGGGTTATTTACCATGTCACTATTGTGAATGTGTAAATAAAGGATTTGTCTTTCACAGACCAACCGAACGTTGCTGAAATTAGGTCCACTTGACTTTAATATCACCCAAATATCAGTTCATTAGGGTGTTTTAGACTCCCAGGTAGCAAAGCCCAGCTTGTCATACATGAGAGAATATCTGTGACAGCCTCAAGAATCTAGTTTTAGGAGAAACAGGTGCAAAGTAATTCTGGCAAGACTCTGCATTGGTAATTTCCATCCAGCTTATTTGTATTTGCTTATGGTAGAGATACCTCCTCGATGTTCTTTCTGTCAATCCCAGTTAACAACCAGACATAAGAGACATTCTCAGTGAATGTCCTCAACAGTCAAGTATCTAGAAATCCAGCTTTTGCTCACTGTCTGACTTGCAGTTAAACTTATCACACATTTTTGGCATTGATGCAAATTTTGAACAACTTTTTCACTATTATATGAGATGCATATATTTATATAATTGTCTCTGATCATCATAATCTATAAGATTAGTCATAAGTAAATCATGACCAGGCACAATATGGCCCAGGATCCCCTTTTGCTAAAAACCATAACAACTGGGCAGTGTTCAAACATAGCTGCCCTCTTGTCAGAAGCACCACTGCACTTGTCATTCCTTTTGCATGAAAAAGTATATCAGATTAACACCAATGATCACAATGTTCTCAGGTGTTATATCTGAACCTAATATATGGGAGGTCAGTGTGTAGAGCAGTGGTTCCCAATCTTTTGTCATTCAAGTAACACTTGAGGTTAAAAGACTAATATTAATGGTGATTGTTGATCAGGCAGAAGTTTTCAAAGTAGTTTAAGAGTTGGCGGCGTTAATTGATTTCTCCATTATTTTAGAAAGAGTAGAAGTAATTGCAATGGGATGATAACTGGATGTAAAGGATTTGTCACCCTTTTTAGGAACTGTTTGGATATAAGCAAATTTCCAAGCAGAAGGAAAAACACCTTTGGAATGCAAAAGTGAAAAAAGGCAGCAAGGAACAGGAGTAAGTTCAGGAGCACAGGTTTTGAGAACAAGTGGAGAAATATCATCAGGACCTGGAGCTTTCTTAGCATATCTCTTCCGTCAAAAGAAATCCTTTTGATGGAAGACCACAGGAGGCATTGAATGGAGTGTGTTGGGAATGGTGGGATGTGTTTTACCAAGATCATTAATACATAAATTGGAAGAAAAATGGGATGCTAGCAGGTCAACTTTATCCTTGGCTTAATTGATAACAGAACCATCTGGTTTTGACAGAGGTGGGAGCAGAGATGGGCAAAAGTTGCGGCCAATAGCTTTGGCAAGAGACCAGAATGCTCAGCTACCATTAGGGCAAGAAGCAAGTTTTCTACTCTTAGCCTGTTCAAACTCTAGTTTGGACTGATTAATAACTGCTTTACAATTGTTGCGAGCTTTTGTGTAGGCAGAAAATGAAGAATTAGAAACAACCAATTACGATATGCAATATTCTTCCCTTGAACATCCTTAGCACATTTATTGGAAAACCAAGGTTTAGTTAATGGACGATATTTGAAAGTGGAGTGTGGGATAAAGGATTCCATTCCTGCAAGAATAATTTTACTGACACGATCTGAACAAATGTTGACATCAGAAGTTTTGAAACAGTAATCTGTCCAAGGAAAAGAAGAATAGAAATCTCGCAGGTCATCCCATTTTGAATTCTTGTAATGCCAAACAAAAAGGTGGTTGGGAATAGCCATGAGATAAAGGCTCTGTTGGAGAAGAGACAATCACCAAGTTGTGCTCTGAGGTGCCTAAAGGATCAAACATTTCAGCCGTGTAGTTTTTTTTTTTTTACTAATACTAATACTAAAATCCTTCAGAAGACCACAGGAGGCATTGAATGGAGCGTGTTTTGAATGGTGGGAGGTGTTTTACCAAGATCATTTATACATGAGTTGGAAGAAAAATGAGATGCTAGCAGTTTGGTTGTCACTTCAGCTTTATCCTTGGCTGAAGTGACAACAGAACCATCTGGTTTTGACAGAGGTTTTTTTTTTTTTTTTTTTTTGATTTGGTAGTTGTTGGCGCATCGGCTTCTGTGGCCATATTGCACCTCCCAAGGTTTTTGCAGTACTTTGATCCAAGCCCGAGGCGGGAATCGAACCCGCGACCTTTGGGTTGCCGGGCAGGTACTTTACCCACTCAGCTAGCCCGGTCGGCTTGACAGAGGTGGGAGCAGAGATGGGCAAAGGTTGCAGCTAATAGCTTTGGCAAGAGACCAGAATGTTCGGCTGCCATTAGGGCAAGAATCAAGTTTTCTACTCTTAGCCTGTTTTAAATCTAGTTTGGACTGATTAATAACTGCTTTATAATTTTTGCGAGCTTTGGTGTAGGCAGAAAATGAAACTGAAGAATTGGAAACAAGCCAAACACGATATTCAACATTCTTCTCTTAAACAGCCTTTAGTTAAAGGTTGAAATTTGGAGTGTGGAATAAAGAATTCGATTCCTACAAGAATAATTTCACTGACACGATCTGAGCAAAAGTTGACATCAGAAGTTTTGAAACAGTAATCCGACCAAGGAAAAGAAGAAAAGAAGTCTCGCAGGTCATCCCATTTTGCATTCTTGTAATGCCAAACAACACGAGGTTGGGAATAGCCATGAGATAAAGGTTCCATTGGAGAAGAGACAATCACGAAGTTGTGATCTGAGGTGCCTAAAGGACCTCTCACTTCAACCGTGTACTTAGAAGTGTTGTTTGTGAGAAAAAGATCAAGCATGTTGGCTGTATGATTAGGATTGTCAGGTATTCTTGCAGGTAAATGAACAATCTGTGCAAGGTCATTAGTAAATGCAAAAGCCTTAGCATCTCGACCAGCTGGGTCGGTGTGACTAGAAAACGGAAGCCAGCTGGAGTTGTGAACATTACAATCACCAAGGAAAATTACTTCAATGTTAGGAAAGTTGGACGGGAGAAAGTCAAATTGTAAAGAGAGGAAGTCAAACAGCTCCAAGTGATTAGTGGAGTTAGGAGAACGGTAGAGACAACAGATGAATTTGACAGAATGAGGTAGAAAGATTTTAAGCCAGAGGAGATTCCAAATTACCAAGTCTGTGACAGAGAATATTGGAACAGACATATGCACAAGTACCACCGTTGAGACGAAAGGAACCATACAGCAAATAATTTGGTCAATTGAGATGAGCAGTAGTTAAATCAACTGATAACTGAGTTTTTGTCAGAAAAAGTACATGGGGTTTGGCAGACTGCAAGTGGAAATGGACATCATTGAGATTAGAATTGAGACCATGTATATTTGTGAAATGAACTAGGACATGTTTTAATTATATGAACTGAATTTTCATATAATATACATAATTTTTCCATTAAATTTAATTTCCAGTGCAGTATGGCTGGCTTGGTGAGGACTGTCCTAGGTTTTAAGTGAAAATTTCCCCAATAATCTAACAGTAAGTATTTGAGCAATCACAACTGAGTTACAATCATTATATTCTTATCATAAACTTTTAATTGAAAGATCCCATATTATATACTGATTAAACTGGTCGAAAAATTTTTTATCAGAGGGTTTAGTTATTTATGACAGTGTTTTTTCTCAAATTTAAAAGCTGTATATCATATGTTTGAGTAGATTACAAAGAACATCTTTTATGATGTTAAAGAAAACCAACTTGCACAGTAGTTTGCCATGTGCAACAGTAACAAAAGCTATCCTAAAATCCAAGTATATGATATCAAAGTTATTTTTTGCAACTTCATTGTGACTTCATTGTAGTATAATTTTGTGACTTTGTTGTAGTATCCAGTCAAATTGGTCAGACAAGACTCCCCCTTAACAAACCCATACTGTGTCTGAACTATAACAGCAGTCTTGGCAAGATGAATGTGTAGTGCTTTTTTAACCAGTGCCTCCATTAATTTTCCAAGAACAGAAGTTAAACTAACAGGTCTGTAATTACTTGTCACCCTTTGATCCCTCTTTGTGAATTGGGGTCACATTTGCACATCTACAGTTCATGGGGGGATTACCACTCTCTGTCTTTCTCCAGTTGATTACCACTCTCTGTCTTCTCTTACTCAACCATCCCTTTATCCATAGAAGCAACTAGCCCTTAATGCCACACTGTTCGAATTTGTACAGTAGTCTTTTATGTGCCCCAGAGCAAAACTGTATCAGCATCATGTTGTATTAATTAAAAACCAATGGGAGACAATTGGAGAGACAATGTGTGGAATGTCAAAGCTGGTTGATATGGTTTTAAAACTTACTGTAAGGTATTTTAGACATACAGTAAAACAAAACAAAAAGCTTTAATAGAAGTTTATGTGCCGTATCGTCTAGGTAATTTGTATGCTGATATGATACAATGTAGTGTTATCATTTCAAATATGTAATAAACTAATAGCAGAAGGTGAATGGCTTTATGATTAAAATTAGTACTAACTTAGTTTGGTGTCCACTAACTTTCTGGAGGCCAAAGTAAGTTTCTTTACAGTATTCAAAAGTGTGCTTGTTAATTCTGCCAATCATATTAGCTTGTCATCCAATTTGAAACAAATTGATTAAAAAAAAAAAAAAAAAAAAAACAAAACACCACGTACACACATTCCATACTTCTCAATACCATTGAAGGTAAAGAAATGATATTTTGCAGATCAGCTATGTCAATTTTAATGTGAGAATCCACTATTATGAAAGAATTGATGTACAGTGATCCTTAGTTGGGGAATTTACAAGTGTACAAGGAAGCATGAAATATAACAAGTTAATATAACATAACAAGCATAAAATATAACAAGTTAATATAACATAACAAGCATAAAATATAATGATATTATAATATAATAATATAACAAGCACAAAATAACAATATTATAATATAATAATATAACAAGCATGAAATATTCCAAGTCATTCCTTGGAATTTTAAGAATTCCTCATAGCAATGCTGTGTCAGAATATTCAACTAGGTAAAATAAAAATCGAATTCAAATAGTCTCTTTCTGGTGTCGTTTTGTCATGGTGGTTGACAATCAAGTCTGCACAGCAGTGCCATTTAAAATAAATAAAACTTTGACTCAACAATTCTGAATATGTGGAAAGTCTGATGCAGTGTCTTTCTTGAAGCAGTCATAATCAATTGCTTTCCAATAGGCCAGTGGTTCCCAAACTACTGACATCTATGGACCCTTTCAAAAATCAAAAAATGTTCACAAACCTCTTCAAAAACCAAAAAAAGTTTGCGGACCTCTTCAAAAACCAAAAAAAAAAAGTTTGCGGACCTCTTCGAAAACCAAAAAAAAGTTTGCAGACCCCTATATACAGGGTGTCTCCAAAATATTGGTACAAACATTTAGGGGAGGTAGGTAACATCTAAAGCAATGTGAATCACATAGGAACCCATAACCGGAACCGTTACCATAAGTCGGTAGACGGCACTGTTCATCAGTTCCCAAGAGGGAAAATTTCTGATTTACTTATTCAAGCAGTAGTCACTGCACGAAGAGCATGCTTCGATATACGAACTGTGAGCTGGCAGACATGCACCTGGTGTATGGATTAGCAGAGGGCAATGGATGAGCTGCTCAACGAATTTATGGAGAATGCTTCCCAGACAGACATGTACTGGACCACCGTTTGTTTGCACGTGTGCATCAAAATTTGTGCGATTACGGGTCATTTAGAAGTAACAGAGTAGTGCAGGCAGACCACGTTCGACGCAAACTCCCGCCATGGAAGAAAGTGGGTTGAATGCCGTCCAGAATAATCAAACTACCAGCACATGTGCCATTGCCTCTGCCTTAGGAGTGTCTCGTTGCAGTGTACAGCGTGTCTGGCATGATGATTCCTTACACCCCTTTCATCTCCAAAGGGTTCAGTTACTGCTCCCCCAAGATCATCCTGCACGTGTGGCTTTTGTGCAGTGGTTTCTCCAAGAAAGTGTTCAAGACTTGAATTTTCTAGCCTATGTTTTGTTCACGGATGAGGCTTATTTCACTCGGGACTTATTCAATCAGCACAATGCTCATGTGTGGGCTCATGGTGTGCGCCCCCATGCGGCACAACATTGCTTCGCAATAAATGTGTGGGCAGGTATGTTCGGTGACTGCTTAGTCGTCCCATACCTGTTACCATCCCGCAGTGAACTCCACTAAATATTGGATCTTTCTTGAACAAGTTCTACCAGGGTTACTTGACGATGTTCCAGCAAATGTGAGACGCAACATTTGGTTTCAACATGACGGGTCGCCTGCCCATTATGGAAGGTGTGTTCGTGACCATTTGAACAGGCGTTTTGGGCGTCGATGGATTGGCCGTGGTGGACCTATTGCCTGGCCCCCACACTCACCTGATTTATTGAGCCTTGATTTCTTTATGTGGGGTCACACATCTACCCCTCAAATCTATCGTGTATGAATCGCCTGTGGAGATGGAAATGGATCTCGTGGCGAGACTCATCTGCACTGCTGCTACTGTCAAAGAAACTCCAGGTGTGTTCAACAGTGTCCGCCAATCCATGCTGTGTCGGTGTCATGCATGCATCGTGTCTCATGGTGGAACCTTCCAGAATCTGTTGTAACATCATGAAATGCATCCATCTCGTACTCCATTGTTAATATTATGTCAAATAAATGTTTGCCACTAATTACTGTCGTGTCATTTCTGCTTCTTGTGCCTCTGCTACTACTTTCCCATGACATTTCCGGTTATGGGTTCCTATGCGATCCACATTCCTTTAGATATTACCTACCTCCCCTAAATGTTTGTACCAATATTTTTGAGACACCCTGTATATATATAAATTTCTCTGTGTGTGTGTATATGTATGAACACCGAGTTTTCTGAACAGAAAATTAAACGTTTTATGTTTAAAAACAACTTTATTCTGATTTTTACATAAATATATAATAACTTTATTTATCATCAATTTGCTATACATAAAACGAATAATTTGACCAGTTCCAGAGGGTCCGTTTTGCGGATCTCTTTGAACTGGTCTGTGGACCCCCAGGGGTCCACAGACCCTAGTTTTGGAAATTCTGTAATAGACAATCCAAACAGAAATCCACAGCAATCATATGGCTGTAATTTGTCACTTTTATTTTGTCACTGAATTTTTAGTGCACTGTGGACTTTAAAACAAACCTCCTGCTTTCCTCTTTGCTATACTTAATCTTTGATCTTTGCTATACTTAATCTTCAGCTTGTTTTTTGAAAATTGAAATTGGCAACTAAATCTAAGGGGTTAGAGTCGAAAGTCAGGATTTTGCTTATGTCAGTGGATTTCTATATACAGTTATTTACAGAAAAACTCACATGTTGGATGGAATGAATGGAAGGTAAGGTATTGTTTTGTTCTAGCTTTAACTTGAAAGAGATGTTAAGGTGTTGAGTATTCAGATGGCTGTGAAACTCTTTTACGGTGCTGAGGCCATTACAACCATATCAAAAGAAAGTGTGAGCCAATTTCCATGGAAAGGGAAGTGTTCCCCACTCCCACACAGCCCTCTTGTTTGGAAATGAAACTTGCTCCAAAACTGCAAATATATATGTTTTATCTGTAGTCAAGCCTGTCAGTTCTCTGATGTCAGTAATTGAAATGGCACAAGGTGACCCATTAACTGTGTCCACTTGTAAATATGGAGTTGATGTCAAAGCTGACTAAGTAGGCTTTAGGATAAGTTCCTTTTTTGTTTTTTTCCCTGGGAATTATTGGAATAGATTTTTATCCAAGCTATTTGGCAATATCACTCAGGTTGAAACTTCCACTCCACTAGAAATTTCATTTGAAAATGGATTGAGTGGATGAAATTCCACAGTAGATTTTGGACAAGTTTTTTTTTTATAAATGAGCAGTATGAGGAACCCATTATCTCCTCTCTTATGAGAAACTTTCATTGCCAAACTGAAATATCATTCCATGATCACCTCCAAAATTATAGTTACAGTACATTGATAATATCCTTGTGTCACGGCAGGTTGCTGAGATCATTCTGCCATATATTCTTTTTTCTTTTGTATGGCAAAATAACCTCAGTACTCTAGAAGAGTTTCACAGCCATCTGAATGCCAAAACACCCTAACAAGAAATCTCTAGAATAATGGTAAGCAGATATGTCATAGAGGATCTTGGTTGCTGAAAAAAGGAGGTTTTGGAGGGGGTGGCTTTTTTAATAGTTCTATGGATAGTTTTGCTCACATAGTGTTTAAAGTAGCAGTCCAGTAGGGCTCTGATGTTGGGTTCTACTCTCAAGAGTGTACACCAAAGTTTTGGATGAAGAACCCAACATCAGAGCCCTACTGGACTGCTACTTTAAACACTATGTGAGCAAAACTATCCATAGAAATATTAAAAAAGCCACCCCCCTCCAAAACCTTTTTTCAGCAACCAAGATCCTCCATGACATATCTGCTTACCATTATTTCATGATCTCAGGAAGTTGAGGAACAAAAGGTGTTTTCACAGAAACATGCATATATTCATATAATGCTAATAAACTTTGTTGAAAATTGATTATATTAAATTGCTTTTGTTTAATGTAGAATAAGTGCCTTCCCATATTATACAGGGTGTTTCAAAATTATGTATACATACTTTAAAAATTTATATTTAATGAACAATATATACAAATGTTTCTCAACTATGGATCACCTTCATGTAATATCACAGCTAATGGAGAAAGCAAATGAATATAAAACACCATTATGCCTGGCATTTGTGGATTATTAAAAGGCATTTGACTCCAAATGACATAAGGCAAGGTTTTGGGCACTGGAAAGACAAGGCATAGATACCCCATATATTATGATTTTGAGGAAAATCTTTTATTAGACTAGACAAAGACAGTAGCAAATTTAAAATTGATAAAGGAGTTCAACAAGGGGAGACAGTATCTCTGAAGTTATTTACTGCCCTTGAGGAAGCTTTCAGAAGATTAGACTGGTCGCAGAAAGGAGTCAATGTGAATGGAGGGTACCTAAACCATTTATGGTTTGCAGATGACATTGTGGTCCTAAGCCATGATCCCAAAGAATTAGAGGAAAACCTTAATCAGTTATGCAGAGTCAGTAAGAATTTTGGACTCAAGATGAATATGGCTAAAACAAAAGTAATGATAAACAGGTATGCCACAGAAAGGGATATAATCATTGAAGGAGCAGTAATTGAAAATGTGGATTCATATACTTATCTGGGACATTAGCTGTAATAATGATAAATGGCTGGACATCAAGAGAAGAATAAATTTTGGGTGGATAGCATTCAGGAAATATAGTCACATACTGAGGAGCAATATCCCAATTTGTCTGAAACGTAAAATAATGAACCAATGTATACTCCCCACCATGACTTATTGAAGTGAAACTTGGGCACTCACCAAAATGGAAGAGAAGCTGAGAACTAAACAGCAAAGAATGGAACGAATTATATTGGGAATCAGACTGTTAGATAAGAAGAGAAACACATGGATTAGGCAGTAAACTCAAGTAAAGGACATTCTTATCAAAGCTAAAGTACTAAAATGGTCTGGGCAGAAGACATGATGACAGATTGACTAAGAAAATAACAGAATGGTACCCAAGCGGAGCTAAGAGAAACCCTGGAAGACAACAATGGGGATGGACAGATGAAATCCACGAGTTTGTGGGTAATAAGTGGATGGCCATTGCACAAAACAGAAGGAATTGGAAAGTTGCTGGAGAGGCCTTCATCTTGCAGTGGATTGAAAATGGCTGATGATGATATACAAAATTTTTTTTTGATACTTTGAAGACAAAAAACTTTAATTTTTTTTTTACAACAATAAAACTTTACTTTAATTGTTCAAAATGCCCTCCATCAGCATAAATGCATGAGTGACATCTATCTTCAACAGATCTACATACTGAAATGCACAAATCAGGTGAAATGTTCTCTGCTTGTTGAATTTTTTAATTCCTTCATCATTCTATAAACACTTATATGGTTTAAACCTAGCTCTTGCGAACACTGTCTTGTTGATTTTATTGAGGTGCACAAGATTGCATTTCTTACAGCTTCAACATTTTTATTACTCTCGATGCCCTCTTCCCTACCATATGCTAAGTTACTGATATTCTGAATGGTTTTATGCTCCTCAAATTTATCCTGCAAACAAGTAATTGTTAAACATGTGGGCGCTTTTGTTCCATATCGTGATTTCCAAGCACGCTGCACTTCGTTGCCCCATTTTCATATTTGTAATACCCTTTTATAATTGCCTTTCTTTTTTCAAAACTTAATTGGGTACTGTCCATCATTTTAGAGGTATTTTTAAAATAAAACAAAAATTAAATTATTGTAAAAAACTTGTCTATATTTAAGCTACAAAATGAGATTAAGAAAATTAAATTGGTGCATATTGTTCATTTAATATAGATTTTAAAGTGTGTATACATAATTTTGAAACACCCTGCATAATTTTAACATGCATTTAATTACCTTTAAAAATTAATATTTTGTAGATAATTATATGTAAAAATAAGGATCTCCTTTCTTTATTTTTCTGATACATGTGTTTATATACATTTTATTTTAAACTTTGGTTATTAGGGAAGGCTTCCAGTGAAGTGGATGGCACCAGAAGCTTTGTTTGATCGTGTCTATACAGCACAGAGTGATGTGTAAGAAAGTATATTATCTTGTGTGTCAGTTAATTGAGAATTTTATTTATTTATATTTATATTTATTTCATCAGAAAATAGAACAAGTTCCCAGTTACAATATCAGCATGTAATCCTAAATCAAAAAAAAATTATGTGGCCCATTAAGTTCATAACACAGTCATTATATTACATGTACAGTGTTTCAAAAACAATTTGTCCAAAAACTGGATATTAAGTTAAAGCATATGTTATTATTAGTAATTTTATGTATATAGGCAGTGAAGAGCTAGTATTGCACTGGTTCACGTGAACTGGTTAAAAATTTTCATAATCCGTGAAGTAGGCCACAATCCAGTTGTTTTGAACTTTTAAGTTTTTTAAGTATAAAGCAACATAGAAAATAATATGGTGTACAAAATGAACTTCAAGTGCAAAGGAATGTGAATTTCTAGTACAGCAGTTAGAGTCATTTCTATAATAGCCCGTGTGCTTCTTGTTTATCACAAGCTGCAATATGCATTCAGGTTCGAGCTGACACAAGAGCCAAGATGAATGTCTAATTTATTATTTTACCAACAGGAGTCAGTTGTGCATGTTTTTGTTCTTTATATTGATATGTGCATATGCGAGTCAATTGTCATCACTGCTGAAGTTCGTCATGTTCAGAGAGAGAGAGAGAGAGAGAGAGAGAACACATCTTATTTCTTGCATTAACTGTCAAAACTCCCTTTCTTAACTGTTTTCCACGTGATATTTTTTTTTGGAGTGCAATACTAACTGTGCTGTTTTATAAGATTGAAGTATTCTGTTTAATAGTATTTTCCTTTTATAATGAAATGCCAGAAAAGCATTAGTGATTGGTTTTCCAATAAAATGACAAAATTATTAGTCAGAAGTTCTAGTAATGAAAATAATGTTTTAAATACTGAAAATGCAGATGAAAACATCTTTAATGTTGAATCATTTGAAAATGTATCTGCACTGGAAGAGGATATAATTATGTGATTGCAAAAATTTAGTAACAGATTGTTGGACTTCCAAGCAGGCACAATATTATTTTAAAGAAATATAATGGCTTAATAATTAAAAGCAAAAAACTTGGCTCTTCCCACTGTACAAATATGTCACATTTGGGGGTCACTGGAAATAAAATCTTTGCACATTTCTTTGGAATGGCAAGAGACTTATTAAAGCATCTGAAACTAATTAAAAATTTCAGCAAGCTTCACTAAGAAAAATAATGAAGAGCAATTTTTGAATCAAGCTCTCATTTGAGGTTAGATATATTTAAAATGAATTTCAAAAAGAACCTCTCACTACAATGATTGATAAACTTAAAGAAAAAAATATTGCCATAAAAAGCAAAATTTTAAACATAGTTCATACCTTGGTAAAAAGAAATCGACCAATGCCAGATATGGAGAATGAAGTAGACCTACAGATTAAGAATGGAATCAATTTAGGGAACTTCTTAAATTCTTAATTCAGCCCTCAGAATCTTAGAGCATATTGCTGAATTAATAAGAAATTTTTTTAGTAAAATCATTGAAAATAATTCAAAGATTTGAATTATTATCGATGAGGCCTCCACAATTTCAAGTAAAACTGTGCTTGCAGTTCTTATAAAATGTGAATTACAAGATTATTCACCAACAGTTTTTCTTGATTTAGTTTAATTAAAATCAATAAAAACAGAAATTATTTATAATGCTTTGATAAATTTGTTATCTGATACAGGTTTTGACACAGAATATTTAAAGAAAAATTTAACTGGATTTTGTTCTGATGCATGAGCACCATGCTTGAACATAAATGTGGAGTTGCTACAACACTGATTCAAGATTTTCCAAACATTATAATTTGGAATTTATCAAACAATCAGAGGTAGTAATACTCTTGATCTGATTATCAGCAGTGATTATTCATGCATTAAGAATTTTCAGATAAAGGAATTTATCAAAGCATTATAAATACTTTCTGCTTTTATTGATTCTAATTATACTAAATCAAGAAAAACTATTGGTGAATAATCTTGTAATTCACATTTTATAAGAATTACAAGCACAGTTTAACTTGAAATTGTTAGAGTTTTTGTCGATCATGAATTTGAAATGCTGATCAAGGCATCAAAGGCAGATATTATTGGGATGTCAGAGACATGGTGTCACACAGATATAAGCAGTGCAGAATTGGAATTTGGGGAGTGCAATGTGTACAGGAAGGAGGGAGGGGGGTTATGCATTTAGTTAAGAAACACAAAATCACAACATTGCATTGTCCACCCATTGACATGGGTGGACAATGCAATGTTGAGTCTGTTTGGTGTGACATGAACACTGGGAAAGAGAAACTGAGAGTAGGAGTGTGTTATAGGCCTAATGACTCTGATGAGTACAATGAACAGTTGTTTGTTTGTTTGTTATTTGGTTTATAGGAGCATTAGCAGCTAAGGCCATATTGCTCCGAGGGGATATGCGGTGGTCATTCCCTGACCTTTCCGCATCCTCCGTATTTGGTGTGCATGGGCTCGAACCCTGGTCTAATCAAGAAATGTGTTCTACGCACTGCTGCTCCTGCCCACCTGGCTATCGAGGCACCATGAACAGTTGTGCAGAGAAATAGAGTAGGCCAGTAAATCAGAATGTTTTGTAATGGGGGATTTTAACTTTCCAGATGTTGACTGGAACTTGTGGGTTGGTCACTCGCATGCTAGCAAGACTTTTGTGGACTTATTGGAGGATTGTGTCTACAGCAACATGTTCGAAGGGCAATCAGAGGTAGTAATACTCTTGATCTGATTATCAGCAGTGATTATTCATGCATTAAGAATTTTCAGATAAAGGAACCACTAGGTAACAGTGTACTAATGATGTTATCAATGGTGAATTCTAAATGGGAAGCCTTCAGGGACTTAATCTTGGAGGATACTAGGCTTTTCATACCAACTAAGAAATACTGTTCAAGGTTCAGGCCTAAATGAATGTCGGATGAATTAATGAGGCTCATGGCAGAGAATAAAAATGCATGGGATGCATATAAATTATTAGGCGATACAGAAGCCTATGGTAGGTATAAGCTAGTTTGTAATCAAGTCACAAAGGAGGTTAGGTAGGAAAAGGCAGATAATGAAAAATCTTTGGCAAAGGAAAACAGCAAAGAGTTCTTTTACATATGTAAAGTCTAGAAGGAAGAGGATGAATCAGATTGGTCCACTTAACATAGATTGTTTGATTATTGATGATTCTCCTGAAGTAGCTGATAAACTGAATGAGTATTTTGCATCTACATTCATACATGAGGAGTTATTCAAGGAGGGGAACCAGAAGTTTATCAAACTCTAACAGGGAGCTAAGTGATTTTGTAATAACTGATAGCAGAGTGGAGGAGAAATTGTTCAAGTTAAACATAAAAAAAGGCACATGGGGTGGATGGAATCTATCCAGTTATATTGAAGGAGGCAGTGAGGGAAGTTATCAAACCCTTAGCCATAATTATGAGAGCATCCTTAGATTCAGGGGAGGTCCCCATGAACTGCAGATGTGCAAGTATATCCCCAATTAGGGTTATAATTTTGTACTGAAATTGAATCGAAATCATGACTCAGAGCAGAGGAGCAAAGCAAAAGGCTCAAGCTAATGCGAGAACTGAGGGTGAGACAGTTGTTCTCTGAATCACAGCCTTTTAAAATGCACTGCTTGTTTGATGTTTGCAAAGCAATCAGGAATGGGACATGATATTGCCAAGGGGAATGTCTTTGTGTGTGCACGATGTAAGAAGTGTGAGGAAATCAGGTAACAACTCAGCATCGTTATGGGCCTATATGAGAGCTTGAAGGACAGGGTGGATGCCCTCGAAGGATCTAAATTGAGGGACCCATCAAGTTGATGTGGGCATCAAGCTGCCCACATAAATGCCAGAGCTTGCACTTGATCATCATGCAACACAGGGGCAACACCCAAGGCAGAATGCGCTGGTCCCACAGGAACTAGTAGTTGTTGGTGATTCTATTGTCAGGGAAACGGGAATATGGTGTGTAAAGAGGATAGGTGGAACAGGACCAGGATATTAGCATTTTTAGCATTAGCATTAGTAGAGGCATTTGATGCAAGAAAGCAAGCTTGTGCAGCATCAGCCAAAAAAAAAAAAAAATAAATAAATAAATAAAAGATAACCACTTCCATTTCACCCCTCTGTTCGTTTGAAATACCTGTCCAGCTGAGCCTTAAACTTATTTAGGCTATCAACTTCCACAACAAGCGATGGAAGTCTGTTTCACCAACCAACCACCCGCTGGCTAAAGGCAAATTTCCGCACGTCTATCCTATTCCTCAATTTGAATTTATGCCCTCTCAGGTGATTATTCTGAGCAAGAGGAAGAATCCCATCAGCATTGAGCATGCTCAAACCATTCAAGGTTTTATACACCACTATCAGATTACCTCGCTGGTGCCTAGTCTCCAGACACTAATTTTCAAAATTTAAGCCTTTCTTTGTAAGAGCACCCCTTTGTTCCATTCACTAATCTTGTTGCCCTTCTCTGTACTCGTTCCAGCAGCTCTACATCCTTCTTGAAATGAGGCCTCCAGACCTGTATACAGTACTCTAGGTGTGGCCTGATCATTGCCTTATACAAGGGAATAATCACCTCCTTTTCCCTGCTAGAAAAATTCCTATATACCATTGACAATACACCATGAGCTACTCTTGCAGCCCATCTGCACTGCTCAGAGAACTTCATATCTGCCTGCACAATCACCCCCAGGTCCCTTTCATTCTCTACCACTGTCAGTGTAGTACCACAGAGTTGATATGTTGCTCTGGGGTTGCTGTTTCCCACATGTAGTACTTTACATTTGTCAATGTTAAACTTCATTTGCCACCTCTCAGCCCATCTGCTCAACCTTTCCAGATCCTGTTGCAGCAGCATAGTGTCAGTAGTGTCCTTGACAACCCTGCCAACCTTCGTATCGTCTGCAAACTTGGACATTAAGCTTGATATACCATCATCAATATCATTTATAAATACAGAAAACAATAATGGACCCAATACTGAACCCTGAGGGACTCCACTAATATCATTAGTCCACGATGAGCAGTGTCCATTGATTACCACTCTCTGTCTTCTCCCCCTCAACCACCCCATTATCCATAGCAGCAATTTGCCTCCAATGCCACACTGCTCCAATTTGTGCAGCAGTCTTCCATGTGCAACAGTATCAAAAGCCTTTCTAAAATCCAAGTATATAATATCAAAGTTATTCCCTGCATCCAGGTCTTTTGTGACTGCATCATAGTATCCAATCAAATTGGTCAGGCAAGACTTTCCCTTAACAAAATCATGCTGTGTCCGAGCTATAACTGAAGTCTTGTCTAGATGATCCTGCAGTGCTTCTTTAACCAGTGCCTCCATTAATTTTCCAGGAACAGAAGTTAAACTCACAGGTCTATAATTACTTGTGTCAGCCTTTGATCCTCCTTTGTGAATTGGGGTCACATTTGCACATCTCCAGTCCATGGGTACCTCCCCTGAGTACAAGGAAGCTCTCATAATTATTTCTTTCCTATATTGACAATACACCATGAGCTACTCTTCCTTTCCTGCCTCCTTTAATATAACTGGATAGATCCCATCCAACCCAGGTGCCTTTCTTGTGTTTGTCTTCAACAATTTCTCCTCCACTTTACTCTCAGTTATTACAAGATTATCTAGCTTACTGCTAGAGTTGAATACACCTCTGGCATTCCCCTCGCTGAATAACTCCTCATGTGTGAATGTCGATGCAAAATATTCATTTAGTTTGTTAGCTACCCGAGCAGGATCATCAACAGTTGACCCATCGATATCGAGTGGACCAATCTGATTCATCCCCTTCCTTCTAGAGTTTACATAAGTAAAGAACTGTTTGCTGTTTTTTGTTGCATCCCTTGCCAAGGATTTCTCGTAATCTGCCTTCGTCTGCCTAACCTCCTTTGTAACTTTATTACAGATCAACTTGTATCTATCATAGACTTCTGTGTCACGTGTTAATTTGTATCTCATGCATTTTTCTTCTCTGCCATATGTCTCATTAGTTCATCTGACATCCATTTAGGCCTAAACCAATATTTCTTAGTTGGTATGTAAAGCCTAGTAGCTTCCAAGATAAGTTCTTTGAATTCCTCCCATTTTGAATTTGCTGTTGGTAGCATCATCAGTTGGTTACACTGTATAGAATTTAAATACTGTCTCAGTCCATCGTAGTCACCTTTACGAAAGCAATAACTCTTCCCTTTATCCCTAATGGTAGTTACCTCTTTGAGTAAATCCCACTTCAGCACACTGTGATCACTACTGCCTAGTGGTTCATTTATCTGTAGATTCTTATTGCATGAAGAATCACTACTGATAATCAAATCAAAAGTATTACTCCCTATAGTTGCCTCCCGAACATGCTGGTGTAGAAAACAATCAACCAATAAATGCACAAAAGCCTTGCTAGTGTATGAGTGACCAGCCCCCAAATTCCAGTCAATATCTGGGAAATTAAAATCCCCCATTATAAGACTCTCTGATTTACTGGCCCACTCTATTTCCCTGTACAGTTTCTTATTATACTCATCAGAGTCATTAGGCCTATAGCACACTCCTACGCTCAATTTTGATCTCCCAATGCTTATGTCACACCAAACTGACTCGACACTGCACTGCACTGTCCAGCGATGTCGACTGGCTTCACTTCCTTGGATTTTATGTATTTGCCAGGGGCAAAGTTTGATGACGTTGTTGTGCAGATATCATCTCTTAAGGGTACAAAAGGTGATATTGTTGTACACGTTGGCACTAATGATATTAGGAGTAGGAGACCGGCGGAATTACTTAACAAGTACAGATCACTATAATTCCAAATTCAGATCACTTTATTTACTGGTAAAATCTGCCAAAAAGCTAGATCACACAACCACTCTGTATCTTGTAGCTGCTGATAATTATCTCCCCTTTGATCAACAAATTTTTTAATTTCATTCAGCAAATTTCGAAATCTCTGTAGAAATTTATTCCAACTAGGCTACCTCACATCCATGTGTAATATGATATCTGGTTCATTTTTATCAAGGTGATTTTGAAAAGTCTCCTTTGAAGAGATTGTGCTCTGATGGAATTCATGATTTTGAAAGCTAAATCCATAACACTTTTAGTATTTAATCCTTTTCCGGCTAACACTTGTTGGTGAATGATGCCGTGGTAACTCAAAAAATCTGGTTCATCATCCTTTTGACACGATGATGAATCCGTTAAGATGCTGTCATTGCTTTGGCTCTATCTGTTGTTATTGATATCAGCATAAATAGTGGTAATTTAATTTTTTCAATAAAATTTTTGAATGAGTTAAATATATCAAGACTTCTAGTTCTTTCTTTAAATGAAACCATACCCAGCAGTTCTTCTCTAGTGGCAGTATCATCAAAAACCATACAAATAAAAATGAGCAATTGAGTTGTATCATTGACATCTGTAGATTCATCCAGTTGTAAAGAAAAGGACATTTAATTAGCAATACGAGCACGCAACTGTTCGCTCACATTTTTATTCATTTTTTCGATGCGTCACATCACAGTATTTCAAGAGCACTTTTATTTTCATTTTTGTTCTTAAAATTTTCAAAAAGAGAATCTGTTATTTCTAAAAATTAGTCTTTGATGAATTGACCATCAGAAAATGGTTTGCATTTTTTTGCAAGAAGATGACTCACTTTAAATGATACTACAGTTACTGCTTTAGATTGTAAATTAGGTGTCACAAAGAAATTTTGTTGCAAATAATCTGGATTTAAGTTCTTTTAATATATTTTTTCTAAGGTCATTATTAGGCAAAAAATCAGATTGGTATTTATTATGGAGTGCATTGAAGTGTCTTTCTAAATTTTCATTTTTGGGTCTAGCCACGGAAGTATTGCAAATCGAACAACATTTTTCTTTTATCATTACAAAAAAGTATTCTAGTTCCCACTCTTGATGAAAATGATATGTTTTACTCTTTTTGTAGTATTCATTTTAAATCAAAGGTTATTAAATTAATGTGTAAGTACTGTGCAGCTTATTAATATTAAATAAGCTAAATAAGAATTTGACACATACACTGTGCTTTCCATAACATAACTGTGTGAATTTTCACTAGCCAAACCTAGCGGCTGTGCGGCAACAAGGGTAGTCACGTGGTTCAATGGATTTGTAATAAGCATATACAGCGGGGGTGCATAATAATAATAACATTTTAGATTTTGATTAATCCATTAATACGTTCTCAGCCTCTTTGTGGACTTGAAAGGGCCTTTGACATTGTGTAGTGGCAGAGTGATCTGGCGAGGTCCCGTGAGGCTGGGGTTTTCTCTCCCATTTATAGGCTTTTCTCCCACTATTTTGAATAGGAGTCTGGTTGTTGACTCAGGGATTTGCTCAGTAGTCAGATGGTCACCAGGAGCTGCCTTCAGAGATCTGGGCTGTAGTCCTTGATGGGTGGCTATCCTCATCTATGGTGATTCTAGACAAATGCTTGAACATTGGGCGAATGATATCTTGTTGGACCTGGACACTTGGTGCAAAGTGCATAAATTGACAATTTCCTAATAAGACAAACAGATGCTTTTAAAAGGTTCATTAAACATCAATCAACCACCTAATGTTAGTATTAATGGTCATGCAATAAAATGGTAAAACAATATAAATACCTGGGCATATTAATTGATAAGTTGAAATTTACTGCTCATGCTAATATTTAGTAAATAAAATAAAAGCTCTTACTGGGAAAATTATGAGAATCTCTAAAATCACCTGGGGTATAAAACTAATGACCCTCAAATTGTATTATACCTGTATATTTCTTCCAATTATGTGTTATGCTGCTGGTGCCTGGGAGCACCTTGTAAATAATTCTGTAATTGCCAGATTTCTCTCTCAAGCGCAGAGATTTTTCCTGGCAACTGGTCATTGCTGCTGCACTGTCTCAATTATGACAGTGTAGGTTCTCACAGGAAAATTTCCCATACAATATGAAAAAATTTACCATTACTTGGAATACTTCAGAAAAAAAAAATTTACCTCCTAGAATTGATAATTTTGCTCTAAATCTTGATGTTTCAACCAAAGAGGACAACACTAGAATTAGAAATGAATTAATAGCAAACTGGCAAAATACTGATGTTATTATTATTATTCCGCCGCTAGAGGGCTAAGAGTAAGCATGTCTACCGTATTAGTGCTCCTAGAGTAAATTGGAAATCTTTGCCATTTGTAAGTTGTTAAATTCTTTCTTTTGTTGTTTATTTCGTGCAAGTGCATTATCTGTAACGTCTTGTGTTAAAACTAACTCTACTTCAGAGATTTGCAAACATGAGTCGCAATATATGCAAAAAGTGTAACCTACCGCTGCACGTGCATATGTCATGGCTGCAACAATGGGTATCATTATCGATGCTCATTGAAAGAAGCAACCTATAAAGGGATGGCAAAACAAAAGAAACAGCATTGGAGGTGTATATTGTGCAGGAAAGAAGAGAAGGAAGAAAAAAGTGATATTTCTACTCAGCAGAAGAACATCATGATTTACTGCATTCATGAACTGTAGTAAATGAAGACTTAGAGGTTACACAAAAGCAGGCGAACACCCTAAATATAGAGGATACACTAAGGAATCTATCCAGTAAAATCCATTTGCTGGATTTACTAATAGAAATTGTACCAATAAAGAAGCAAATGGAAGACCTGAAGACAGAAGCAGAAGATATCAAGAAATCAATTTAATTTGTCTCAGATTCCTTTGACAAAATGCAGAAAATCATAAGTAAACTGCAGGACTCCAACGCTGCAAACAGCAAAAGAATTGTGGATCTAGAAGCTTCATTCAAGCAAAATGAGGAAAATTCCAACTTACTTAAGGATTGGCTCAATAGAACAACAATTGTTAGCAAATAATGTAGAAATAGTAGGGTTAATTGGATTAGCAGGCCAAGATCTAGAGCTTGTTATACAGCAGCTAGGGCTTGCATTGAAGCTACAGCACATTAAAGAAGTAGTAATACACTATTATATACCTAACAATAAGAAAAAAAAAAAAAATGACAAGCCTACACTAATTGTGAAATTTTCAAATCATGTGGTAAAGGAAAAATGGATTAGAAAGGCAAAGGAGATCCGACTGACAGCAAATGATATCTATCAGAACAATAGCAATATTCCAATCTACATAAATGACCACTTAACAACTCACCTCAAGCAGTTGTTTTGGGAAACAAAATAATTAGTTAAAACTCACAGTTACAAATTTTTATGCTTGAAACATGGAAGGATTTATGTGAAGAAGAAGAATGAATCATCAAGAGCCATAAGAATTTTGAGCTCAAAGGATCTGCAGTATATAAAATAGACTCTTTTATTGTGCATAATTGAAATTTCTTGAAATCTAGAGATAATGTAAAATTAAGACATCAGGTATGCTTTTTGAGGAATCACAAGTTTTTAATTCACCATTACATTTTTTAAATAATCTGAATATACAAGCTCTTATAATTGATAAAAATCAGTTCTTTCTAGTAGCTCTAAATATCAGGTCATTAAGAAAAAATTGGTTTGACTTCTTGCAATATATAAATGCAATGGAAGAATTTATTTCATGTATAGTTTTAACAGAGGTTAACAAAAAAGTGATGAAATTTCTAATTATAACATACAAGGTCTATATGTTGAGAGATTTGAGAAGGGGTGGAGGAATAATAATATACTATAGAATATGCTTTAAGGCAGTACAGGTTTACCACTTAACTCAGTCTTGTGAAAACTGCTGTCAAATTATTAGGAGAAGATCCAGAAAACACATTCATGATTTGTGCTTTTTATAGGCCACTATCAGATTCTATAAACAGTTTCCTAATTGAATTAGAAAACACAATTCTGCTATGGGATGACATACAGGCTGATAAGACCATACTAGTAGGAGATTTTAATATTAATTTACTAACCGATGAAACTGATAATGTGTTACTCAGATACTCTGCAATCTTGAACAATTATGGATTTGAAACATACCTTATTTGGAATAACTAGGCAACAAAGGATGGAGGGTGATAGAACAGTAAGCTCTTGTTTAGATCACCTTATAACAAATACAAAGTTGAAGTTTGCTAATCCTTACATACTATTAAATCAATTTTCAGATCACAGAACATTTATACTAATAGTAGATATGTACTCAAAACAACATCCATGTGAAGATATAAAATTAACAAATGTTATGAAGAAAAATTATCTATCAACAGTTAAACTGAAACGGAACGTATATAATATGTTAATACAAGAGCAAGTATCTTTAACAACAAATGTAAATGTCTTTTCAAATAAGATAATACAAATGATAAACAATTTGCGGTTTAATACAGAGAGAAAAGTAAATCACTCAGCATGCAACATAAATTCTAGGAGTAGCAGGATTAAGCTTAAGAAACCTTGCATGACTAAAGAAATAGAAGAATTAATGGTACAAAGGGATAAATACTTCAGGCAGTATAGAAATTGTCCAGCAAAGATAGAACATTATCACAATTATAAAACACTCAGAAATAAATTGACAGGTATGTTATGGGCCTTTATGAGAGCTTGAAGGACAGGGTGGATGCCCTCGAATGAAATAAATTGAGGGGCCCATCAAACTCTCAGCCACCCACATCAACACCAGAGCTTGCACTTGGTCATCAGGCAACACAGAGGCAGCCCCCTAGGCAGAATGCGCTGGTCCCACAGGAACTAGTAGTTGTTGGTGACTCTATTGTCAGGGAAGCGGAGAACATGCTTTGTAAAAAGGATAGGTGGAATAGGACCAGGGTATGTCTACCAGGGGCAAAGGTTGATGATGTTGTAGAGCGGATATCATCTTTTAAGGGCACAAAACGTGATATAGTTGTACACTTTGGCACTAATGATATTAAGAGTAGGAGACCGGCAGAATTACTTAGCAAGTACAGGTCACTGTTGAAAAAAAGCCGTGAATTAGGGTTGAATTGGAAAGTGTCTGCAATTCTGCCCAGACACGATAGGAGGGAGTATATGATGAGAGCCTTGTCGATCAATCCGGCCCTGGAGGGATTGTGCAAGGCTCTAGGGGTGCATGTATATCTGCGTGTACACCAATGCTAGGAGTTTGGTAAATAAATTTGATGAATTTGAGGTATTGCTCAAAACATCAAAGGCAGATATTGTTGGGATATCAGAGACGTGGTGTCACACAGATATAAGGAATGCGGAACTGGAATTTGGGGAATACAATGTGTATAGAAAGGATAGGAGGGGAGGAGGGGTTATGCTATTAGTTAAGAAACACAAAGTCCAAGGAAGTGAAGCCAGTCGACATCGATGGACAGGGCAGTGTCGAGTCAGTTTGGTGTGACATAAGCATAGGGAAATCAAAATTGAGAATAGGAGTGTGCTATAGGCCTAATGACTCTGATGAGTATAATAAGATATTGTACAGGGAAATAGAGTGGGCCAGTATATCAGAGAGTCTTATAATGGGAGATTTTAATTTCCCAGATATTGACTGGAATTTGGGGGCTGGTCACTCACACACTAGCAAGGCTTTTGTGGATTTATTGGATGATTGTTTTCTACATCAGCATGTTCGTGAGGCAACAAGAGGGAGCAATACTCTTGATCTGATTATCAGTAGTGATTCTTCATGCATTAAGAATCTGCAGATAAATGAACCACTAGGTGGCAGTGATCACAGTGTGTTGAAGTGGGATTTACTCAAGGAGGTAACTACCATCAGAGGTAAAGGGAAGGGTTTTTGCTTTCGTAAAGGTGACTACGATTGTCTGAGACAGAATAAAATTTAAATTCTATACAGTGGGACCAACTGATGATGTTACCAACAGCAAACTCAAAATGGGAAGCATTCAAGGAACTAATCTTGGAGGCTACCAGGCTTTACATACCAACTAAGAAATATTGTTCAAGGTTTAGGCCTAAATGGTTGTCAGATGAACTAATGAGACATGTGGCAGAGAAGAAAAATGCATGGGATACATACAAATTAATGGGTGACATGGAAGCCTATGATAGATATAAGTTGGTCTGTAACCAAGTCACAAAGGAGATTAGGCAGGCAAAGGCAGACTACGAAAACTCCTTGGCAAAGGATGCAAAGAAAAACAGAAAAGAGTTCTTTACCTATTTAAACTCAAGAAGGAAAGGGATGAATCAGATTGGTTCACTGGATATTGATGGTTCAACAGTTGAGGATCCTGCTCAGGTGGCTAACAATCTAAACGAGTATTTTGCATCTACATTCACGCATGAGGAGTTATTCAGGAAGGAGAATGATGCAGGTAAAGTAAACATTGGCAGTGAGCTGGATGATTTTGTAATAACTGAGAGGAAAGTGGAGGAGAGATTGTTGAGGATAAACATAAAAAAGGCACCTGGGGTGGATGGGATCTATCCAGTTATATTAAAGGAGGCAGCAAAGGAAGTATGCAAACCCCTAGCCATAATTATGAGAGCTTCTTTGGACTCAGGGGAGGTACACATAGACTGGAGATGTGCAAATGTAACCCCAATTCACAAAGGAGGATCAAAGGCTGACACAAGTAATTATAGACCTGTTAGTTTAACTTCTGTTCCAGGTAAATTAATGGAGGTACTGGTTAAAGAAGCACTGCAGGATCATCTAGACAAGAATTCAGTTATAGCTCAGACGCAGCATGGTTTTGTTAAGGGCAGGTCTTGCCTGACCAATTTGATTGGATACTATGATGTAGTCACAAAAGAACTGGATGCAGGGAATAACTTTGATATTATATATTTGGATCTTAGAAAGGCTTTTGATACTGTTGCACATGGAAGACTGCTGCACAAATTGGAGCAGTGTGGCATTGGAGGCAAATTGCTGCTATGGATAAGGGGATGGTTGAGTGGCAGAAGACAGAGAGTGGTAATCAATGGACACTGCTCAACGTGGACTAATGTTATTAGTGGAGTTCCTCAGGGTTCAGTGTTGGGTCCGTTGTTGTTTTTGGTGTTTATGAATGATATTGATGATGGGATATCAAGTTTGCAGATGATACAAAGGTTGGCAGGGTTGTTAAGGACACCACTGACGCTATGCTGCTGCAACAGGATCTGGAAAGGTTGAACAGATGGGCTGAGAGGTGGCAAATGAAGTTTAACATTGACAAATGTAAAGTACTACATACTAGAAACAGTAACCCCAGAGCAACATATCAACTCTGCGGTACTACACTGACAGTGGTGGAGAATGAAAAGGACCTGGGGGTAATTGTGCAGGCAGATATGAAGTTCTCTGAGCAGTGCAGACGAGCTGCAAGAGTAGCTCATGGTGTCTTGTCAATGATATACAGGAATTTTTCTAGCAGGGATAAGGAGGTGATTATTCCCTTGTATAAGGCAATGGTTAGGCCACATCTTGAGTACTGTATACAGGTCTGGAGGCCTCATTTCAAGAAGGATGTAGAGCTGCTGGAACGAGTACAGAGAAGGGCAACAAGATTAGTGAAAGGAACAAAGGGTTGCTCTTACGAAGAAAGGCTTAAGTTTTGCAAATTACAGAGTCTGGAGACTAGGCACCGGCGAGGTGATCTGATAGAGGTGTATAAGGCTTTGAATGGTTTGAGCATGCTCAATGCCAATGGGATTCTTCATCTTGCTCAGAATAATCAGCTCAGAGGGCATAAATTCAAATTGAGGAAGGACGGATGTCGGATAGATGTGCGGAAATTTGCCTTTGGCCAGCGGGTGGTTGGTTGGTGGAACCGACTTCCATCACTTGTTGTTGAAGTTGATAGCCTAAACAAATTTAAGGCTCAACTGGAGAGGTATTTCGAGCGAACGGAGGGGTAAAATGGGAGTGGTGTGTTTTTTGTTTTTTTTTGGCTGATGGACTGAATAAGCTTGCTTTCTTGCATCATATGCCTCTACTAATGCTAATGCTAATGTATGATTAGAAAACAAAAAAACACTTATTACAATCAACTTTTTATGGATAAGCAGATAACTCAAAAGGAAAATGGAACATTATAAATAACCTGTTAAAGTTATTTATAATGTTCCATTATAATGTTAAGGTTATTTATAATGTACAAAGAAGAAATTATCAAGGGGAAATCAAATTAAAACACTATTAGAATGGATTTCTGGTACAAACAAACAATATGAGGCTGCAAATAGGTTTGCCAGAGCTGTATTAGATCTCAACAGATATTATATTCATTATTGCCCAAATTCCTTTAATCAACAAGATAGCAGATAGTGAACTCTTGTGTAGTCTTAACTCCATAGTATACTGAGATTCTTAATATTATAGAACAGTTAAAGAACAAGAAATCTTATGGACTGGACTGTATTACAGTAACCGAAATAAAGAGAAATAAAGAACAGTCCTCTGTTCTCTTGGTGGAGCTTATAGCATGGATGTTAGAGTCAGGAAGCAATCATAAAAATTTATTTTCATTTAAGGTAATTCCTATATATAAAAAGGGATCACCAGATGATTTTTGCAATTATAGACCAATAACAATACACTGAGTTATAAATAAGGTAATAGAAAATTATATTTTTTCCCATATAAGCAAATATTTACATCAATATGGACTCTTAAACAACTCTCTGTTCTCACATCAGAAGGGCAAGAGCACACAAACATTATTAGAGAATTTATTAGACTCTTTTAACTTACATTTAAACAACAATAACTTCATAATAATTTTATTTATAGATTTGACCAAAGCATTGACTTAACTGATATCCCAATATTGCAACAAAATTACTGAAATATGGTATAAGGGGAAGAATCAATCAACTCTTAGCATGTTATTTAACCAAAAGAAAAATAACAGTTGAAGTAGAAAATACAAAGGGAAAGTCATATAATGTAAAGAGAGGAATACCGCAGGGCACTCATGTTCAACCTCTATATAAATGACATATTCGAAATAATAAAGAATTCCTTTATAAAAATTTATGCAGATGATATAATCTTATATACAATTGGAAAGAACCCGACAAAAATGGCTAAAGATTTACAGTAGGATGAATACATTTACAAACTTGGTTGCATGATAATAAATTAGCACTCAGCTTTGAAAAAACAAAATTTTTGGTAATTAGATCTCCTCATCAAACCTTGGACATTCATCCCTCTATTAAATTACATAAACACAAATGTCTACATGATCAGAATTTCCAGAATTGCAAATGTCTAACTGTGGAAGAAGTTTCAAATCATTGTTACCTTGGGTTATGGATTGACTATAGTCTAAGTTGGGCAATGCATATAACAAATTTGTACAAAAGAATGAGATTTTATGTGTACTTTTTTTACTATATTAAGAATAAGTTAAATCTTAGAACAAAAGTTACCTTATATTATGTTAGTGGATTCCCAACTCAATTATTTAGTAAATAGTTGGGCACAAGCAAATATAACTGAAATAAGGGTAATAAACAATTTAATTTAAATAAACAATTTTGAGACTTTTAATGGGGACAAACTTTTGGAATGACCTGAATAAGAGAAGGTAATTTTTGTTGAAATATAAAATACTTTATCCAGTTCAAACACTGAAGTTAAATTTAATCTTGAAAAATCTTAACACTATTTTTGAAGAGTCAAATCTGTAAAGAAATGTCTCAAATAATTTAAAGAACCCAAAAGCAATCGTTTTGCCTCACCCTAGGGTACTAAATAGATTTGGAGATAGGCATACAATGAATATAATAAATAATTTGTTGGCTAGTGTAGATTTCAGGCTCAGAAGTTATTCTAGCTCCAAATTAAAATTCTTAATAAGAATTTTTGGTACTCAATGATACAGTAGATTAGAATTGCTATGCAGATAAATTGCTATCTCTGTTTGCAGTGTGGAATGTACTGTGTGCTGTGATTTCATTATCTTTTCTGTTAGATAACAAATTTGTATGGAAAAACTTTGTAAATGAAGAATTACAACTTGTCAAGAAATTTACTTTTCTTAACAAGTTCATTTATTGTAAACAAATTCTCTTGTTAAAAATAAATTGTATTGTATTATTAGCCATACGATGCAAGGAAGCCTGAGGCTTATGCTGCACCAACCAAAAAAAATTCCCAAGTTACCCTGAGAGAGAGAAAGAGAGAGAGAGAGAGAGAGAAGGATGATGATATCCAGCTCAGGATCCTGGGTTTGCCAAGCCATACTCACCAGATGTGAGCCCCCTGGGCTAATGTGGGCAGAGTAACTGCTTGCTTCTTTCCTGTTGTATCTGAGTTTTCTAAAAATAAACTGCATGGCTTGAATGTTACATTTTTACTGTCAGAATATGGTTTGAAAGCCAGACTATTTTCTTGGTTTGATCACTTCATCGTCTTGTAGCTGTGGCACTACAGAAACAATGGAACACTTGGTTTTTGAATGTAATAATTATCTAGATCTTAGACAAGAATTACAATGTTTCACAGAGGTATATAAGTGTGGATCTTCCACTTCTGATAGAAAATAAAGAAAATTTTAATGCTTTTTCTCACTTTACGGATAGCCTATTTGCCAGGAGAAAGAATTTTGGCTAATAATACCTAGTGCTCAGTGAAGCGATGTCTTTACTTAATATTATGTGATGTGTTAACTACCTTAAACTCTGGTCTTCAATTAAAATGTGGTTGGAGTTTATAGTTGTAGTGTGTGGCGCCTCCGTAGCCAGGTGGGAAGGAGCAGCAGTGCGTAGCACACGCTTCTTGCTTAGACCGGGGTTCGAGCCCATCACCACCAAATATGGAGGATGCGGAAAGGTCAGGAAATGACCACCGCATGTCCCGGAGCAATATGGCCTTAGTTGCTAATGCTCCTAAAAACCAAACAACAACAACATAGTTGTAGTGTCTATACGATACAATGACCATACTCCGGAAAATAGTTATTTTCCTTGGTTTGGTTTGTAAGATGAATATAGATTCTAAAGAAAACTAGTATTTTTAACTACAATAAATTTCAGTTTTTGCAATTGGCTTGTTCTGAGCCTATAACCTCAGAACAGTTATATTAGCCTATAACCGTTCTGAGGTTGGTACATTTGTAACCCTGATTAATAATGCAATTAGAATACATAAGCTTGGAGGTGATGCTATTGTGAAATCATAATTGTGATTTTGCTTTGTTTGAATTGTGACAAACATGAGTTTGAGGAACTGGTATGTATAACACTTAGGGTCTGTGCTCAGAAAGTGGTTGTGGACTAATTGTGTTTACTGGCACCTACATTCTAGGCTGGTTGCGTCAAATAACAATTGATTTGACCGAAAAGTATTTTGACTAGTTTTCTTAATTATAAAGTAAACTTTGTATTTTGCTATGTTTATGGTAACTATGTATAGTCATTATTTTCAAATGTTCCTGGGTTTTTGATATTTAGTTTCCTGTTGGGAAATGCCTGCTTTTGGCTCATTAAGATCTGATGCAAATTGGTTTTCAGATATAATGAACATAATGTTAACTCCAGCCATTTGATTTTTTTAATAGAATTTTGGGTGTAAATAATTGTTTGTTTGTTGTTTTGGTTTTTAGGAGCATTAGCAGCTAAGGCCATATTGCTCCGGGATATGCGGTGGTCATTCCCTGACCTTTCCGCATTCTCCGTATTTGGTGGTGACGGGCTCGAATCCCGGTCTAATCAAGAAGCATGTGATACGCACTACTGCTCCTTCCCACCTGGCTACGGAGGCGTGTAAATAATTGTATAAACATGAACATGTTTTGTATATTGGTGTTGGACAAGTCTTGGTTTGGTGTTCACATGTACTGTATAGATATTTATTGATTTCACTATACTCTATCTCTTTAATCCTTCCTTTCCTCTGGGGATTTCTCTTTATCCCCCTTTCCTTTTTACTTACTAACTTCTTTTCTCCCTCCTCTTCTTTCTTTCTCTTTTGTATAATCTGAGAGTACAAGAAATTTGTAATCTTGCTAAGTGCATTTAAGTGACTTCAGAAACTACAGCGGCAAATAGGGGAAACTCTTGGGGCCGTGTTATAATCCAATTACACTTTGTACCTTCATAAATTTAGTATTTTAAATTCTATTTCTTTTTATATGTATCAGAATGTATAGTAATACTTATCTACTGTTCACAGTAATTGAGAATGTATCTGTAGTCTATTTGGATTTAATAAATAATAATATAATCTATTTTTTATATATAATTACAATTTGTTGTTATCGACCGAAATTAAAGCCGCAATCGACTGGTAGATTGTGATTGACTTGTTGGCCACCCCTGGTATATAGGAACAGTTCTTAATTTAGTTTATCCAACCAAACATTTAAAATCAAATCATACACAACAGTTAACCAGTTACATATTTGTAACAGATAACACTATGATGAATAAATTAGTATAAGAGTCAAGGATAGGTGATAAAAAATAATAGAAAACTATAGTAGGGCATACAACCTTTTAGCCTAGGGGCCAAAACTGAAAACTGCTGAAGGTCATGGGCTGCACAGGTTTCCGTGGCCCAGTTCATTACCATTAATTATGCATTTTTTGAAATAGAATTTAGTTTTTGTTACCTACATTTGTATATAGAGTATTTGTTTACATTTAATAATTAAATAAAAACATTAGTATATTATTACATGATACTAATAACATTCCTGGTTGTTAACATTAACATTCCTTATGGTTATAATAGGAATGTATATAAAATACAAGAATATTGAAAAATTGAATATTATTAAAAACATATTTTCAGAAGTCAGTATGAAACTATATTTTGTATGAGTTTTAAAGTTGGGTTTTGTGCCTACTTGAAGGTGGCCTACATGGCTAGCAGCCCACACAATTTGAAGGAGTGGGCTTCGTATATTCCACAGACCTTGGGTTGGACATCCCTGAGCTAGGGAAAAAATCATACTACATAGACTTTGAAGATTTATAGTGGTTGTCTTTTTTACTTGATTTGATTATTCTTTTTCTGAGTCAGTGTAGTTGGTGACAATAAGTTTCTCCATCTTTGCAAAAATTCTGTTTTTCTCTGCCTTTTCCTTTTTGCAAAAAAATAAAACTGTTAATGTATTTAAAAAAAAAAAAAAATTGAATTTCTGCATTCATGAACAAATTGGCCTTCAGGTATACTGTGGTAGTCTCCATTGCAAAATAGAAACACAGCATTATTCTTTGTTGTGTACACTCATTCTTAGTACCTGTGTGTGAAGTTAATTAACAATGTCTTTCAGTAAGATTCCAAAGAAATATGACATAAGAACACATACACAAGATTTTCTACACATTGTAAAATCTTGAAAGGGTTACATAGTGTACATAGATGTGATTTTTCAATTTTAAATGATGGAAAATGTAATGTATTCAGATTTGATGTTCGTTTTTAATTTTTAAATGAACAATTGCATAGAAAGAAATGAATAAGAGATGTAGTGTTGATGATGTGCATTGGTGAATGTTTATTTGCATCTTCTGAGTTGTGCTGATCATGGAGGCATGTTGCTCACAAATATGTTTCCCGATAGCAAAATAGGAAAAAATTCTTGTAAAAGAACAAAAACAATGGGCATTGCTAGTGAAGTTGCACAAATTAAAAAGAATTGAAATTGCACAAATTAGAGTACAGTGATGGCTCTGAAAAATGAGGCTATGTTTGATTTCTGCAGATCAAAGTGAATCCAAGCCATATCCCACTGTGGTGACCTTTTTAATTAAGAATAAAGGGGAAAAAGAGAGAAAGGGAAATAAAAAAAGGCAAAAAAAAAAAAAAATCTACGGGATATAATGTTGGACATCTTCTGGGTCACCCAAAAGCATGTGGAATTCCTTCAAAAACTGTCTGGAAATTAGTGTTAATGATGATCCTGTTATGATGGGCCTAAAAATTGGAGTAGGAGGGTATTAAAGGATGTGATTGAGCACTTGCCATGATACTAGGCAGTTCTCAATATCTTATTCATTTTTGAGCTGAAATGAGATCTGAATGCCATCCTGTAAGTGGGGATGCATACTGGTGTAAATTTACTACAATATAGAAAAAACTGATGAAAGCAAAGATAGATTTAAGCAAATTCAACTGATGTAGGAAGTAAAAAAAGATTTTGAAGCATGTGTAAATGTTGGCTGCCTGAACATTTGAATACTGCTGCTATTATTAAGAAAGGCACAGCTTACAGTTTTTCTTTGTAGTTTTATAGAAGTGTCATCAATATCAGAAGGCTTTTTATTAGGCTCATAAACTATAAATTATAGTGCAGCTGTATCATTTAGTGCAGTGGTTATCAACCTTTTTTTTTACCAAGGTACCTCCTGTAAGTTCGACAAGGGTCTCAGGTACCTCATAAGATTATCGCAGGTATAGAATACTAAGAAAGGAGCGTCTTTTGTTTTTTTGCATTTGTGTAATATATTATAGTGGGACCAAAAAATAATCACTATTCTTAAGATTTTAAACTAAAAAAAAAAAAAAAAGAATAATTAAGATTCCTAATTAAAAAATTAAAAATAGATGTAGCGAATCTGAGAGACCTGCTACAACAGATTTTCAGCGATTTTGAAATTAGGTGTCAAAGCGAGTACAATGGATAGTGAAAGTACAATATATCAGTAAAAAATCCTTATTAAATTTTTAAAAAAATTAAATTAAAGATGATTTTACACATGCTATGTAATATTTAAATCATCATAATTAGTGTTTTTTTTGTGTGTGTGTGTGTGTGTGTGTGTGTGTGTGTGTGTGTGTGTGTGTGTGTGTGTGTGTGTGTGTGTGTGTGTGTGTGTGTGTGTGTGTGTGAGTGAGTGAGTGAGTGAGTGAGAGAGAGCGCTGTGTGAAGTGGTCAATTATTGCTTTCTGTAAGTCTGACTCTGTGGAGATATTTTATAATGGACAATGCGAGTATACCGGATAGTGATAGTAGAATATATCAGTAAAAAAATCCTTATTAAATTTAAAAAAAAAAAATTAAATTAAACATTTTACACATGCTATGTAATATTTAATCATCATAATAATTAGTGTATGTGTGTGTGCAAGACTCAGAGAGAGATCTAAAAAATTTCTACCAGGCATTAGTAGAAAGTATTCCATGATAAATTTGAAGCACGTGCCCCTCATGTCGTTTTTCGGAAAATATACACCAATTGTTTAAATTCCCTTTAGCTACAAATTTTTTTTTTCTCTCTCTCTCATTGTTAACATAGGATTTTATCCGTTTTTGCATTCTGGCTCAACTCTTTTCACCTGACTACAGTTGGCAACACTGATGCTAATGTGATTGCCATTTTAGTGCACAAAATGGTGCCCCTCCTGTCATTTATTTCTGGATCTGCCACTGTTTGAAGCAGTAGTTATGATGAAAGATGGCTAGGTGCCATTAATTTCTTTACATAAATATATTTTGTTCACTATAAGTGCTCCACTTCACTTTTGTTAAACTCAAGTGTTAAAACATTTGAGTAGTTGAGTGAAAATCTGGTTGTAACTGAATTTTTTAATAATTTTTGAAAATTTGACTAAATATTTGTTTTGTACATATATTTTTTAAATTTTATGTAAGTCTTCTAGGTAATGCCTTCTCATTAAATTAAACATTTTCCTGTACTTATATGTTATATTAATTTGCTTAATCGTACTCCAAATGCCTATCACTTCACTGAAGTGTGTGTGTTAACTTACAGCTGGTCCTATGGTGTACTGCTTTGGGAGACCATGACATTGGGTGGTACTCCATATCCATCGATTCCTGTAGAAAAACTTTTTCAGCTGTTGAAGGATGGTCATCGAATGGAAAAACCTCAAAATTGTTCTCTTGAAATGTAAGTTTTAAGTATAATATGTTAAAAGTTATATCATATCATATTAAAGTAAATGCAGTGTAATTTCTATATAACAATCCCCCAGGGGAATGAGAAAAACGGTGATTATATCAATCGTTCATAAAATCAGCAACAAAACAAGTAAAAGCTTGAACATTTAATGTAATGCTACTAATACAGTATAGTATAATCTTATTAATAATATGTACTACAGTATTAAACAAGAAAGTTATGATTGTAAATTTTGCAGATTGTAGAGTGCAATAAGGTTACAATTAAATTGTAAATTTCAATACATAGGCTACATACCCATCAAGAGAGTTGTTTCATACTTTAAAATAATCTGTCAAAACATGTTGTTCCAATGGCAGAGCATGTTTTAAAAGAGAATTATGAAGATGCATGATAGCAGTTCTTTCTCAGTTAAGCTGCACTTGAAAAAATCAACATATAAGTTCAAATTCATGATGACTATCTTTCACTGGAACTTTTTGTTCAATCACAATAGGTTCCTCATCATCACTACAAATTTCAGAAGATTCCATTACATCTGCAATGAGTTCCTCTTCATATGTGCATGTCCTTCCTCCTCGACGTGGGCACCTGTGCTTGGTGAGGGGACTTCCCAGCAATGCTGCTAGTCTTCCATATTAGCATCACTGGGATCTAACGCCGATACCTAGGTTCCAGGGTTACATCATTGGAATCTGGCGCTTGCAGCCATGTGCCGTGACCCGTGGAAACTCAGAAAGGGGGATCCTGATGCATGAGGTACCCAGCCCTAATACACCACATTAGCCCCTGCTTCAACAAGATGGCAGGTCCTGGACAGGCCCAACTGGGATCAATCGGCAATTGGTTCTTACTGCTAGGGTCGATTGCTTTCCACTAAGTCTTAGGCATCTGAAATTTTTATTTTACTCTATTTTAAATTATTTACAAATAATTTAAATCCCTCTATTTCTTCTGGGGCCCAACAAGGCCCCTACCTAATAGATCAGATGATAATGACACCGATTCTGTTAAAAGAGCCAGAACTGAGGATAAAACATCATCTGTGATGACACCGCTTTTACTTATTCTCCATTCCACCAGTAAATTGGAAAAATGTCACCTTTCTTCATCCAGAAAGGATTAGCAAATCACCCAAATCTGTAAAATGGCTGCATTCTGGGGACATTTTAGCCGAAGTATCAAGTACAAAACACACCAAAAAGTTCTTGAAAGTCACATTGATAGGGGGAATACCTATCATTGTAACCCCCCCCCCCCCACAACACTCTGAACTCATCATGCGGTGTCATATCAGAGTGAGATCTTGTTTCGGAAGAAGAGATCTGCTCTGAATTGAAAGATCAAGGAGTGACAGCTATCAAGCGAATATCCATGAGAAAGGATGGGTATCTCATTCATACTCAAATTCTTATCCTTACTTTCAACACCCATGGCCTCTAAGTGCCATCAAGGCAGGCTGCTTAAACTGCCCAGTGAGGATTTACATGGCAAACCCACTGAGCTGTTTTAGTTGTCAAAAGTACAGCCACTCACAAACAGCTTTTCGTGGTAACCCTACCTGTGTTCGATGTGGTGCAAAGACCATGAGAGGAAGAACTGTTTAGCTCCTAAGCCAAATTGTACTAACTGTATACTCTCAGCATGCCAGCAGTGGAAGGATGAAAAAGAAATTAAAAACAGAGCTGAACATCTATCAGGAGACCAGAAAATGCATCCAAACAATAAATAGAGCCAAATCGTCATATGCCCAGATAGGTTCTGGGAAGAGATCCATTGGGATCCAAACTGATGACTTTTAACAAGGGATTCATTCCAGTTGCCCAATATTTATTGAGTTCAGAAAAGCCCACCCAAAAATCACAGTCAGCTGTGACTCCTATATCCGTACCTCCTAGTGCCCCACCATTTCCAAAACACAGTGTTAAAGAAACTGTAAAGAAACCAGAAGAGCCACCTCCAATACAAGAAATGATGGATGTAGAAGTTAAGGAGATACAGTACAAGTCTGTCCTGGAAATCTTTGGGAAAGAAGAAGAAGAAGAAGAAGAAAATATGGATACAGGCCAACACTTGTTCTTTCCAAAAGAGAGATAAATCCAGGACTGAGAAAACAAAGCCCTCAGTCTTTTGGAAGCCACCAGATAGATCCAACAAATCTTAAGGATGGTCACATTAAAATTCTTATAATGAAATTGCTGTGGATTCCGTAAAAATTGGGATGACACCAAGGCCCTCCTGAGCAAGCATGAACTAATATGCTTTTGCTTACAGGAGATGTATTTAAAGGAAAATGAGGATCTTACTTTAGCATTAGCATTAGTAGAGGCATTTGATGCAAGAAAGCAAGCTTATGCAGCATCAGCCAAAAAAAAAAACCCACTTCCACTTCACCCCTCTGTTCATTCAAAATACCTGTCCAGCTGAGCCTTAAACTTATTTAGGCTATCAACCTCCACCACAAGGGATGGAAGTCTGTTCCACCAACCAACCACCCGCTGGCTAAAGGCAAATTTCCGCACGTCTATCCTACATCTGTCTTTCCTCAATTTGAATTTATGCCCTCTCAGGTGATTTTTCTGAGCTAGAGGAAGAATCCCATCAGCATTGAGCATGCTTAAACCATTCAAGGCTTTATACACCTCTATCAGATCACCTCGCTGGTGCCTAGTCTCCAGACACTGTAATTTGCAAAACTTAAGTACTTGTGTAATTGTTCAGTTATTTGCAAAGACTGAGGCAGGGATGGATCTGCCCACAGAGGATTTGCCATCCTTGTGGGTAACCACACCCCCTTTCAAGCTATGCCACTTATTACCAAGGCGCCTCTGTAGCCAGCTGGGAAGGAGCAGCAGCAGTGCATAGTACATGCTTCTTGATTAGACCGGGGTTCGAGCCCGTCACCACCAAATACGGAGGATGTGGAAAGGTCAAGGAATGACCACCGCATATCCTGGAGCAATATGGCCTTAGTTGCTAATGCTCCTAAAAAACCAAATAACAAATAACAACTTACCACCAACCTAAAGGCTTTAGCAGTTTGTCTTACAGTAGGATTCCTGTTAACTGTTTGCACCATCTATTTGCTACCTGGAAACAACATCCTTCGAGCAGACCTTGGTGATCTAATTAAGCAATTGCCACCCCTTTTCTATTACTAGGGGATTTCAATGGATGTAGCTCTGTGGAGTAGTGCTAACAGCAATGGAAGGGGTCAGATTATGAAGCAATTGGTTGAAAACAATAAACTAGCCCTTCTAAATGTGGGCTCTAATACCTTTTTCTACATGGCTATCCATACGTTTACTGCCATTGATCTTTCTATTCACTCCTCTTCCCTCCTGCCTGTGTGTACATGGGAGGTTGAAGAAAACCTTTATGGTAGTGATTACTTCCCTCAGTTATCCACCATTTCTAATGGGAGACAATGCCACCTGTCTAGGATACCATGGTGTAAGATCCATCACACTGACTGGAATGCCTTTAGATCTCTGGCAACGTTTAATACCACCACAGTCGGCCAGTAAAGCACATCACAGAAAGAAAATTAATGAGGCAGTAAAGGACATCACCGAAAGTATCGTCCAAGCAGCGGCAGTTGCAATTCCAATGACATCGACCTGGTTTTTTCTCAAACCACGGTGGAATGGAGAATGCACAGCAGAAAGAAAGGTGGAAAACAAAGCACAGGAAATATTTTGCTGTTACTCCACCAAGATAACTTAATAGCCTTCAAACGTACATGTTACATCAGACATCAGAACCAAAAGGAATTTTGGATCTGACATGTATGTTCCTCACCCCGGCTGCTGGTCCCTAAGCCATGACGGGTGTGATGTGCATTTGCCCTTCAGAAAATGAAGGGCAAATGCACATCACACCCTTCATCAATCCTTGAAGGCATAATTGCAAACACTCTTGGGGAGACATTTGCTAAGGTGTCTTCAGAAATATTGTACCCCCCCCCCTTCCCCTAGAGTTCCTGGTCCTCAAACAAAGATCAGAAAAACAGCAAATGATGCTGTCTTCAAATAGCCTTAAGGATTACAATAAGCCTTTTACAGAGTGGGTGCTGAAAGCAGCATCCTCCATATCCAAGGCAAGTGTGGGCCAGATGACATCCATTATAAGATGACTAAACATCTTTCATCAGAATCTGTGGATCTCTTGCTCTGTCTCTATAATAGAATCCATATTGAAGAGAATTTTCCAGACTCATGGTATACAGCAACTGTCCTTGTCTTCCCAAAACCAGGAAAGCATCCAAAAATACAATCCTATTTCTCTGACCAGCTGCTTGTGCAAAATCCTGGAAAGAATTGTCAATGCTCACCTTATGTAATATTTAGAAGCTAACACCTCCTTTCCAGGATACAGTGTGGCTTCCGAAGGAACAGGTCAACACTCAACCATTTAATCTGATTGTAAACATCCATTTGTGATGCATTCCTGAAACGTTGAGCACCAGGTATCAATTTTTTTTGACATGGAAGAAGGAAGCATATGACACAGCTTGGAGATACAGAATTTTAAAATGCAGTGGATTCCGGTTATTTGGGCCACCGATTAATCGGGGCAGCCGTTTATTTGGGGCAAATCTTGAAAAACAGAACCCAATCGAGAAAATAGCCAGGGTTTACTTCGCTTAATTGGAACAACATGCCGTTTAATCGGGGCAGGAGACCGCAGCACTAGAGATTACCCTACAATTGTCTCCGACTGTACCACGTGGTTCGGTCGGATTTGTGGTCACAACTATAAAACAATTAGCAGTCACCTGTTTAATGGGCTTTTCTGTTAGTGCAATCTATCATAAACGGATAGTAAACTCGATTTTATTGAATTTGCGATAATACCGACAGCTGGAATTCTGTGGGTTATTATGGTGAAATGTGTTTACACTTCCATGGAATCTTAAATCATATAAAAAATAATAATTTTCAAAATCATCTCTTCATTCCTATTTTTAAAGCTTCATAACTTGTTACTCCGTTCTCAGTTGTGCATATCGTGTTACTTGCAATTTGTGTGCAGTGTTCTCTATTATTGATTGCTTATCTTTTTACTGTTTTAAATTTTAACCCCCATCCTCAAATGTCAGTGAATAAAAATGTCAACTAGTTAGTATGTACATATTACAGTGCGTATTAATTATTACGATTATCAAGTGTATAACCCCAGGGGCTCACGTTTGGTGAGTATGGGCTTGGAACACCCAGGGTACCGAGCTGGATATCATCATTCTTCTCTTTCTTGGTGATTCCTTTCTATTTCTGACTCTTGTTTTCTCTCTCTCTCTCACAGGGTAATTCAGACTTTTTTTTTTTTTTTTGGCTGGTGCTGCATAAGCCTCAGACTTCCTTGCACCATATGGTTAATGATAATAATATTCTTCCGATTTATACATATCATTTAATTTTTTAATTGGTAAGGTAATAAAGGGTAAATTTGTGCTTAATATATCTTTACTTTTATATCCTGTAGATAATATTCCTTCTATTTTTGCTAATTAGAATTGTTGTTTAATAGAATTAAAATTCAATTCACACACGTGATCACAATGACCGGAGCTTAGTACACATCGTATAGTGAACGGTACTTTACTGTGGTGACTCCATCATAACGTGATTTGATTGTACAGTGAACCAATTGTAAACCGGGGGTCCATTGTATTTTTAACTATTTATGTAAAATGTAAAACTTCGGATAATTGAGGCAGCCGCTTAATCGGGCCAAAATGCACTAGTCCTGATGTGTCCCAAATAACCGGATGCCCAGTTGCCTTATTCGGGGGAACTGCTCGATCATGCCTTAAGCCGGCCTGTTTTCAGTTATAAGTGATATGCTTTTTGCTATCAAAGTTAACTCTGTTACTGAACCACTTCCTCCAACCATAAACAATGCCCTCTTTGTAGACGGCTTTAGCATCTTTTTGCAGTCATGCAATATGAAGGTCATCGAAAGACAATTGCAACATGTCACTGACTTGGGCTATGGCTAATGATTTCAGGTTCGCACATCAGAAGACCGTCTGCATACACTTTTTTTTGCAAATGGCACCTTCACCCTGAACCAGAACTCAAGCTCGGACAAGTATCATTGCAATAGCAAATGAGACCAAATTCTTGGGGCTCATATTTGATAAGTTGACATTTCTGCCACATATGGTAATAGTGGCATGTGGTGCAAGCATATGAGCTTATGCAGCATCAGCCAAAAAAAGAAAAAAAAAAATCACACAACCATTCCCTCTATTTAACCTTTCAACTTCCACAATGACAGATGGAAGTTTGTTCTAGCAATTAACCACCCGCTGGCTAAAGGCAAATTTCTGCACATCTATTCTACAACTGTCTTTCCTCAATTTGAATTTATTCCCCCTTACGTTCGTAATCTAAGCAAGTGGAAGAATCATTCAAGGCCATATACACCTCAATCAGATCGCCTCACAGGTGCCTAGTCTTCAGCCACTGCAATTTGTAGGACTTAAGTCTCTCTTGGTAAGAGGATCCCTTCATTACCCTCACCAATCTTGTTGCACTTCTCTATACATGCTCAAGAAAATCTACATCCTTCCTAAAATGAGGCCTCCAAAAAGTCAGAGCTATATGCAGTACTGAAGCCTGACAATTGCCTTATAAAAAGGGATAATCGCTTCCTTTTCCCTGCTAGCAAAATTCCTGTATATCATTGACAAAATCACATGACCTGCTCATGCAGCCTATCTGCATTGCTCAGAAAATTTCATATCTGGCTGCACAATTACTCCCAGGTCTTTTTCATTTTCTACCACCCTAAGCATAGTACTACACAGTTAGTACGTTCCTCTGGAGTTACTTCTACCCATATGCAGTACTTTGCATTTGTCAATGTTAAACTTCAGTTGCCACTTCTCAGCCCATCTGCCCAAATTTTCTAAATCTTGTTGCAGTAGCACGCTGCCATTACTGTCATTAACAACCCTGCCAACCTCATCATCTGCAAACTTCGACACAGCCTGATATATCTTCATCAATATCAATGATAAATTTACAAAACAATGGGCCCAATAACATTAGTCCATGAAGAGCAGCATCCATTGAAATACCACCCTCTGTCTTCTCCCACTCAACCACCCTTTTATCCATTATAGCAACTTACACTTAATACCATTCTGCTCCAATTTATAGTGGTTTTCCAAGTGCAACAGTGTCAAAAGCTTTCTTGAAATCCAAGTATATGATATCAAAATTATTTTTTTGCATCCAGTTCCTTTGTAACCACATCATAATATCCTACCAAATTTGTCAGACAAGACTTTCCCTTAACAAACCCATGCTGTGTTTGAATTATTTTACCCGGAACAGAAGTTAAACTAACTGGTCTGTAATTACTCGTGTCACCCTTCGATCCCCCTTTGTGAATTGGGGACACATTTGCACACCTCCAGTCTGTGGGACCTCCCCTGAGCCTAAGGATGCTCTCATAATTATGGCTAAGGGTGTGCTTAGTTCTTTTGCTGCCTCGTTTAATATAACTGGATAGAATCCATCCACCCGCAGGGGTTGAAATGGGAGCGGTTTTTTTTTTTTTTTTTTTTGGCTGATGCTGCATAAGCTTGCTTTCTTGCATCATATGCCTCTACTAATGCTAATGTTAACTTGTCCTCCCCACCTTTTATTACTGTTAAGTTACATCATGAATAGCCAAAATAATAAACAAGGAATATAAATATTCCTTGTTTAATACATATATTTATGAATTAATGACCACATATATTTGTGAATTAAACAAGGAATATAAATATTCCTTGTTTAATTCACAAATATATGTGGTCTCAGTTGCAATCTCAATGATGTCCATTTCCACTGACAGTTTGCCAAGCCCCACTTACTCTTTCTAGCAGATTTTGAACCACTGCTCATCTAATTTGCCGTACAATTCATTTAACTTCAAAGGTGGTACTAGTGCATATGTCTGCTGCAATATTTCCTGTCAGAGATTTAGTAATTTAGAATCTCCTCTTTTCAATCTTCTCTGGCTGAAAATATATCAACCTCATTCTGTCAAATCATATGTTGCCTCTTTCATTCTCCCAAATCCAGTAATCACTTGGAACTCTTTGACTTTCTTGAAACTTTCTGAACAGTGAGATAATTTTTCTTGGTCATTTTCTTTCATATCTTTCATTTTCTAGTGACACAGACTAAGTTGCTGAGGCTTTTGCAATTACTAATGACATCACATGAGTTGCTTACTAACTCACCAGAACACCAAAAATCCTAACCAGTAAGCCAGTATTCTTGACCTTTTTCTCACAAACAACCCTTCCAAGTACATGGCCGAGGCGAGTAGTTCTCTAGCTACCTTAGATTACAACTTGGTAATGATCTCTTCCCCAGCGAGTCTTTCTGTCATGGCCATTTTCAACATTGTATTGTTTAGCCTTACAAGAATGCAATATAAGATCTGGGAGATTACTATTCTTATTTTCCACGGTTGGATTACTGTTTAAAATCTATTGATGCCATCATTTGCTCAGATTGTGTTAGTGAAACTATTCTTGTAGGGATGAAATACTTTATCTAAACCTTGGTTCCCCAATCAATATGGTAAGGCTGTTCAAGATAAGAATGCTGCATATTGCAATTGGCTTGAATCCAAATGTTGAGGTTCATTTTTGGCTTACACCAAAGCTGGCAACAATTGTAAAGTGGTTACTAATCAGTCTAAACTAGATTTTGAATAAGCTAAAAGTAGAAATTTGTTTCTTGTTCAAACAGAAGTCAAGCATTCTGGTCTTTTGCCAAAGCAATTGGACACAACCTTTGCCCATCTCTACTTCCACCTCTGTTAAAACCCAATTGCTCTATTGCCACCTCAGTAAAAGATAAAACAGACCTATTAGCATACTACTTTGCTTCTAAATGTTGCATGGGTGATCTTGGTAAACCACCTCCTATCATATCCTACACTCCATTCAACCTCCTGAAGAAATTTGAATTGTCTTGATACCAAGAAACTGTTTTTCACACTTCTTATTCCAGTGGCATGTTTCCTTTTGCTTGGCTCATAACCAGGCAGTTCCTAAAAAAGAGTGACAGATTCCTCATATCCAACTATCATCCAGTTGCACTTATTTCTACTCTTTCTAAAGTAATGGAGAAATCCATTAACTGCACACTCCTAACCTACCTATACTGGCAATTATTGATCCATCTGATCAATGATTGCCAGTATGGATTTTGTCAGTGCTAATCCACTGATAATACTGGATTATCTTTCCCACTATGGACAAATTCAATGGAAAAGTTTGGCGAAACCCAAACAGTTGCTATTTACATTTCTAAGTACACGGTTGAGGTGAGTGGTCTTCTAGGCACTTCAGATCACAACTTGGTGATGGCCTCTTCTTGAATGGAGCCCTTCTCTCCTGGGAATTCACAACTTCGTGTTGTATGGCATTACAAGAATGCAAAATGGGATGATCTCCAAGATTTCTTTTCCCTGGTCAGATTCTTGTTTTAAATATTGTGATGTGAACGCTTGCTCAGATTGATCAGTGAAACTATTCTTGTAGAGATGAAATCCCTTATTCCATGCTCCTCCTAAAAAGTTTACTCTTTATCTAAGCCTTGGTTTTCAAATAAATGTGCTAAAGCTGTTCAAGTTAAGATTGTTCCATATCGCAATTGGCTTGTATCCAAATCTCTAGCTTCATTTTCTTCTCAAATGTGCAATAAAGCAGTTATTAATCAGTCCAAACTAGATTTCAAACAGTCTGACTAGAAAACTTGCTTCTTGTCCAAATGCTAGTTGAGCATTCTCGTCTTTTGCCAAAGTTATTGGCTGCAAGTTTTGCCCATCTCTGTCAAAACCAGATAGTTCTATTGCCCTCAGCAAAACACAAAGCTGACTTGCTAGCATGCTACTTTTATTTCAACTCATCTATTGATAATCTTGGTAAACCGCCTCCTTCCATTTCCAGTTCATGGAAATGGAAGGAGTTCATCAAATGATATCAGAAGGATTTTGAACAATCTTGATTGCTAAGAAAGCTGCAAGTCCTGATGGTATTTCTCCACTTTTCTCAGAACCTGAGCTTATTCCTGTTCTCTGTTACCTCTTTTGCAATTTCTTATTCCAAAGTGTTTGGAATGCTTCTGCTTGGAAATTTACTCACATTTCAGCCATTTCCTAAAAAGGGTGACAAATCACTCCCATCCAATTATCACACCACTGCACTTACTTCTACTCTTTCTAAAATAATGGGGAAATCAATTAATTGCCAGCTCTTAAACTGTATAGAAATCTTCCATGTGATCAGTGATCGGCAGTATGGATTCCATCAGTGTCAATACAGAATAGTGGTACTATTCTGGCTTATGTTACTCATCTATGGACAAATTCAATGGAAAAGTTTGGTGAAACTCAAGCAGTTGCTCTTGACATTTCAAAGGCTTTTGATCATGTTTGGCATGAAGGTCTTCTAAATAAGCTTCCATCTTATGGTTTGCCAACTGTTTTTTTAATTTGGTTGCCAGTTTTCTCCCTAACCACTCACCGTGGGTGATGGTAGATAACTCTCTATCTTCTAACATCCCCACTAATGCTTGTTTTCTCCAAGGTTCAGTTCTTTCTCCCACTCTTTTTTTTCTCATATATTAATGACCTTCTTCCATTGACTGGAAATTATATTCATAGTTTTGCTGATGATAGGACATTGCATTCCACCTTCCAGTTTGAGGAACCTTGGCCTGAACCAACAGCTTCAACTTCTTGAATATGCACTACCAATTCCTTAAGTGCTGACCATCAGGTAATTCTCTAGAGGGGCAAAGATAACTTATTTGATTTCAATCCTTCTAAAAGTCAGTTCTGTCTTATATATCACAAAACGGATTCTTCTTCTCCTATGCTTATCTTTGATGACAATCCAATTTCTAGACAAGATTTTATATCTCTATTGGGGGATTGCCCTGACTTCTAATCTTTTTTGGCATAAACACATTACAAATATTGCTTCCTCTGCATCTAAAAACTCAATTTTCTCTTTCTCTCTTGGCATTACTTTCCTTCCAAACAACTGTTCACTCTGTACAAATTGCAAAGCTCCTCCTACGATGGAATACTGTTCCCACATCTTAGCATTAGTACGAGCACAAGATGCAAGACAGCTTATATAGCATCAGCCAAAAAAAAAAAAAAAGCCTTTGGGCTGTGTTCCCAAAACCTTTCTCAAACATTCCATTCAAAAGAGGGCAGTTAGGTTAATTAGTGACTCATCTCTGACAGTCTCTCCACTCTGTCTCATAGACATTTTGTTTCTGCTGCATGCCTTTTCTATAGACACTTCCATCGGCACTGTTCTTCTGAATTCACTTCTATAATTCCTGATCTGTTTCATTAGCATTAATTGAGGCATATGATGTGAGAAAGAAAGCTTATGCATCAGCCAAAAAAAATTTCTGAGTTACCCTGAGAGAGAGAGAGAAAAGTAGAAGGGAAGAAGGGAATCACCAAGGAATAGAAGAATGATGATATACAGCTCAGGACCCTGGGTGTGCCAAGCCCATACTCACCAATTGTGAGCTCCTATGGTAGTTTGTTCCAGCAATCAACTACCCACTGGCTAAAGGCAAATTTCCGTACATCTATTCAACAACTGTTTTTCCTCAGTTTCAGTTTATGCCCCTTCAGGTTTGTAATCCAAGCAAGAAGAAGAATCCCATCAGCATTGAGCCTGCTCAATCCATTCAAGGCCTTATACACCTCAATCAAATCACCTCACAGGTGCCTAGTCTCCAAACGCTGCAATTTGCAGAACTTAAGCCTTTCTTCGTAAAAGCACCAATTTGTTCCCCTCACCAGAATAGATCCACATCTATTCTACAACTGTCTTTCCTCAGTTTGAATCTATATCCCCTCAGGTTCGTAATCTGAGCAAGAGGAAGAATCCCATCAGCATTGAGCTTGCTTAACCTGTCAAGGCCTTATACACCTCAATCACATCACCTCGCATCAGTTTCAAAACAGTCCAAACATATGCCGCAACTAGTCAACATCCTTTTACTGTCCTACAGAACCAACTTTTTCATCTTCCTCGTTTATTCATTCAACTGCCGTTTTTTGGAACAACCTTCCTTCATACATATTTCCTGAAAATTACAGTCTACAGAAGTTGAAGTCTAATGTCAAAAATATCTTCTTTTGTCTTCCCAACCTCCAACCCAAGCACGTTACTAAGTACTACAGGTTCTAACGCCTCTCGCTTGGGATTTCATTAAAAAAAAAAAGGCCCGTGGTTGAGACACTGCAGATCGGAGTTGCTGTTCCAACACAAACCACAGATCCTCGATGGGATTGATATCTGGGAAATTATGGAGGCCAGGACAATACCTGGAAGTCTTCCTCATGTTCTGGGAACGTCTCGAACAATCCGGGCAGTGTGGCGTGGCACATTATCCTGCTGAAAGACGGTACCGCCAGAGGGGAAAACCGCTGCCATGAAAGGGTGGTAGATGTCAGAGTGCCTGGCACATGGATGACTGGGCCCAGGGTATCCCAGCAGAACATCACCCAAAGCACGACACTGCCGCCACCAGCTTGTTTTCGTCTCACGGTGCATCCAGGCACCATCACTTCCCCAGGTAAATGACGCATGCATACCTGGCCCTGCACATGGTGCAACAGGAAACATGATTCATCGGACCAGACGACCTTCTTCCAATCACTCAAGGTCCAGTTTCAATGCTCATTTGCCCATTGTAGGCACCGTCACCAGTGAACCGTGGTTAGCGTAGGCACTCGGAGTGGCCTGCGGCTACGCAGCCCATTTTCAGGAGGGTTCGATGTACTGTGTGTTGTGACACATTACTCCCATCACCAGCATCCCGATTACTGGTGAGTTACGTCACAGTCGCCCTTCTGTTGCCACATAACATCTGGGAGATCCTTCGCTCACCTCGAGCATCGATGAGCCATGGTGTCCAACACCTTGCCGGCCGTTCCTGGGTTCCCCCTCCTCAGACCATTTTCGGTAGGTACTAACCAGGGCTGACCATGAGCACTCCACCAGCCGTGCCATTTCAGATATGCTCTGACCCCATCATCTGGCCTTTGTCAAACTCGCTTAAGTCTGCTGCATTTCTCATCTGAAGAACAAGAGTAACATTGATTACCGGTGCTCAGTATCAGGTGTTTTTTTATACCGTGTCCCGACAAGTGCACGCACCGTAGTCCACTTGCAGTTGCTTCGATTTGCATAACAGCTCACTGGTCATAATGTTTTGGCTCATCAGTGTATATATAGAGCGACATTCAATAAATTATCCCTAAGGTACTTCTCCATAGTTATATTTCAATGATTCATGGTGTTCCTACCTATCTCCACTTGAATCATACTAATTTTGATCCCACTATGTTTTTAGCTTATGTTGCTGTAACAGAAAGAAGGACGATCGATACCTGTATCAAACTATGGATTTGCTGAAATTGGAGCATCATTCAGTCATCAAGTTTCTCACCAAAGAAGGAAATGGGCCAAAGGCCATTAGTGAAAGGATGGTGGCTGTACATGGCAGCAGTGAACCTTCAGAGTACCTGGTGAAATTCTGGTCAAAACAGTTCAAGTGAGATAGAGAGTCCATTGAAGAAAACCTGTGTCCAGGAAGACCTATGATGGAACCACTCCAGAAATGTGCCAAGCTGTGGAAACTCTTGTGCTGAATGACAGATGTTTTTGGGACACCTTTAGGTGTCCCAAATCTCTAGGGAATGTGACATATCTGAGGGAACAATTATAACCATCCTCCATGAAAATTTGGGGAAGACTAAGGTGAGTGCATGGCATGTTCCCAGATTTGACCCCTGTGCAGAAACAATTCAGAGTATCGTGTTGTGAGGAGAATTTCAGGGCTTCCATAGAGCTTTATGGAATGGATCCTGAAACTTTCATCTCCAAAATTGTTAAGGGTTTTATGGGTTCATCACTGGGATCCTGAGACCAAGCAAGAATCAATGCAATGGAAGCACAAGGGTTCTCCCCTACCCAAAAAATTTCGGCCACAACTTTCAGTTGGCAAGATTATGGCCCCCATTTTTTAGGATGCTGAGGGAATTTTGTACATTCACTACTTGGAACACAAACAGACAGTCACTGGGAATTCATACGCATCCCTACTATGCAACCCAAGGGATATCATAAAGTAAAAACAACATGGAAAATTTCTAGAGGTGTGCTGCTTCTTCAGGACAATGCAACAGTGCACAGGTCAACCTTATAGGTCCGATCTGGCCTCCTTTGACTATTTCCTGTTTCAACACCTCAAGAAAAAATGTAGACTCAAAAAAAAATGTAGAAAAATGTATTTTATATGTCCGGTATTTCCTCACTGCCAACAAAACGGAACAAGTGTGAATTCAGGGGAGTTACACTAAAAAATAAAAACAATTTTTGTTACATATAAATGTTACTTTTATATATACAGCCACTCCCTGGGTTACATAATTCAACTTTACATAAGTTTTTGCCAACTGGAATAAACTTAAAAATATCGTGGAAATGTATCTTGCATCCATAAGAATAAGTGGAGGTATCGGGAAAATATCGTAATGTGAACCCAATAACACATTGTATTTTTTTTTTTTTTTTTTTTTTTGATAATTTGTTCCAGGACCTTAGAAGTTGAACTTTTCTCTATATAACTAAGCTATTTATCTCTCCAAAAGGTCATTTTTATGATACAAATTGCACTATCATCCGTTATAAGAATCAATTTTGAATGTCTTTGCGGTATTTTTCTAAAACACATTTCTGGAGGTCACTACCATAAAACAATAAAAACAATTTACACTTTCTGGTTTATTTGGCTTTTCTGTTAGTGCAATCTATTATAAATGGGTAGTGAACTCGATCTTCTTGCATTTGCTATAATACCGATAACTGGAATTCTGTGGGTTTTTATGTTATGATATTATGGTGCAATGAGTTCTCCTTCACTGAAATCTTCAATCATATAAAAAACATAAATAAATTTTCAGAATCTTCTCTTCATTCCTATTTACTTATTACAATGGTGAAGGGACCAACGAAAAGTGTAAGTGCTGGCAGTGCTAGGAAATGAAACAAAATTGATTTAGAAATGAAGATGATTAATTAAGAAGTACAAAGCAGGTCAAAGTTTGTCATCATCTATTGCACTGAATTAGGTCTCGCTGCTTCAACAGTGAATATTATTTAAAAGACAGCGCACGTATAAAAGAACATGTTAAAGGATCGTTGCATTTAAGATGAACAGTGATCACAAACCTGTGTTCAGGTGCTATATCGAAGATGGAAAAGCTATTAATAATATGGATGGAAAATCAGATTCAGAAGCAAGTGCCTCAGAGTCCAATGGCCATTCAAACAAAAGCAAGAAGTATTTATGAAGGTATTAAGGATAAGTATGGTAAACCCGAAGCCAAGTTCGTGGCAAGCAACGGGTGGTTTAATAGGTTCAAGCATTGTGCTGGTTTCCAAAACATGTGTGCATCTTACCACTGTGTGATCACCTCCAACATTTACCTTGTTCAGGACAGTAACATCATTCACGATATATCTTCTGTTAGTGAGGATGAAGTCAATTTCATTAGTTGTTAATCCGTTTGGGCTCTTCCATGTCCATTTTCTGTTCATCCTTTTCTTGAAAAAAAGTGTTCATTGCTGATGTTCCTCAAGATTCTGTAAATTCCAAAATTTCCTATAGTTTCCCTTTCTGCACTATTTTGTCTCTTTCCAACCTTAACATTGAAGTCTCCCATAATGATAGTGTAGTGAGTTTTCAGTTCATCTAGAAGACTCAATTTCGGTGTACATTTCTTCAACCTCTTCATCATCATGGCTCGATGTTGGTGCATAAATCATTATAATCTTTAGCTTATACCTCTTAGAAATCGTGAGTAGTAGTCTTGACACCCTTGGTGATGTACTTTGAATTCCAAAATGTTTTTATATCTTTATGGACCAGAAAGCCAACTCCACCTTCACTCCTTTCACTGTTTTCATTGGTGTACAACAGATTTCTACTTGATAAACATATAAGTGATTCATTTCTTCTTCTTGTTTCAGCCAAACCGATGATATTCCAATTCACATTTTCTAATTCCTTTTCCAGCTCTAATATCCTGTCTTCACTGATGAGTGATCTTACGTTGTAACATGCCAAGTTCAGTTTCTGTGCATGGCAGCCTGGTCGTACCCAGAGATTCTTAGCACTCTTTGTTTTCCCTTAATGCTTGTTATACTTTTCTTGTGTTAAATTTTCTTATCTTCTCTGAGTCTCTTTCTAATGGCTTTGCATAACTTAGTATACTCAATTTTCTCTTTGTCAGTGTTTTTCTTGCTCTTCACTTCCACTTCCACTCTGATTCTCTCGCTGCTGTTAGAGGGGGACTGAGGGCCATTTGTTTCGTCTTACTGTCATGTGCTGGAGGGTTTGGTCTTTTCCTCTTCATGCTGACCAGGCATCTTGAAGGGAACCACTCTACACGTTCGTTGCCACCTAATTGACGTAACAGGGCTTATCATCGAGAAGGTGTGCATGAGTGTATTTTAGGGAGGTAGGCCTACCGTACGTATCCTAAATCTTCTGAAATAGAAAGATATTGGATCCATCAGTGTTTTAGACTGAGTGTCTGATAACACGCAAAATTCCTGTTCCCCTCTGAGCCCTTATGTGTTATACTTCTCAGCAAGTTTTTAACATATATGAAGCAGGACTTTTTTGGAAATGAATGCCTAAACGAAGTTTCATATTGAAAGAAGAAAAAAACATGCAAGGTTTCAAAGCAGCGAAGGATTAGTTGACTATGGGAGATTTAAAATTAAAACCCCTTTTCGTTTCTCTTCTTCCTGGTAAACACCAGGAAGAGGACCAAAGTACAACCCAAAATTGACCCATTTTTCCCTTTCACAATTAAATTCATTAATTAAATTAAAATTATGATTTTAATTGGAATTTTATGTTTAATTTTGATACATAAGTAGTTACCACATAATTATACACGTATGTAATGCAGAATATTTTATATGTACAAATATTTGAATATTAAATATTTTGACCAAAATTTGTGCATCTTTTCACTACTGTTTATTATTGATTAGGCAGTATCCTATGGTACCGACCGCAACTCACAAATAGATATGTTACATTATGGGAAAGCAGCGCCTGCTTAGTGCGGATTCACTTAGCGCTGTGTTTTTCCAGAACGAATTATCAGCGTTAAGTGGGGGTGACCTGTAAATAATTCTATTTACATGTTCATTAAATATTTCTTGTTTGCTTCAATCAAATTTGCGAGTGCTGCATAAGCATTTACGAAAATTTCGACTTACGTTTTTTTTTTGGTTTTTGGGAGCATTAGCAACTAAGGCCATATTGCTCCGGGATATGCGGTGGTCATTCCCTGACCTTTCCGCATCCTCCGTATTTGGTGGTGACGGGCTCGAACCCCGGTCTACAACAAGAAGCGTGTGCTACGCACTGCTGCTCCTCCCCACCTGGCTACGGAGGCGCCACCCCGACTTACGTAGAGTTCCGCAAAACGCAACCCTTACATAAGTCGGGGAGTGGCTGTGTACACACACACACACACACACATCATATATATATAATGTTCAGATTTTATGTTTCCTTCATCAGCTTAGAATGCCATGGATTTTTCAGCCACACATGATCCATATCAAGATCAAATCAAGATCAATGCACAAGTTTGCCATTCCTTTCTGATAAAGAAACTTTGTTCTGAAAGCTACATATATACATATTTTAGTGCCTTTATACAGCCCTTCAATTTTTAATTTATTTAATATTTTATCTGGATTTTAATATTTAATCTCATTTATGGATTTAGCGGCTACTTGATAGTTTATTAAAATTTTATTTGCTGTTTAGCTAGTTGTTGATAGAATTATCTCATTTACACCTTGATTCTGCCACATTTATTTAGTTACATTTACTGTATTATGCAAATTTTTATCTGTTATAATTTAAATAATGTTAAATTTTTTGTTATTAGCTCCTGTTATGCAGTTTTTGTATAATTGCCAGAGAATATGCAACGGTGGTAGATTTTTGAAATAATATTTCAATTAAAATGATCACTAATGATTTTGGGTGTGGCACCGATAAATGATTTTCCAAATGAAATCATATATGAAATAATCACTCTATAAGCATAATATTTACTGCTAGATTTATATGCCACACACCCTCTCTAATTGTCACATGTTTCAATAGGACGTTTGATAACACCAGTGATTGCCTATAGGTGGCATCAGTATTTTCAAATTCTCAGATGAAAAGTGTCATGTGCTCAAATTTTGAATTGTCTTGTCTGAGTATGCAAGAGTAATTATATATTTAGTTTTGCTAAAATATTTATTTACCAAGAAAGTGGAATATTTTAAATGAATACTGTTTATTGTTTTCAATTCCAGTTACATGATAATGAGGGAATGTTGGCAAGCTTCTCCCCATCAGAGGCCAACATTTGGAGAGTTAGTTGAGGATTTAGATAGAATATTGGTTCTCTCATCAGACCAAGTATGTTTTCATTCACTCTAGAATAATTTGTAATTAATAATTCATAATATGAAAAAAATGTAAGATTCATTTACTGTTAACCTTGTGTTTTTTAAGGTGGGAGAGTAACGTAGATATAATACTTCACTAGTTAGCTGAACATTTTTTTTTTTTTTTTTAAGATGAAAACAAGATTAAATCTGTTGATCTTGGATATTATTATTGTTTACCTGGGAAAATCATTAACCTGAATAGCTGAAAAAAAAAAAAATAAATAAAATAAAGATATTAACTAGATGATGTCAACATATTCTGATGTCAACATTTGCTCAGATCGTATCAGTGAAATTATTCTTGTAGGAATGGAATCCTTTATCCCACATTCCACTTTAAAATCTCGACCTTTATCTAAACATTGGTTTCCAATTAAAGTGCTAAAGCTGTTCAAGAGAAGAGCATTGCATATCGTAATTGGCTTGTTTCCAATTCTTCAGTTTCATTTTCTGCCTACACCAAAGCTTGCAACGATTGAAAAGCAGTTATTAATCAGTCCAAACTAGATTTTAAACAGACTAAGAGTAGAAAACTTGCTTCTTGCCCTAATGGTAGCTGAGCATTCTGGTCTCTTGCCAAAGCTATTGGCTGCAACTTTTGCCCAACTCTGTCAAAACCAGATGGTTCTGTTGTCACTTCAGCCAAGGATGAAGACTGGCTAGCATTACATTTTTCTTTCAACTCGTGTATTAATGATCTTGGTAAAACAACTCCCACCATTCCCAACACGATCCATTCAATGCCTCCTGTTGTCTTCCATCAAAAGGATGTCAGAAGGATTTTGAAGAATCTTGATGCTAAGAAAGCTCCAGGTCCTGATGGTATTTCTCCACTTGTTCTCAAAACCTGTGCTCCTGAAATTTGCCACCTGTTTTCACTTTCATATTACAAAGGTGTTTTTCCTTCTGCTTGTAAATTTGCTCATATCCAACCATTTCCTTAAAAAGGGTGACAAATTCCAACCATCCAATTATCGTCCCATTGCAATTACTTCTACTCTTTTTAACGTAATGGAGAAATCAATTAACACCAACTCTTAAACTACCTTGAAACCTTCTGTCTGATCAACGATCACCAGTATGGATTCCATCAGTGTCGATCCACTGGTGATATTCTGGCTTACGGTACCCATTTATGGACAAATTCAATGGAAAAGTTTGGCAAAACACAAGCAGTTGCTTTGACATCTCAAAGCTTTTCATCGCATTTAGCATAAAGGTTTTCTAAACAAGCTTCCATCTTGTGGTTTGCCAACTATTTTTTGTAATTGGTTATCCAATTTTCTCTCTGACCGCTCACTGAGGGTGTGGGTGATGGTAGATGGCTCTCTGTCTGCTAACTTCTCCACTAATGCTGGTGTGCCCCAAGGTTCAGTTCTTTCCCCCACTCTTTTCCTCTTCTATATTAATGACCTTCCATTGACTGGAAATCCTATCCATAGTTTTGCATTCCACTTTCCATTTTGAGAAACCTTTCCCTGCTCAATCAGCTTCAACTTCTCGAATATTCGCTACCAATTCCTTAAATGTTGATCTCCAGGTAATTTTCCAGTGGGGCAAAGATAACTTAGATGATTTCAATCCTTCTAAAATTCAGTCTTGTCTTATGTCTCGCAAAAAGGATACTTCTGCTCCTATGCTTATCTTTAGTGACACTCCGCTTTCTAGGCAAGATGATATATCTCTTAGCACATTAGAAATATTGTTTCCTCTGCATCTAAAAAACTTGATTTTCTCTTTCGCTCTCAGCATTACTTTTCTTCTGAACAGCTGTTCACTCTGTACAAATCCACCCTACGATGGATTATTGTTCCCACATATGGGGTGGTGCCCCCAAAACCTCTCTCAGGCTTCTAGATTCTATTCAGAAGAGGGCAGTTAGGTTAATTAATGACTCATCTCTAACAGAGTCTCTCCACTCGCTGTCTCATAGACGTACTGTTTCTGCTGCATGCCTTTTCTACAGATATTTCCATGGGCACTGTTCTTCTGAATTGGCTTCTTTAATTCCCGCTCTCTCTCTCTCCAAACAGTCCGAACACGTGCCAGCACCAGCCAACATCCATTTACTGTCCAACTTCACACTTACAACCAACTTTTCATGTTCCTCGTTTATTCATTAAACTGCCATTTTCTGGAATAACCTTCCTTCATATGTATTTCCTGAAAGTTACAGTCTACAGAAGTTCAAGACTAATGTCAACAAATATCATCTTTCATCTTTTCAAACTCCAAACCAAGCACGGTACTAAGTACTTTAGGTTCTAATACCTCTCTTGTTTGGGGTTTTCAAAAAAAAAAAAAAAAAACTGTATGGGAGGAAATGAAATGGAAGAATCTCATAGGCATCCAAAAGGCCTACATGAGCTTTAACCAGTCCTCTATCCAGATAATTTATTTACCAAGGAACATCCCAAGTTGTGATTTCTGCTCATAGATCAGAAAATGGTTCAAGCCAGTTAGGAGAGTCTCTAATTAAAGTTTGTTGGATACTGCAGAACATTATGAAGAGGTTTATAACAATATAATGCTACCAAGTTATCTTAAAACAGATTATTATACTAAAAGCACTGGGAATATACAGAAGAACCGGATAAGAAGTTTTCCAAGGGACTGGAGGTTTATTACTTCTTTCACAGGAAGACTTCTTAGAATGGAAAATGACCTAATGGTATGAAATATTAACTACACAAATGAAAATGAAAAGATACACATACATAACTTAAAGGTGCTTTTTAAGTACTATTTCAGAATTTATAAATATTTTACTTTGCCTGTGGGAAACATTTTTAAACTGAGAATTTCTAATTACTTAACATTCTGTTCATTAAACTCATTACAAAATATTCATTACCAAGTTGGAAGGATGAGCTCCTTTCAACATACTTTTAAAGGTCACAATTACAATAAGACAGAGCAACAACCCACTAAATACTTCAGAACTGTTCACAACCATCAGAACGTAACGTTTGATGTGGTCGATGTCTCCAATTATGGATAATATCAAAAGTTTTATACTAAAAAGGTTTCGGCACCGAAAACTTCACGGAAAATTCGCTAATTGATCAAGTTAGTGCCAAGCATCATTTTAGTTTGTAGAAAATCACCAACCAAAATGGCATCATTTCTGTTATATATCATATTGTGAATGCCTTTACAATAAGTTGCCCTGATATTGAACTACCTTGAATAAGCAATGCTTCGACAGTGGATTCTTGAATATGCAACACTTCACCAATGGATTCTCGGCAGATATCCCCACACCACCACTCCTGGGTGGTGGTATTCGTTGAGAATAAGTAACATTAGTCTTCTCTATTGGCAAAGCATTGCTTATTGTAGGTAGTGCAACTCATTGTGAAGGCATTCACAATATGCGATGCATGTATACCAAAAACCATGCTTGGCACTAACTTGTTTGATTACCGAACGTTTATATCGTTTAATATTTTTTAATATTAAAAATAAATAATTTCTATATTTAAAAAACATTAAGTGGGAAAACGTTATTATAATAATACACTATGTATTCTTTAACACGAACATTTTATATGGGAAAACCTTTTACCTGGGAAACTTCTTATGCGGGAAAACAATACACTACAACTAGGGCTTACAATACCAGGATCCCGAATACCGGTAATTTTTTTCTGGTATTCAAATACCGGTTTTTCGGTACTAATTAAAAAAATAAATAAAAATAAAATAGTATAATCTAATCACATAAAGGTTATAAAATCACCTTTATGTGATTATTACATCCTTATCTCTACTAGCAAATGTTCAATAAATCATCGATATATGACACCATGCAACATTGCAACCTGTCCACAATTCTCGGCCAACTTCATGTCTAACTGTATCGTAACTCCCAAGTCCCGTTCCTCCCCTACTGACTTTAGTTCAACTCCACCAAGTGTATAAGTTATTTTGGGGTTGCTGTTCCCCAGGTGTAAGACCTTGCATTTTGCTGAATTAAAGCATAGCTGCCACTTTTCTGACCATCCCGGAAGCTAGGTCACTCTGAAGCAGCTCTGCTTGGCGGCGATCATTAACTACTCTACTGATCTTTACATCATCTGGAAGTTTAGACATCGCATGTACCTTTATATGTGTCATTTAAGATAATCAAAAACAACAGTGGTCCCAATACTGATCTTTGGGGAACCCCGCTTCTTACATTAATCCAATCTGAGGAATAATCATTTATCACAACCTCCTGCCTGGTCCCCCTCAAGCCATTGTGCTATCCATCTACGGATTTTCCCTATGATTCCAGCCTGCTCCAACTTATAAATAACAGCTCATGTACCTTTATATGTGTCATTTAAGATAATCAAAAACAACAGTGGTCCCAATACTGATCTTTGGGGAACCCCGCTTCTTACATTAATCCAATCTGAGGAATAATCATTTATCACAACCTCCTGCCTGGTCCCCCTCAAGCCATTGTGCTATCCATCTACGGATTTTCCCTATGATTCCAGCCTGCTCCAACTTATAAATAACAGCTCATATGGGACTGAGTCAAATGCTCTGCTGAAATCTAAATAAACAATATCAAAATTATTCTCTAAATCCAGCTCACGAGTGACCTGCCAAAAAGGCTAACCAGATTTGTTTAAACTTTATTTTCCCTTTACAAAATCACGCTGTGTATCCTACAGAATTCCATTTCCATGTAAATGATCCTGAATTCCACCCTTGATCATTCCCTACTACTGAAGTTAGACTGGCTGGTTGGTAATTTCCCATTACACTCCTAGAACTGCCTTTATGTTTAAATTTACACCAATCCAACGGTGCTCTCATAACTAGCCTTAATGATTCAATGCACTCACTTGCTGCCTCCTTTAAGATTATAAGGTATATGCCATCAACCACAGGAGCCTTACTCGCCTGTGGGTGCAAAGGTTTTCTCATTAAATCAAGATATGAAATTTCAACATTAATTACATTTTTTTTCAACTTCACTCCCATAATTTCTCATTGACGTGAAGGGTTTTCTTCTCTAAATATCAATGCAAAGTAACTGTCGAGTTCATCTGCAACATCAGTTGGAGTATCTAATACTATTCCACGCAATTACACATCTGATTTGTCCTTCTCTTCTTTGTATTTATATATGTGAAGAATTCCTTAACTGCACTCTTTGCCCTCTTCTTTATTCCTTATCCCCACTCTTCGCTCTCTCCCAGACTCAGTAAAGATACTATAGTGAAAATTATACTTCGCTGAATAAAACGTCTTTCTCCTTCAGAAAATGATGAACATAATTCAACCACGGAAGACCAACAAGGAACAGAACATCAGTGTTTCGCAAATTCCTTCCAAAATAAGAAATTGCCTGACTCCAATGAGATTTTAAAAGATGAACTTGAGTCGGAAATTAATGAAATACTTTTAACTATTTTTGCTAAAAAAGTTCAAAGCCTAGAAAATATGGACTGAGATCGTCTACGATTATCTCAGTACAATAGCACCAGAATAGAATCTGAAAGGGCATTTTCTGCCGCTAATCAAATATGTACCAAAATTAGATCCATTTTAAACAATCATACTATTGATTGCTTATGTTTCTTAAGAGCTCACTTTATTTGGACAGGTAGTGTGGATGCTTAAACATAACTAAACTTTGCAGTAACAAGATGTATTTTTTTGTTTTTAGACTAACTGTATTTTAATGATTTTTTTTTCAGAATATTTATTATTGCAATAAATGTGTTTATTTAAAATTTGAATTCAAGTAATAACTTGTTTTTTCCTTACTTTATTATCCTTTTGCTTGAAGACTGGTAAGCCGCACCGCTGCTCATACCACCACATGGTACGGGGTGAGCAGGTAGAGGGGAAACCCCTTACCTGGCTGAATTGAGCAGATGGTGTAGAGGGGGACAAGGAGTTCATTTCTGTTTGTGTTAAATTTATTTCACTCGGGGGAGGGGGGGTTATTTTACCTCTCGTGACGTTATTTGGAGCATGTTCATGCCCTTTTCAAATTATCAATAAAGACTTATTGCCCCTGGAACCCTCACTTGTTGAACTTGGGTGAGGTGAAGTTTTAGTCTGTTCCAGAATAGATTTTCCGAACATTTAATAAGCCATTCATGGTACGCTGTGTGCCTTGAGCTCTTGATCCTGATTGTTTGTAAATAGTTAGCAGATTCTCACTGTTGAGATTCAGCTTTTATTGTAAATAGTATTTCAGTTTTTATATTATATATTGTGATGGAAGAAAACTCTGATAGTATAGAACCTCTGGAAACAGATAGTGAGGAGGAAATGGAAGAGGCGACATCAGCAGTCACCAGTGATGAAAGGGAAGAAATTAGTCAGGAGATCTTATCATAGGCACATGATCTGGCTGAGATTGAGATTTTTTGGATGAGCCAGATGAACTTCAGACATTGTTGCATACTTTTAAATGGGTGTACCACGTTTTCTGCATGTCAGTGTAAATTGTATGTACTGTGTTTACAATTTACAGAAAGTGTAAATAGTATGTACGGAATTCTAATATACTGCAGGTTGCCATATTTTTGGCAGGGAACACCTGGTACAATTAATAAATAAATAAAAAATGCCATCCAAATACAAGAGTGTGTTTTTTACATAGTATCTTCCCCATAGACATGATGTAACAACTCATAACTTTCATTTGTTTTAGTTTTGTTGAAATTTATGGCTGATTCTTTTTTTCAATTCTTGCCTGTCATTTTTTCGGCAAACTGCAAAAACACAAGGTAATGAAAACCTGTCTCATTGCAAAGTGAATGAGCATATTGGAACATGAGTTGGTAGCAACTAGGGAAAGGTTCAAGATCAACTGCACTGTCTTTGTTTCACAGGGCACCTTGTATAACATGGGCATTGTTCTAAACAGTTTCCATTCACTGGAAGTATCCAAGTGGTCCAAGGTAGGAAAGGAATATCGGCAATGATTGCTAAATCATCCCATCAATAATCGGTTAAAATTTAATACCAGTTGGGCAATAATTCTTGTATGCATATATTTGTTGGTCTGTTAATAGCTGGGAGACTTATGTAAATGTTTTTCCATTTTGGCATAGTGGATAGTGTGGTTTGCATTTGATTTTAGTGGTATAGTTTAATAACAGTTTGTAGTGTTTGTCTTCTGAAGTGCAATGATGATTCATATATGCTTCTACATAACCCCAGGTGCTCACATCTGGTACATATGGGCTTGGCACACACACACAGGGTCCTGTGCTGGTTATCATCATTCTTCTCTTTCTTAGGATTCCCTTCTAATTTTGACACACACACACTCTCTCTCTCTCTCTCTCTCTCTCTCTCTCAGGCAACCCCAGGGGCTCACATCTGGTGTGTTTGGGCTTGGCATACCCAGGGTCCTGGGCGGGATATCATCATCATTTTTCTCTTTCTTGGTGATTCGCTTTTAACACACTCTATCTCAGGCACCTCAGGGGCTCACATCTGGTAAGTATGGGCTTGGCATACCCAGGGTCCTGAACTGGATATCATCTTCATTCTTCTCTTGGTGATTCCCTTTTGATTCTCTCTCTCTCTCTCTCTCTTAGGGAACTCGGGGAATTTTTTTTGGCTGGTGCAGCATAGGCCTCGGGCTTCCTTGCACCATATAGCTAATAATAATAATATATTGATTTTATATAGTAATGTTCTCTGCCATAGTGGATTTGGTATTAGCCATAATAGTGTAAGCAAACCACTGACCCAAATAAATACAGGCAGTTCCCGACATTACTAGTTTTAATTTGTTCTTGGCATGTGCTTGTAAAGCGAAAACTCGTAAAATAGGAATTTATTTCCGATAGACGTAATGTTAAATAAAGATGGACAAAACAATAGTTTATGCATAAACAATGATTTATTTATCCTAAGAAATGAAAACATAGCCTTTAAAATCAAGCAAAATAAAGAAATTGTCATACAAATGTTAAAGAATGTTTATTCTTCATCATCGACTAAATGTACAATAATTTATTTATCCAAAGAAATGAAAACACAGCCTTTAAAATCAAGCAAGTTATAATAATAAAGAAATTATTTTTCCTACAAATGTTATAGCTAATAACATTTCTTCATCATCTTCAAATAAATGTATGCTCATTGCTTGTTTGGTACTTGTTGTTGGAAGTACAAGGAGTCATCATCTTCAGAAATGCTTTGAGTTGTCTGTTTCTTATAGTCTTCTCTTTTCTTTTTAAATTTCACGATATCATGCATAAGCATTTTTTAAATATATAGCAACTTTTCTACTGCGCTCGAAATTTCAACCTTGGGACTCGGAAATCTCAATTGCTTTTTCTATGCGTTGAAGAGCTTTGTCAAGCCCTTGAAAGTGAAGGAACGAACAGGAGTTTCAGCTGTTAAATCTTCTTCTTCCTCAACTTCTTTACATTTTACTATTTCAAGGTCTTTATTTGTGAACCTTCCATTGTGTGCTTGAAGCAAATAAATGTCAGTTGTAGAAACCTCAAGCTGCAATTAGTTTGTAATATTAACGACTGTTTCTGTTTCATTTTGTACGATCTCTGGTGGTTCTTGAAATCCTTCAAAATTATCAATAAACTGTGGAAGAATTTATTCCAAACACCCATCAGATTTATTCCCTTAATAAGCTGGATAAATCTGAAATAAGACAAGACTGAAAATGAAGAGTGACACAACCACTCTTTGTAATGTCCATGGTAACTGCGTTAGCATTAGTAGAGGTATATGATGCAAGAAAGCAAGCTTATGCAGCATCAGCCAAAAAAAACAAAAACAAACTTCCACTTCACCCCTCTGTTCGTTCGAAATACCTGTCCAGCTGAGCCTTAAATTTATTTAGGCTATCAACTTCCACAACCAGGGATGGAAGTCTGTTCCACCATCCAACTAATCGCTGGCTAAAGGCAAATTTCCGCACATCTATCCTACATCTGTCTTTCCTCAATTTGAATTTATGCCCTCTCAGGTGATTATTCTGAGCAAGATGAAGAATCCCATCAGCATTGAGCATGCTCAAACCATTCAAGGCTTTATACACCTCTATCAGATCACTTCGCCGGTGCCTAGTCTCCAGACACTGTAATTTGCAAAACTTAAGCCTTTCTTCATAAGAGCAACCCTTTGTTCCATTCACTAATCTTGTTGCCCTTCTCTGTACTTGTTCCTGCAGCTCTACATCCTTCTTGAAATGAGGCCTCGGGACCTGTATATAATACTCAAGGTGTGGCCTGACCTCTACCTTATACAAGGGAATAATCACCTCCTTATCCCTGCATATATAAGATTGACAAGACACCATGCACTACTCTTGCAGCCCATCTGCACTGCTTAGAGAACTTCATATCTGCCTTCAAAATTACCCTCAGGTCCTTTTCATTCTCTACCTCTGTCAGTGTAGTACCACAGAGTTGATACGTTGCTCTGGGGTTGCTGTTTCCCATATGTAGTACTTTATATTTGTCAATGTTAAATTTCGTTTGCCAGCTCTCAGCCCATCTGCTGAAAAGACTCCAGATCCTGTTGCAGCAGCATAGCGTCAGTAGTGTCCTTAACAACCCTGCTAACCTTTGTATCGTCTGCAAACTTGGACATTTAGCTTGATATACCGTCATCAATATTATTTATAAATACAGAAAACAATAATGGACCCAACACTGAACCCTGAGGGACTCCACTAATAACATTAGTCCACGATGAGCAGTGTCCATTGATTACCACTCTGTCTTCTACCCCTCAATCACCCCTTTATCCATAGCAGCAATTTGCCTCCAATGCCACACTGCTCCAATTTGTGCAGCAGTCCTCCATGTGTTAACAGTATCAAAAGCCTTTCTAAGATCCAAGTATATAATATCAAAGTTATTCCCTGCATCCAGCTCTTTTGTGACTGCATCATAGTATCCAATCAAACTGGTCAGGCAAGACTTCCCCTTAACAAAACCATGCTGTGTCGAGCTATAACTGAAATGTTGTCTAGATGATCCTGCAGTGCTTCTTTAACCAGTGCCTCCATTAATTTTCCTGGAACAGAAATTAAACTCACAGGTCTATAATTACTTGTGTCAGCCTTTGATCCTCCTTTGTGAATTGGGGTCACATTTGCACATCTCCAGTCCATGGGTACCTCCCCTGAGTCCAAGGATGCTCTCATAATTATGGCTAAGGGTTTGCTTACTTCCTTTGCTGCCTCCTTTAATATAACTGGATAGATCCCATCCACACCAGGTGCCTTTCTTGTGTTTATCTTCAACAATTTCTCCTTCACTTTACTCTCAGTTATTACAAGATTATCTAGCTTACTGCCAGAGTTGAATACACCTCTGGCATTCCCCTCGCTGAATAACTCCTCATGTGTGAATGTCGATGCAAAATATTCATTTAGTTTGTTAGCTACTTGAGGAGGATCATCAACAGTTGAACCATCGATATCAAGTGGACCAATCTGATTCATCCCCTTCCTTCTATTGTTTACATAAGTAAAGAACTCTGTGCTGTTTTCTTTGCATCCTTTGCCAAAGATTTCTCTTTGGCAAAGAGAAATCTGCCTTTGCCTGCCTAACCTCCTTTGTGACTTGGTTACAGACCAGCTTATATCTATCATAGGCTTCTGTGTCATGTGTTAATTTATATGTATCCTATGCATTTTTCTTCTGTGCCATGTGTCTCATTAATTCATCTGACATCTATTTAGGCCTAAACCGTGAACTATATTTCTTAGTTGGTATGTAACGCCTAGTAGCTTCCAAGATAAGTTCTTTGAATGCTTCCCATTTTGAATTTGCTGTTGGTAACATCATCAGTTGGTTCCACTGTATAGAATTTAAATACTGTCTTAGACCATCGTAGTCGCCTTTATGAAAGCAATAACCCTTCCCTTTACCCCTGATGGTGGTTACCTCTTTGAGTAAATCCCACTTCAGCACACTGCCACCTAGTGGTTCCTTTATCTGCAGATTCATAGTGAAGAATCACTACTGATAATCAAATCAAGAGTATTACTCCCTCTAGTTGCCTCCCAAACATGCTGAAGTAGAAAACAATCATCCAATAAATCCACAAAAGCCTTGCTTGTGTGTGTGTGTGTGACCAACCCACAAATTCCAGTCAATATCTGGGAAATTAAAATCCCCCATTATAAGACTCTCTGATTTACTGGCCCACTCTATTTCCCTGTACAGTTTCTTATTATACTCATCAGAGTCATTAGGCCTATAGCACACTCCTACTCTCAATTTTGATCTCCCAATGCTTATGTCACACCAAACTGACTCGACACTGCACTGTCCAGCAATGTTGACTGGCTTCATTTCCTTGGATTTTATGTATTTCTTAACTAATAGCATAACCCCTCCTCCCTTCCTATCCTGTCTATCCTTTGTGTAGACGTTGTCCCCAAATCCCAGTTCTGCATTACTTATATCTGTGTGACACCACATCTCTGATATCCCAACAATATCTGCCTTTGATGCTTTGAGTAATACCTCAAATTTATTTAACAAACTCCTAGCATTGGTGTACACACAAGTATACATGCACCTGTTCCTATTCTTAGCTACCCTAACACAACACGTGAGTTTAGTTATACTGCAATGACTCCCAGCAGTCTCTGAAATATCCTGCATCTTGTTTTCCAGGCTTCTACTCATTCCAATAGAAGCAGTGCAAGAATCACTTTCACCTCTGCGCCTTGCACAATCTTTCCAGGGCCGAATTGATTGACAAGGCTCTCATGATATACTCCCTCCTATCATGTCTGGGCAGAATTGCAGACACTTTGAAATTCAACCCTAATTCACGGCTTTTTTTCAACAATGATCTGTACTTGTTAAGTAATTCTGCCGGTCTCCTACTCTTAATATCATTATGTTATGTGTGAGTCAATGAGATGCTCTTGTCTGCCTGAACAAGTGCATGCATAGTAGTACTATATTGTATAGCTATGCATATGGTTTGAAATGCAGTATTTCTGAATATTTAGCATTTATTTATTGCAATTAATGTTCATATTTTCGATTTCATTGACACTTGATACTGAAAAAAATAACTCATAAAGTGGGAACTGCCTGTAACTAATAAGTTTGAAAAATATGTAAAACAGAAATTAAACAAACAATGTGTTTCCCTCATGTTCAGCTGACCTTTGAATTTCATTAACTTATCAACCTCAACTACCTCTGGAGGTAACTTATTCTAGTAATTAACAAAATACTGCTAAAAGTAAACTTCTTACAATCCAGTTCAAATCTCATTACGTGTAATTTGAATTTAATTTGGCCTACAGTACAATACTGAAAAATTTTGCCTCCAGTATATAAAATTGAAAAATTTTGCATTTATTCATTTTTCCTATTCCCTCTCAGAGCTTTATAGACTTTGGTCAGTCCTTATTGTTGAGTTAGTGGCGTAAAACCTATAAGTTCATGCAAAGAAACGTTTGATTTTTAAGATCTTATAGTTCTAAATGTGGTCATAAATACATACATACTTTAAGGTTTATCGTGCACTAGTTGCCAACTAGTGCACGATAACACTTCACTTCTGTATACAGAAGTTATGCATATTTTCTGCTTTCCTTGCAATAAAATATTATATGGCCTCTATATTAGTGAACTTAAACAAGTGAACAACCAACCAGTGTGTGGAAAAACTTCCATATAAACATAGAACTGTTATATGTACATTCCCTAGACAAGACAACTACTCACATGCTCATCACAGAGGCCATCCACTAGCTGATGAGAAGCCAGTAAGCTTAGAAACAGCTGTTCTGGCAGTGTCTCATGTATTAAGTGCATATCATTGAAGATCAAGGTCACAATATGTAAGACTGCTAAGGTTTTTATCAAAATATAGTAGTAGTAGATAAGAAATTTAAAAAAAATTGTTAGTGAGCATTTGTATTTTTTGGACTGCACAATTTTAACCTTTAAAAATGAATAGATGGATAATAAGAAAATTGGATGTATGTCTTCATGTATTGAAAAACAAAAGGAATCAACCGAAGTGTTACCAATATCATCATGACCATTAAACTTGACATTATCAAATAGAGAAGAGAAAAGCCACATCAACAGCATGGAAAACTCAAAAATAATGCAACTTGACAATTTAAAATATCATTGATTTCCTCATATTTTAATAATTGAGATAGATGCAGAATCAATTCTTGAAACACTGTATGAACCAGAAAATAATGATTTGGCATTGAACTACCTTAAATTCTTTGAAAGGAAAACAAGAGTGACAAACACGACTTTTACGAAATACATCTGCTTGACTGATAAATTAATAAGAGCATCTTTTAAAGTGGCTCTATTAATTGACAAAACCAAAAAACGCTCACATAATAAGATCACATAATCTTTTTTGCACTGCAAAAAATTTGGAATTGTAAATTGTGAAAAAATTATTAAATCTTTGAAGATGCTCCCTGCTTTAAATAATGTGATCAGAGAAGAAAAATGCATGGGATGCATATAAATTAGAAGGTGACACAGAAGCCTACGACAGATATAAGCTATTCTGTAATCAAGTCACAAAGGACATTAGGCAAGTGAAGGCTTTATGAGAAATTGTTGGCAAAGAAAAACAGCAAAGAGTTCTTTACTTATGTAAACTCTAGAAGGAAGAGGATGAATCAGATTGGTCCAATTGATGTTGGTGGTTCGACTGTTGATGATCCTGCTTAGATAGCTGACAAACTGAATGAGTATTTTCCATTTACGTTCACACATGAGGAATTCTGTAAGGATTGGGCCATCCTTTTCCATGATAATTGCTTCCACCCAACATGGCATCAACTCCACAATATCACAGAAGGTATCTTCACATATCCTGGACCAGCTTGATAGGACATCCTGAAATTTGGCAGTGCAGTTGAGGCACTGGTGTGGACTTTGAAATGCTGCATTCCACAAATATTTGATGGAATGATGTCGGAGTAATTTGGCAGCCAGAGGAACACACAAAATGTTTGGACATGACACTCAAACTTTTGCCCTACATAGTGATCCTACATGGTCACTATGTAGGGCAAAACTTGGTCTAAAATAGTACCAAAGTAGGTTCTGGCAGTGAGGCAACTCAGTGATGTTCATGAAAACATTTTTCTAACTTGTCATCACTGCCGGAGCTGCTCACCATCAAATACATATCTCTGTCCACACGATGAAGCTGGTACCTTGCATCATCAGACCAGGCAACTGTTTTTCAGTCGTCTGAGTCTAGGAAGTGCTTCTGTACTCACTGCAGGCAAAGTGTCAATGATGGTCAATCGACACAGAACACAAACAGGTTGCCTACTCTGTAGGCCTATCCACAAGAGTATGCTGGATGGTGCATTCAGGAACATTTCTGTGTGCCAACTGTTGTCCCAAACAGCAAGTGCCAACTGTCTTTCTCAACTGTTGGCCATTGGTGTCATTGCCATCTCAGCATGTTAGGTGTGTCCTTCTTTGGATCATTCCTTCCACACCTCTACAACAGCTGACAATCCCTGCCATTGCTGAGATGCAGGCTTCCACCTTCCCAGTATGTCAAACCATTTCCTCTTCCAACTCCAATAGGACTTTCCCTTTCCCCATTACATAACCTACTTATGAACTGACAGGAACTACCCACACCATCACTATATATGCTGTGCCAGCCACTAACACCACTCCTAGGGGCTGTGGGATGCATCCACTCACAGAGATAGGTATGGTCAATGTTTTGACGCATGAGTGTATTTCAAGAACTATGCCCAATATCTTAATGGTAGTCATCACCATTAAGAGCTTGGCAGTTATTGCCAAGTTCTCAATTGAATCCAAATAAATGATTTCTTTAAAAAATTGCAGTGATATCATCAATATAAGAAATATAAAAATGAACTTAGTGCAGATACTTCTTCATCCCTAAAACAATCACCTTGCTTATAAGAGATGTTGAATATTGTCTCGGTATATTCTGTTGTCTTGTATGATGAGGTATCCATCATATCACCCCTCCCCTCCAATGTGACCATGGTTTCATTGTATGTTTTACAAGGTCATTTAAAAAAATGTGCTCATTTATGTAGAAATTATTTTGAAATCATACACTGCTATCTCTTACCCATGTTACTGCAGATACAGTTTACAAGAGATGTTAGCATTAGAATAGGTTCTAAAATCTGGAGTAGGAGATTACCCCTAGTCAGCAATCATTGCATGATTTCAGCTCATCAAAATCAAAGTCAAAATCATCTGGAATTCAGATTTGGAATCATCTGGAATTCAGCATTTTTAAGTAGAGATTCTTCTATATCATAGATATGTAGAAGATTATTGTTACATAAAAAAAAAAAAAAAAAAAAAAAAAGTAGTAACAACAAGCTATATTTTTACAATAAAAAAACTGCTTCAATATTTTACAGTGAGCAAGGCAAATAATAACAAATTAAAATTTAAAAGCACCTTGTAAATTTTTCCTTTTGCAGATTTTCAAAATTTCATACTCAGTACTCACACAGTCAGGAAACTCACTCCTGAAAGGGTTAATGTAGATTTATTGTAGTATATCAATATGCAAGATTTGAAAGACTAAAAAAGGAGGAAGGGGTTGACTTATATGGTAGATATATACTTAAGGATGATGTTCAAAGTAATAAATAGATAATTAATAATAAACTTATGTGATTGCATATATAACAGAATTTATTTACTTGTTAGCTGTTGTTGAGGATATGTCATGACTTTTAAATCATACAAATGAGAAAATGATGTCCCTCCTTACTACACAAAAAGGTCCCATTGTACTATTCATATTTCTCCTGCTCAGAGCTAGTGTCTTTAATTGGATCACTGACAAAGTTGAATTGACATCCCATGTGCTGCCTTACCACACACGTTTTATGTGGATTATTTCTAGGCTTTCGTCTTAACTGAACTCACTGATATTAATATATTTTTAAGAATTTATTTAATAGGCTTAATAGAACTAAACTTTTGTTTTGAAAAAAAAAAAAAAAATCTAAATTCTAAAATTTTGGTTACATCAAATATTGTTGAATTAATTATCATAAGTTTGGTAACATCTACTGTAAGTTTACTAATAACCATGTTTTATTCAGTAAATAGAATCGAATTTATTTCATTTTCGTTATGAACAAATTTTGAATAACTTTTTGTCTAATTTTCAGGAATACCTTGAACTCAGTATTCCTATTCTAGATACTCCTGCTTCCAGCTGCTCACCCTCAGAAGATGAAACCTCTGACAGTGAACCAGAATTTAGCTGTCCTTCCTCTATTTGAATTATATATTACATCAAAGATCTACCCAGAATGAAAAACAGTTGCCAAAAATTTGTTGCACTTAACTGTTAACATTAAGAACTAATTAAAAACATAATCCCATGAAGAAGTTTTCTAGACTTTGTAGTCTAGTGGAAATATTGATGTCACATACAGTTATTGCTGTTGCTTGCAAAAAATTATAATAGAAAGCTGGACTTTGGATTCTTTAAAATATAAAATGCTGTTTCTTTCTTTCTATCATTATCTATCTGTTTATATATGTATAAATTGAAGTATGAAAGAGAGCAGTATGTATATTTTAGTGTACACATGAATGATGTATATGTTTAAGTCTCTGAAAGTGGAATGACTAGACTGGATCTAAGTCAAAATGTTCAGGATTTTTGTTGTGCAGCAGACTACAGATTTTAGAACTCAGGCAGATTTCATCATTAGAGGAAGAACATTAAGGTATACTGGACTTAAATTTTCACTTGTGTATTATCTTGTATTTAAAAAAAAAGAAAAAAAGAAATATATATATATATATTCAAGATTCGAAGATTCAAATACAAGCCATCTAGAAAGATTACAGAAATATAGATATAATAAATTGTAAATTTTTTTAAACTACTCAGGGGAAATTTTTTTTTGTTAACTTATGTAGTTGTTTTCAACCTCCAAAAGAATACATGTGGCAGTCACTTATGCAGTTCAGAGCCTGAAAGCAAAACACAGTTACATTTTTGTCCATTCTTACAACATATAAGCACATTTTCCATGACAACTAATATCAATATGTAGTTTAGTAATAAGAAAACCTGCTAGTTTTTGAAATAGAATAGTTAGTTATTGCCAATTTTTTAGTTTAAGAGATGGACATATGATTTTATCTACAGTGCATTTTGAATCTAAACAAGGCAGAAATGACTTGCCATTCTTGGGTATTTTTAAATATCATTATTTATAGTTGTTTTCCTTCTTTGTTATTGCCATTCCCTTTCTGATGTTGGGAGGTAGCACAGTGGAGTAGATTTTGAAGTTCAATTAATAATATTTGTAGGAAATTACTGTGTTTAATTTATCTTTATGGAAATGTACCCAGCTTTAAGTAAATTAATGTTAGGATTATATACTTAGTGCTGTATTTCCATAACTTATTTGACCACGGAACAGTTTCTTTAATTATATGAATAACTTGCATAAAAAAAATTAATCATATGCATAAAACATTAATCATATGCATAAAAAAAAACTGTCTTACAGTTGAGTTAATTTCTGCAAGAAATTATCAAAATTTGATCTGAAAGTAACAATAATAAAAAAATAGAAAAAGTAAATCATTTTATTTTATGAAGAAGGAAAAGAACAGAATACATCAAGATCAAGTAAAACATATTTAAATGAGATTTTTGTCTTTTTTTATCACACAATTAGGAATGATGTCAGTAAGTTGGATCCTCAAATCAGGTGCAGCATTATGTCTATTTTTATCTTTTGTGTTGTAGCATAACATGAAAATCCTAATTTAAAACAAGTAGGTTGTAGCAAAGGAAAAGAATACGAACTGTGTGTTTTGCAGTACTTGGTTACCCTTGAATTAGTCTGCTTCAAAAATAATTCAGCAAAAGTTCATTAGCAAGTTTTGTTGTCTCACAACTGAAACAAAACTTTTTTCAGTTGTCAGACATATCACTCACAGTCTTGTGTACTAATGCAACTGGTTTGACTGTAATTGTAAAGGGATTTTGAACCCAAGCATTACTGTCACTTGCTGGAGGAAAATATTTAGCAGAACAAAGTACAAGTCGTTTACATGCTGCACAATGGCACTGCATATATCTTTATTGATTATACAATTTACATTAATCAAAAACAGTCACCAAGTGAAGAGACTGTTTAACAATGAAGAATTTTATCAAATGATGTAAAAATTCATAAGCAGATTCACCTCATTTAATGCTATAAAATTATCTGCAAAGTGTGTAAGGTTAGGCAGCCAATGAGAATTAGTCAAACAATCGGGCAGTCAAAAATGTGGAATCTACGAAAGGCAGCAGTTCACAACATAGCCCAAAAAGTCTTACAAAAACTACTCTGTGAAACTCACCTCACCATCTAGTGCTGAGCACCCATTTTGTTGTACAAAATACAAAATTTTAAATAGTCTGGATTGAAGTGGTCAAGCTTTAATAATTGATGAACTGTACTGAATAATCTAGCACATTTTTCAAAAATGGCATTTTTTTTTTTTTAAAACTTCTAATGCATGCCTATGTAACATGAAGTAAATATTAGTGCTGCACTTTTTATCTGTATTACAGCCCTTGCAGTTTTTTCCTACAATTTTCATGGTGCCATCACTACATACATCAACATGGTTACCATTGAATTGCATGTTTTTGTATAAAATTGTTGATGCAGTTGAATATTTCTTTGCCAGCATCATTACTCTGCCAAGATTTGCATAAGAGCTGGATTCCTTCAATAGATTTGTCAAGCTTATAATGGGCAAGCATGAGCAACACAGCAGCAACATTCTTAATTTGACATGTAACATTGTTTTAGACTTGTACAGCATCTTTTATCTTTCACATAAAGCCTGATATGCAATTCTCCAATCATATGTGCTTCTCTGGCAAGTGCTATATGCTTACTTTGTTTCATGATGCCTCATTTACTGTGCTTGTCTGATTTAGCAATTTTATACATGAAGAATTGAATAATTTTGAGAAAATCATGATGGCACTTGAAAAAAGTGCACCTTTTGTTGTAATATGCAGCATAGTTAGCTTCCAAATGCAGTGGAAGTAAATCCAAAAGACAAATAATTTATCATAATTTGTTTTTTGGTTTCTTTCTATCTGATGTTAATTTGTTGGAATGGATATTATTTTGTCTTGGACAACTTTCCTCCTGATTTCCCAGAAACAAACTGAAGGCAAAGACTGCAGTTGTTCATCTTCACTTTGAAGAATTCAGACTTTTTACTTGTTTGATTCTAACACTGTTTGCACAAGACTGATTATTTATTTATTTATTTAAAACTGTCTTCTTTCAGCCACAATCCACTGCAGAAAGAAGATAAAATCCATGGGGAATAAATTTGTGTAGAATAAGTGTTTAATATATAATAAACATAGAATAACATTACAAATTTGTTGAAATTATAAGAGGATGCACAACATAGATGAGAAATCATCAAAAAGCTTACACATATAAAAGCAAACAGTACTTTGCAACCACATTTTCTAAATGCAGGAAAACTACAGAGAGGAAGAGACTCAGAAATGTTTATGTACTATTTATGTACTGATATCATGACAAAATGAAAGTAAATTAATTAGCATCACACTGCTGCTAAGCTTTAAAAGATCTTTTGCAGAACAGATTGGAATCTTTTTGCTATTATTAACTTTTAGAAGGAAAAATATTATCAGCATTTTTTTGTCCAGAACACTAGTATTCTGTGTAGCAGTTTGGCAAATGCTGCCTTAGTCTATCTCAATCAGATATTGATGTTGATGTACTTTAAAATTATTTAATCAGAAAGCTATCATGACATTTTTCAATAGCCTTTAGAGGCCAAAATATACTAGCAACTTAGGAACTTCATTCATGGCATTTTAACACAAAGGTTAAAAAAATCATGTACAATACTAAAGGTCATGTTTTTACATGACTTTAGTATTGTACTCTAAGCTTATCATCTGAAACTGATTCATGAGTTTTCTAAATAATTATAACTTTCAATATAATATATCAGGGGTAGACAATCTTTTATGTTGAGAGATTGATTTGGGGATGGGGTATTTTCTGACTGGGCAGCCTAGATAAGTAAAGAGTTGGTTTAACATTGTACCCTTTTGCTATGTAGGAGCTATTGAAGATGCACAGTGTCTTCCTCAAAAAATAATCAAACTAAGCTACAGCATAATATATATTTTTTAATATTATATTTAATATGAATATCAATAAAAAAAAAAAAACTTTTATTTAAACTTCTAGAGATGAACTCAATGCACTTGCAGCTGTCTGATATTATGCAAAGTTACAGTACTGTATTTTCCCTATAGGATGTTTAATATGAATAGTGATAGATAATTTTCAGAATTCTTTATTGGGCCAATCCAAGTCAAGAATTATATTTGCATTTAACAATAATGTTATTCATATGCCATTAAAGTCAAGCCTACCTTGAAGAGCAAGCTCCCAGCTGGTTGGAAGGAGAATTCTGCTAGAAGTAATGATTAATACTAGTAGTGGCAAACAATGCAAGAAAGCAAGTTTATAATGTATCAGCCACACACACACACACAACTGATATCACCTCAACATACTCTCTCTAATAGTTTTCTTTTCCTTGAATTAATCAACCTAACCACTTCTACAACACCAGATGGAAGCTTGTTCAACAATAAACCCCCTCCTGGCTAAAGATAAATTTCCACACATCTATTCTGCAATTATCCTTCTATTTGAATTTCTGCACTCTTATGTGTAGTCTGAGCAAGAGGAAATATGCCATCAGCATTGAGATTACTCAATCCATTGGAAGTCTTAAACACCTCAATTATATCTCCATTCAGGTGCCTCATCTCCAAATGCTGCATTTTGCAAAATTGAAGCCTTTCGTGTAAGAGCACCAGACCCTTCACCAATATCATTGTCTTCTCTATATCCATCAACAGCTCCACATCTTTCTTAAAATGGGGAGTCCAGATTTGTAAGCAATGCTTAAGATGTGTTAACCCTTGCCTTATATTAATGGGATAATCACCTCCTGATCTATGCTGGCAAAATTCCTGTTCCTGTATATTATTTATAAAACCTATGAACTATCCTGGCAGCCTACCTGCACTGCTCAGAGAACTTTTTGCTGCCAGCCATCACTGTATCTTTTTGTTTTTCATTAAATACATAAAATTTTTCTTTTATTACTGTAAAAGAAAAAAAAATTACATAGAAATCTGAATAGTCTTCATTATGTTGTGTAGTACACACACAAAATGTCACAATAACAACAACAACAACAAACCAAGTAGTATGTTTTAGAGTATACTCAAAAACATACTACTTGGCCACATATAAACTGTAATATGTGACCAACACTGACATAGCTTCAATACTGACTAGGTTCTGAATTGTGGTACTCATTGCTGCAAAATTTTGTATGTTATATACAGCATGTCAATACTGCCTTAAAATGAACTGAGGATATGTTTGTATTTTGAAAGTATAAGAAAAGTAGATAAGGAAGAGTCTGAATTGCAAGTTTGAAAATATCCCCATTTCGTTAAAAACTAAAAAAAAAAAAAAAAAAAAAAATTGAGATTTTTTTTAAAATTTATTAATTATAAGCTTCATTTGTATATAAAAATCAATTTATATTCTGTGTGATCTATTTATTTTTTTTTTCTATACTAACTGCCTTTAATTATTTTACAACAAACTGATTTCACGCTCTAGACTGAAACAGCAAATTAACAGAATATGGGGTACTTATCTTTATACTTCCATAAAGTATCCTTAAATACTTCCATAAAGTATTTAAAACTTATTTTATAGTTAAACTGAACTAAAGCATTGTTCCATATCACATTTATATTTAAAAGATTTTAAAAACTGCCACTGACATATGGAGGAATCATTTAGAAGTGAAACACACTCAGCTGTAAAAAAATAAGCTACATTGTTTATTTTTTTTTATGTAAAATATTTAATGGTCTTATATATTTTGCTTAATTAAAGGACTACCAACACTGAAATGTTGGGGGAAAAATGATTGTGTAACTGAATTCAGAGAGCATTGTTTATATTTAAGGTAAGGATTGAAACCAAAGAATTAGTGTATATTAGAAAATTCCAGTTTGTACATAGTGTGATGTGTCTATGTGTTAAGCAAGAATAGAAAGCTAAACTGTAAGTGAATAGTAATATCAATGTTTTATTCTAGGTATACACCTATTTATTTATGAAAGATTTTCTTTCATGTTCATCTTTTGAATATATCATTTTTAAGTCACCCATCACTTTTGTAAAATATATTTAATGTATTTTAAAGAAAGAATTTTTTTTCTTTTCACATTATATTAATTTAATTAGATCACTCAATGAATACAGTTAAGATGGAAATATTCCAAATTATGTTCAAAATTATGTTCTGAAAAGGTATCTTAATTTCTGTATGTGCTTAATTTCAAGAAATAAAGCCTTGTTCTACTTTTAATATGGAACTGCTGCTACATTGTTGTTTAATTTATTTGCACAAATTGACAAATAACAGTAGAAAAGACTCTTCTTATACACAGAGTGGTAATAGCATATTTAGTAGCAGCATATATTTAGTATACAGGGATAAAAATTATTACACACAGAGTAGTGGTAACAATGCACACCCTAGGGAATTTCATAGTGTATTATAGTAATAATTTCTATTTTCTTTCTTTGTAGGTAAGTGATGGCTTCGAAATAAAAGAAAATGAGAATGGAAATGGTTTTAATGTGTAGAAGGCCAGGCACTTCAAATTAATTATTTGCAATTGAATTTAACAAAAAAAAAGAAAACTTAGAGGTCTTCAAAGGTTTCTACACATACTAGAAGTATAGCCAATAAATTTAATTAATTTGACATGCTCATGAACATCAAACAGTACCGTGCCTTCTTATGACTGGGAAATAATAGGATTATCAGAAGCAGTGTAGTGCCATTCTATACTTGATAAATAAGTTGAATATGGTATCATTTGTACAGGAAAGACAGGTGTATGAAGTAGTGGTAATGACAAATGATGCAAGAAAACAAACTTACATAGCTTGAGCAAAACAAAAAAATCTACACAGTTCACCCACCTGTAGCCTCCAAGAGTTTGTCTAGTTATTCCTTGAATTTATTCAGTCCATCGACAACAGATGGAAGCTGTATCAACAATCAGCTACCCGTTGGCTGAGAGCAAACTTCTGCACGTCTATCCTGCAACCATCCTTCCTCAAATTGAATTTGTTCCCCCCCCCATGTGTGTAGCACAAGTAAAAGAATGCCATTAACATTCAGGCCTACTCAACCATTCAATACTTTAAACACCTCAATCATATCTCTCTGCAGGTGTGTATGCTCGAGACGCTGCAATTTGCAGAACTCAAGCCTTTCAAGGTAGGAACACCCTTTTGTTCCTTTCACCAGTCTGGTTGCCCTTCTTTGCATCTGTTCCAGTAGATCTACATCCTTCCTAAAGCGAGGCCTCCAGATCTGTATACGGTACTCAAGGTGCAGCCTTACCTTGGCCTTACATAAGGCCATGGTTAGGCTGCACACGAGGTGATTATCCCTTACACAGAGGGATAATCACCTCATTATCCCTGTTAGCAAAGTTTCTGTATATCATTACCAAAACCCTATGAGCCGTCCTGGCAGCATGTCCGCACTGCTCAGAGAATTCCATATCTGACTGCACAATTACCATAGTACCACACAGTTGATGTCACTCTGGGGTTACTGCTATGTAGGGTTTGTAAATTCCTGACATTCTCTAATCTTTGGAAATGGGAAATTGTGGTTCCCGAAATTTTTTTTTATTGATTAAATATTTGCTATCTTTTTGATAAGAATTTTTGTCCGTATTCTTGTCATAAAACACTATAATAATGAAGTGCACGTTGTGGTGTATAAGTAAAAAATTAAAATTTAAGGAGAATTAGATATCTGAAAAGGAGACTCATGGTTTGATGAATGTAAACATAAAATTTTATTGTATTGATACAATGTACAGGTAGGAAACATTCTATACATTTATTCGAAAACATTAAGATTAGCATAAAAGAAATCCTAAGTAAACACTAATCCTGAAAAAAAAAAAAAACAAATAATAAGGAAAACTAATATTAGCATTTAACATTCACAATTATTGTTAAAATGAAATTTTAAACAGTGCAGTGCATTAATTGCTTGGATATTTGCTTAATTACAAATAAGCCCGAAGCAGAAAATTTTCTTTCATTTTGGGTTGAAGTAGGTCTAATTATTAGAAGTGCATCTAATAAAATTTTTTGATTTGGTTATCAGTGTACATGTCGCTTCATATGAATTCATCTTACTTCTTAATGATGAAAATATCTTATTTGATTGGATTGCTCTGTTTTTGCCATTGAAATGGATATACACTGGTGTTCAAAGAAAGTGCATCAACCCTTAAAATTGTAATTGTCCAAATAACGTAAGTATATGACAATATTTCTTACAGATTGCATCAGATAAGATTGACATGCATAGGTAATGATGTAATATTGCATCAGCTGTTACTTTCATCTATATAAGCACTCTCTGCAAGAGTTGCAGTCATTCCTTGCTTGTATCAGGACAGCAAGTTACGTGCAGTTACAAAGAAAGCGTGCTATTGTTGCTTTGTGAGGATGTTCTTCCCATCATATTGCTTATAGAGTATCTTGTAATCAGTTGACAGTGAGTAGATTTCTTTCGAAACTCAAGAATACTGGTTCTGCTGATAGGAAAAAAGGAACCGGACGCAAACGAGTCTCTACGCCAAAACAGGACTGTGTTTTGAAGCGCTTATTTTTGTCTGAGCTGAAAAGAGAATGGGAAGAACATACAGGAGTGGTAGCAAGTGCAGTAACAGTCAGAAGATGCCTCTTCAAAAATGGACTTGTAGCCCATCATCCTAAGAAACTCCACCTCACACAAAAAATGAAAAAGGCCCGATTAATTTGGTGTAAGGAGCATATCAAATGGACCTTCCCGAACAGTGGAATTCAGTTATTTTCTCGAATGAGAATAAATTCAACCTGCATAGCTCTGATGGGAGACAAACAATTTACCGTAGACATACCATCCAGACAGTATGGCGTCTACAGTGAAATTCTCTACCAGCCAAATGATATCAGGGTGCATTTCGGATTGCGGACTAGATAATCTGCAGTTTATAAAAGGTTCCATTAATATCAATGGATACCTGGCTATATTGGAAGCCAAATTGCTGCCAACCATTAGAGACCATTTCAACTTGCCAAGTAACTGCATCTTTCAGGACAACTCTGCTCCTTGTCATCGGGTGAAAAGTGTAAGAAGGCACTTCTGTAGTTACTTTGGTTTCATTTCTGCATTAGACGTTTGACAGCAATGTGTTTACATTTGTTACAGGTGAAAAAATGGTTGGAAGAACGGTCCATTAGAACTCTTAGCTGGCCAGGAAACAGCCCGGACCTGAATCCTATATTTGGAGTGACCAGATGGGTAAAATGGGAAGGTTTTTTTTTTTTTTTTTTTTTTTTGGCCGATGCTGTATAAGCTTGGTTTCTTGCATCATATGCCTCAGCTAATGCTAAATGAAGGAAAGATGGTTTGAAAACAGATGCACAAACGTTTACCATTAGCCAATGTGTGGTTGATTGCTAGAACAAACTTCTGTTGTTGTGGAGGTTGACAGTTTAAATAAATTAAACAAAGAACTAGACAAACTATTTGAGGGAATAAATAAGTGAAATGGGAGGTGACTTTTTTCCTTTTTTTTTGCTGATGCTGTATAAGCTTGTTTTCTTGCATCATATGCCACTGCGGGAGTGTAAAAAAGCACTTGACAGTCATGGTTCAGTTCAGTTTCTTGAAGTTTACCATCATATTTTCAACTCTATTCTTGTAGTATGGATCCTTTTTGTTCTCAACAACAGACCTGAAACTAATCCATGCCTGTTTTAACTCTTTTATTTATAGTTTCCTTAAAATCTCGGTCCCTTGTCAGTTTGTGTTCCAATAAAAATACCCTGTTTTTGCTTCTCTTGGGTGGTCAATGGGAATTTAGTACAAAGGTAGCTGAAGCAGGGACCTTCATGAGGTAAAGCTTTCAAAAACTTACTCCTTACCCGACTGTCCCACTAATACAAAATCCGATAGCCTTGTGGATTAACTTGAGGGAATCTGCAAGGCTCTGGGTAGGAATTTTTAAAAAAGGAATCTGTTTTGTAGAGGTAGTATTCATTTGAACAAAGATGGTGCAAGAATTTTTTGCCAGTGTCATCGAGGATGCCCTAAGGGTTCAGAGAAACTGACAACTGGGGGGGGGGGGTAATTTAGATCCATGTTTATCTGATAAAGTGGGTCAAAGTATTGCTTGCACTCACCTCATGGATTCTTGTTTGTTGCCACAACAGCCAATGATGATAAGATGTCCTGAGGATAGCAATGTGGGATTGGTTGGCTGGGCGGTTTAAGCTTGTTTTCAAATGAGGGGGAAAGATAAAGCTTGGGATACAAACCTAAATAACTTCAAGGAGTCTGTCAGGATAGTAAACTATAGAAGCATACTTAGCCCTGCCTACAGTAATGTCAGGAGCATTGTCAACAATTAGTTGTCCTAACCAGGACAACTAATTCTGATATAACAGGGTTAACAGAAATGTAGTGCCACCCAGCAATTGGGGATGATGAGTTCCACAATTATTATGTGTTTAGGGAATATAGAAGGGGGGGTAATGCTTCTTATCAAAAGTAGCCCGAGTGCAAAAAGAGCTTTCGCTGAGTCTGCCAGCATAGATTCTGTGTGGTGTGAGTTAGTTGGAAGCAAAGGAATAATGAGAGTGGGAGTAATCTACAGTCCAGAAGATTGTGAAGAATATGATGAGGCTACATGCAGATGGAATGGGCAAACAAACATGAATGTCTTATTATGGGTTACTTTAATCCGCCAAAAAAAAAAAATACTAAAATTTTTTAAAATAAACTAGATCAGTGGTTTCCAAACTACACAGATCTACGAACCCATTAAAAAAATAAAAGGTTTGCGGACCCCCCCCATATGTGTGTGCATATATAAATAACACCTGTATGTGCATTTGTTTCTCTGTGTATTTATGAATACTGGCCTTTCTGAAAAGAAAATCCAAAGTTTTATGATTAAAATAACTCAACTTTATTCTTATTTTCATATAAATAAATAATAATACAAATAATAAGTAAATAATACAAATTTGTTATACTGCATAGAACAAATAATACAACCAGTTCTAGAGGATCCATTTTGCGGACCCCCTGCGGATACAAGTTTGGGAAACACTGGTCTGCGAATACAAGTTTGGGAAACACTGAACTCACATCTGGTGAGTTCACATGGGCTTGGCAAACCCCGGGTCCTGAGGTGGATATCATCATTCTTCTCTTTTTGGTGATTCCTTTCTACTCTCTCTCTCTCTCTCTCTCTCTCTCTCTCTCTCTCTCTCTCTCTCTCTCTCTCTCTCTCTCTCTCTCTCTCTCGGGGTAACTCTGGATTTTTTTTTTTTTTTTTTTTTGGCTGGTGCAGCATAAGCCTCAGGCTTCCTTGTACCATATGGCTAATAATAAAGTACCAGGGGCAAGAATATTCTTGACGTCATCATTACTAACGAATTAGATGACATTATATAGTACAGGAAACATTGTGAAGATGTGATACAATCGTCATTTGAAGATGAAAAAGAAAGTTGCAGTAGTTAAAGGCACGGTTTTAACTTCAGAAGAGGGGGAGTTTGACAGTTTAAAGCACTATATGGCATCTGATAATTGGGCAGATTGCAGAGCAAGAACAAATTAGCATTAGTAGAGGCATATGATTCAATTAAGCAAGCTTATACAGCATCAGCCAAAGAAAAAAAAAACAAAAAACTTTTCCATTTCACCCATCCATTCCGCTCAAATTATTTGTCTAATTTTGCCTTGAATTTACTTAGGCTATCAACTTCTACAACAGATGAAAGTTTGTTCCAGCAATCAACCACCCGCTGGCTAAAGGCAAATTTCCAAACATCTATTCTACAAATAAAGGTAAATTTCCAAACATCTATTCTACAACTGTCCTTCCTCAATTTGAATTTATTGTCCCCTCTGGAAATTAATCCCAGCAACATGAAGTATCCGATCAGCATTGAGCATGCTCAAACCATCCAAGGCCTTATACACTTCAATCAGATCACCTCGCAGGTGCCTAATCTCCGGACACTGTAATTTGCAAAACTTAGGCCTTTCTTCGTAAGAGCAACCCTTTGTTCCATTCCCTAATCTTGTTGCCCTTCTCTGTACTTGTTCCAGCAGATCTATATTCTTCCTAAAATGTGGCCTCAACACCTGTATACAGTACTCAAAGTGTGGCCTGACCATTGCCTAATACAAGGGGATAATCACTTCCTTTTCCCTGCTAGAAAAATTTTTGTTTATCATTAACAAGACACCATGAGCTATCTTTGCAGGCTGTCTGCACTGCTCAGAAAACTTCATATCTGACTACATAATTACACAATTCTTTGAATGCTTTCCATTTAGAATTTGCTGTTGGTAACATCACCAGTTGGTCCCACTGTATAGAATTTTAAATATTGTCTCAGACCACACTAGTCACCTCTACTAAAGCAAAATCCCTTCCCTTTACCCAAGTACATCCCACATCAGCACACTGTGATCACTGCCATCTAGTGGTTCCTTTATCTGCATATTCTTAATGCATGAAGAATCACTACTGATAATCAGATCAAGAGTGTTACTCCCTCTAGTTGCCTCTCGAACATGCTGCTGTAGAAAATAATCATCCAATAAATCCACAAAATCCTTGCTAGTGTGCAAGTGACCCACCCAAAAGTTCCAGTCAATATCTGGGAAATTAAAATCCTGCATTATAAGACAATCTGATTTACTCGCTCACTTTATTTTTCTGTTCAGTTTTTCATCATCAGTCATTTGGCATATAACACAGTCCTATTCTCAATTTTGCTTTCCCCTTGCTTATGTCACACCAAACTATCTTGACACTGCACTGTCTATCCATGTCAACTGGCTGCACTTCCTTAGATTTCATGTGTTTCTTAACTAACAGCATAACCTCTTCTTCCTTCATATACACACTGTACTTCCCAAATTCTAATTCTGCATTCTTTATATCTGTGTGACACCACGTCTCTGATATTTCAACAATATCCGCCTTTGATGTTCTGACCAACACTTCAAATTCATCAAATTTATTTATCAAACTTCTAGCATTGGTGTATACACAAGTATACATATACTTGTTCTTATTCTTAGCTACCCTAACAAAGCCCATGTATTTCCTTGTTCTGCGATGACTCCCAGCAGTCTCTGAAAACCCCCACACCTTATTTCCCAGTCTACTGCACATTCCAATAGAAGCAGTGCAATACTTTCACCTCTGTAGTGGCTGGATCTATTAGCCAGGTATCCGCCGAGCTAGCAGTTTTCTGACCCACCTAACACTGCCTCTATAGCATCATCTAATATTCTTGCACCCCTTTCTATTTAAGTGTATCACATCCCTGTTGAAGCAGTCTCTCCTGTTAACAAGCACACACCAGGCTAACCCTTGAGCCTTGCACAATCTCTCCAGAGCCGAATTGATTGACAAGGCTTTCATCATATACTCCCTCCTATCGTGTCTGGGCAGAATTGCATACACTTTCAAATTTAACACTAACTCATGGCTTTTTTTTTTTAACATTTTAATATGAAGAAAGAGAAATCAAGCCACTTAGATAAGGAAGTGCAGGGTACCATTTTTAGGGAGTACTGGAACCTGAGTTCTCAAGACAAAGAGAGTAGCTTTTATAGCTGCACATATCAATACCACAGAGAAAACCTCACGACTCCAAAGCAAGGGAAGTTTATTAGTTAGCATTTTTTTTCAGATCAATGGAATCAGACATACTGTGTGCAAGGACTGCTTCAGTAAAACTCTTGATGAAAAAGAAAAGTTTATAAGGTGCAATCTGAAGAAAAAGCCATTAAATATATCTGGTATTATGACACCAGCAGAGTAAGTTTCCTACAGTTAACAAGACTGAAAAAGAGCTTGAAGAAATAAGGATCCATGTACAATCTTTCCCTTCTGATGAAAGTCATTATACAAGAAGGGCAAATAATAAGAAATATCTTTCTCTCTCTCTCATTTAAATATTCGAATCATGTACAATCTCTATTGTGAAAAGACCCAAACCTGTTGTCTAGAAAACTATGACGAGTTCCACAACATGAACTTATCACTTTAAAAAAACATAAGTTGACACTTGTCACAGATGTAACCCTTAACATGCAGACGTAGTGGAATAATAGGCGCCTCCATAGCCAGGTGGGAAGGAGCAGCAGTGCGTAGCACACGCTTCTTGATTAGACCGGGGTTCGAGCCCGTCACCACCAAATACGGAGGATGCGGAAAGGTCAGGGAATGACCACCGCATATTCCGGAGCAATATGGCCTTAGTTGCTAATGCTCCTAAAAACCAAAAAACAAACAAAAAACAAACAAGTGGAATAATAAAAATAATAATTTAAAAAACTTCACATATGATCTGCAACAGCACCTACCAATGCCATTTGTTTGTTCTTCAGTTATGTTTTACAAATGCCAATTGTGAACATTCAATTTAATGTGCATGATATGGCAACTGGCAAATCCTCAAATTTTATATGGTACAAAGGTGTAACAGGGAGAGGAGCTAATGAAATTGCACCTTGCTTGTATCATTTTTTAAGTAGTTTGGCAGAAGATGTTAAAATAAGAATAACAATGTTCCAATAAAATGTTTCTAAAGACCATGGTTGATTTTCCTAATTTTTCTGCAATTAATCATAAATTTTTGATATCAGGTCACACAGAGTGCGATGTGAATCACACCCTAATCGAGAAGAAGAAAAGTCTTCCATTTCCCACATGCAACCTTCATTGTTAGCATCAGCCATTAGATCTACAGGAAAGAAACAACTTGCTGTGAAAGAGATGACGCAAGGCAATTTCTTTGATTTTGCATTCTTGTTTGGGAAAAATTTAGTTGCTAGGAAAGCAATAGCTTAATTTTCAGTACTTACCTTAATCTATCATGCAAGGAATTAAACTTAATAAAAAGGTCATCAATTATAGTTTAAATAATAATTTATGATAGATTAAAGTACACTCTTGAATTGGAGGAAAACGGACAGTTAAATTTTCTAAACCTTACCATATATAAAGCTGATACTCAACTCAGAACTAGAAATTTCAGAAAAAACACCCACACCAGAAAATACTTACATTATGAGTCACACCACCCTTTTAGCACAAAAAAAGCTGTTCTGTACAATCAAATATATAATGCCATCAAATACAGTTCAACACAAAACGACTTATCTAACGAACTTCAATATCTTACAGAAAACTTCATATCCAGGAAATACCCTTTACAGTTAATTCATAAAACTATTTCCAATGTCCAAAATTATATCAATAAGCCATCCAAACATAATACACAACAATTTACGTGTAGTTCTTCCTTATCGCAGTGACCTTGCTAGACAGTTTCATAGAATATTTGCAAATACTGACATTACGCTCATATTTTCAACATACAATAAACTATGATCCATGTTTAATTCTTATAAAGAAACTTATAAATACCAAATCTGTGATTTGAACAACACAGTATATTTAATAAAATGCCAGCAAAAATGCATGCTATATCGGAAGCACTACTTCAAAATACGGCTCTACGAAAACATCAAATACACGAGAATACTATCATTATAATAGCTTTAAAATTGGACAAGCAAATACAGAACTGACTTTACATAAAAACACTCATGAACTCCAAAAATCTGCTTTTAATAATGAGAAAAAAACATAATGAAGAACATAAAAATGAACAGAACGAAACTTTTATTAATTCAGAATCAGGCTGTAGTAGTAGTGGTATGTGATGCAAGAAAGCAAGTGTATGAGCTTATGCAGCATCAGCCAAAAAAAAAAAAAATCACACCATTCCCTCCAAATGCCTGTCCAGTTCCTCCTTAAATTTATTTAACTTATCAACTTCCACAACGAAAGATGGAAGTTTATTCCAGCAATTCACCACTCGCTGGCTAAAGGCAAATTTCCGCACATTTATTCTACATCTGTCTTTTCTTAATTTGAATTTATGCCCCCTTAGGTTGTTTGTAATCTGAACAAGTAGAAGGATCCCATCAGAATTCAGCGTGCTCAACCCATTCAAGGCCTTATACACCTCAATCAAACCACCCTGCAGGTGCCTTGTTTCCAGCCACTGCAATTTGCAGAACTTAAGCCTCTCTTGGTAAGAGGATTGCCTTCATTCCCCTCACCAATCTTGTTGCCCTTCTCTGTACACGCTCAAGCAAATCTACATCCAATGAGGCCTCCAGACCTGTACGCAGTACTCAAGGCATGGCCGGACCATTGCCTTATACAGAGGGACAATCACCTCCTTTTCCCTGCTAGCAAAATTCCTATATATCATTGACAAAACCCCATGACCTGCTCTGGCAGCCTGTCTGCATTGCCCAGAAAACTTCATATCTGACTGCACAATTACTCCCAGGTCTTTTTCATTTTCTACCACCTTAAGTGTAGTACCACACAGTTGGTACATTTCTCTGGGGTTACTTCTACCCATATGCAGTACTTTGCATTTGTCAAGGTTAAACTTCAGTTGCCACTTCTTAGCTGATCTGCCCAAATTATCTAGATCCTATTGCAGTAGCACACTGCCATTACTGTCATTAACAACCCTGCCAACCTTTGTATCATCTGCAAACTTCGACATTAAGCCTGATATACCTTTATCAATATCATTTATAAATATACAAAACAACAGAGGACCCAACACCGAACCCTGTGGGACTCTACTAATAACATTAGTCCACAAAGAGCAGCACCATTAATTACCACCGTCTGTCTTCTCCCACTCAACCATCCTTTTATCCATTGTAGCAACTTACCCTTAATACCTATATTACGTTCTTAGCGTTTTTTCACCAACCTTTCATGGAGTAAAATAAAATTAAAATAAAATAAAACAAATCTTGATAACTATATTTACAATAACCTGTATTTACAAAATTAATATACGTATTACAATATTAAAAGTATTAAAACACAAGATTAAAATGCATTAAAATATACTAAGTTAAAAGCGATAAAATCCCGTAGCTTTCAAAGGCTCCAGCCTTCTTCTTCAGCAGTACTCTCTATTATTCAGTACACCTTTAAATATCAGCAGGGTAATGGTAGGCATCACATGTTTCCATTCTCACGTGTTCCGTTCTCTTGCATTGTGGAACCGGAAGTGGCTCGAACGGAAGTCGTACGGAACCGTTCATCCTTTTTTAGGATAATAGTCTCTAAAAGGGGGTGAATCCGTACACCCCTATCCCTATTAATGTTGGTTGTAGAGCTGATCCGCAAACTCTCGAGCCACTTACGGTCCCAGAACCTATGCGCCCGATCGGTGATAGTGGCATCGTCTGGGGAGATCTGGTGCTGCTTCTCCCAAAAATGTTCGGCCACGGCGGACTTGTCATATTCCGCATTTCTTATTGCTTTTTTGTGTTCCCCCAGACGATCTTTGAGACGACGTTTTGTCTCCCCTACATAACATTCCCCACAATCCGGGCATCTAATATTATATACGACCCCACTAGCATCCTCTTTTTGAATGGGGTCCTTAACTTGAGACACAACTGTGCGCAGTCTTCGTCCCGGAAGCTGCACACAGCGTGTCTGATATTTTCTTAATACTCTAGTTATATAATCCGTCAAGCCCGGATAATAGGGAATGTATGCAGTAGATACTGGTATAAAAGATTCATCTCTCCTCTGATTTTCATTAATAAATTTATCTATAATCCTCTGGGGGTAACCACATTTAGTAAGATCCGCCGTGACACGTTCATACTCTGCTTTCCTATCATCGGAGTTACTGCAATGTGATTTCGCTCTATTAATTAGCGTTCTTATCACACTGTTCCTATGATGGCTGGTCAGGGCTGAATTATAATGCGTATATTGCCCTTTACACATCGTTTTTCTAAAGACTTTTGTCTTTAACTGCTGGTCTTCCCTACAGACCAACACATCCAGGAACGGCAGAACTCCTCCATCTTCAACTTCCGATGTAAATTGTATGAATTGGGAGAAGCCGTTTAAGATATTCAACACATGATCTTCACTCCCCTTCCGAACAAATGTAAACGTATCATCCACATACCTTTTCCAGGGGCGCATAGGGAGAACACTAGCATTAAATATTCTGGTCTCGAGCTCCTCCATAGCTAGATTTGCTATAATTGCGCTAATGGGGGAGCCCATAGCTGTACCATTAACCTGCTTATTATATATAATGTTATCAAAAACCATAGTGTCACTTGAGAGGCACAATTCTATACCCTTCCTAATATCTTCTGGATTAAGTTGCGTCCTAGTATTTAGGGTAGTATCCCTCTGTAAAACTATGTTTGCACACCACACTCCATGGTCAATAGGAATACAAGTGAATAACGATTTTACATCAAATGATATCATAATTTCATCCTCTTCTATACGCTGGCTCCTAATAAAGTGCACAAATTCTTTACTATCCTTGATACTATATTCAGAGAGTCCTACTAGTGGAGACAATAGTTTGGCTAGGAAACCCGAAAGTGCATACGTCGGACTACCTATAAATGAGACTATGGGTCTGAGTGGCACGTCTACTTTGTGGATTTTGGGTAAGCCATAAAACCTTGGCATTTGGCTACCTGTAGCATGTAGTGTCCAATATTGTTCTTTAGAAATCTTATTAGATTTAAGCCAACTCTGCAACATTCCGTTCACTTGTCGCTCCAAACTAAGAAGTGGACTCTTCTGGATAACCTTACAGGTTGTCTGATCTTCTAATAAGCTCAACGCTTTATTCTTATATACTTCTTTATTAAGAACCACCGTTGCTTTGCCTTTATCCGCGGGTAAAATTATAATACTATCATCTTGTTTAAGGTTTCTTAGTGCTAGTTTTTGCTTCACATTAAGATTGGAAGGAGCACTCTTAGCTTGACTAAGGATGGCTGCTATTTTCACTCGAGCTTCATTAGCTATATCTACGGGAAGTTTATTTATGGAGCCAGCGTATAGAAGAGGATGAAATTATGATATCATTTGATGTAAAATCGTTATTCACTTGTATTCCTATTGACCATGGAGTGTGGTGTGCAAACATAGTTTTACAGAGGGATACTACCCTAAATACTAGGACGCAACTTAATCCAGAAGATATTAGGAAGGGTATAGAATTGTGCCTCTCAAGTGACACTATGGTTTTTGATAACATTATATATAAGCAGGTTAATGGTACAGCTATGGGCTCCCCCATTAGCGCAATTATAGCAAATCTAGCTATGGAGGAGCTCGAGACCAGAATATTTAATGCTAGTGTTCTCCCTATGCGCCCCTGGAAAAGGTATGTGGATGATACGTTTACATTTGTTCGGAAGGGGAGTGAAGATCATGTGTTGAATATCTTAAACGGCTTCTCCCAATTCATACAATTTACATCGGAAGTTGAAGATGGAGGAGTTCTGCCGTTCCTGGATGTGTTGGTCTGTAGGGAAGACCAGCAGTTAAAGACAAAAGTCTTTAGAAAAACGATGTGTAAAGGGCAATATACGCATTATAATTCAGCCCTGACCAGCCATCATAGGAACAGTGTGATAAGAACGCTAATTAATAGAGCGAAATCACATTGCAGTAACTCCGATGATAGGAAAGCAGAGTATGAACGTGTCACGGCGGATCTTACTAAATGTGGTTACCCCCAGAGGATTATAGATAAATTTATTAATGAAAATCAGAGGAGAGATGAATCTTTTATACCAGTATCTACTGCATACATTCCCTATTATCCGGGCTTGACGGATTATATAACTAGAGTATTAAGAAAATATCAGACACGCTGTGTGCAGCTTCCGGGACGAAGACTGCGCACAGTTGTGTCTCAAGTTAAGGACCCCATTCAAAAAGAGGATGCTAGTGGGGTCGTATATAATATTAGATGCCCGGATTGTGGGGAATGTTATGTAGGGGAGACAAAACGTCGTCTCAAAGATCGTCTGGGGGAACACAAAAAAGCAATAAGAAATGCGGAATATGACAAGTCCGCCGTGGCCGAACATTTTTGGGAGAAGCAGCACCAGATCTCCCCAGACGATGCCACTATCACCGATCGGGCGCATAGGTTCTGGGACCGTAAGTGGCTCGAGAGTTTGCGGATCAGCTCTACAACCAACATTAATAGGGATAGGGGTGTACGGATTCACCCCCTTTTAGAGACTATTATCCTAAAAAAGGATGAACGGTTCCGTACGACTTCCGTTCGAGCCACTTCCGGTTCCACAATGCAAGAGAACGGAACACGTGAGAATGGAAACGTGATGCCTACCATTACCCTGCTGATATTTAAAGGTGTACTGAATAATAGAGAGTACTGCTGAAGAAGAAGGCTGGAGCCTTTGAAAGCTACGGGATTTTATCGCTTTTAACTTAGTATATTTTAATGCATTTTAATCTTGTGTTTTAATACTTTTAATATTGTAATACGTATATTAATTTTGTAAATACAGGTTATTGTAAATATAGTTATCAAGATTTGTTTTATTTTATTTTAATTTTATTTTACTCCATGAAAGGTTGGTGAAAAAACGCTAAGAACGTAATATGAATATACCCAACCTCAGAGGCCTATTTGAGGAGTTACCCTTAATACCATTCTGCTCCAATTTGTACAATAGTCTTCCATACGCAACAGTGTCAAAAGCTTTCCTGAAATCCAAATATATGATATCAAAATTATTTTTTGCATCCAGTTCCTTTGTAACCACATCATAATATCCTATCAAATTTGTCAGACAAGACTTTCCCTTAACAAACCCACGCTGTGTCTGAATTATTGCTGCAGTCTTGTCTAGATGATCCTGCAATGCATCTTTAACCAGTGACTCCATTATTTTACTTGGAACAGAAGTTAAACTAACTGGTCTGTAATTACCCGTGTCACCCTTCGACCCCCCCCCCCACCTTTGTGAATTGGGGATACATTTGCACATCTCCAGTCCGTGGGGACCTCCCCTGAGTCCAAGGATGCTCTCATAATTATGGCTAAGGGTTTGCTTAGTTGCTTTGCCGCTGCCTTTAATATAACTGGATAGATCCCATCCACTCCAGGTGCCTTTCTTACATTTAACTTCAACAATTTCTCCTCCACTTTGCTCTCAGTTATTACAAAATCATTAAGCACCTTGCTACAATTTCATAACCTTCTGCCATTTTCAAACCTTAATAACTCCTCATGTGTGAATGTAGATGCAAAATACTCATTCAGTTTGTTTGCTATCTGAGCAGGATCATCAACAGTCGAATCATCGATATCAAGTGGACCAATCAGATTCATACCCTTCTTTTTAGCGTTTATATAAGTAAAGAAATCCTTGCTGTTTTTCTTAGCATCTTTTGCCAAAGATTTCTCCTAATCTGCCTTCGCCTGCCTAACCTCCTTTGTGACCTGATTACAGACTAGCTTATATCTGCCATAGGCTTCTGAGTCGCTTGATAATTTATATGTGTCCCATGCATTTTTCTTCTCTGTCACAAGTCTCATTAGTTCATTTGATAACCATTTAGGCCTAAACCTTGAACAATATTTCTTAATAGGTATGAAACCTTTAGTAGCATCCACGATTAAATCCTTCAATGCTTCCCACTTAGAAAGAATTTACTGTTGGTAACATCGTCAGTTGATCCCACTGTACAAAATTTAAAAACTGTCTAAGACCACTGTACTCACCTTTACGGAAGCAAAAACCCTTTTCTTTAACCCTCATGGTAATTATATCTTTAAGTAAATCCCACATCAGTACAATGTGATCACTGCCACCTAGTGGTTCCTTTATCTGCAAATTCTTAATACACGAATGATCACTGCTGATAACCAGATCAAGAGTATTACCCTCTCTGGTTGCCTCTCGAACATGCTGCTGCAGAAAACAATCATCCAATAAATCCACAAGTCTTACTAGTGTGTGAGTGACCAACCCACAAGTTCCAGTCAATATCTGGGAAGTTAAAATCCTCCATTATAAGACATTCTGATTTACTAGCCCACTCTATTTCTCTGTACACTTGTTCATTGTACTCATTCGAGTCATTAGGCCTATAACACACTCCTACTCTTATTTTTGCTTTTGCAGTGCTTATGTCACACCAAACTGACTCAACAGTGCACTGTTTATCTATATCAACTGGATGCACTTCTTTTGAGTTTATGTTTTTCTTAATTAACAGCATAACACTTCCTCCTTTCCGATCCTGTCTATCCTTTCTGTTCACACTGTACTCCCCAAATTCCAGTTCTGCATTCCTTATATCTGTGTGACACCACGTCTCTGCTATCCCAACAATATTCACCTTTGATGTGTTGACCAACACTTCAAATTCATCAAATTTATTTACTGTACTTCTAGCATTGGTATACATGCAAGTATACATGTACGCATTCTTATTATTAGTTACCTAACACATCCCATATACCCACCTGTTTCACGATGACTGCCATCAGTCCCTGAAACCCCCAACACCCCTTGCTCCATGCTGCTGCTTATTCTAATAGAAGTAGTGCAAGAATCACCTTCACCTCTGCCTGCAGCTACTTTTAACCTTTTAGTCTGTGAATCCCCCCCCCCCCCAAGCTAGCAGTTTTCCGACCACCTAACACTGCCTCGATAGCATCAGCAAATATTCTTGCACCCTTTCTATTTAAGTGTATCCCGTCACTGTAGAATCAGTCTCTCGTGTTAACAAGCACAGACCACGCTGAAAAAAAATTCTACCCCTTGAGCCTTGCACATTCTCTCCAGGGTCGAATTGATTGACAAGGCTCTCATCATGTATTCCCTCCTATCGTGTCTGGGCAGAATTGCAGACACTTTCAAATTTAACCCTATTTCATGACTTTTTTGCAACATTGACCTGTACTTGTTAAGTAAATCTGCAGATCTCCTACTCTTAATGTCATTGGTGCCAACATATACAACAATATCACCCTTTGTGCCCTTAAAAGATGATATATGCTTTACAACGTCATCAACTTTTGCCCCTGTCAGACGTACCCTGGTCCTGTTCCATCTATCCTTTTTACACAATATATTCTCCGTCTCCCTGACAATAGAGTCACCAACAATAACTAGTTCCTTTGGGACCAGCGCATTCTGCCTTGGAGATTGCCACTGTGTTGCCTGATGCCCAGGAGTGAGCTCTGGCATTGAGTTGGGCAGCTGAGAGCTTGACGTGCCCCTCATATTAATTTCTTCGAAGGTATCTACCCTACACCTCAAGCTCTCATAGATGCCCAGTAGAACACTGAGTTGATGCCTAATTTCTAGACAATCTCTGCACTTAGCACACACAAAGACATCCTCCTTGTCTAGATCATGTTCTGTTCTAGAGAGTTCGGCAAACATTTCATAAGTTGCACATTTTTTTAGGCTGTGATGCGTTGGAGAATTGCCCCCCTCAGTTCTCCCCCGAGTCACAGCACTCCTGCCACTTTGCTGCTCTAGTCTGGGGCATGATATTTTAAATTAGTAAGATCAATAAATTTAATTAATTAATTGTCAATACTAAGCTATCTAATATAATCCTAAATGCAGTGATGCGCATTACGCTATATAATTATACGTTAGAGCTGCCTAGTTACCACAATTAAAAACTTGAATTCCCTACTACTCTATACAAAAACAATGGCTGCAAGATTTGAACGAAATAACAGTTTTACGTATATTAAGTAGTAATCTACAAAAACTCTATCTAAATTAAAAATAAAAATAATCAGCGTAACAATAACTATAAGACTACGTATAAAGTACAATATAAAATAACAATTAGGTAAATAAAAAGGCAAACACATCACTTTTTCGGAGCCTGTAATTCACGGCTGTAATTTTTAAAGACAGTCAGCGCCTTCTGTACCCGATACTGAATTTCTACCCAAATTTCTTCCATCTTTAAAAGATTCATCGCTACCATTACCTGTTTACCGTTCATTACAAAACTATTATGCACCATTCTTTACTCCTAAATATACATTATAATGCCAACCAATGACTACATAGTAGCCTGTCCTCTGTCGCGCCCACCACCAATCATTTCATTATTTGCCACGCCTACCTGTCAATCAATATAGCCTCAATTTCGGCTCCAGACCGATAACACCTACGGTCTCTTTACCGAGTGAGCAGCGCTAGAGTCTGGTATTGGGAAACTAATTTTCCGCATAAGTTATCCGACATTTCTTGTCCTTCTCATATTGGCTTTCTTTACCATAGCAATGATTTTTTTATATCCTTTTGTGCTTGAACTTCAATTTAATTTTGTTTTTTTTTTATTTGTGATCTTTTAAAATTATATGTTATTTTATAAATGAGATTTTAGATATAATGCCTTCCATGTAAATGATTTATAAATAAAAAATATATATACCTATATTAAACTTATATATTTAATTTTTTATTCTGGGGTGAATGCTAGTCCTTTTTAGTAAAATAAGGGTGCACGACCAAAAAAGTTTGGAGACCACTGCCGTAGAGATTCTCTGCAAGCAGGCCCTTTTAAGGAAGTGAGCTTCTTTCAAAGAGGTTAGAGGTTCTTAAAGATATAGTGATGTGGTTCCCATTTCAGCTGAGAAAAAGAAAAACTTGTTCAATCTACTTCAACTTGTACCTCCTGTGTTCCGTGACTTTTATTTAAAGTTAAAAACAGCATCCCATATTTGGTGCATTTACCCTGATTTTGAGGAAACTGATTCTGATGAACTTTAATGCATAGTGAATTTTTTGTTCCAGTGTGTTAATAACTGTCCTATGTTCTATTTTTACTTTGTTCCTTTTGAATATGGCACTTTTGATCAACAATGTTTTAACTTTTCAATAATTAAGTTTGCTAATTGTATTCACTGATGCAGAATATTTAAATTTCACAGTTTACTTTAATGCTTGCATTGTTCATTTTTATTTGATTCATTTCTTCAATAACGTTTTATTGAATTCATATTTATGATCAGATTGTTGTTCGAAATAAAATAATATTACATCTTCCCATTAAATTTTGTGCTTCCATGCTTGCCCTTATTGCAGACTTCCAAGGAATAAAAGGACTTAAGTCGCTACTCATAAGATATAAAAGGCTTAAGTCAGTCATAATTGACTAAAATTAGATTAAATATCATGGGAGGAAAAAAAAAAAAAGCACTAAAACCCCAACCTATCAAAATCACATTTCAGAAGAAGAATACAAATAATGATATCACATTGTAGAACATGTAGTCAAATGTCCTTAATATTTTTGAAGTTTGTTTTGCTTATCCTGAAAAATTAGGTTTTTGACTAAGTCCTTTGTACCACTACTCCAAATATATCTGTTGTTGTTGTTATTTGGTTTTTAGGAACATTAGCAACAAGGCCATATTGCTCCGAGAATATGCAGTGGTCATTCCCTAACCTTTCCACATCCTCCGTATTTGGTGCCAAATATATCTCTATCTGGTCCTCTCCCACCCCACCAAGTGTCTAGTTACCATCCATTGCCAATTTGGTTACCGTTCTTTGAACCCTTTCTAGGAGTTCCATGTCTTTCTTCAAGCACTGTCTCCAACCTGGACACAATACTCTGCATGTGGTCTCACCATCATCTTATATAAACTACTTGCAAAAATCATTTATATCATAGACAGGACACCAAGTGCCTTCCTAACCACCGGTTTTACACTGCATGGAAAATTTCGTCAGACTAAATCATAACCCTAAAGTCTTTTTTCATCCTAAATCACTTTTAAAACTCCTCCACTCCCCTAACTTTTAAGTAATCCCTGGATATCTGTTCCCCAAGTGCAAACTCTTACATTTAGAAGTTCAGTTGCCATTTCTTAGACCATTTATGCAACTAATTTAAGCATGGTTCTCATCATTAGATTCCGTACCTACCTTCAACTGAGATCCCACCCAACTGAAATACCTTCATCTGAGATTTAGAGAAGAGATACATTAAGTCCACAGCCAAAGGCCCAAGACCCGGCCACATTCTCCTTTAGGAATGTAAGAGATCCTTGGGATAATGTCAGTTGGAAATTGGGCAGATGACACCAATAAATGATCGATGAATGCATTACAAAACTGAAGCTCTCATCTCTAAGTATTATTATGGATGAGCGGCAATCCTGAAAACTCCAAGCTCACCCCCATAAAAATATCATCCGCTCATTACACTTCAACCAAGAGTGAATTGACAGAGTTGAACAAGATCTGTGGTGTTAATTAGGAAGCAAAATTTATAGTCATCTTTCATAATTAACAAGGATAAGTTAAATATCATTCAGCCATTAAAAGAGTTGGCTGAGAAAGAAAATTAAAACAGTAGTTAAGTAAAACCTAAGGATGAGATATTTGAAAATAGATAAGTAATAGTGCTATACAATTCACAAAGGAGATATGCTTAAGCAGGTGTCTGTATAGTTAGAAATTATATAAATTGGCAAATAAAAATTTTGTATTTGTGTGCCTCCTTATGTAATTTCTGATAGCGAATCCACACCCAGAACTAACCATTGGAGGAAGAAACACTTTGTCTATTAAGGAGTTACAATAAAAAATTTCAATGGAGTCTTGAGAATGGTAGTTATAAGTGGGGCAATCCCAGCAACAGATGCTGTACATTTTAGTTTAAAATTCACATAATGGAATGTATTCCTCACAGTAAAGGAAAGCTGTAGGTTCCCAAAGTCAACAGTGACCAATATTTTATGATATTTTAGCAAAATTATTGATTAATGGCCCATAAACATTGCAGACAGGCCACAGAGTCCAATATTCAATGGTAACTCGATATGATCTGGTCAAGAAATGCAGTTTGTCGTGCATTCCAAGCCTGTTCTCTATCTATTAGATCCCAGATATGCAATGATCTACAGTTCACACGGCTTGTTGATTGAGTAAAGTTATCTGAATGTCCTGTGGCTTGTTTAGGGAGCACATACATTTACAGACATCAGGGATTTTTCATACATAATATACATGTTAATTAAGGAACTTTGCAATAAACAATCAATTAATCTGATAATTAGTTCATTAAATGAAGGAGCTCAGTCTCAAATCCTGTCAATAGATCCTAGCATGAATAATTAATCAAGTAACCAATGAATAATGCAACAAACAGAGAACCAGGTAGTTAGAACTGCCCAATTATTTCTGAAGGAGGATTATATTTCAGATATGAAATGTAATGAAACAACAGTAATATGTAGATTAGGAGCTGTTGCGTTAAAGGAGAGAGTTGGTTTACAGATTGGATATTAGGCTACCAGACTGCACTTGGAATGATCCAAGGTGAATAAATATAGACATATCTGGAATTCATGTCACATTGAAGAATAAAAGAGGTGCAAGGAGAGGGAATTGTCAATTATTGCCTTATTGCCCAGTTTAATGAAAGGGAGATATCATCATCAGGAAATGAAACACACCTGAGAAGCAAATTTTAAAGGGGAGTGCACTGAAGTGATTGAAACAATGATTCCTTTATCCAAAGAAAGGAAAGACAATGATCTGATTATGATTCACTGCCACAACTTGGTTTCAAATTATGGCAGTGAAAGATAGAAATTTTAAAGTGTACGAAAAATAATCGATGTGACATGATACAAACACAATTCCAAGAGCAGATTAACAGCAGACAAGAAAATAATTGTGCAGTATCCAGAGGAACAGGTCTAATAGAAAGAACCATCATATAGATGCATCACATAAAGCAGTGGGTGAATTAATGAACATTACATACTCAATTAATTAAGGTGTCGATCGCTCCATTAGGGATTGGACAATTCCACACTGCAATGAAAGAAATCTAAATAATTAAATTCATATCAAGCCAACGTTTGGAATTATTTAAATTGTAAATTCACTCAGAAATTTATGTAACCATAACCCATAGGAATACTTTGTTGTAAAATTGATGGTTACTATCTAACAGAAAGGGGCATTGTATTTAGGAAGTGGATTAATAGTAAATTATTACTTTAAGTTATGTAGAGAGTTATAATACAGCAAACTAAACACATCAACAAGTATTTTCCATCAGGATGGGGGGGGGGGAGATTAAACAGATCTTAGAATGCCAAATCCAAATCTCAATTTTTCCTGTAGTACATCTAGTTTGTTTTCTTGTAGCAAGAACACGATGAGACTGATTATACCACTCAGGTACTTATTCATGGTCCTTGAGGTTGTCGCAGACATTCTCTCAGATATGCCAGACAAAGCTGTACTTGCTACCTAGGGGTCTAAAACACCGATGGAACTGATATTTAGGTGATTCAAGTCAAGTGGACCCAATTTCGGCAAAGTCCAGACAGTCTCTGATGGCCAAATCCTCTGCTTGCACCTGCACGATGGTGTGACTGTTAGTAATCTTGGATATAATCCCCATGCAAAAGCAGATTGTGGGTGACCACCCAGGTGTGAACCAACACAGGCAGGGGTCAAGGTGTGGCGCACACACACCACATGAAGGAATGCCGCCCCTCTGTGTTACCAGGCAATACTAGGTGGTAGATGACTCTCATCAACTGGTGCAATACCACCACTTTGCTTATCGGAGGCTTGAAGTGGTGAAACCCATGTTTAGTCTCCATTATGCAGTATGACTGATTACTTTTGAGGTTATGATGGACATCATGGCGAGATCCAATCTTCCTTACATTTCGAGGGTACAGCTCTAAAATGGTGTTCGCAGGCCGGCCGCTAGTTAGTACACCGGACCAAACCTATTGTTAACTCTCTAGGAGGCTTCCGGATCAGCTAGTGTATAAACTTGCCATCTCTACACTGCCAGATAGTGACTGGAGGGAGTCTGAATAGTATGCGGGCGGGGGGGGGGGCAATGTCGAGGCCAAGTTATGTCAAGGATCTGGGTATATTCTTACCATGTGTACGCCATATCCAAAAATTTCATTACTTCATATAGCATGTGTCCCCCCCCCCAACCTTTTCTTACTGAATACACCACGAATTGTCAAACTAATAGAGTAAGCTTATCTGTAAGAGGATCTAAACCTCACAACACTTCCTAGTTCATTTCACAAATATACGTGGTCTCAGTTCTAATCTCAACGATGTCCATTTCCACTTGCAGTCTGCCAAACCCCACGTACTTTTTCTGACAGAATTTCAGTTATCGGTTGATTCAACCACTACTCATCTCAATTGCCCGAGTTATTCACTGTGCGATTCCTTTCGTCTCAAAGGTGGCACTTAGTGCATATGTCCGTTGCAATATTCCCTGTCAGAGACTTGGTAATTTCGAATCTCCTCTGGCTTAAAATCTCTCTACTTCATTCTGTCAAATTCACCAGTTGTCTCTACCATTCTCCGAACTCCACTAATCACTTGGAGCTCTTTGACTTCCTCTCTTTGCAACTTGACTTTCACCAGTCCAACTTTCCTAACACTGAGGTAATTTTCCTCGGTGATTTTATGTTCACAACTCCAGCTGGCCAAGATGCTGAGGCTTTTGATATTACTAATAACCTCGCATAGATTGTTCATTTATCTACAAGAATACTGGACTATCCTAACCATACAGCCAACATGCTTAATCTTTTTCTCACAAACAACCCCTCTAAGTACACGGTCGAAGTGAGTGGTCCTTTAGGCAACTCAGATCACAACCTAGTGATTGTCTCTTCTCCAATGGAGACTTTATCTCATGGCTATTCCCAACCTCGTGTTGTTTGGCATTACAATAATGAAAAATGGGATGACCTGCAAGATTTCTTTCTTCTTTTCCTTGGTTGGATTACTGTTTCAATACTTCTGATGTCAACATTTGCTCAGATCATGTCAGTGAAATTATTCTTGTAGGAATCGAATTCTTTATTCCACACTCCAAATTTCAACCTTTAACTAAAGGCTGTTCAAGAGAAGAACGTTGCATATCGTGTTTGGCTTGTTTCCAATTCTTCAGTTTCATTTTCTGCCTAAACCAAAGCTCGCAACAATTGTAAAGCAGTTATTAATCAGTCCAAACTAGATTTTGAACAGGCTAAGAGTAGAAAACTTGCTTCTTGCCCTAATGGTAGCTGAGCATTCTGGTCTCTTGCCAAAGCTATTGGCCGCAACTTTTGCCCATCTCTGCTCCCACCTCTGTTAAAACCAGATGGTTCTGTTGTCACTTAAGCCAAGGATAAAGCTGACCTGCTAGCATCCCATTTTTCTTCCAACTCATGTATTAATGATCTTGGTAAAACACCTCCCAACATTCCCAACACACTCTATTCAATGCCTCCTGTGGTCTTCCATCAAAAGGATGTCAGAAGGATTTTGACAAAACTCGATGCTCAGAAAGCTCCAGGTTCGGATGCTATTCCTAAGTGTAAGACTTTGCATTTTGGTGCATAGAAACATAGCTGCCTTTTTATGACCATTTTTGAAGTTTGTCCAAGTCATCCCTTGGCACTGATCATTAATGACACTACCAATTTTTATGTCATCTGCAGATGTTGATTTCATGCCTTCTATTGCTTCATCGATATCGTTTATGAAAATCAGAAAGAACAGTGGTCCAAGAGCTATCTTTAGAGGGCCCACTTCTGATGCTACACCAATCTGAAGAATATCCATTAATCACGACCCTCTGCCTTCTGTCTCCAGCCTGCAATCCATCTTTGAATCTTTCCAGTAATCCCAACATGGTCCAGCTTATACAGTAACCTCTCACGAGGGGCTGAGTCAAATGCATTGCTAAAATCCAAATAAACTATTGTCCTACTGCAACAGGCTCTAGAAAAGTTGGGCAGATAGGCTAAGAAGTGGCAAATAAAATTTAACATAGAAAAATGCAAAGTACTGCATATGGGTAGCAGTAATACCAGAGTAATATACCAACTGTGTGGTACTACACTCAGAGTAGTGGATAATGAAAAGGATCTGGGAGTAATAGTGCAGTCAGATATGAAGTTTTCTGAGTAGTGCAGACAGGCTGCCAGAGCAGGTCATGGGGCCTTGAATTTTGCTAGAAAGGATAAGGAGGTGATTATCCCATTGTATAAGTCAATGGTTAGACCACACACTGAGTACTGCGTACAGGGCTGCAGGTATCATTTTATGAAGGATGTTGAGTTGTGTAGAATCAGTACAGAGAAGCACAACAAGACTAGTGAGGGGAAGAAAGGGGTGCTCTTACCAAGAATGACTTAAGTTCTGCATCTGGAGACTAGGCACCTGCGAGGTGATCTGATTGAGGTGTATAAGGTTTTGAATGGTTCGAGCAGGCTCAATGCGGATGGGATTCTTACTCTTGCTCAGATTATGAACCTGAGGGGGCAAAAATGCAAATTGAGGAAAGACAGCTGTAAAATAGATTGTGTGGAAATTTGCCTTTAGCCAGCATGTAGTTGATTGTTGGAACAAACTTCCATCTGTCATTGTGCAAGCTGATAGTTTAAATAAATTCAAGGAAGAATTGGATAAACTTGGAGTGAATGGATGGTGAAATGGAAAGTTTTTTTTTTTGTCTGATTGTTTGTATGCCTTTTGTATGCCTCTACTAATGCAGTGTAAAGTGTTAAATTTTTGCAGTTTCCCACCCAATCAGACCCACAATAATAATAATAAGGGAAAAATGTTAATTTCATTCATTTGTCTATGATTATATAAGACAAAACAGGATAAAATCATGGCTAAAACCATGAAGAATGTCTGCTTTTTTTTTTTAAACTCATCAGCAGAGATGTGGAGACCAAATATCCCATTGGTTTTAAAAATATACTACACAAAATGGAAAACCAATGATGCTAAGAGTTTCAGAGAAGGAATGAGAATTAATTGAACAGTTTAAAGATGATTATCAATCCTGAAATTAGGTTGTCGCCAGATCTGCATTATGTTGACATGGGAAATGATTTGAAGCATACTTTGTTCATAAGCAAACCCAGTTATTAAAATAGTTAAAATACAGAAATATTTCAATTTTATTTAAATAATACTTTGTCTGGTTAAATATATAAAGTAAGAGCTGAATCACACTATGTCATGATTTCTAATATACAGGCAATCATGACTTTTTATAAATAACTCTAAAAATTCACTTCCCATTATGTCGCTATATAGCAATCATTGGTTCGTCACTGATAGTGTTCTTAAATTACAGATGTATTTTATGTACAATATGGGTGAACAAATGAGAGGATACATATGATATACATTTGCATAATCAGCCTTGCATAATTATGAAGTCTGACATATCATCTTCTCCAGTAATCTTTAGATTCTGTAAGGGAAAAAAATATAGATATATATATATATATATTTTACACACATACACAAATATACAGAGGGTTTCTCATAATATGTGGCATACTTCAGGATCAATTCAGACCTGAAAAGAATGAAATTTAATATAAAACGTGTCCAATTCTCAATAGTTAAGGAGCTGTGACTTTGAAATTTTAAAAAACAGCCAGTTTTAAATTTAAAAAAAATAATAAAATAAGTTAATGTAAGCAACGTGTTACATTTCAAACATGTTAGCAAATGATTTATAGCAAAATAAGTCAACCCATCGGCATCAAATTTGTTACAAAGATTCCTAATTTATTCTAAATAAGCATTTGAATTTATAGTAACATGAAAAGTATAGTTATCTCCTTATGATTTAATTACTAAGATTATAACTTTATAGAACACTTAATAACACTCTATATTTTTACATAGTGTGTTATAAAGTGTTCTATATAACTTAGTGATTTTGTTTAATTAAAAAAAGATAAGCAGCAGCCACTATCAATCCACTGCAGGATGGAAGCCTCCTCAACAACTGATGTTGAGGGAAATGGACTGTAATCTGCCATGCTGGTCCAGTACGGATTGGCAGATCGATCGTATTTAGGTGGAATTTGATATCCGAAGTTCAGGGTCTATATGCAATTCACATTGATTGCAAAAGTGGATCATAACTGTTTTGTGATGGGAAAGATGATATACATTGAGCTCAGCCCACTTTTGTACTAGATGTTGAGCTTCGATGATCCAAATGAGTTGACTGTGGATCATTTTTCCGAGAATTTTACCAAGTCAACTTGACAGAGAGATTGGCTTGTAACTCTAAGGCCTGGAGGAATCTTTTCCAGGTTTCAAAAAGAATAGAACTGTAACATGGTGCCAAGAAAACATTTTTCAAGGAAGATTCTGTTAAAAAAAAGACTAGCAGTTGTAAGTTTTTGTCATCCAGGTGCTGTAACATGACATAATATATCCCATCTGGCCCAGCGGAACTGTTGCGTTATGGCCGGTAAAAGTTCACAGTATTGAAGAGGCTGATTATATGGAAATGATAATGAGGTTCGAAAGTTGATAGGTCTCCGTTCGGTGGTGGCCTTAATTTTCTAGAAGTTCGGAGTATAGATTGATGCAGCTGAGACTTGAGAAAAAGGTTTTGCCCAAGGCATTCGCTATATCTAGAGGAGCAGAGAGTTCTTGCCCATTGCAGGAAAGAATTGGGGAAGGGATGGTTGGAAATTTCCCAGAAAGCTGCCTAATTTTCTTCCATATTAATCTGGAGTCTGTGTTTTTATTGATAGTAGATGTGAACCAAGTCCAAAAATCTTTCTTGGCTTGCCTTTGAATGAAACGCACTTTTGACCTTAGCTCTCTTGTAGCTAATTGGATTAGCTGTGGTTGGAGATCGACGGAATAAATTAAATGCACTCTTTGTTCCACCAGTAGTTGAAGTGCCGTCGGGTTGGGGGATTTGATAATGGAATTGACCATTTAGCTGCAACTAAAAGACAGGATGTGATATAATCAGTTACTTTAACTGTAGGCTGTAGTTGAATAGTTTTTTTGTGCAGAGTGATTGCTGACTGAAATTTCGCCCAATTGGCTTTAGAGAATTTCCATTTCCTGCAGGGTTGATCTAATGGTGGTTGTATTAGTATTAATAATGGCCACATGGTGAATTATTAAAAAAAAAAAAAAAAAAACCTCTGAATAAAACAATGATAAAAAATAAATAAATAATAATAATTAATAAAAGAAAAAGAAATTAAACCTATCATCCTATGCACTTCCTCAATTTCCCCAAACTGTCAGCCTCTACCACCCATGTAGGCAACTTATTCCAGTAATTTATAAACTCGCTGGCTAAAATAAAACTTCCTGCAGTCCAATCTAAACATTTCCCCCCGTAACTTGAATTTATATCCCCTAGTTCTAGCATCATTTATAATCTTTAAAATTTCGTCCTCATTCATTTTATTGATGCCTCTCAGAGTCTTAAACACCTCAATCAAATCTCCTCTAAGATGTCTAGTTTCCAAACTCTGCAACCCACATATTCGAAGTCTTTCTTCATAAGGATGCCCTTTTGCCGATCTCACCAGGCGAATTACCCGTCTTTGCACCCTTTCAAGAAGCCCGATGTCTTTCTTTAGGTGCAGTCTTGAACACAGTATTCCAAGTGTGGTCTAACAAAAGCCTTATATAATGGGATTATCATGTCCCTATCTCTACTTGCAAAAGTTCGATAGATCATCGATAGGACACCATGGGCCTTCCTTGCAACCTGTTTACAATGCTCAGAGAATTTCATGTCTAACCGTATCGTAACACCCAAGTCCCTTTCCTCCAGTACTGGGTTTAGTTGAACTCCACCAAGTGAATAAGTTATTTTGGGATTACTGTTTCCCAGGTGTAATACCTTACACTTTGTTGGATTAAAGCATAGCTGCCATTTTTCTGACCATTCCTGAAGTCTATCTAGGTCTCTCTCTGAAGAAGCTCAGCTTGACAGTGATCATTAACTACTCTACCAATTTTAACATTATCTGCAAATTTAGACATCACGCCCTCTATCCTTCATCGATGTCGTTTATGAAAATTAAAAACAACAGCAGTCCTAAATCTGATCCTCGGGGAACCCCACTTCTTACATCAACCCAATCTGAGGAATAGCCATTTATCACAACCCTCTGCTTCCTGCCCTGAAGCCATCCTGCTATCCATCTAAGGATTTTCCCAGTGATTCCAAGCTGTTCCAGCTTATAAAGCAACAGCTCATGTGGGACTGAGTCAAAAGCTTTGCTGAAATCTAAATAAACAATGTCGAAATTATTCCCTAAATCCAGCTCGTGAGTGACCCTTTCAAAATAGCGAACCAGATTTGTTAAACATGATTTTCCCTTTACAAAACTGTGCTGAGTATCCTTGAGAATTTCAATTCAAACAAAATGATCCTGAATTCCACCCTTGATTATTGCCTCCACGATTTTCCCTACCACTGAAGTCAGACTGTCAGGTCGATAATTTACCACTTCACTCTTAGAGCCACCCTTATGTATGGGAGATACATTGGCTTTTCCAATCCAAGGGAATCTCCCCAGAGTCTAGTGATGCTCACATAATTAGCCTCATTGGTTCAATGCACTCACTGGCTGCCTCCCTTAAGATAATAGGGTATATTCCATCAACTCCAGGAGCCTTACTGGCCTGTAGGCTCGAAAGTTTTTTCATTAAATAATCTTGTGAAATTTCAATATCATTAATTACATATTTTTCAACTTTGCTCCCACAATTTCCCATTGCCACAAAAGGTTTTTCATTTGTAAATGTCGATGCAAAATAACTGTTGAGTTCATCTGCAACGGCAGCTGGTGTATTTAATACCATCTCCTTTCCCTTACGTAAAGGTCCGATCTGGTTTGTCCTGCTCTTCTTGGCATTTATATATGTGAAGAATTCCTTATTCCCCTCCTCCTTGCTCTGTTTGCTAGTGATTTCTCATAAACTGCCTTCGCCTGTTGAACCTTTTCTGTGGCTCTATTACAAATCATCTTGTAGCTGTTATAGGCTTCAGTACTTTTTATTGCTCTGTAACCTTTCCATGCCACCTTTTTCTACTCAAGTAATGTGGCAACTTCACTATTCATCCAACTTGGAACCCTCCTTGTGGAGTATTTTTTTAATGGTAAATATGCATTCAAGGCATCTGTGATTAATGTTTTAAAAACATACCACAGTTCAGATGTATTCATTCTCTGTGCGATATCTACCCACTTAATAGAGGCCATGAAGTTAAGGCATCGTAATTTCCTTTTCTGAAATTAAAATCCATTCCTTTGCCTTTTACTGCTGCTACCTCTCTCATCATCATCCACCGTAGAACTCTGTGATCACTTCCTGCTACTGGTTCCTTTACTGTCAGCCCTGTTATGTCATCTGATTCATGGGTGATGATGAGGTCTAGGATATTCTTTTCTCTAGTACTTTCGCTGACATGTTGATACAAATAACAGTCATCTAGTTGATTGAAAAATTTTGTTCCCCGTGTCGAGTTTCTTTCCCATTTACTCCAATCAATTAGAGGCAAATTGAAATCACCCATAATAAGACAATGACGCTTACTTGCCCATTCCTTTTGCATGTAGATGCCCTCGTCATAATCTTCACAATCACCTGGTCTGTAGATTACTCCTACTCGCATTATACCTTTGTTTCCAACTATCTCACACCATACAGATTCTATACTAGCATAGGAAACGTCTGAATCCGGGAAAGCTATCATCGCACTCAGGCTGCTTCTGATGAGAAGCATTACCCCACCACCCCTTCTATCTACCATATCCTTCCTAAATAACATTATACAAGCCATACTGAAACTCATCATCCCCAATTTCCGGGTGGCACCACGTCTCCGTAAGCCCTATTATGTCCGCGTTACTTGTTTTAAAAAGCAGTTCGAATTCGCTCATTTTATTGACGACACTTCTAACATTACTACAAAAACAATTAAGACTTACTGTTCTTGTATATTTAACAACCCTAACACAACCCTTGAAGTTTTTTAGGCTTTCTTCCCTGGCATTAGCTACCTGCTCACTTGAAACGTTTCTGCCCCCAGAACATCTAGATAATATGTCCAGTTGGGGTAACAGATAAGAACTCTTGAGGTATGTGCAAGAGTTACTTTGACCAATATTATCAGATAAAAGCATATCAATATTACCCACATCCCCCCTAACTAGCAGTTTCCCTGAACCTTTAAGGTATCCTCAATAATACTGGCAAAAACATTTGCACCACCTTTGTTTAAGTGTATCCCGTCTCTCCAAAACAAATTCTTCTACCTACAAGTGTGGGCCATGCTGATAGAAATTTCCCCCCTAAAGCCTTGCAGAGTCCTTCAAGTCTTGATGTTGTTTTGGTTTATAGGAGCATTAGCAACTAAGGCCATATTGCTCCGGAAATATGCGGTGGTCATTCCCTGACCTTTCTGCATCCTCCGTATTTGATGATGATGGGCTTGAACACCGGTCTAATCAAGAAGCGTGTGCTATGCACTGCTGCTCCTTCCCACCTGGCTACGGAGGCGCTTCAAGTCTTGAGTTAATCCACAAGGCTTTTAACATATAATCCCTCCTATCGTGCCTGGGCAGAATTGCAGACACATAGACATTGTGGCCTAGCTCGTGCCATTTCCTCAGCATGGCCCTGTATTTTTCTAACAGATCGTCAGATCGTGTACATTTAATGTCATTAGTCCACATGAAAAATAATATGAATGATAATATTCTCTTGAATATTATCATTCATATTGAATAATATGAATAATAAACATGAATAATAATATTCTCTTTACCACACATGAATAATAATACTCTCTTTACCACACATGAATAATAATATTCTCTTTACCCCCCCCCCCCAAATCTGACAGTCTGTTGGTGACATCATTAATAGTTGCTCCCGGCAGACATACCCTGGTTCTACTCCACCTATCCTCATTACAAAAAACATTCCCCGTTATGTAGTGTGCAGGTTGCAAACAATTGGAAAATGGTTATTACCCATGGGATTATCTATAGCAGACCACTAAATGACTGGAAACAGTATCGGGGAGCAAATCGAGAAGTCAATTGCAGAAGCCTGTCCAACAGGTAACTGTATAGTATCGGTGTAAATACACCATAGTTAACCCATATATTTGAACTACGTATGTAGCGTAGAGTGCATTGTTTTAATTGTATTTCATAATGTGGTTGCCTTCACGAGATAGCTACTATTGCATTACTTCAAATAAATAACGCTTCTCTAGTAGAGAAGACTACTGTTATTTATTTTCAGCGGTCCCACCACCCATATGGGTGGTGGTACTGCTGAAAATAAATGATTGCTAGAACAGATTTCCATCTGTTGTTGCGGAAGTTGATAGCTTAAATAAATTTAAGGCTGAATTATACAAACATCTGGAGTGACCAAATGGGTGAAATGGGAAAGGTTTTTTTTGGCTGATGTTCTATAAGCTTGCTTTCTTGAATCATATGCCTCAACTAATGCTAAAATGTCCCAACTAGATATAATACCCTTAGATGTATTTAGGGTTGCATGGGAAGTTACTTTCACTGGAATTTTAGCAAACTTTTTCATTTGTAAGAGTTTTTCAGAATGCCTGAAGTTGAACTTTCTACAATTAAGTCCCCTCAATGCAGTCTCTTAATTGTCTTGAGAGACCCTGCAATACGTTCCAAGTGTTTTTGGATTAGAAAGAGGGACAGCTTACTAAGAGGCTGTTCTGGTAGTGAGTGCATTATTAAGAATGCAGGAATCTGTGTCGCTGAGAAATTGATTTAAGCCCCTTTGGTTGTGACGAGTGATGGTAATTTTCTGTCTCTGATCGACGGCTTGATAATTTCTCTTGGTCACACCAGGTACTGCTCCTTCCTTCCCCTAGAGGGGCCGGTTCCATATTGGCTCCTTTTAGCTATATGAACTTTTCTGTCAAGGTTACCAGCCCCCACCATGGGTAAGCAGGAGAGTTGCCTGGTGTGACCAAGCGAAATTAGTAGGAGTTAGTCTATAAAATATGATAAATAAAGAAAGGTTATTTTCCTTCCTTGCTCTCTACCAGTACTTTTGATACAAGAGCTGCCATTAAATAAAAGGATTTCTTAAGAGTGGAACATAAAAGAGAACTAGAATTCACCTTTTAGAAAATCACAGTGAAAGCACAAAGAAATCGCTCAGTCACAATCGCTTGGCACCCAAAGCCATAAAATTCCATGAAAATCCATCTAGAAGTCGGACTGTTTCATGTAGAAGGACACAGTGAAAAAAATGTGCTTATGCTAATGCGTTTAAAATTAGACAAGAATAAGTACATATGTATCTAGTATGAGTAAACATTTTAGTAGATGTACTTGCTTATTTTCATTTATTATTTTATTACTTTTATATTTTTTTTACCATTGGAAACTCCATAGCTTTTTTTTTCTTTATAATTCAAACCACCTTAGCATAACTGTTCAGAATAGGACACACATTTACATAGAGTGTAGAGAGACATTTAAAAATGCCAAAAGAATTGTTGCTGGAAGAAGCTGTATATAAAAAGACAATACATTTATCCATCGATAGATGGATAAATGTATTGTCTTTTTATAGTTTTTAAATAAAGGCTCTACAGTGATTTTTAAAATTTATTTTCATCAGCACCTATGTCATTAAATTTTCCATTTATTTGTGTTCTAAGTTTTTTCGTTTTAGGGCTATCTTTTACTTCACTAATCCAGATAGCCCTCCTCCCAATTACTCCGGTTTAGCGAGGGTTTTCTGTATCTTAAAATTGTTGACCGATTAATTGAAAAATTTTATTTAATCATTTAACAGTAATCCTTATAATCATAAAATAGAAACTGTTGCTAGTAATATATTATAATTAAAAGCACACTCTTGGAGTCAAAAATACCGATCATAATATTATGGTATGCTTTCAAACAATCATGTTCTTGTGAAGTAATAGTTTTTATCTTAGCGTAGCACTAATTGTAGACTTTTTTGTAACAGAAATGGTTATGTGGATCAAAAGGTCATTTGTCACATCTAGAGGTGGCAAAGTAAAAAAGGATAACTTTGGCCCTGGCAAATTTAGAAATTTTAGAATAGATCGTCTTGTCATCTTTGCCTTGACCTTCCTCTACTTTGCTGATGGATCTCCAGTTCTTTAATTAATTAATTACTCATGTACACCTATTATTATTATTCATCCTTTTTACAAGTTTTTAATTATTCTTTCCCAATTTCTTCACTTTTAACTTTTTATCTTAATGTATATGGTTTTTTTTTTTACCAAACAGAAATTCCATACTCACAAGTGACAACAAGGATACAAGTAACGATGTGATGATGATCACAAGGGTAGTGAATGAACAGATAACTAGCAGCTGTGAATGCTGAAAAAGTGTAGGGTTTTACACTTAGAAAATGAAAACCATAAAATGACTTACGCATTTCAAGAGATTGAATTAAAAACAGCAGAGAAAGAAAAGGAAGAAAAATCCCCAGGCAGCATGGAGGATACAATGGTATTCTGGCAATTATTTATTGAAAAATTACTTGAACAAATAGGGAGGTCAATTCAACTATACACAGCAATCATGAGACTGTAATTAGCATACTCTGTTCAGGTACTGCAGTCACACCCAAGCTCTTTGAAACAGTCCAGAGATGAGCAACATGGCCATTAAGATTGCACCATATAAGGAGAGTCTATGAACATGTCAGCTACTGAGCATGGCATCTAGGTACCTCAGAGAGCACCTAGTAAAAGGAATGAAAGTGAAATTTTCATGGTATTAAATAAAGATAAAATATGAATAAATTCAAATTACAGGTGCTCCCCTACTTATGACCTTTCAAAGATACGAACATAAAGCTGTTTATCAGTGTTACCACTTGGTGCTAACACATAAACTGTTTTTCAGTTTATCTGTGTTTTGTGATAAACTGAAAAACAGTTTATCACAGTGTTTCAGTTTATCTGTGTTGAATTAAAAACAGTGGAGGAAAAGAATCTGAGAGTTATAATTTGTGCAGATATGAAGTATTCTGATCAGTGTAAATAGACAGCTGGGTAAGTTTAACGGGATGAACAGGATAATGCAATTATTTTTTATTTGAACAACATGAACTCCTATCATGTCCGATAAATGCAAGAGCAAGGTTGCTGAAGTTGGTAGTAAGAAGCATTGTACAATCACAATGGAAGAGAAAGTAGAAATAATAAATGTGAAGGCAGTGAGAAAATGAGAAACATTGTGCAGTGCATATGTATGGCATGAAATGGTGGAAATGATTCTGAAGGGCAAAGAATGTGGGTGAAAAATCATGGATGAAATGGAAAGTTTCTGGTTCTGTGGTTAGAGGATTAGAATCAACATCAAAAGACTATTAGTGCAAAATTAATTCAAGAGAAGGCTATGAGTTTATTCAAAGACAATGAAGACCAAATAAGGCAAAAATATTTGTGATGAAACATTTACTGCAAGCCACAGATGGTTTCATAAATTCAAGATTTGTTCAAATTTCATAGTAAGTGGCCAGGCAGCTAGTGCAGATACTGTGGTTTCAAAAGATTTTTTTGTGATACAGAGATCATCAAAGAAAAGGACTATATACCTCAACAAATTTTTAATGAAGATAGAACACGTTTATTTTGGAAGAAGATGCCTGGTTTTGCAGTCGAAAAAGATCAAATCACTCTCTTATTTGGTGGAAATACTTCAGGAGATCTCAAACTCAAACCTCTATTAGTTTATTGTTCTGAAAATCCAAGGGCTCATAAAAACATAACCAAAGCTTAGCTTCCTATAATTTGGAAAATTAACACCAAAGCCTGGATTACACCCACTCGCTCGGTTAAAAGATTACTTTCTTCCCCCCCATCACTTCATTCCTAAGGTTAAAAAAATATCGCAACCAGAACAAGCTGCCTTTTAAAATCGTCCTCTTGCTTGATAATGCACCTGGGCATCCACAATTTCTAGATAATTTTCATCCTAATGTCCAGGTAATCTACTTGCCTCCAAACACCATACTGATACTTCAACCAATGGGGTTATTGCATCCTTCAAGAAATATTATCGATGAACATCTGGACAGCAGTAATCACAACAGACGACAACAATGGGGTAACACTGAAATAGTTTTGGTAAGACTATGATATTTACAAGGCCATAAAGTGTGATGTAACAAATATGAACATGAAAGGTGCACAGAAACACTTATGCCCCATGTTTGCTAACAATTCTCATCTTACTTAGGAAGTGGAGGATGAGATGAATATAGTAATGGATCTTGTTCAGATACACATGCAACTTGATGTGACAGAAGAGTTCACATACCTGGAATTGACAAATGAAGATTTAATGAAAAACTAGAATCAAAGGCTTGAGAACAATGCTACTGAAGAACAAGTTGAAGAACACAAAAGATTTATCATAAAGCAGAGAACTTTACTTTGAAGGAAAAGGCACCATGATTATTTATGTCCCAGGATCCAAACTTACTGTAGAATGATTTATTAAGGTGTCTGCAAATGTATACGAAACAATTTCTAGTTAAAGTTATTTATGATAAAAAGAAGGCCACAATGGATTATTTTTTCAAGAGAACCAATAAGAAACAGGAACATCCAATACCATCAACATTTTTATGTGTTACTGGGCCAACCTTCCTCACCTTTCTACAATTCTTCCGACGATGGTTAATGATAAGTTATCCATTGTTATTTAATGTAAAACAACATAATTTAAAATAAAAACGTGATTTTTACTTTAATAGGTTTCATTTTCTTGTTTCCTTTAATTTTTTTAATAATTTGATTAAAATTTTATGTAATAATACGGAAACGTGCACTTGGTATTTGTTTTCAGCAAAGCAATCAATGCAATAATTTATAAACTTATAATAAAAAATTTATTTTTTGCAACTTTTTAAAATAAACAAGATTATTATTATTATTTGTCCCATCATGTTAGAGAAAGTACTAGGGATGGGAATATTCTTGACCTCAATTCCTAAGGAATCATATGACATCACAGTGCTTAAAATAGAGGAACCACTGTCATGAAATGATCATGCAATCGTTAGTTGTAAGATGAAAAAAGATATTGCAGTAGTTGAAGGTAACGGCACAGATTTTAACTTAAGAAGGCAGTACTTCGACAATTTTAGCCGCTATATGGCATTTTCGAATTGGGCAAATTGCTGAAGTATGGCGAATACATTTGAAATATGGAATACTTTTAAAGCAAAAATCACAGAAGCCATGAATGCATACATACCTTTAAGAAAACATTGCAAGAGGAGAATGCCAAAATGGATGACTGCAGAGCAGGTTGGTCAAATAGGGCAGAAAATGATAGCATGGGACAGTTACAGAGCAATGAAGAGTATTAAAGCCTACAACTGGTACAAGTTGATCTGTAATAGTACCATAAATAAGGTCAAGGAGGCCAAGGCTGCATATGAGAAAGCATTGGCTAAGACAGCAAAAAATGGGGACAAGGAACTTTTCACATATGTGAATACAACACAGAAGAAAGTTAATCGGATTGGACCCTTGTGCACTGGGTGTGGGAAAATCTTGGATAATTCAGCTGATGTTGCAGATGAATTGAATAGGTACTTTTCATCTGTCTTTATTGACAAAAGATCCTTCATGCTGAGAAGAGGCTGTGCAAATGAGGCTGAGCCAAATAAAATTAGTAATGTTGTAATTACAGATGACTGTTTATCAGAAAAACTTTGAGCATAAAGACAACTAAGGCTCCTGGTGTTGATGACATATACTCCATAGTTTTGAGGAAGAGCATCTATGGACTCAGGGGAGATTGTATTGTATTGCCAATATATAAAAGCAACTCTAAGAGTGAAGTTGGTAACTACAGACCAGTTAGTCTGACTTCAGTGACATTTAGTGACTTCAGACTTCAGCGCAATCCAGGGACATTTAGATAGATATGACAATCTGAAGGACACACAACATTGTGCTGTTAAGGGAAAATCATGCTTAACTAACTTAGTAGGCTATTTTGACACAGCTACTCATTAGCTGGATTTAGGGAACAATTTTGACATACTTGAAAGATGGTCAGAAAAGTGGCAGATATGTTTTTAGTGTAAGACCTTGCATTTAGACCCTGCTAAATGCAAGATCACTTGGGCAACAGCAACCCACAAATAAATTATACACTTGGTGGGGTTGAATTAAAAACAGTGGAGGAGGAAAAGGATCTGGAGTTATGATTTGTGCAGATATGAAGTATTTTGATCAGTGTAAACAGACAGCTGGGTAAGTTTAACGGGTAATGAACATTATCCTGTAGAGAGAGAGAGGGAGGGAGGTCATAATCCCACTATATAAGGCAATTGTGAGGCCAAATTTGGAATCCTGTGTTCAAAGACACAGAGCTACTTGAAAGAATCCAAAGATGAACAACTCCCATGATGATATCAGCAAAAGGACAACTGTTTGAGGAAAGACATTATGTCTACAGAGCTTGGTATACAGAGATTAAGGGCTACAGAGCTTGGCAATCAGGTACCTCAAAGGTGACCTGATTAAGGTTTAAAATGAATGAAGGTGGAATTCTCATGTTATAAGGAATTTCGGAGGGGTCATAAATTCAAACTACAGGGGTTGAGGTTTATATTAGACTGTTGGAAGTTTTCTTTTAGCCAACAAGCTGTTGATTGCTGGAACAAGTTGCCCTTGCAGGTAATAACTGAGGCTGACAGTTTGAATAAATCCAAAGGTCAACTGGACATGTTGCAAAACTGTATGGCCATAAACACTGACAATATCTTCAAAAAGGCCTCTAAGGTTGGGAGAGTAATACATATCTAGAATTTAAAACAAATACACCAACCGTTTAACTATAATGATTTAATACTGGAAACTATAAAATGTACCAAACGATACTACACTGTAAAATAATATATGCAAAAGACTGATTTACAAAATAAAATATACGATGAAACTTTAATATACAATAAAATATAAATAAAATAAAATATTTAAAATACAATAAAATTAAAAGCGATAAAACACTGACTGAAGCTTTCGGAGGCTTCCGCCTCCTTTCTCAACAACAGTTGAGAAAGGAGGTATTATCTCAACAGTATTTTATTTTATTTATATTTTATTGTATATTAAAGTTTCATCGTATATTTTATTTTGTAAATCAGTCTTTTGCATATATTATTTTACAGTGTAGTATCGTTTGGTACATTTTATAGTTTCCAGTATTAAACCATTATAGTTAAACGGTTGGTGTATTTGTTTTAAATTCTGGATATGTCAACTGGACAGTTACCTGTGTGAGGAGGGAAGCAAAAAATTTATATTTTCTTATCTAGTTTCTTTTTTTTTTCTTATTTTATTTATTTATTTTTTTTGCCAGTGCAGCACTCTATATTTACTATTGCTATGTCGGAACCTAACCAATTTGTAAGTAGAGGAGCACCTGTAAGGGTAGAGTGCATCATGGGCAACCTTGCTTTAACCAGCAAGATGTTAATCAAGCAGAATGAGTTGCCTCCAAGTGGTCCTCAGGTAAAAACTGGAGAAATTAATTAAATTTCTGTTTATACTCCGGCACGACAACCAAGTCAGTAGAGTTTACAATAAATTGTAAATACAAATATTTATCGTATTTAGTAGTCACGGGCTTGAACCCCGGTCCACTCAAGGAACGCGTGCTATGCACTCTCGCTCCTGACCACTGGGCCACGTCACTGGCCAGATAGACTGGTACCTTTGAGAAAAGAGAAACTTTTATTTTATTTTAAGTATTCCCTCAAATCTTAATCTGAATAATTAAATTTAAGAAGTATGCCATACAAGAATTCTATTCCAATAAGCCATAAAATGAGATCCTCTGCTTGTTTGCTGCTAGAGCAACTCATGGGGTTCTGTCAATGATATACAGAACTTTGTGAGCAGGAACGAAGTGGTGATTATCCTATTGTATAAGGCAATGGTTAGGCAGTATTCTACATCTGGAATACTGCATACATATATAGAAATTTTCTTTTAGGAGGACATAGATCCATTTGAAAGGATGCAGAGAAAGACAACAAGGCTAGTTAGGGTACAAAGGGATATTCTTAACAAGAAAGACTGGGGTTGCTTGCAGTCTCTAGAAACTAAGCATCTTTAGGGTGACCTAACTGAAGTGCTAAAAAGGGTTAACTAAAATAACCTAAATGGTAACGGTATCTTCACTCTTTCTCAGATACAACACATAAGGGAGCAAAAATTTAAGTTGAAAAAAGATGGTTGTTGTTATTTGGTTTTTAGGAGCATTAGCAACTAAGGCCATATTGCTCCGGAGATATGCGGTGGTCATTCCCTGACCTTTCCGCATCCTCCGTATTTGGTGGTCACGGGCTCGAACCCCGGTCTAATCAAGAAGCGTGTGCTACGCACTGCTGCTCCTGACCACCTGGCTATGGAGGCACCATTGAAAAAAGGATAGCTGTAGAACAGATGTGTTGAAATAATATAGTTTTAATAATAATATTATAAAGTTTTATTAATAATATTATACATATTATTAGTATTATTATTAGTATAAATAATAATAGTAATATATAACTGTGAAAAATCCATTTTTTATATTAACAACATATTTTGAATTATTTTTTTTTGAAAATTAAACACTTGTGTGGTTTGGCATTTTTTATTCTCTCTTATTTGGAATTTTGTATATTATTTCCTTTGTTTTATTTGATTGAAAGCAAAAGAAACGTTAAAAACAAAACAAAAAAATAGCATTTTCCCATGATGTGAAGCAGAGAGTATAATGACTGAATAAGCTACCGTAAAGTGTAAAAGAATACAAACTGCACGAACTAGCGGCAAGAGATGCACTAATTTAAATTTCATGTTTTTCAGCATACACATATAATTTTTGGGAATCGGTTTAACTTTGTCCTGTATTTTTAGTTTTTGTGCAATAACTAACAGAGATTTCTGACATTTCAATGAAAAATCAAAGAAAACATTTCTGTTGAAAGAGTAAAAGTTTCGGCTGTGTGGAACTGAGTAGACGAAGAGCACAAAATAATTTAAATTGTTTGATGTTTTAAAAACCCTGCACAATCAGCTCTGGGCTAAACAATAAATCCAAGTACAGTAAAGCATATATTTATTTGGTTACAGAATTTAACTATAGGCCATCCTCAGACTTACTGCAGTTTATATTCTGAGAAAAGTGCCATAATTCAAAACAAGATTATTTAAACTGGGCTTTCCACAGTGATGTAATAGGGAATTTCTTTCCTGACCAAAGGTCTAATATGAATTTTATACATATGAACATAAAGAGCATATTTAATTAATTTGTAATCATAAATAAAGTCCAATTTCTGACTTGATCTGGAATGCATTCTATAACTACACTTAAAGAAGAAGGAAGTTAAAGTTAGAGAAGAAAAGGAAACACTTTTATCATAATCGTGGCATCTGGAAGGGGAATTTTTTTGGAAGATTTTGTTGGACTTCTATGAGTAATGTTTTAGAGAGAATGTACAACTGCTTGGTTGTCATCACCCTGTGATGGATCCTTGAAATGCAACATGACTGACTTCCTTTACTTTTATAGGAAGAAATGCTTCGCTGATGAATTCCAGGGAATGAGAAGGAGGCAGTTCCTCAACACTGTCAACTTGAACCTCTAATTGCAGTTACCCAGGCATCTTAACATCAGCAGTGATTTCTCCCAGTTGGTCTTCAAATAAAAGGAAATGAGAAATAATTTCAAGCCCAAATTTCTCCAGGAACCATTGAGAGTTTGATTGTTTAAACTTCTACCAAGACTACTATTCTTCACTGAACACAAAATGTTAAACCCTTTCCGAAATTCTTTCATGTATCGAATCTGGTCTGTTACTTTGATAGTCTGGGAAAAGGTTCTCAGGTAACATGCTCCCTCCTCTACTGACTAGAGCAGTTACAATTGTCTCGTCTCACAACACAACATGTTGGCAGATAAGAAAACAATCCTCAATATTTTTTCCCCATTCATTACTTGAGTCTGCATTAGAAAGGTGTGGAGGATATCAAAGGGCATTGTCCAAGAATAACAACTTTCTATATGGCAGATTGTTATGATAACTCCAAACACTGAGAAAAAAAGAAGCCTGTGAACCACTCTTCTAAAAGGGTCCAGTTATCCAGGATACTGGCAAGGTCTCACTTTGATATAACCCTGGAGTTCTCTTAGGATTTTAGAGTGATCAACAAGCAAAGGTTTCAGCTTGAAACCACCTGAAGCATTTGAACCAACCAAAAGGGCTAGTTGTCCTTTCATGGTTTAAAAGCAGACATTCATTTTCCTTACTTGATGATGTAGGTATTTTAAGGCATCTTCCTTTAAACAAGCCTGGTCTCATAGATATTGAAGCCTTGTGTGGAAAAACTACCTTCCTCTACAATAATTTCTGCCAGTTTCTTGGGAAAATCTTCAACTACCTGTCCATCAGCAGAAGCAGCTTCACTCTGCACCCTAATGCTGTGAAAGTCATACTTAGCACCTGAAATGCATAAACCATCCCTTACTTGTAACTTTAAACTTTCATATCTGAATCTCTTTTTACAGACTGGTCTTTCGGTGTTTCAAAGCCCTATCCTGACTAATGACAAGGTAAAAGGCACATGACCTTGAATCAGCAAAATTCCTTCCATCTCATTCTGAGATCAAGTTTTTCTATCTCACACAAACATCAAAAGTCTTTTCATCTCATTCAAAATATCATAAGTCTTTCCAACTCACCCACAAGTCCTGCAGCCTGCCTGGCAACCCAAAGGTCGCGGGTTCGAATCCCGCCTCGGGCATGGATCAGAGTACTGCAAAAAAATCTTGGGAGGTGCATTATAGCCAAAGAAGCCGATGTGCCAATAACTAAAAAAAAAAAAAAAAAAAACAAACACAAGTCCTGCATGCTTTCTTATAATTGGTGATTTTAATGAGGATTGAATAATTAATTTCAGCACATATTTTGGCCTTTTCTTTAAGAACTGTTTGTATATTATGCAAGTATGATCCGAATGCCTTCTGATTTCATACTTTGATGGTGCACTCACTTTTATCTAACATTTTTAAGAAAGAAATATTAAACGAAAAACTTAATAATTTTTCATGAAATTTTTCATTCTTAAATCCACAAACCTTTGGCACTGGAGCTTATCAAGAATCAGAGTTTCTAAATAATGTAAAGCAGGAGTGGTCAGCTTAATTTGTGATGCGATCTACTTTTTTCCTTCAAAATGTGCCGCGATCGACCATCTCAAAAATTTCATTGCACAAGGTGCAGAAATCAAGGGGTGACTGTATATTTAAAATTTGTCGCGATCGACCGAAATTAAATCCGATCGACTGGTAGATTGCAGTCGACTCATTGGCCACCCCTAATGTAAAGCACTATGTACATTTCAATGCAACTGTAAGTCAAGTTCCTAGAGGAACAAATTTGCCAATTATGAACATTATGCTTTCCCATGCATTAATGTAAAAACTGAAAATGATCTGGTGTATGGTACAGTCCATTCCGGTTATTTGGGACACATCAGGACTAGTGCATTTTGGCCCAATTAAGCAGCTGCCCCAATTATCCGAAGTTTCACGTAAATAGTTAAAAATACAATGTACCCCCCGCCCCCCCTTACAATTGGTTCAGTGTACAATCAAATCACGTTACGACGAACTCAACATAGTAAAGTACGGTTCACTATACGATGTGCAGTAAGCACCGGTCATTGTGATCACATTTGTGAATCGAATTTTAATTCTAATTAGTGAAAATAGCAGGAATATTATCCACAGGCTATAAAAGTAAAGATATATTAAGCACAAATTTAGCCTTTATTACCTTACCAATTAAAAAATTAAATGCGTGAAAATCGGAAGAATATATGTGATAATCAGAATAATTAATATGTACATACGAACTAGTTGACAGTTCTGTTCACTGACATTTGTGGGTGGGGGTTAAAATTTAAAACAGTAAAAAGATAAGCAATCTATAACAAAGAACATGGCACACACAAATTGCAAGTAACACGATACGCGCAAGTGAGAATGGAGTAACGAGTTACGAAGCTTTAAAAATAGGAAGAGAAGATCTGAAAATTAATTTTTTTTATATGATTGAAGATTTCATGGAAGTGTAAACACATTTCACCATAATAATCGACAGAATTCCAGCTGTCGGTATTATCGTAAATTCAGTAAGATCAAGTTTACTATCTGTTTATGATAGATTTCACTAACAGAAAAGCTCAATAAACAGGTGACTGCTAATTGTTTTTATGGTTGTGACCTCCAGAAATCCGACTGAACTACGTGGTACGGTTGGAGACAATCGTAGGGTAATCTCCAGTGCTGCAGTCTCCTGCCCCGATTAAACGGAAATTTGTCCAATTAAGCGAAGTAAACCCTGGCTATTTTCTCGATTGGGTTCTGTTTTTTTTTAAGATTTGTCCCAAATAAATGGCTGCCCCGATTAACCGCTGGCCCAAATAACTGGAATCCACTGTATTTCAAAAACAGCCACTGGTTTTATTCATCCAAATGTCCTTTCATAGGATCAGTTGCATTTTCATACTGTACTATAAAATGCAACTGATGCTCTGAAGTGACGCCATGTTCTTCAATAAGTATTAATAATCAAGGCTGTCACAATGCAGAACCATAGTCACTTAACACAGGCCTATGACAGGAATCAGGAAATTATTCAAATGACAAGGCCTATGGGTCAGTTGTTCAATATACAAAATGAGGGCCCATACACAAATTCTTTATCTTGTGGGTGAGTTTGTATTCCTTTCATTTGATTATTTCATGTCAGATTTTAATAGAAAATAAAGTTGTTGTTGTTTGCTTGGGAGCTTTACGGTGCAAGGGCAACATGGCCATAATGTGCCTAACTACGGGTAGAGATTCAGTGCTCTGTTTTCTATCAATATGGATTGCGGTTAAAGTTTAGAGTGCGTTACAGATTTGTATCTGTTTAAGGAAAGTAAAGATTTTGTCAACCTGTGGCATATCTGCTAGGAGATGAGTTATACTCAGAGTATTCGTTGCTAAAAATGAGGCAAAGAGAGTTTGTCATTCACTGTTGTAAATGGGGCAATCAACATGCATATATGCTAGCTTGCAAGATGAGTGTTGCAGTTTGTGCACTGTGATGGGTCAGCGGCAGCAAGCAATTTTTTTTTTTTTTTTTTTGTAGTTGTTGGCACATAGGCTTCTGTGGCCATAATGCACCTCCCAAGGTTTTTGCAGTACTTTGATCCAAGCCCGAGGCGAGAATCGAACCTGCGACCTTTAGGCTGCCAGGCAGGCACTTTACCCACCCGGCTAGCCCGGTCGGCGGCAGCAAGTAAATAAAGATCATGTAGCTTATTTGTTATCGGGCTAATACGACTTCTTCATTGGTTTTCAAGTATACTAGATCTCTATGGTTTTAGAGCTTTTTTTATACCAAGTAACTTATTACTACTATGCAAATAACTTATTATTACATTGACTCTGCGAGATGTGTTACCATTGTTCAAGGCATCATTTCTTTATAATGTAGTTGTAGTCAGATGTAGGGGTAGTGAAGGATTGGCTTATAAGATCAGTAGCAGTTTTGGCAGCTAGGTCGGTCTGTTTGTTTCCAAAAATTCCGGTGTAACTAGGGATTTAGGAGAGAAAAGTCCATTCCAAGTGAGGTGTTTTGGATGTTCTTTGAGTTTTGCTGCAAGGGTGTTTCACGTGCTTCAGCATATAGGCTCTGAACCGGTGATGATTTTGACTTAATCGCATGTGCTGAAAATCAAAACGACAGTAGAAAGTTCGTAGCATATCACATTTTCATGTTATGGCTTTGTGCTCCTTTTTTTCAAAAATTGTGAATCTTTACTTATCTAAATGTACTTGACTACTTTTCTTGTAAATTAATTGCTTGAAACAGGAATGACGACCAGTAAACATTCCAAATGAATAAAAAATAACATATTTAAATTTTAGGTCTTAAATCCTATTTGGATTTAAGTAAACGATTAACCCACAAAAGAGGAGTCAAAAATAGGAAATACGAGTCAGAGACAATAGTCACCCCATCATTGTTGGATCCCATCGTCCTTGATAGCTCTGCTCTATAGTGTATATATCTTGGTGGAATTGCCCCCCCACCGCTTGTCACTGGCAGATCCCAAGTTGTCCGGAAAGAAGTCCAGATGCGAATGTGGCTTAAGTACTCAAAACCGTCACAATTTTTGTCCAGAACTTTCACAAAATTTTTCATGAGACCCAACAAGGCGGGAGAAGCACCATTTCAGGTTTCACTAAAGGCGTGCATTTGACATTGTGTTTCCCGGGAATATATTCTTCTCTGATGGGCCATTCCTTCACAATATAATGCTTGTTCTACTGCTCAGCTATCCCATAAACACAGGAAACAACAATACTTAGTAAAAACAACACTGTAGTCCAAGCAACAAAGCAATTACTTTTAAATCACCACAGATTTTCCAACAATATTTCTTATAGTTTAAGGCATTTAACAGCAATGACATGCTATCATAGGTTTCTTTCATAGCTACTGAATGAGCCACTGGGACAGATGGTTTGATATTACTATTGTGTAGCAAAATTGCTTTTAAACTGAGTTTAGAAGAATTGATGAACAAATTCCATTCTAAAGAACTGTGTTCAAACCCTAGTTCATTCATCAATCCGTTTACATCTTTGCAGACATAAAGAGAACCTTCCATTTGATAATAACCCACAAATGTTTTGTTTTGGTTTCTAAACAGAAATCCTCGTGGTTTATGCCAGCAAATTCCACTGTTGCAACCTAGATCCAAACAGCTGAATCCGTTGCTTTGAAAGATTTAAATCCCTAACTAAATCGTTAAGTTCACTTTGCTCAATTAAGTATGGGGTTTTGTCATTTTCAGAATTGTAACTAGGATCGGCAGACGTTGAGGGGGCTCTTGCTCTTGCTCTTCTTCCGGATTAGTGATTTCATCACAATTAGGTGGAGGAAAAGGGAGTTCCGGTGTGTGTGTGTGTGTGTGTGTGTGTGTGTGTGTGTGTGTGTTAAATTTCAATTTAACTCTATTTTTCCTTGGAAACCCCTTAGTATTTCTAAGGCAGAAATAACAATTTTCGAGGTGACTTGTTGGTTCTCGCCAGATCATCGAAACAGCAAAAGGATTTTAGAATTGTTCACCTTCATCCATTTTTTCAGATATACATAGCATGTTATACAGCATATGTGGTACCCACCTTTTATCCTGATTACCCACGTGACAACCAAAATAAAAATAATAAGCTTGTTTCACCTTGTCTGTGATTGATAGATGTTGCAACTTCACTGTAAATTGTCCACAAACATAGCAAAAACTGTTTGATGAACTAATGTATGCACAGCATTTTCACTCCATTTCACAAGACCAAAAAGGAACTTTAAAACACCAAAACCTGCTGCTAGATCTTACAAATCAAAATTAACCCCAAAAATATACATTTAAGGGTTAAAAACAGCTTGTAATCAAGTTGTCTTTGACAGAGGTGCCTGGCTGCCGGAAATATAGTAGGGTCCAAATATGCTACCGCATAATAAGGATTATATGCAATATAACTCAGATTGGCCAGTCCTCAGGGCCACAAAACTAAAAAGAGGTAGTAATATACCATTAAACAAACAGATATGTCTCTTTTGTTACAATAAATTCTACTGGGAAAGGTACAGAGTGCGATGTTCGACCATTTCGTTGATTTTGAGGCTATTTTACATTTTTTTAAAACTGTTTTTGCATTTTTCTAAAAAATGTGATGTGACAGAAAATTCTTACTGTCATATTCGTAATCAGCACATACAAATTAACAAAAAAATGCTTACTTTCACCCATGTTAGCAAAACCTTGTTGACCAGTGTAATTGCACAGTCCAATTTGAAGTTCTCTGAGTAGTGCAGACAGACTGCTAGAACAGCTCATTTGTTTTGGTAAATGATAGATAAGGATTTTGCTAGTACACGTGCGCACACACATGCACCATTATCTTATTGTAGAGTTCTGCATTGGTTTGGGTATCCATGGATTACCAGTAACACAGACTGGCTTGTAGGTAATTTTAGTTTGTGGTTTGGGTGTAGCTGCAGCTTCTATAAAAATATTGCATCGCCACATGACACCAAAAGACCAGAATTAAAAGGTTCAACATAAATAAAATGGAGGAAGGTGATTTCTTTGAATTGGAAGATTCAGGCAGTGAAAGTACGAAACCTCCACCTAGCAAAATCTAAAATTATATCACAATGAAATTTCCAAAACCAGTTTCTGATGAAGATTTTCAATTGTTGAAATGGTGGTGGAGGGAAGAATATATATCCCCCCGCCAAATCTTGCAGTTGACTTGTTTCATTTTTACCATCTCTGCTAGCAATGTAACTAGTGACAAATATTTTTCTGTAGCTAAATTTCTAATACATGAAAGAACACAGCTGAACCAAGTAACTGTTGATGATTGTCCTCTTTCTGCACAAGAAAAATGTGTAAAATTTTGTTATGAATATGTTTAATATATTTGTATCCATTTTTTTAAAATTTTTTTGTATTATGTACAATAAAAAGATCAATATTGTTAACAATTGGTTTTTTGCATTATTATTGATATGTAAAAAATATAAGACAAATCTTGATATGTTTTTATTTATATATATTTTTTAAATTTATTTTTGTTATGTTTTTGTTTTGCAGGTCTAATACAATGGATCTGTACAGGACTCTATGCTATCATATAAGGCAAGGGTAAGGCAAGAATTCATAAAAATTTGGAAAACTCATTTCAGGAAAGACAGATCTGTTGGGAGGATGCAAAGAAGTGCACCAAGCTTAGCTGGGGCAACAAGGATATGCTTACTAAGAAAAATTGTGATTCTGTAAATAGCAGTCTCTGGAATCTAAATGTCTTTGTGAATTGAGTGTGTAAGGTTAAGTAAACCAAATGCTTATGGCATCTTTACTCTTTCTCAGAAGACACACATATAAGTAGGCATATATTTAAATTGGAAAAAAAAAAAAAAAAAAACCAGTTGCAGAAAAGATGTGTGGAAATTTGCATTCAGTGATAGAATAATTGTTTGTTTGGTATAAACTTTACCCCAGCATAGTGGAAGTGGGTAGTGTGAATAAATTTAAAGGTTTGGGCAATTATTCAAAGAAATGGACAAAGGAAGTTGGTAAAAAGTTTTGTTTCTTTTAGGCTGCTACTGTCTGAGTTTTCCTTCCTTGCATCATGTTGCTAATAATAATACAATGTAATATTCCAGATGTATTCACATCTGGAATACAGTATATAACAGAGTTGGCCAGCTAGACGACGTTTGGGTTGTTGTTGTTATTTGGTTTTTAGGAGCATTAGCAACTAAGGCCATATTGCTCCGGGATATGCGGTGGTCATTCCCTGACCTTTCCACATCCTCCGTATTTGGTGGTGACGGGCTCGAACCCCGGTCTAATCAATAAGCGTGTGCTACGCACTGCTGCTCCTTCCCACCTGGCTACGGAGGTGCCTCCGACGTTTGGGAACAGCAATAGTGGAAGGCATATTGGAAAGAGTTATATTATAAAATGCATGTTTGTACGTCTCCAAGAACCAATGGCTCCATCTGCCGTGCATAGCATCTTCATTATAAATCATTTCAGGCATACGTGTGGTTCAATCAGTTTTTACAGTGCACAAGTTAATTTGTGTGAACATCATTAGTTTCTTTTTAAGTGAGACCCTTTAAAAGTTATTATGCTGTCTGAAAAACGTAAATATGAACACAAGAATAGGAGATTTAAGGCAGAGTGGGAAGGAAAGTTTGTTTTTGTGGAGAGAAATGGCAAACCAATGTCTTTCATATCAAGTAACATTGTCACAGTTCAAGGCCAGTAATCTTAAGAGCCATTACAAAACGAATCACAGTTCTTTCACCCAGAAATTTCCTGCTGGTTCCGTATTAAGGCAAACTAAAATATTGACTTTAAAAGAAAAATTTAATAGTCAAACCAAGGTTATGTCAATGTTTATTAAAGAGGCAGATGTAAGAACATGGGCTGGATTTATTTTGGCTTTCAATATCGCTCGTGAAAGCACCCCCTACACAGAAAGAGAGTTCATTAAGAAAAATATTGCTCAAGTAACTTCAGTTTTAGACCCAGAAAATAGAAAATTGCCCAAAATGATTGAACAAATTCCTGCGTCCAGACATACAGTGGAAAGACGAATTTCTGTAATCAGTGCTGACATCATAAATAACTTGCAACGTGATTTCAAGAATTGCTCAGCGCTGAGTCTGGCCTGGGACGAATCTACAGACATTGAAGATAAACCACAACTAGCCACATTTGATCATTTTTGTATCAAATAATCTAGACGTGAAAGAAGCACTATCAGATCTGATTGCTTTGAAGGATATGACACAAGCTTCATACATAAAAGGAGCTCTTGATCTTGTACTTGGCAAAGCTTCTGTACTGATTAAGAAGATAGTCAGTGTTGCAACTGATGGCGGCCCAGCTATGAGAAGTGTCAATAAAGGGCTTGTGGGACTTTTAACTGCTGACGCATTTTTTCCCGGTTAAACACATCGGCAGTTTAAAGCCCTCATGGAAGAAATAGACAATGGCCAGCTTCCAGATGACGTATCGTGGTTCTGTTTAGTAAAGTGGCTCTCGGTAAGCAAGGTTCTAACAAAGTTCTTTCACTTGATGGAGCCAATCAAACAATTTGTTAAAGAAAAAGGGAAATCTTTCCCTCAACTTGAGGATGCCTAGTGGTTAATAGATATGGAACTTTTCACAGATGTTGGTCAGCATTTACAATCATTAAATGTATCTCTGCAAGGACAAGGAAAACTTATTTCTGATCTAGCACAGAGTGTTGTCAGCTTCCACATTAACTGAAATTCTTTGAGAAGGACCTGGTTTCTAAAACCCTCACTCATTCCACATGTTTGAGTAAAACTTTACAAACTCTACCCAGATTATTATTTCTTGAAATCCATTGCAACATTTTGTTGCAATGGATATCAAGAAATAATAACTAGAGATTATGCATGCAAGTTACATGGACTGGAAGAAGAAATTAATGATAGATTTCTTGATTTAAGAGCGCTTAAACCATCATTTGCATTTTTGGAAAATCCTCTTCTTGTTAACATTATGAAGAATGGCTGTCCCGTCTCACCACCAATTGCTGGGGATACAGCAGTTGTAGAGTTTGAGCTACTGGAGCTCCAAGAGGATGAAGGATTAAAACAACTAAAAGGAAGTGCCTGCTCGATTATTGAGTTTTGGAAGCAGGTTCCGGAACAAAAATATCCTAAAACAAAACAGTGTGCAGAGATCAATTCTCTATTTTTGGTATGACATATTTTTGTGAGTCTTTGTATTCAACACTTAAATTTATTAAAAATAAGTATCGGTCTATTTTGACTGATTAGCATTTAAATGAGCTTCTACATACTGCCCTAACAAGTGCCCTATCAACCAAACTTTCAGCAGCTAACTGCTAAGGTGAACAAAACCCGTAAAGCATCGACAAGCAAACTTAATATATAAATATCTTCTGTGAAGTATTGTCTGTCAGAATTAGTATTTTGAGAAATCTGTGTATCTTTATTTTATGTTTTTCAAAAAAACTTTGTAACAAGAAATATGCTTACTTAAAAAATAAAGTTATTGTTTTTAAACTTTATCAATGTTATATATAAAATTTTGATATAAATACAAATCAAAATATATCTGCATGAGAGCCACACCACAAGCCTGTGCGAGCCGTGCTATGGCCACCCCTGGTATATAGTTTAGAAAACTACATTTTAGGAAGACATACCCAGTTGAAAAACGTAGAGAAAAGAGAAATTAGATATGTGAAGGATATTCTCATCAAGAAAGACTGGGCTCTAAAAATTACAACATCTGAGGGCGCCTCCGTAGCCAGGTGGGAAGGAGCAGTAGTGCGTATCACATGCTTCTTGATTAGACCGGAGTTTGAGCCCATCACCACCAAATATGGAAGATTCGGAAAGGTCAGGGAATGACCACCGCATATCCTGGAGCAATATGGCCTTAGTTGCTAATGCTCCTAAAAACCAAAACAACAACAACATCTGAAAGCTAAGCACCTGCATGTGGACCTAACTGAAGCGCATAAAGATTTAAATGGATTAAATAAACCAAAAAACTATGACTTCTTTATGCTTTCTCAAATGACACACACACACACACACAAATTTATATTGAAAAATGTTGCAGAGATTTGTATTCAGCCATGGGATAATTAATTGTTGGAATAAACTTACACCTGTTGTGAAAGTGGGCAATTTGAATAAATTCAAAGAAGGATAAATTATTTATTAGAAGAAATGGGAAAAAAAGTGATTTTTTTTTTTTTTTTGCCTGGTGTTGTGTAAGTTTTGATCACTTGAATAATTTTTCTAATAGTAGTACTACTACTATTTAGTGAACTTTTTCATCTGATAAACACAAACTTTGTTCCCTTCACAAATTTTTTGAATGATAGAAACTATTTTAGGAATTAGGGGCCCTACAGTTTTTAAAATGACCCTTAACAGAATAAAACAGAAATATTTATACTAATGTACAAAGAAGATAAAAATAAATCTTACCTTTTCATTAACTACATGTAAGAAACACACAAAGGCAATGGATACACTCAAGTTTTTTACCATGGCGGGAGACAATTTCACAGGAAGTTGGGAACATAAATGTGCGAATTTCATTGTGCCATTCATTTTGAAAGAAGGTTCTTGCTCAATATTTTCCTATTAAAATTATTAACAGTTATTTGTCGAACAGTCATTAAAAACATGTGTTAAGAATAAAAAAAATAATAATAATAATAATAAAGACTGGCAAAAAATATTTACATGCTAGAAATATACTTATTTTCATAATTTTTGGGATTTTTATACATACATTTCAGTATGATTAATTGTTATCTCAGCAAAAAAAATTAAAACTTGACAGTTTTTTCTTCACACAATTTTGATAGTCTCACATGAATTATGAAAATTATAGGACAAAGATGAAGAAACTGAAACATCCACTGGGAACCTGCTTTTCCTCTACAAGCAACTTACCACGATGCTTACTAAAGAGAGAATTTGTCCATTTTATACCGATAAGGTTTCCCTCTATGTGCTAGGTTGGCAGAATGCCGATAGTTGCAATGGTAAAAGGCAAAACAGTTGTGAACAAAGATGTTGTTTGGTTTTTAGGAGCATTAGCAACTAAGGCCATATTGCTCCAGGATATGCGGTGGTCATACCCTGACCTTTCCGCATCCTCCGTATTTGGTGGTGACGGGCTCGAACCCCGGTCTAATCAAGAAGCGTGTGCTACGCACTGCTGCTCCTTCCCACCTGGCTACGGAGGCGCCCGTGTGAACAAAGAACACCAGTGATTAGTCAGTTATAAAAACCACAGTAAACTCGTTTCTCATTACCAAAGCAGCTTGTTGCTGTTCACTTCATAAACAGAGAACACGTGCAATAGGTCAGTTGTCTATCTATAAGATTTCTCATTATGCATTTGGTGAGAAGTGTAGCATCAGCAAATTCATACGAAAGGAATCTAAAAAAGGACACTGAAAACTTAACCTACTACATATTAATAAACTTACGAGCAGCCAAGTTTGCAATCGCAAAGTACGCATCTATTTTTTTAAGACATAAGAGGATACCTAGCATTTTAACATTTGTTTGTTTGTGAGATTGTTCAAAATTTCTAAACATTGCCAAATGATTACCAATAGAAAAGTGAATAGAATTAAAAGTATTCTATTCACTTTTATAATCTATCATATTATAATATATATAATATATTATATATTATAATATATAAATATATTATAATATATAATATATTTATATATTATTACTATAATCTATCCCCATACAATGAGTATTGTTCTTTGTTCTCCATCCCCACCAAAGTTTCCTCTTGGGAGTCCAGTTTTCATGAAACCATCCAACAAGCCTATTTACTACTTTGAAGCAATTGATGCAAATGCTTGAAAGCAGAAATTGCAGATATGTGCAAGTGACAAGCTATTCAGTTTCTGTCATCACTTTGGCAGCCGTAGCAGTAACATTCTGCATTTTTGACAAATTTTAAGATACACTCTTTTTGCTGTCTACAGTTCTGATATCCTTAGTAACACCACAATTTTATTTTACACATGGTTTTGAAAACAACATTGATATTATTGATTTTTTTAAAATAAATTTGCAGCTGTTCATCTAGAAAATGCAAACATTACCCCAGCGGCTCACATCTGGTGGGTATGGGCTTTGCACATCCAGGGTCCTGAGCTGGATATCATCATTCTTCTCTCTTTTCGTGATTCCCTCCTACTTTTCTATCTCATATTCAAATTTTTTTTTGGCTGGTGCAGCATAAGCCTCGGCTTCCTTGCATCATATGGCTAATAATAATAATAATAATATTGTAGCAATTTTTTAAATGTGCAACACACTATGGGGACTTGCCACTTGGTAGCATTAATATCTGGACACCTACATATCTACAAGAAAATTAATGTGTGCTAAAACCTTTAGCCTTTATAACTACAGTAGAACATTGGTTATCAGAATAATTTGAAAGGCTGATTTTTCTCCTTTTTTTAAAAATTAATTTTAGTATTTGAGACAAATTTTTATTATGCTACGAGAATATTTCCGTCTTGTTTTTTTACATCATATATCTGGTGAAATGTTGGATAAGGCCTAATGGGTTTTCTCAGAAACCATGAGTGATAGAGTTTAGTCGTTTGCTTCCGTGAATCCAATTTTCCATTAGATATTTTGTTCTCTTCGTTTCATATTATGTTTAGTTTAGCTCCAGATTCAGTAAGAATAATATTGGCCCAAAACTGTACAATTTATTATTTTTCTAAGTTTTTTTTTTTTTTTTTGACAGTAAAATGTCAATGAAAAGAAACAGCACTGAAATGGGCAGAAAATCAGGAAGAGTGCAATATAATCGAATTGATATTATTAAGAAACTTGAGAGATTTAGCAGCAGAAAAAAAAAAAAAAAATCGCAACAAATTAAACAAAAAAATTATTATTTTAAAAAATTACTTCAAATTTTTTCCCACGGAAAATTTGCAGTAAAATACTTATCCGAATATACATATGACATATGTAAATGTGTGAATTTTTTAAAAGTTATTATTATCAATTATTATTTTTTATTAAATAAATTCGTTTTTTTTTTTTCACTCTTTAAAGTATTTTTCTTTTACCTTAACACATTATAACAGAACTTATGTAATTTTACCGTACGTTTGATTATCCAGAAAATTTTTCTATCTGGAGGAGGTCTGACATTAGTTATTCCAGATAACTGATGCTCTACTGTAGTTAGTTAAAAAGCATCTAGTTAAGAAAGTGTGTACTAAAATTTTGCTAAAATCATTTGTTCAAAACTTGAAGCATTTTCTCCACAAACAGTGCAAACGTGATTAATTTACAGTAATGTTTGTATACACCAAATCTGTTGAAAACTTATGAAGCATCTTACCATATAAACAATGCAAACATTATTGTAATTTACAGTAACAAATTAATGTTTCTGTGTGTAACAAATGTAAACGTCGTGTAACGACGTTTACATTTGTTACACACAGAAACATTAATTTGTTACTGTAAATTACAATACATTTATTTACATTTGTTACATTTGTAAAAATGTAACAAATGTAAATGTAACAAATGTTACAATACATATATTTACATTTGTTACATTTGTAAAAAAATGTAATCTTTGTTATAAAAATTAAATTAATAAAAAAATTCTTTAACTCGGTGATTACACAATTGAAGGAAAAAAAAAAAAAAAAAACGTGCTCTCCCTGCACGTTATAATGTATCCTCCTAGTGAGTTTGATCTATATCTGTTATCCAAATTTGTAAGGGGCAACCAAATGAAACACTCATTGCAAACAGTAACCGTCTTTTTTCTCTCTCTCAGTTTCTCACGTCACCATTTTTTCTCTACACATAAAACTCTGTTCTTTCATAACATCTTTCTCTGTTCTTTCTTACCACACACACACACACACACACACACACACACACACACACACACACACACACACACACACACACACACACACACACACCTGGTGGCAAGCTGAAGAGTTTCACTTCAGAGTCATAAAATTAATTAGCATGCACCAATCATTTGAGTAAAATAAGTAATAATATAGTAACAATACAATTGTTTTACAATATCAATATAGAAATGTATTCTGGACAGTTGTAATGGATTTATTAGGAGTTTTTCTGAATAGCAAACAACTAATTAACTATGCAAGGCATAGTTAATTAGTGACAAAAAGTGTCCCATCCAGCAATTCTTATATGAAACATAAGTTCAACTATTATTGTATTGACTTGTAAATAATTATAATTTCCAGATCAAGTTCTTTAGCAATAATCCTTAAATCGCCCTGATTTTTTTGAGATTGGCGATATAATGCAAACAGTTTTTTTTTTTTTTTTTTTAATTATTGCCTCTATGCCATTATATTTTGGAACATTTTCTTTACAGTGAAGGCCTCAACGAAGTTTCAAAATCTGCCAACATTTCATCTTCAGAAAGTTTATTTAATAACTTAGTTGCCCTCATACTTCGAATTTGTTGATAGGTGGTAATGCAACTGGTGACTTCAAACTGAAGTCCCTTTTAGTACATCGTAGTAAGAATCCACAAGTGACAATGCTTCAGGGTCTTCACTGTCAGAGATTTGAAAATTAAATAAGAAAGCATGGATTACTGCAATGCTTTTTCAGGAGTGGTGTCTGCTTTATCTCATACCAGAAGTCAAAAATTTGTTGGAAAAGGACACAGCATTTAAGCCATTGTCAATCCTTGACAACATTTCTGGTTATCCTCCTCATTTTGTAGATTCTCACCTTCAAGCAGTATTACCTGAGCAGAACCATAACTCAGGCTATTGCTGCTACCAATGGGAAGGAAGCAGTAACTCTCATGCAGTCATGGGAGGGGAGGATACTAACAACTTTATGGTAGTGAGAAACACTGCCACAAGCTGGAAGGATATCAAGCACATACAGATGACCCAATATTTGTTGTCTATTTGACTGGAGAGCTCTGTAGCACAGCAACATCAATAGCTACATGTGGCATATATAAAGTAAACAGTGAGTTATTCAATTCAGGAGAGGAGAAGCGTGCAAAACTAGTATCAGAACCCCAGCTCTTGATTTCATAGTTAGAGGAGATGGTACATATTGATCATTTCTAAAAAAAAGCAAAAACATTTGGGTTGCTTGTTTCTTTATCCAAAAGCAAGGTAAATGTGAATGGCACTAGAGTTGTGGCTGCAATGAGGAAAATATAATGTTCTCTTGCATATTTTGTGTAATAAAGGAGGGTACATCTGACTATAAGCACTGTGTTACAGTGCTTATAGGCATATGATGCAAGAAAGCAAGCTTATACAGCATCAGCCAAAAACAAAAAACAAAACCCCACATCCCATTTCACCCATTATTTCGCTACCAAAGTTTGTCTAGGTTTGTTCCAGCAATCAACCACCCACTGTCTAAAGGCAAATTTTCCACACACAACTTGAATTTATGCCACCTCATGTGTGCAATCTGAGCAAGAGGAAGAATCCCATCAGTATTGACTTGCTCAAACCATTCCAGACCTTATACACCTCAATCACATCCCTCGCAGGTGCCTTTGTCTCCAGACATTGCAATTTGCAGGATGTAAGTTGTTCTTGGTAAGAGCAACATTTTGTTCCCCCCCACCAATCTTGTTGCCTTCTTTTACTCGAATCCAGAAGCTCTACATCCTTCATAAAATAAGACATCCAGACCTGTATGCAGTACTGAAGAGTGGCCTGACCATTGCCTTATCCAAGAGGATAATCACCTCCTTATCCCTGCTAGAAAAATTCCTGAATATCATTATTCCCCACGAGCTGTTCTGGCAGCCTGTCTGCACTATCTGAAAACTTCATATCAGACTGCACAATTATCCCCAGTTCCTTTTCATTTCCCACCACTGAGTAGTACCATACAGTTGCTAGGTTACTCTGGAGCTACTGCCCCCCATATGCAGTACTTTGCATTTGTCAACGTTAAACTTCAGTTGCCACCTCTCAGCCCATCTGCTCAACTTTTCTAGATCCTGTTGCAGTAGTGTGCTGTAATTACTGTCATCTGACAACCCTGCCAATTCATGCCCTGTCTGAACTATAACTGCATCTTGTCTAGATGATGCTGCACTGCTTCTGTAACCAGTGACTCTATTTTCCCTGGAACAGAAGTCAAACTAACAGGTCACTAATTACTCGTGTCAGACTCTGACTAGAGGGTTTATCTCTATTCCCACTAATAACTCAACTGCTCTACATGGGAATGGTGGTAGCAAACTCAAAGGTAATTTCCACTAAATCCGAAATCAATATTTACCAACATATTATTAAATACACTCAGTGATCATTGAATTATGGCCACTCCAATATGTTGTTGTTGTTGGGTTTTATTGGCGCATTAGCAACTAAGGCTATAATGCGCCAAAACCTGGTCCTCCAATATGCAGCATAGCTCTCAGTAAGTATAAAAAGCTGAACAGCTTCGTATGCTAGAGCAGTGGTAATTTGCATCTGTTCGTGCAAGCTACAATGATAAAGAACCACTTATGGAACATAGTAATGATATCATGGAGTTCCAAAGGCATGCTTGTGGGAGCTCGTATCGCCTGCAAACTTGGACGTCAGGCCTGCTTTCCTTCATCAATATCACTGATAAATATAGAAAACAACAATGGAATCAACACTGAACACTGGGGAACTCCACTAATAACATTAGTCCATGAAAGGCAGTGTTCATTGAGTACCATTCTCTGCCTTCCCCCACTCAACAATCCCTTTACCCATAGCAGCAATTTGCCCTTAATGCCATACTGCTCCAATTTGCACAGCAGTGTTCCATGTGCAATAGTATCAGAAACTTTGAAGAAATCCAAGAATATGATATCAAATTATTTTTTGATATCATATTTTTGGTATCATATTCCAGTTCCTTTGTGACCACATCGAAGTATCCAATCAAATTAGTCAGACAAGAATCCCCCCTAACAAACCCATCTGTGTCTGAACTATAACTGTAGTCTTGTCTAGATGATCATAATAACTACACTCAACACCAACCGTGCAATTAAATAAATATTTAATTTTAAAAATATAAAATATGTACATGTAAAATAAAAACTGGTCTATTTACAATAATATAAAAGTGCTAAAAATTTTAAAATGCTGTAACTAAAATCCTTCAAATACTAGAATACCGGTAACTGTAGCTTTCGGAAGCGACCACCTCCTTTCTCAACAGTATATTATTATTGTACAGCACATCCTTAAGTAGCAGGCCCACAGCACTCATACATGTGGTTCTATAGGAACATGATCGGTATTCCCCACCTGCATACTGGGCCCGGAAGTGGCTCAGGAGCGTGTTATACAGAACCGATCGGCCCATCGGAGTACAACGGCCTCAAAAAGAGGATGCAAATGCACACCCCTATCTCTATTAATAATGTTATTAGATGAACTGATTCGCAAGCTCTCGAGCCACTTGCGTTCCCAGAACCCATGCGCACAGTCCACAATGACCGCTCCTTCTGGGGGATATCTGGTGTGGCTTCTCCCAAAAATGCTCCGCCACAGCAGACTTCCCATAATTTGCGGTCTTTACAGCATTCATGTGCTCCCCCAGACGATCCTTGAACCGCCGCCCCGTCTCACCAACATAATAATTTTATTTTACATGTACATATTTTATATTTTTAAAATTAAATATTATTTAATTGCACGGTTGGTGTTGAGTGTAGTTATTATGAATATGAACTTTCCCAACCTCATAGGCCTTTTTGAAGATATTGTCTAGATGATCCTGCAATGCTTTTTTAATCTGTGACTCCATAATTTTCCCTGAAATAGATGTTAAAACTAAGAGGTCTGTAATCACTTGTGTCACCCTTTAAACCCCATTTGTGTATAGGGGATACATTTGCATATCTCCAGTCTGTGGGGACCTCCCTGAATCCAAGGATGCTCTGATAATCAAGGGTTTGCTTAGTTCTTTTGCTGCCACCTTTAAAGGAGGCAGTAAAAGAAGCAGTTATATTAAAATAACTGGATAGATCCTATCCTAGGTACCTTTCTTACATGTAACTTCCTTCTAGAGTTTACATAAGTAAATTAGTCTTTACTATTTTTCTTTGCATCCTTTGCTAAAGATTTCTCATTCTACCTTTGTTGTCTAAACTAATTCATGACTTGATTACAGACTTATATCTATCATAGGCTTCTGTGTCGCCTGATAATTTATATGCATCCCTTGCATTTTTCTTCTTGCCATGAGTCTCATAGGTCATCTGACATCCATTTTGGGAATATTTCTTAGTTGGTATGAAAAGCCTAGTAGCGTCCAAGATTAATTCCTTGAATGATTCCCATTTAGAATTTGTTGTTGGTAACATCATCAGTTGGTCCCATTGTATGGATTTTAAAAACTGTCTGAGACCACTGTAGTCTCCTTTACGAAAGCAAAAACCCTTCCCTTTGCCCCTGATGGCAGTTTCATCTTTAACTAAATCCTGCATCAATACACTGTGATCACTGCCACCTAGTGGTTTCTTTATCTGCAGATAATCAGATCAAGAAAATCACTCCCTCTGGTTGCTTCTCGAACAGGCTGCTGGACAACACAATTGTCCAATAAATCCACAAGTCTTTCTAGTATGCAAGTGACAAATCGTCTAGTTCCAGTCAATATCTGGGAAGTTAAAATCCCCCATTATAAGACATTCTGATTTAATGGCCCATTCTATTTCTCTGTACAGCTGTCCATTGCACATATCAGAGCCATTAGGCCTACAACACACTCCTACCCTCATTTTTGCTTTCCCAGTGCTAATGTCACCTGGACGCACTTCCTTAGACTTTGTGTGTTTCTAAACTAACAGCACAACCCCCTCCTAGGGGGTTGTGCTCCCTTCCTATCCTGTCTATTCTTTCTGTACACACTGTACTCCCCAAATTCCAATTCTGCATTACTTTTATCTGTGTGACACCATGTCTCTGATATCCCAACAATAACAAATATATGGATATTAACAGATCAAGTGATGCTCATGGGCTTGAAGGTTCAGCGGTTAGAGTGCACTTAAAGAATGTGACAAAAATTACTATTCTGGATTTTGGAGGAGTCAAAATACTTCAGGGCCACCCGAACTTCTATTAATTTGGAAGAGTGTATATGTTACGGGCAATATGATAAGTCGGAAAGTATACATAATTATACTTTCCGACTTATCATATACGGTAATTATACCGGCTATTATGTTTGTTTGTTCGTTTGTTATTTGGTTTTTAGGAGCATTAGTAACTAAGGCCATATTGCTCCGGGAATATGCGGTGGTCATTCCCTGACCTTTCCACATCCTCCGTATTTGGTGGTGATGGGCTCGAACCCAGGTCTAATCAAGAAGCGTGTGCTACGCACTGCTGCTCCTTCCCATCTGGCTACGGAGGCACTCGGCTATTATGTATAATTCCCAATAATATTGGAGAATATGCTTAATTTATCAAACATACCAGATATTATGAATAATCTCCAATGCTTACTGGTAATATTGATTAATTGAAATTAGATGCCAACAGAATACAAAAAAAAAAAAAAATCAAAGTTTAATGTTATTTATTATTACAAGATAAACTATGATGACATTTTGAATTGCACAGTTTGTTACTATTTCTACAACTACATTTATTATTGTTGCATTTTCCTTTACAATTACATTTTTTGTAACAATGACCACCAAATATGGAAAACTTCTTAACACACTCCCGCAAAGATAATTCTGAGTCTGGAACTTCTGCAACACTTATAAATTTTTCATGGCATATAGAAAACTCATTTCTGGTATAAATGTTGGCCAATTTCCCTTTATTTGTACCCAATTTATATGGTCCACTATTGTCAATATCCATCATGTTGTTGTTATTTGGTTTTTAGGAGCATTAGCAACTAAGGCCATATTGCTCCAGGATATGTGGTGGTCATTTCTTAACCTTTCCACATCCTCCGTATTTGGTGGTGACGGGCTCGAACCCCGGTCTAATCAAGAAGCATGTGCTACGCACTGCTGCTCCTTCCCACCTGGCTACGGAGGTGCCAATATCCATAATAACTGCCAAGCAATTTCTTGGGTCGCTTCTGGCTCTGTCAACATCAGGAATTCTTATATATACTGTATTACCTACTTTTCTAGTAGGAAACTTTTTGTTAGACACGTTTATAATTTTTTTAGCTTGTATTTTAAGATTTTCATTTACTATTTTACGTGTTCTATATATCTGTGCTTTCCTATTTGCAACAATATTATCCAAGTCCTTGTCATTTCAATATTATATTATAATATTGAAATGACAATATTATCCAAGTCCTCTTTAATATTCTCCTTATTCTCCTCAACGTTCTCCATTATATTGTCATTTTCATCAATACTCTTTATGTTAGTGTCTCCTGCAATCTCTCCAGAATCATAAATATTTGATTCCTTCTCTATCATATGATCATTTTTAAATTGCTTCATTATGTTTTCTAGTTCTTCCTCTTCTTTTAAATTCACAACAACTTCTTTGGGAAGCCATGAGGTTTTTGAGGGCAATTTTAATGGGAGAACCAAACATAGCTTCATAGGGACTGCATTTAATTCCTTGGTGATATGCTCTATTTTTCATTAATTGAACAAATCGTAATCCTTCACTCCAGTTGCGTGTTTCATTAGTTTCTAGTCACGTACTCAATATATTCTCTATGTCCTGGTTTGCACGTTTGACAGAACCTTGGTGCTGGCTGTGCCGAGGTTTACCATGTACGATTTTGAGTTCTTCCCAAGAAGAACATAATTCTTCGATAACTTTATTTGCGACCGTTATCACTTTGAAGGATAGGAGCTCCAAAAATAGTAAATATATCCAATAAAACATAAGCAACTTCTTCAGCATGTGCTTTTTAAGGGACGCAATTGTACAAATTTTGTTAGGTGGTCTTGATATACAAGAATAAATTTGTATCCCTTGTCTTGCTGACTTTGCATGTCAATCAGGTCTACCTGACACCTACTATTCATTTCGTTAAACACCATTGGCTTAACCACTAAGCCTTTTTTAGGAACTTTACTTTTCTTCTGACAAGGCTCACGTAAGTTTAAATATACCATTACAGACTCAGCAGTTATATTTTTATACTTTTTTTTTAATTTCGTTCATCACCCGATTTCTTCCCCCATGGCCAATAGCTATATGTATATTATGTATTGTATCAAAAATTTCCTCAGTGCAGACATAATATTTTATGCTTTGGTTATTTTCTTGAACAGGGTAAATCAATTTATTACAATCACCTACTTTAATTATATCATAGCGCTTGAGTCTGGTAATCTGCTGGAGTTTTCCATGTGATTTTCAAATTTAGTGCAAAAATGTCGTTTATCACCTGTATATATTTTTCTTTCGTTATAAAACCTTTGTTACTGCATTTTGTTTCTATTACTTTCGTTAAATTTGCAGTAAAACTTTCTTTCATTCTTTCAATGGTATCCATAACCGTTACACTTTGGCAAACTACAAAAATTTTCATTACACGTTAATTTCTAACTGTTTTTCAAAGAAAACTTACCTATGGACATAAACTAAATACGTTTAACTTTATCTATAAGTATAATGTTGCATTAAACGGTAAGAATGCAGACTCAATGGTCGTTCTAGTTCAGCCCAACAACGCTGCACTAACTAAATGCTGATGTGTTGTTGTTGTATGTTGCACTAAACGGCAGAAATGTAGACACAGTGGCCGTTCTCGTTCGGCCGAGCAGCGCTGCACTAACTAAATGGCGGTATATTATAGGTTTTAGAAGCGGCTAGTCGGCTCGACAGTGTGCAGAAGCACTTCCCTTCATTTCATTCATATGATTTCTCTGTCCTATTTATCAAATACACCAGCTAGCACTGGAGAATATGTAAAATGACCGGTATATTTAATAAATTGCTATATATTTATTAAATTCTCCAATATTATTGGCGATTATACATATTAACTGGTAATTATTCATAATCACCGGATTAATAAAATTTAGTAGTGGCAACCAATAGGCCAATGTAAGGTTAGGGAAAAATTACAGCCATTTCACTTGAATGTCATCCCTTTCAGCCATCTACATCTGCTATAATTTATCTGGGAATCTGAACCACTAGAGCATGCAGAACTCCAAGAAGCTTTCTGCGTGTAGTATAAATTTTTTTATATTTTTGGAAGTATACATCACATGAAGATGGATTTGTGTTCCACAGAGCATGAAAAAGTGGAGGGGTATTTACAAAATTATCAAAATGTCAGGTAAACAGTTGTTTGATTTCATTTCATGCATAAAGGTTGGTTAGCAATTACAGGCATACCTCGGTTAACGTTACCTCTGATAACGAAGCCTCGATATAACGAAGTCCGCAATTTCAAGCCCCATTTAACATAAAAAAATATTCCAATTTAAGGCCAACGCCCGACAATCATCCGATTGGTGACTGACGGCGACTCGTTACGTATTCCCGAGTGCTCCCGAGCTGCGGGCATGTAAATTTTAATAGAAATATTTTTGTTTTAGTTAATTAAAATGTCAGAATCAAAGAAAAGAAAAGCAATTTCTTTGGAAACTAAACTAAATATCGTACGACGTGTTAAAAGCGGCGAAAGAAAATCCGATGTGGCACATTCTTTAGGATTAGCGCAATCAACTTTAACAACCATACTAAGTCAATCAGAAAAAATAAAACAGTCTGCTCAGAATTGTACAGATGTTACAGCGGCAAAATTAACTCGCTTAAGGAATCCAATTTTAGAAAAAATGGAGAAAATGTTAAGTTTGTGGATAGATGATATGTCACAACGTCATATGCCTTTAAGTCAAATGGTGATTCAAGAAAAGCATTATTTTTGTTTAATCACCTGAAATCTAAACAAACTGAAGAAATTACGGAAACCTTTGGGGCTTCTCGTAGTTGGTTCGAGAAATTTAAAAAACGGGCCAGGATTCATAGTGTAAAATTAACAGGAGAAGCTGCAAGTGCAGATGTTGAAGCTGCAAGTGCAGATGTTGAAGCTGCAAATAAGTTTCCAGAAAAACGAAAGGAAATAATTGAACGTGAAAATTTTCCACCAAATTTGGTGTTCAATGTTGACGAGAGCGGTTTGTTCTGGAAACGGCTACCAACAAAAAGCTTCATTTCTATTGAAGAAAAATCAGCTGCTGGGTTCAAAGCAGCCAAAGACCGTTTAACGTTACTCTTTGGATCAAATGCCTCTGGCGATTATAAATTAAAATTGCTATTAGTTTACCATTCAGAAAATCAGAGGGCGTTAAAAGGTAACATAAAAATGAATTTACCTGTAATATGGAAAGCAAATAGAAAAGCGTGGGTTACCAAGGAGTTATTTACTGATTGGTTTGTTAACCACTTTTGTCCTGGAGTAAAACGGTATTGTCAAAAAAACAACTTTGAAGAAAAAGCTCTTTTGTTGTTAGCCAATGCTCCGGGACATCCTACTGATCTTAACACGTTGGACACATGCATTCCTGTCAAAGTTGTGTTTCTTCCAGCAAACACAACTTCCCTGATTCAACCATTGGATCAGGGAGTAATAGCATCATTTAAAGCTTATTATCTGCGTCGAACTTTAAGCAATTTAACTGAACTAGAGGATAAAGTGGAAATGACAGTTAAAACTTTTTGGAAAAACTACACCATTAAAAACGCAATTGAAAACATTGATAGTTCTTGGAAAGAAGTCACTAAGAAATGCTTAAATGGAGTTTGGCGCAAAATATGGCCAGAAGTTGTACTAGAAGAAGAAAATAACATCCAAGAAATTAGAAATGAAGTTATCCAGATGGCTCAATCAATAGGTTTCGAAAATGTCGATGAAGAGGATGTTAGAAATTTATTGAATGCAGAAGATGATGGTTTTTCAGTGGAAGATTTAGAAAACCTTGTTAGCAACGAAGACAAAGATAATGAAGGCGAAGTTAAAGAAGTTCCTGCCGAAAAAGTATTAACAACCAAAGATTTAAAAAGGTGCTTAAATGACATTGAAAACGTTTTAAATTTTTTTAGTGAAAATGATCCCGATTTAGGAAGAAGTGTTATAGTTAAGCGATCAGTGTTAAATGCAATAACTCCGTATAGGCAATTGTTAAATGAAAGAGAAAAAAAGCATAAACAATCAACTTTAACCTCATATTTTAAAATGTGATTTCACTTTGTATGTAAGTTGACTGTTTATTTAATAAAACTTTTCTTTGTTCGAAAAAAAGCTTTTCATTTTCTTTACGTAGGAACGTATCCCTATTCTGGCCATAGTATTTTTACCTCTGAAAACGAAGTTTCGCTTAACGAAGTAATTTCGTGGAACGCATCCTATTCGTTAATCGAGGTATGCCTGTATTATTATTTTCCATATGATGCAAGGAAGCCTGAAGCTTTTGCTGCACCAGCCAAAAAATTTTTTTTTCTGAATTACCCTGTTAGTGTGTGTGTGTGTGTGTGTGTGTGAGAGAGAGAGAGGGAGGGAGGGGGGGAGAGAGAGAGAGAGAGAGAGAGAGTTAGAGCTGTACCCTCGAAATGTAAGAAATATTGGATCTCGCCACGACGTTCATCATAACCTCAAAAGTCATCAATCATACTGCATGATGGAAGAGATAGGGAAGGGTTGACCGGAACTTAGCTCTAGAGACTAAACATGGGTTCCACCACTTCAAGCCTCCAATAAGCAAAGTGGTGGTATTTCACCGGTTGATGAGAGTCATCTACCACCTAGTAATGCCTGGTAACATAGAGGGGCAGCGTTCCTCCGTGTGGTGTGGGCGCCACAACTCGACCCCTGCTTGCGTTTGTTCATACCTGGGTGGTCACCCACCATGTACTTGTGCATGGAGGTTATACCCAGGATTACTAACAGTCCCACCATCATGAAGGTGCGAGCAGAAGATTTGACTGTCACAGACCGTCTGGACTTCGCCGAAATTGGATCCACTTGACTTGAGTGTCACCCGAATATCAGTTCCATCAGCGTTTTAGACTCCCAGGTAGCAAGTACAGCTTGTCTGTGACAACCTCAAGGACTGAGGAAATACGTATGAATTTAAAATAAGAATTCTGAATTGTATTTAAATTTAAAAACATTTTTCAATAGGTGTTGATTAACTTTTTTAACCTTGTGCAATGAAATTTTTGAGATGGTAGATCGTGACACATTTTGAAGGAAAAAAGTAGATCGCATCACAAATTAAGTTAGCCACCACTGCTATATAGCATCAGCCAAAAAAAAAAAAAAAAAAACCTTCCGATTTCACCCATCCATCTGCCTTGAATTTATTTAATTTCTGATCTCCACTACAACAGATGGAAGTTTGTTCCAACTTACAACCCGCTGGCTAAAGCCGAATTTCCACACATCTTTTCTACAATTGTCTTTCCTCAATTTTCACCCCCTTAAGTGAGTAAAGTACTGTATACAGGTCTGGAGGTCTAATTTTAAGAAGGATGTAGAACTGTTGGAACGAGTACAGAGAAGGGCAACAAGATTAGTGAACAGAGCAAAGGGTCGCTCTTACGAAGAAAGGCTTAAGTTTTGCAAATTACAGTGTCTGGAGACTAGGCACCTGCGAGGAGATCTGATTGAGGTGTATAAAGCCTTGAATGGTTTGAGCATGCTCAATGCTGATGGGATTCTTCCTCTTGCTCAGAATAATCACCCGAGAGGGCATAAATTCAAATTGAGGAAAGACAGTTGTAGGATAGATGTGCAGAAGTTTGCCTTTAGCCAGTGGGTAGTTGATTGGTATAACAGACTTCCATCCCTTGTTGTGGAACTGATAGCCTAAATAAGTTTAAGGCTCAGCTGGACAGGTATTTGGAACGAACGTTGGGGTGAAAGGTGAGCAGGGTTTTTTTTTGGCTGATGCCGCATAAGCTTGGTTTCTTGCATTGTATGCGTCTACTAATGCTAATATGAGCAAAAGGAAAAATCCCACTAGCACCGAGCTTGCTCAATCCATTCAAATCCATGTGATCTAATTGAGGTCTTATGGACTCAATTAGATCACATCGCAGGTGCTTAGTCTCCAGAAGCTGCAATTTGCAGAACTTAAGCCTTTCTTGGTAATGCTAACCTTTTGTTCCCCTCAACAATCTCGTTCCCTTCTCTGTACTCATTCCAGAAACTCTACATCTTTCCTAAAATGAGTTCTCCAGACCTGTATACAGTACTCCAGGTGTGGCCTGACCAATGCCCTATAGAAGGGGACAATCACCTCCATATCCCTGTTGGAAAATTTCTGTACAGGCAACCCCTGTACGACACAGTACTTCTACAACACGATTTTGCTCTAACACGATTGATAAATTGCGGAATTCCTCGCAGAACACGGCACTTTTACAATAATATTTCGCTCTAACATGATGTGAGATTTGCTGGAAATCTCGCATAACACGGTATTTTTGAGCTGTTGTGCAGGGAAAACCCTACTATTATTTTAGATGTAATTTTCAATGTTTCCATTCCTTTTTGTGAATCCCTGCTGTTCACTCGCTAGTCATTAGATAGCCTTCGTAATATTTTTCTAAACCACCTTTCTGAGGTCACTACCATAAAACCATCAAAACAATTTGAAATTTCCGGTTTATTAGTCTTTTCTGTTAGTGTAATCAATTATAAATGGGTAGTATTTCTTCTTGTATTTGTTGCAGTAACAATAGCTGGAATTCTGTGGGTTTTCATGTTATTATGGTGAAATGTGTTTTCCCTTCCAGGAAATATTCAGTCATATAAAAAAAATAATAAATTTTCAGAAACTCATTACTCCGTATCATGTTTATTGCAACTTGTGCATGACGCGCTCTTTGTTATTAACTGCTTATCACTTTTACTGTTTTAAATTTTACAACAAAAAAAAAAAAAAACAAAATAAAATAAATATCAGTGAACAGAAATATCAATTAGTATGTATATGTTACATACATATTAAGCTATGTATGTAAACGTAAATTTATTTTTATTTTGTTAACTGGCAAATATTCTTCCGATTTTCACATATCATTAAAAGCAGTCCACTGTATCAGCGTTAGTAGAGGCATATGATGCAAGAAAGCAAGCTTATGCAACATCAGCCAAAAAAAAAAACCGCTCCCATTTCACCTCCATTTGTTCCAAATACCTGTTCTGCCTTGAATCTATTCTATCAACTAAGCTATCAACTTCCACAACGAAGGATGGAAGTCTGTTCCACCAACCAACTACCAGCCTGCTAAAGGCAAACTTCCGCATCTATCCTACATCTGTCTCACCTCCAGGTGTGGCCTGACCATTGCCTTAAACAAGGGGATAATCACCTCCTTATCCCTGCTAGAAAAATTCCTGTATATTATTGATAAAACACTATGAGCTACTCTTGCAGTCCGTCTGCACTGCTCAGAAAACTTCATATCTGCCTGCACAATTACCCCCAGGTCCTTTTCATTCTCTACTACTGTCAGTGTAGTACCACAGAGTTGATACATCACTCTGGGGTTACTGCTTCCCATATGTAGTACTTTACATTTGTCAATGTTAAACTTCATTTGCCACCTCTCAGCCCACCTGCTCAACTTTTCTAGATCCTGCTGCAGCAGCGTACTGTCATTAGTGTCCTTAACAACCCTGCCAACCTTCGTATCGTCTGCAAACTTGGACATTAAACTTGATATACCATCATCAATATCATTTATAAATACAGAAAACAATAATGGCCCCAACAGTGAACCCTGAGGGACTCCACTAATAACATTAGTCCACGATGAGCAGTGTCCATTGATTACCACTCTCTGTCTTCTCCCACTCAACCATCCCCTTATCCATAGCAGCAATTTGCCTCCAATGCCACACTGCTCCAATTTGCGCAGCAGTCTTCCATGTGCAACAGTATCAAAAGTCTTTCTAAGATCTAAATATGTGATTCAAAGTTATCCCTGCATCCAGTTCCTTTGTGACCACATCATAGTAATCAATCAAATTGGTCAGGCAAGACTTTCCCGTAACAAAACCATGCTCTGTCTGAGCTGGATCATCAACAGTTGAACCATCAGTATCCAGTGGACCAATCTGATTCATCCCTTTCCTTCTAGAGTTTACATAGGTAAAGAACTCTTTGTTGTTTTTCTTTGCATTCTTTGCCAAGGATTCCTCATAATCTGCCTTTTCCTGACTAATCTCCTTTGTTACTTGGTTACAGACCAGCTTGTATCAATCATAATCTTCCATGTTACCCATTAATTTATATGTATCCCATGCATTTTTCTTCTCTGCCAAGTCTCATTAATTCATCTGATATCCATTTAGGCCTATACCTTGAACAATATTTCTTAGTTGGTATGAAAAGCCTAGTAGCTTCCAAGATTAATTCTTTGGAATTTTGTAGGAAGATCGCTTGGTTAGGTCCTGTGCTTGTTCGAGACCATAAAAAATAATTGTGATTTCGAAGATTCCAGTTCGTGACTTTTAAAGAGAGCAGAAATCTAGATGCTGCAGAAGAGATTGTGCTTAGCAGTCATGAAGAGGAAGAAAATTAAATGAACGTACATTATCTCACATATAAGTATCAAAGTTTGTAAGGTAAGATGTTTGTTCAGTTATTACTATTTAAGTTACTATTATTATAAAAATAAAATTAAATATTAAGTTTAAAAATTAAAAGGATATGAAAAGTACTCTAAATTTTTTTTTCTCCTGATAGTGTTACATTAGTAGTAATGTTTTTAGAATAAGAACAACAAATTAAGTATATTAACACAGTTTATTAAGCATAAATTGATTATTCAAGTATATAAAAAAAATAAGTAAAATAAGTAAAAAATAATAACATAATAAAAATGATTTCATATTAAAGTTTTTGTAGAATATTTCAAATTTTTATTAAGTTCTCTTCCGACACCCTATGCCAGTTGCTGGCAACTTTTTTGAGTGAAAAGCCATTTTTGATCTAATTTAAAAAAAAGGAGAATCCGAAGAGCCGCACCTCAGCTCAACCTGGGAGGGGGGGAGGAGGAGGGGAAGGCGAGGTTTTAAGAAATGGAATAGAGTGGGAAGGTGTTCATTTTAAAAAAAATATATATATATATTTTTTGAAATATTATTTATTAATACCGAAAAAATGTAACAAACATCCAATTAGATACAAATTAATGTGACTTTTGCTGATGAACTTCTTGAGCGAGTCTCTCAACATCATGCAAGTATGTTGTAATTTTAAACATGCTGAGCTTTAAACATGCTCGCATTGTTCGGAGAACGTTTTCTTGATTTATTTTTAATATAGTTCATGTTCAAAATTATTTGCTCGCAGAAATACGTCGAACAGAAAACTGAGAGAAGTTCAAACGCAAATATTTTCAAATTTATATGGGTCCGGTAAGCTACTCCACGCATAGAACACAATTTGGTTTGCATTTTAAACTCATCTATCGCCATCCATTTGTGTATTCTTGCAAGGGCAACCCTTTACCTCTCCAAATCCTCAATTTCAGTTTTAAGGCTTAGTCTTGCACTTCTTGATTTTTAAGTTCTCTTAATTCTATTTCAAATTGTGCTTCATGTGAGCTGTAAAGTTAAAGAACTGTAGTTACATGTTAAAAGAGCTGCATGCCGCTCGCGAGTCGCAGGTTGACGACTCCTGTCATTTGACGACTTCTTTTCTTCCTCTTTGTGTGTCGGTTGCTGAATGACGTTTCCGAAGCAGCCACGAATCAACATATTTTGCTGGATCGAAGCGGGTCAGCGGTGGGCCTACAATTTTAAGAAACAGTAATGAAGAAACTGTTTTTGTCATCAACAAAGCACTGGTTGGGCTGGCGATCAGATTCATTTGTGAAAATCATCATTCACATTCACTCGATGAAATTGGTATCATACTCAGAGAGTTCATCAAATGCTTCAATTCTTCTGAAACCTTCTTATGAATTAGGTATCCCCAAAATCCACGAATTGCATCTCTTTCATTTAACTGTAACCTAATTGACAATTTTCTAACTTCACTTTCACCAAATGCCAACAATTCAACGTTTAGAAGAATTAATTTCTTCGTGGTCCTCGTTTTCCTTCACTCATCATCAGTATTGTCACTAGGGCGCCTCCGTAGCCAGGTGGGAAGGAGCAGCAGTGCGTAGCATACGCTTCTTGATTAGACCGGGGTTCGAGCCCGTCACCACCAAATACGGAGGATGCGGAAAAGGTCAGGGAATGACCACCGCATATCCAGGAGCAATATGGCCTTAGTTGCTAATGCTCCTAAAAACCAAATAAGAAACAAACAATTGTCACTAGTTCTTAAATTTGAATTTTTTTCTTTTCTTTTTTTGGAAACTGTCCAAAATGTCAGTGTCATTCAGATATTCAGGTACTGTGATCATGTAAACAGAGATAAGGAAAATTTACGGGAAAAAAAGTGGATAACGCACTTTCGCGAAACAACAGATGATTATTTGTCGTTGTAAAAGAAAATAACTTTTCTAATTCTCGAATGGGGTGCTTACAGTTGATTCACAAAGGTGTCCAACTGAGGAAAGTGAACTAAAACAGCATTTTAAATTTTGTTAATTATCTAAAAAATTCTCAATAAATGTTTTGTTCAGTAAATGTAATTGTGTATTGTACTTAATAAAATTTTCAAATATTTTCAATTTTACTTTTACAGGCAACAAGATATAGAAAATGTGACACACTAAAGAAATCTAACTTTGAATTTTTTTGAATATGGCCCCTGTATGGGAAAAGGTTGGACACCACTGCAGTAGAAGGTGGGCAGAGCCCATTGGGAATACACCTTGATCTGCTCACTCTTGACTAGTGCGACTTCTCCGTAGGTGGGACAGGTCGACAACCTGATAGGTTTTACCAGGTACCACTAAGTTGTAGAATGCTTTAGCTCTCTTAATTCGCGCAGCAACACTAATTGCCTGAAGGCCAGAAATGCAAACAGTTCGCACCGAGTTAATTCTCTCCCAATCCGTTCGCTACATGAAAATTTTCTCCGATCAACGGAAACTATTTTAAATGTAACTTCCAAGGGGAATTCAAAATAATTCGCTATAAAAGCACTTCGTTAAACGGAGGTCCGACTAAGTAATTTAAAATTATAAAAACGGTTATACAGTTTTATATAGAAACTATCTTAACAATAGACAGTAAAAAATGCAAATTTAGTTAAATAATTTTAAGCTTATTTGAATAGTAGGTAAACATTTGAAAAAAAAATAACAGAATATTACAAATTTCGAAGTGCACTGCATCCAAATGTCACACATCACTGTTAATAAAGGTACGCAGTACCATTGCGTAATGTCCCAAAAGAGCACTAGTTACCTGTATATAATTAACAAGACACCATGAGCTATTCTTGCAGCCTTTTTGCACTACTCAGAAAATTTCTTATCTGACTTCCCAATTACCCCCAGTTGATATGTTAATATGTTACTCTGGGGTTACTGCTATCCAAATGCAGTAATTTACATTTGTCAATGTTATACTTCAGTTGCCACCTCTCTGCCCATCTGCTCAACTTTTCGAGATCCTGTTGCAGTAGCATACTATCATTACTGTCATTAACAACCCTGCCAACCTTCATATCTTCTGCAAACGTAGACATTAACCCTGATACACCTTCATTAATATCATTGATAAATACTGGAAACAACAATGGTCCCAACATCGAACACTGGGGACTCCACTAATAGTCAATGAAGAGCAGTGTCCATTGATAAACACACTCTGTGTATTAAACTCTGACAGTGAGCTAAATGGTTTTGTAATAACTCAAAGCAAACTGGAGGAGAAATTGTTGAAGTTAAACATAAAGGCACCTGGGGTAGATGGGACCTATCCAGTTATATTAAATGAGGCAGCAAAGGAAGTAAGCATACCCTTAGCCATAATTATGAGAGCTTCCTTGGACTCAGGGGAGGTCCCATGGACTGGAGATGTGTAAATGTGATCCCGATTCATAAAGGAGGATCAAAGCGTGACATAAGTAATTATAGACCTGTTAGTTTAACTTCTGTTCCTGGGAAAATAATGGATGCACTGGTTACAGAAGCACTGCATGATCATCTAGACAAGACTTCAGTTACAGTTCAGACACAGCATGGGCTTGTTAAGGGGAAGTCTTGTTTGACCAATTTGATTGGATACTATAATGTGGTCACAAAGGAACTGGATGTAAAGAATAATTTTGATAACATACACTTGGATCTTAGGAAGGCTTTTGTTACTGCTACTCATGCAAGACTGCTGCACAAAGTGCCAGTGTGACATTGGAGGCAAACAGCTGCTATACCTAAAGGGATGGTTGAGTGGGAGAAGACAGAGAGCGGTAATCAATGGACACTGCTCTTCATGGACTAATGTTATTAGTGGAGTGCCACAGGGTTCAGTGTTGGATCCAATGCTGTTTTCTGTATTTACTGATGATAATAAATGCCAACCTCTGTATCAAGTTTGCAGATGATACTTGTTGTTGTTATTTGGTTTTTAGGAGCATTAGCAACTTAGGCCATATTGCTCCGGGAATACGCGGTGGTCATTCCTTGACCTTCCCGCATCCTCCGTAATTTGGTGGTGGCAGGCTCGAACCCCGGTCTAATCAAGAAGCGTATGCTAAGCACTGTTGCTCCTTCCCACCTGGCTACAGAGGTGCTGGCAGATGATACAAAGGTTGGCAGGGTTGTAAACGACGGTAATGACAGTATGCTACTCCAACTGGATCTAGAGAAGTTGGGAAAATGGGCTGAGAAGTGGCAACTGGAGTTTAACCTTGACAAATGCAAAGTACTGCATATGGGTAGCAATAACCGAAAAGAAATGTACCAACTGGGTGGTACTACACTGAAGGAAGTGGAAAGTGAAAAAGACCTGGGGGGGGGGGGTAATTGTGCAGCCAAATATGAAGTTCGCTAAGCAGTGCAGCTGAGCTGCCAGGGCAGGTCACGGAGTCTTTTGAATGATATATAGGAATTTTGTTAGCAGGGATAGGGAGGTGATAATTCCATTATAAAAGACAATGGTCAGGCCACACCTAGAGTACTGTGTACAAGTCTGGATGTAGGAAGGATGTAGAGATGCTAGAACGATTACAAAGAAGGGCAACAAGATTGGTGAGGGGAACAAAGGGGTGCTCTTACCAAGAAAGGCTAAAGTTCTGCAAATTGCAGCGCCTGGAGAGTAGGCACCTGTGAGGTGATCTGATCTTGGATGGTTTGAGCAAGCTGAATGTTGATGGGATACTTTGTCTTGCTCAGACTAAGAACCTGAGGGGACAGAGTTTCAAATTGAGGAAAGATAGATGTAGAATAGATGTGTGGAAATTTGCCTTTAGCCAGCGGGTAGTTGCTTGGTGGAACAGGCTTCCATCTTTTGTTGTGGAAGTTGATAGCCTAAATAAATTTAAGGCTGAGCTGGACAGGCATTTGGAAAGAATGGAGGGATGAAAAGGGATGGTTTTTTTTGGCTGATGCTGCATAAGCTTGCTTTCTTGTATCATATGCTTCTACTAATACTGATGATGGTATATCAGGCTTAATATCTAAGTTTGCAGATTATACGAAAGTTGGCAGGGTTGCTAATGACACTAATGACAATATGCTACTGCAACAGGATCTAAAAGTTAAGCAGATGAGTTGAGAGGTAGCAACTGAAGTTTAACATTGGCAAATGTAAAGGACTGCACATGTGTTGCAGTAACCCCAGAGTAACATATCAACTGTGTAGTACTACATTGAGGGTGGTAGAGAATGAAAAGAACCTGGGGGTAACTGGGCAGTCAGGTGTGAAGTTTTCTGAACAGTGCAGATGGGCTGCAAGAATAGCTCATGATGTCTTGCCAATGATATACAGGAATTTTTCTAACAGGAAAAGGAGGTGACTATCTCCTGGTTTATACCCAACACCTTGAGTACTGTATACATTTGTGAAGGCATCATTTTAGAAAGGATGTAGAGCTGCTGGAATGTGTACAGAGGAGGACAACTAGATTATTGAATGTAAGAAATCGTTGCTATCACGTAGAAAGGCTTAAGTTTTGCAAATTATAGTATCTGGAGACTAGGAAGGTGATCTGATTTAAGTGCCTCGAATGGTTTGAGCATGCTGAATGCTGATGGGATTCTTCCTCTTGCCCAGCTTAATCACCCGAGGGGACATAAATTCAAATTGAGGAAAAACAGTTGTAGAATTGATGTGGGGAAGTTTGCCTTTAGCCAGAAGGTGGTTGATTGCTGGAACAAACTTCCGTCTGTTGTAGAAGTAGACAAATGTTGTCTACTTCTACAACACTTCTACCCCCCCCCCCAAAGCTGTATAAGCTTGCTTTCTTGCATTATATATGTGCCTGCTAATGCTAATGCTATTTATTCCCATTTCATTAAAAAAATAAATAAAATATATTCACAAATTTACAGGAAATTGCATGAGCTTTTGGCCTATGGCAAATCAAATATTGGCAACACTGTTTGGCACCAACTTCATTCATGATTTCAGTATTTTATGTAAATCATGTACCATGACAAAAACAGAGCAACAAATACAGACTGCAATATCAACAGATACCCCTCAAACAAACAGTTACAAGCTATGAATTTGGAAAATATAAGTTTACAATTCTGTTTTGAAAGAAATCTGTTTCTAGAACTAGACATTAGATGGAGAAAATATCACAGTGAAACCAAACGTAAAATTCCTTGGCACAGACACAGCAAGGCACATTTCCTTAGAAATTTTTCAGATTCTCAGAAACTTTGTGGCGACATAGGATGATGAATCTTATATTTAAGTTGTTTTATGATTCTATTTAAGCTTGATTTAGTTAGTCTCAATTTTAGGTGCATTTGCAAATGCACCTAAAATATAAAATGAAAACTTGCCCTCTTTATAGGATTGGTAGATAGTTATAGCTCAACAAATAATAAACATATTTTGAACAAGGATTATCTTTTCATTTTCAAAAAAGGTAACAACTTTCTGTGGGAGAGAGAGAGAGAGGTTGAAAAAGTAATCTAGATACAGTCCTACTTCATATATCTTCATTGATGTCAAGCTCAGAACACTTATATTGCATATGAATTTAAAAAAGTTACCTTATTTTCCTCAGAAGCAGATGACAAACACTGCCACATCACCTGATTCAGTCTTTTAACATCAATCTTTTTTGCTGTTCTTGCATAATGGATATCAATTTTGGCAATCTAAAATAGTAACACAAATCAAAATCCATTAATTTTGTGTCTGGTGGCAACAAAGAGGAAACATTGATAGCTCAGTCATATTTTATTCAAGGGGATTAAAGGAGGTTTGGGCTAAGAATTTAGTAAACAACTGTTTTTTTTTTTTTTCCATAATGTGTTTAAATATCTTCTAAATTTAATTTCTGTAATTCTTTAATTTTAATTCTTAGTATTTCATTAAGTAGATAAAGTTTTTTAACTAATTAATTATTATATTTTGTTAATTTGAATTCTGTAATCTTTTTTTAATAATGTTATGTTATTTGTTATTTGGTTTTTAGGAGCATTAGCAACTAAGGCCATATTGCTCCGGGATATGTGGTGGTCATTCCCTGACCTTTCCGCATCCTCCGTATTTGGTGGTGACGGGCTCGAACCCCGGTCTAATCAAGAAGCGTGGGCTACTCACTGCTGCTCCTTCCCACCTGGCTACGGAGGCGCTTTTTTTTTTAATAATGATAGGTGGACTAGACCCAAGGTGCATCCTGCCAGGAGCAACAATTGATGATGTTACCAATAATCTGTTGATAACAACATTGAAATGACACTTTGTTGGATGACACTTGCAAATTTTGCAAATAATGTGTTTTGTGCTGCATTGTGGGTTGCAGAAATGTTCAAAATGTATTTGTTAGATGGTATATATATCTCTGTGAATGAAATCCAATAAAGACTCCACCTGATATACCTAAGTGCCATAAATATCTTCCCAAAGGGTAAAACCCGAAATTAATGGAAATATGAGAAATCATGCAAATGGCAATCATGACAACTAAACATACATTTTATTGCATTTAGGTGTACAAACTGAAATGACAAGTTAACATAAAGCATTATGTACTGTAAATCAGCAAAATAAATCCTCAATATTTTGTTGTTCCTCCTCGAGCTGCAATTAGAGCCTTGCAACGATCTGGCACAGTTAATCAATTTCTGGATATATGGTTGTATATCCAAAAGTTGCCTAATTTCGTGGTATGTGGTGGTCATTCCTTATAATGCTCTCCTGCAGCCGAATCTTACTTGTTATCTTCTTTTGAGCAATTTTAGATGGCATTATGTACCAGCAATTTTCAATAGGGTTCAAATATGGACTGTTGCCAGGCCAGTCCAACACTGTAATTCCAGCATTTCTGAGGAATGACGGCACCTTAAGCAAGAAAAACAAGGGAAAACATTGGTGTAAGTATGTTTAAACCCTTGTGAGACAAGAAGTGAGACTCATCATTAAATCTAAATAGCATAAAACACCAATTTTGCTGTGTGGCAAGGTGCTGAGTCCTGTTGAAAAATGCAGTTTTGGATGTCTGTGTGCTGATCCCTAATAATGGGTTTCAGGCACTCCTCCAAGATAGCAGTGTAGGTTTCTGCATTCACCGTTCCATTAATAAACTTAAGTCACCCCACCCATTTACTTGTTATGCATCCCCAAACCATCTGACTGGTGGGGAACTTTACAGTCAGTGTTATGCAGTCAGGATGGTATGCATAACATCAGTCACCTGGAGAGATGGTTCTGGGTACTGGTCCACACCACGGGAAGGTGGGCCAGTCCCAGTATGGCACGAACCATCTCAAAAGAGACAGAAAAAGTAAGAAAGAAATAAAATGTAAATAAAATAAATAAAAAATTGCACTGCTTTGGCAAAACCACACCATTTATGCTTAGTTGTCAGTAAGTCAAATTCAGGAACACTATGGTTCCAAAAGAATCAAAAGCAGTAGTAGCTATGGTCTTTATGGTTTTGGTACCAAAAAGGAGATGGCAGATTTTGCCTCAACCCTATTGTCAAGTCGCTCTAGGTGTTAGTTGTCTTACACCCATATTACTTCTCTTCTCAAAGGCATTTTTAGCAAAGTTCTGTAAAGCCTGGAAAGTCGAGATATGGATTACTAGATTAGGCTCATTTCCAAGAGAGAAGTTATAAACTTCAGATTTAAGAATATTCCTGAAGTTCTCATACAAGTGACAGGAGAACAACACATTATTCCATGTTTCAACTTCGCCACAAGGGTAAAGTAAAGAGGTACCTGATTGAGCAGTACATATGATGTGTGCTAGTATATACCTTGAAGATGTCTCCTGGGTAGCACAATTGATAGAATTGCCATCCTCCCCACACCGGGTGGAAAATACCTGAGTTCGAGTCCTGTCGATGATGAGAGGAATTTTTATGGGCATTTTTCTAGTTATAGGTTTATCAGAAATAGCAGATTGGTTCATAAACTTCATGAATTTATTTGAAAGTGCAATAGAAACGAAATGTCAACACCTTGAAGGAATTCTCACTGGCAAAGAATTAACGAATTGGCCATTATGTCAATAGAACAAGATGTACTAAAAAATATAAAAACATCAGGTGTTATAGACAAATTTATATCAAATAAATATTGTAAGGTATTGATGTGAAAAGATAAATAATTATGATTTGAATAATTTTTAGGTGTTTCCTTTATTTTTCAATTTCACGAATTCCACCTTTAATTTTTGCAAGGGGGCACCAGATGAATATTTCACCCAGCTGACAGAAGTCTAGGTACGGCACTATACTATACTGAGAAGTCACCCTTTTCATAACCACATCACAGCGGCCATAGTCATGCTACCTTATACCAATATGTATGGTAGCGACTAGTTGCAATGGCAACCTCGTGGTGCTGCTTTTATCAAAACTCTAACATATATTACTGTAGATAAGGAATATCCATATTTTTGTTATTATGATTTTTGTGCATTTAGTTTTCATATATTAGTCAACAACAGAATGTATCGGAGGTGAGAGTGTAATACTGAAACTCAAACCGATCGCCATTGGGCTCTGGCCGACAGGGGTCTCCATGGTAAGTCTTTTGGACAGTCCATCTCTGGTAGAAAGCCCTTCCTGGGACAAAGTAACAGCTACACTTTTTTTCCTTGGTGTCAACTGAACATATGGAGCTGTGCTTACACCTCTGCAAAACAGAATACTAATGAGCGTGTACCCTTCCAATGCTGTATTTATAGAAACAGCTGATGCAATACTTTGCAATTACTGTCTGATGCAATAGAAGCGTTAACTGAGGAAATATCTTTGCTTTGCAACAAACAAAATAACTTATCTTATAAGTTTCACTACAAATGTTACTTTTTTAAGGTGATGCAGTTTTTTTGTCCATGGCCACTGTAAATGTATCGTTGTCCGAGTGTCAGGATCAATTGTTGATCCTGACAATCAGGTCTACCTATCCTTATTACAAAAACATATTACCCATTTCCCTGAGAGTGGCAATGGAACATCCCAATAAGATGCAAATCTCTCACGAACCAGAACAGTATGCAATTGACTATTCTGCTCTGGAGCCCAAATCAGAAATCCACAACCTGGTAGGCCTCAAGATACTTGAGGGAAATATTCCCAATTTTATTTGTCTCTAGGGCAAGCACCATTTCTTCAGTGACTCAGATTCAGATATGATGTTTTCTGAGCAATGCAGACAGGCTGCCAGAGTAGGTCATGGGCTATTGTCAATGATATATAGGAATTTTGCTAGGAGAGAAAAGGAGGTGATTATCTCTTTGTATAAAGCAATGGTCAGGCCACACCTTGAGTGCTACATAGAGGTCTGGAGACCTCATTTTAGGAAGGATGTAGATTTGCGAGAATGCGTACAGAGAAGGCAATAAGATTGGTGAGAGGAACAAAGGAGTGGGCTTACAAAGAAAGGCTTAAGTTCTGCTAGTTGCATCATCTTGAGACTAGGCACCTGCAAAGTGATCTGATTGAGGTGTATAAGGCCTTGAATGGTTTGAGAAGCTGAATTCTGATGGGATACGTCCGTTTGCTCAGATTAAGAACCTCAGAGGGCATAGATTCAAATTGAGGAAAGACAGTTGTAGAATAGATGTGGTGAAGTTTGCCTTTAGCCATTGGGTAATTGATTGCTGGAACAAACTTCCATCTGTTGTTGTTGTGGAAGTTGATAGTTTAAATAACTTTAAGGCTGAACTATATAAACATTTGGAGTGACAGGATGGGTGAAATGGGAAGGGTATTTTTTTTTCTTTTTTTTTTTTGGCTGATGCTGTATAAACTTGCTTTCTTGCATAATATGCCTGAACTAATGCTAAAAGATGATATCTGCTCCACAATGTCATCAACTTTTGCCCCTTGTACACATACCCTGGTCTTATTTCATCTATCCATTTTGCACTATATATTATTTGTATACCTGACAATAGAGGCACCTACAATAACTAGCTTCTGTGGGACCGTGCATTCCACCCTGAAGGTTGTTGCTGTGTTGCCTGATTATCAAGTGCAAGCTCTGGCACTGATGTGGGCAGCTTAGAGCTTTCCACCAATTTAATTCCTTCAAGGGTATCTGCTCTATTCTTCACACTCCTTACATCAAGCATGATGTAAGGAGTCACCCCCCTTGGCAATATCATGTCCCGTTCCAGAAAGATCCGCAAACATTCCACAAGTTGCATGTATTTTTAGGCTGTGATGCATTGGAGAATCGCACCCTTCAGTTCTCCCCCGAGCCACAGCACTTCCGCTACTTTTCGCACGTTGCTTTGCTGTCTGGGGCATGATTTCCGTTTAAATATGATTTAATTAATTAACAATGAAAATTAATAACGTTAATAAATTTAATTGAGTAACTTAGTAGACTATACAATACAATACTATATAGTTTTACGTTATACCTTAGCTATCAAGTTCGAGATATATGTTAGTAAGTTATGCTATATCGTAACGATCACAATGTTATCCTTAGCTAAATACAAAAGCTATATATTCCAAAAAGTTATTAAAACCTTCAAAATACTTATTTATTACAATTAATTCCATACTATTCTTCAGCCCTACTGGTTACACTATGATATTCATGCCAAAACACTGGCACAATAGTGGTATGAGTACTGAGTTGTAACTTACAAAGTCACTAGCTAAATTTAAAATACATTAATCTACTTATAGAACACAAATTAATATGTTAATAACCAAAAATATGATAAAATACAAAAGACACATGCCCAAAAGGTGACTGAAACCTTCAAAATAATTATTTATTACACTTTAAACCCTACTATTCTTTTGCGCTACTGGTTATGCTACGATATTCCTTCCAAAACACCGGCACGATAGTGGTATGAGTAGAGAGTTGTACTTACAAAATCACTAGCTAAATTTAAAAAATAAGCTAACGAATGCTACTAAGCATATTAAATCTATTTCTAAAACACAAATTAATACCTTAATTAATCAAAAATACAATAAAATTTCAAGGAAAACTTCTCTGTTTGCAGCAGCTACAGAAGTCTGTCTTTACCAAGCAACACCTGGCAGCCAAATTCTCTGACATCCATTTAAGCTAAAATGGATGTCAGATGAACTGATGAGACTCATGGCAGAGAAGAAAAATACATGCGTTGCATATAAATTATCTAGCGACACAGAGGATTATGGGACATCTTTGGCAAAGGATGCTAAGAAAAACAGCAAGGACTTCTTTATTTGTATAAACTCCAGAAGGAAGGGGAGGAATCAGATTGGCACATTTCATATTTATGGTATGACTGTTGATGATCCTGCTCAGATAGCTGGCAAACTGAATGAGTATTTCGCATCTACATTCACACATGAGTAAGTCTGTAGGAAGCCAGAAGCTTATCAAACTCTAGCAGGTAGCTCTAAACGATTTTGTAATAACTGAGAGCAAAGTGGAGGAGAAATTGTTGAAATTGAACATAAAAAAAGAGGCAACTAGAATGGATGGGATCTATCCAGTTATATTAAAGGAGGCAGCAAAGGAAGTAAGCAAACCCTTAGCCATAATTATGAGGGTATCCTTGGATTCATAGGAAGTCCCCAAGGACTGGAGTTTTGCAAATGTATCCCCAATTCAAAAAGGGGAATCAAAAGGTGAAACGAGTAATTACAGACCAGTTAGTTCAACTTCTGTTCCAGGGAAAATTATGGAGTCACTGGTTAAACAGAAGCAGTGCAGGATCATCTAGACAAAACTGCAGTAATAATTCAGACACAGCATGGGTTTGTTAAGGTAAAGTTTTGACTGACAAATTTGATTGAATACTATGATGTGGTTACACAGGAACTGGATGCAAAAAATAATTTTGATACCATATACTTAGATTTAAGGAAAGCCTTTAATACTGTTGCGCATGGAAGACTACTGTACAAATTAGAGGAGTGTGGTATTAAGGGAAAGTTGCTACAATGAATAAAAGAGTGGTTGAGTGGGAGAGGACAGAGAGTGGTAATCAACGGGCACTGCTGTTTGTGGACTAATGGGCACAACTCTGAACCCCCAGGGTTCAGTGTTGGGCCCATTGTTGTTTTCGGTATTTATCAATGATATTGATGAACATATATCAGGCTTAATGTCGAAATTTACAGATGATACAAAGGTTGAAAGAGTTGTTAATGACAGTGTGCTACTGCAACAGGATCTAGAAAAGTTCAGCAGATGGGCTGAGAAGGGTCAACTGAAGTTTAACATTGACAAATGCAAAGTACTGCATATGGATAGAAGTAACCCCAGAGAAACATACCAACTGTGTGGTACTACACTTAGGGTTGTAGAAATTGAAAAAGACCTGGGAGTAATTGTGCAGTCAATGACTTTTCTGAGCAATGCAGACAGGCTGCCAGAGCAGGTCATGGAGTTTTGTCAATGATATACAGGAATTTTGCTATTAGGGAAAAGGAGGTGATTATCCCTTTGTATAAGGCAATGGTCAGGCCGCGCACTGAGTACTGCGTAAAGGCTGGAGGCCTCATTTTAGGACGGATGTAGAGTTGCTTGAGCGTGTAGAGAGAAGGGCAACAAGATTGGTGAGGGGAGCGAAAGAGTGCTCTTACCAACAAAGGTTTAATTCTGCAAATTGCAGCTTCTGGAGACTAGGCACTTGCAAGGTAATCTGATTGAGGTGTACATGGCCTTGAATGGGCTGAGCAGGCCTAAATTCAAATTGAGGAAAGACAGTTGTAGAATAGATGTGTGGAAATTTGCCTTTAGCCAGCAGGTAGTTGATTGATGGAACAAACTTCAATCTGTTGTTGTGGAAGTTGATAGCTTAAATAAATTGCAGGAGGAACTGGAAAAACTTTTAGAAGGAATGGATGTGTGAATTTATTTTTTTTTGGCTGATGCTACATAAGCTCATACTCTTGCTTTCTTTCATCACATGCCTCTACTACTACAAATGTAAATGGGTGGTGAAACTTTTGGACAGCCATAACACTTCTCTTAATCAGGGAATGAACTGAAATCCCAAGAAGAAATACTAAAACAAGTGAAATAATTTTTTTCAAACCTTTATAAGGATAAAGGACAACAACTGGATCCAAAACCAGATGTAGAAGGTGTACCAGAAATTTTAGTAGAAGTGGAAGACACTATAAAATCAATGAAAAATGCCAAAGCAGCAGAACCTGATAAAGTCACTCTTGAAATATTGAAAGCTGGAGGCCAGCCAGTATGTAGAGATATTGCAAACTATTTAACAAAGTACCTGCAGCATGAAAAATTGCAGACGCCATCCTAATGCACAAAAGAGGTACCAAGGCAGATTTATAAAAACTACCGACAAATAAGCCTATTGCAATTTGTCTACGGTTTCCAGGAAGAATAAGCACAATACTTGATGTGGCAAAACCCAAAGAATAAGCAGGGTTCAGAAGGAGTTTCAGTACAAGAATCATATCTAAACAGTGCAGCAAGTTATAGAGTGGCATAGTGAATACAACCTACCTTCATCATGTTCAAAAACCAATTTCTCTTCCAATAAGGAAAGGGAACTTCCAAGAGAAAAGAGTTGGAAAAAAGTCTATTGTTTTCTAAGCATTATATGCAACAAAACAGTTTTCATATGTTATCCTATTGAGAATGCAGATCAATTTTGTCAACCAACTTCTTACCATTGAGCTCAGATAAATCCAAGAATATATGGAAATAAACAATAATCAATCTGCTGAAAATTTCCTGCTTTTAGAGTATACTATGATGATATTCAGTATTTTATTTGAGTGTCACCAAGATGGGATTTATTTGGATGTAGTGGTGCAGTTGTTCCAGGAACACAAAATCATGAGGTTGAATTCAATTCCTGTACGAGGCAAAGTTTTTTTAGCTTTGCCATTGTATTCATTTATTTTAATTATTGCTCTTTTCAAAAATTGTCTAAATATATTTGAGAAATATATAACAGCATATACAGGTGACCCCTGCTTAATGCTGATAATTCGTTCCGGAAAATCAGAGCACTAAGTAAATCCGCGCTAAGCGATCACCGCATTCCATAAGGTAACATATGTATTTGTGAGTTACAGTCAGGGCCACAGGATATTTCCTAATCAATAATAAACGGTAGTGAAAAGATGCACATATGTCGGTCTAAATATTTAATATTCAAATATTTGTACATATAAAATATTCAGCATTACATACGTATATAATTATGTGGTAACTACTTTTTTCTGACTTCAGTAGTAGGGAAAATCACGGAGGCAATGATCAAGGGTGGAATTCAGGATCATTTGGATCGAATTGAAATTCTCAAGGATTCTCAGCATGGTTTTGTAAAGGGAAAATCATGTTTAACAAATCTAGTTCACTATTTCAAAAGGGTCACTCACGAGCTGGATTTAGGGAATAATTTCGACATTGTTTATTTAGATTTCAGCAAAGCTTTTGACTCAGTCCCACATGAGCGGTTACTTTATAAGCTGGAACAGCTTGGAATCACTGGGAAAATCCTTAGATGGATAGCAGGATGGCTTCAGGGCAGGAAGCAGAGGGTTGTGATAAATGGCTATTCCTCAGATTGGGTTGATGTAAGAAGTGGGGTTCCCCGAGGATCAGATTTAGGACTGCTGTTGTTTTTAATTTTCATAAATGACATTGATGAAGGGATAGAGGGCGTGATGTCTAAATTTGCAGATGATATTAAAATTGGTAGAGTAGTTAATGATCACTGTCAAGCTGAGCTTCTTCAGAGAGACCTAGATAGACTTCAGGAGTGGTCAGATAAATGGCAGCTATGCTTTAATCCAACAAAGTGTAAGGTATTACACCTGGGAAACAGTAATTCCAAAATAACTTATTCACTTGGTGGAGCAACTAAACCCAGTACTGGAGGAAAGGGACTTGGGTGTTACGATACAGTCAGACATGAAATTCTCTGAGCATTGTAAACAGGTCGCAAGGAAGGCCCATGGTGTCCTATCGATGATCTATTGAACTTTTGCAAGTAGAGATAGGGACGTAATAATCCCATTATATAAAGCTTTTGTTAGACCACACTTGGAATACTGTGTTCAAGTATGGAGACTGCACCTAAAGAAAGACATCGAGCTTCTTGAGAGGGTGCAAAGACGGGTAACTCGCCTAGTGAGATCGGCAAAAGGGCATCCTTATGAAGAAAGACTTCGAATATGTGGGTTGCAGAGTTTGGAAACTAGACACCTTAGAGGAGATTTGATTGAGGTGTTTAAGGCTCTGAGAGGCATTAGTAAAATGAATGAGGACGATATTTGAAAGATTATAAATGATGCTAGAAATAGGGGACATAAAAGTTACGGGGGGAAATGTTTAGATTGGACTGCAGGAAGTTTTATTTTAGCCAGCGAGTTATAAATTATTGGAATAAGTTGCCTTCATAGGTGGTAGAGGCCGACAGTTTGGGGAAATTCAAAGGTCATCTGGATAGTACCTTTGGGTAAGGGAAGCACATATGATGATAGGTTTAATTTCCTTTTTTTTTTTTTTTTTTTATTTTTATTATTATTATTATTTTTTTTATCATAGTTTTGTTCGGATTTTTTTTTTTTTTTTTTTTTGGCTGGTGCAGCATAAGCCTTAGGCTTTCTTGCACCATGTGGCCATTACTAATACTAATACTAATATCAAAATTCATGAATTTTAATGATTCATGAACAACTCATGAATTAAATTGATCTACATTGATTTAAATAGATTAATTTAAATTGATGAATTTAATCATGAAAAATGTGTCGATTTTGGGTTATACTTTGGCCCTCTTCCTGGTAAACAAAAAGGGGTTTTAATTTTTAAATCCCCTGCAGCACTACCACCCAACAATAAAGCTTTGAAACCTGGCATGTTTTTTTCTTCTTTCAATATGAAACTTCTTTTAGGCATTCGTTTTCAAAAAAGTCCTGCTTCATCTATGTTAAAAACTTGTTGAAAAGTATAACACATAATATCCCTCTTCAATAATTCTTTGAAAGTTTCGGCTCCTTGATCTGCACTTGCGGCTTCTCCCTGAATTTTAAATCTATTCAACCAGCCCTTACTAGTTTTAATGGTTCCACTTTTTTTTTTTTTTTAGGTGAGCTTTCTTCAGATCATCATATAGGCTAATCGCTCTCTGTCTTTTTTTTTTTTTTTTTTTTATAACATTTAACTTAACTGAATTCTGCATTGGATATTATCTTCAATAAAATTAGTTAAAGTCTCTCCATTTCAATCCTAATAGCTGGCCTAGCCCTAGTTGCTTGCAGTGGAACAGCTGTCTTTCCTGCTGCTAAAATTAATTCTTTATTTTTTATAATTGTTCTTACAGTTAAACTTACCAGTCCAAAATTATGGCACACATCTGCTTGTTGTTGACCAGAATCGATTCGCTTAAAAACGTCTATTTCAATTTTCAAATTCAGTGTTTTTCTTACATTTATAGTCTTCGTACTGCATCCAGACGTTGTTGCTTTTTCATTCTTATCCACCATTATTAACTCTTCAAAAATGTAACTGTGTTGATTGCATTAATTATGATACAATGTTCGAGTAAACTGTCCGTTACGCACAATGTCTAATACTGTACTGAGTGAGGACTAGACTTCGGATAAATGTATAATGCAAATATTACAAGCAATATACTTGATCATTTTTTAAAATGTTGATCTCGGAACTACGTAACAAGTCACTGTACTGCAATTAAATTAGTGTGCGAGAAAATTTCAATGCATGTGGGAACGTTTGAATGCTGGTTTGCCATTCATTTTCAAGCTATTCACTCCATCAAATGAAACAATTTCATTAAATATGCCAAAAATGCAATCTATAAAAGAGCATTATAGTGATTTGGGACAATGTTATAGTCAGATACGGGTTATAATATAAGAACAGCGTTATAGCAAATCAGCGTAAAGCAAACCGCATTATAACTAGGGATTGTTGTATCGTGCATTGGCAAAGACTTTTAAATAATAAACTGTTTAGGACCAATGTATATTTCAGTATTAATGTGCACTAGTCCCTCCCCCAACTAAATCAACCTGAACCTGATGCATACACGCGATGATGTTGAATTCATGTACAAACTCTTTTTATATTAATGTATGTGTCAATTTTAGGAGGATTAAATTTTTACCTTGATAAAATCAAAATACATTATCACTTTTAGAAAGAATTACCCTGAAAGGCTGCTGAACTAAATTATCACCCGCAAAATCTTCAGAAGCAGACTGTACCATCTGAGATGTGCCACCTCCATTTACACCTAATTCCAGTAATGTTCCAACTGTGCTATCTTGAAAATGGGTTTCCTCTCCAAATGGTCCATTTCCATCTAAGTCAATATCATCCTCAGTCTATGTAAAAATTAATAAGAAATATCTATAAACAATAAAATAACGAACACATAAAACATAAACAAAATTACAAACATAATATAATAATGTATTCAATAGCAAAGAAATGCATAATTTTTATTATACATTTCACACAGTCATGTGTGCGTGTGCATGTATTTAGCATTAAAAGTGGCGCATATGATGCAAGAAAGAAAGCTTATATAGCATCATAAAACAAAGAAAAAATCTTCCCATTTCACCTATCCATTCACTCCAAAACTTTGTCTAGTTCTTCCTTGAATCTATTTAAATATCAACTTCCACGACAGCAGATGGAAGTTTGTTCCAACAATCAACCACTCGCTGGTTAAAGGCAAATTTCTGCACATCTATTCGGCACTGTCTTTCCTCAGTTCAAATTTATGCCCCCTCAGATTCGTAATCTAAGCAAAAGGAAGAATCTATTAGCATTGAGCTTGCTCAGGTCAGTCAAAGCCTTATACGAGGGGTTATCAAAAAGTTTGTACCCTGACCTAGATAAAACTTCAGTAGGAAGATGCCGTTTTTAATATAAGTTGTCTACATATTCAATAACTAACATGTGAAATTTCATTCCGCAGGTGATTATACACCAGAGGCTGAGCCCGGAATCTGAGGAAGAACGCTATGGTTAACAAAGTGGAGTATCGAGCAGTGATCAAGTCTCTGCATTTGCAGGGTAAGAAAGCTTAGGAAATTGACGAAGAAATGAAAGCTGTGTATGGGCAGAATTGTCCATCCTATGACTCTGTAAAAAAGTGCAATCGGGGGTTCCAGTGGGGTTGTACAAGTGTCTTTGATGAGCCAAGAGAAGGAAGGCCATCAACTACCACAGACAGTGAGACAGTTGCAAAGGTTGAGCAGCTGGTGCCGAGTCACAGATGTGTGATAATTAATTTCATTGCAAATGCAGTAGGAATTAGTTTGCTGCGTTTACAATGAGAACTCATTGCATGGACACCACTGTGATTCATCCCAGGAAGTCATCAATGAAGTGGAATCGTGGTTTCAGGTAAAAATTGCGGACTTCTGTGATCAAGGCTTTAAACAACTGATCCACAGATGGGAGAAATGTGTTACTATACATGGAGAGTACATAGAAAAGGATTAAAGTTACTGTGAAGTTTCACCATAATATGGCTATTACTTCTAGGTAAGGGTATGATCTCTTTGATACCCCCTCGTACACCTCAATCTCATCACCTCGCAAGTGCCTAGTCGCCAGATGCTCCAATTTCCAGAACTTCGAATCTTTCTTGGTAAAAGCACCCCTTTCTTCCCATCACCAATCTCGTTGCCCTTCATTGTACTCATTCCAGCAGCTCCAGCTCAACATCATTATTAAAATGAGACTTTCAGACCTGTATGCAATACTCAAGGTGTGGCCTGACCTTATAGAAAGAGATAATCACCTCCCTATCTCTGCTAGTAAAGTTGCTGTATATCATTGACAAGACCCTAATAGCTGCTCCTGGTAGGTGGTATGCACTGTTCTGAAAACTTCATATCTGACTGCACAATTATCCCAAGATATTTTTCATTCTTCACTACTCTGAGTGTAGTACCAAACAGTTGGTATGTTACACTGGAGTTACTGCTACCCATATGCAGTACTTTGAATTTCTCAATGTTAAACTAGAGTTGCCACCTCTCAGCTGATCTGTTCAACCTTTCCAGATCCTGTTACAGTAACGTACTGTCCGTACTGTCATTAACAAACCTACGCACCCTCGCATCGTCAGCAAACTTGGACATTAAGCCAGATATGCCTTCATCAATATAATTGATAAATACAGAAAACACCAATGGGCCCGGCACAGACAACTGGGGGACTCCACTAATAACATTAGTCCACAAAGAGCAGTGTCAACTGATTACCACTCTCTGTTTTCTCCAACTCAACCATCACTTTATCCACAGCAGCAACTTGCACTTAATGTCATACTGCTTCAAGTTGTACAGTAGTCTTCCATGTGCAACATTATCAGATAATTTTCTAAAATCCAACTATACGATATCAAAATAATTTTTTGTATCCAATTAATTTTTTGTGACAACATCATAGTATCTGATCAAAATGGTCTGTGTCTGAATTAGAATATCAGTATTGTCTAGATTTTGCCACACCTTTTGTGGCAATGGGAAATTGTGGGAGCGAAGTTGAAAAATATGTGATTAATAATATTGAAATTTCACAAGATTATTTAATGAAAAAACTTTCGAGCCTACAGACCAGTAAGGCTCCTGGAGTTGATGGAATATACCCTATAATCTTAAGGGAGGTGGCAAGTGAGTGCATTGAACCACTGAGGCTAATTATGCGAGCATCACTAGACTCTGGGGAGATTCCCTTGGATTGGAAAGGTGCCAATGTATCTCCCATACATAAGGGTGGCTCTAAGAGTGAAATAGGAAATTATCAACCTGTCAGTCTGACTTCAGTGGTAGGGAAAATCATGGAGGCAATGATCTAAGGTGGAATTCAGGTTCATTTGGATCAAATTGAAATTCTCAAGGATACTCAGCATGGTTTTGTAAAGGGAAAATCATGTTTAACAAATCTGGTTCGATATTTTGAAAGGGTCACTCACGAGCTGGATTTAGGGAATAATTTCGACATTGTTTATTTAGATTTCAGCAAAGCTTTTGACTTAGTCCCACATGAGCGGTTGCTTTATAAGCTGGAACAGGTTGGAATCACTGGGAAAATCCTTAGATGGATAGCAGGATGGCTTCAGGGCAGAAGGCAGAGAGTTGTGATAAATGGCTATTCCTCAGATTGGGTTGATGTAAGAAGTGGGGTTCCCCAAGGATCAGTATTAGGACCACTGTTGTTTTTAATTTTCATAAACGACATCGATGAAAGGATAGAGGGCGTGATGTCTAAATTTGCAGATGATGTTAAAATTGATAGAGTAGTTAATGATCACTGTCAAGCTGAGCTTCTTCAGAGAGACCTAGGTAGACTTCAGGAATGGTCAGAACAATGGCAGCTATGCTTTAATCCAACAAAGTGTAAGGTATTACACCTGGGAAACAGTAATCCCAAAATAACTTATTCACTTGGTGGAGTTCAACTAAACCCAGTACTGGAGGAAAGGGACTTGGGTGTTACTATATGGTCAGACATGAAATTCTCTGAGCATTGTAAACAGGTTGCAAGGAAGGCCCATGGTGTCCTATCGATGATCTATTGAACTTTTGCAAGTAGAGATAGGGACGTAATAATCCCATTATATAAAGCTTTTGTTAGACCACACTTGGAATACTGTGTTCAAGTATGGAGACTGCACCTAAAGAAAGACATCGAGCTTCTTGAGAGGGTGCAAAGATGGGTAACTCGCCTAGTGAGATCAGCAAAAGAGCATCCTTATGAAGAAAGACTTCGAATATGTGGGTTGCAGAGTTTGGAAACTAGACACCTTAGAGGAGATTTGATTGAGGTGTTTAAGGCTCTGAGAGGCATCATTAAAATGAATGAGGACGAAATTTTCAAGATTATAAATGATGCCAGATCTAGGGGACATAAATTCAAGTTACGGGGGGGGGGGGGGAATGTTTAGATTGGACTGCAGGAAGTTTTATTTTAGCCAGCGAGTTATAAATTACTGGAATAAGTTGCCTACATGGGTGGTAGAGGCTGACAGTTTGGGGAAATTCAAAGGTCATCTGGATAGTACCTTCGGGTGAGGGAAGTGCATAGGATGATAGGTTTAATTTCCTTTTCTTTTATTAATTATTATTATTATTATTTATTTATTATTTTTTTTATACATCACTGTTTTTATTCAGTTTTTTTTTTTTTTTGGCTCGTGCAGCATAAGCCATAGGCTTTCTTGCACCATGCGGCCATTACTAATACTAGATGATCCTGCAGTGCTTCTTTAACCAATGACTCCATTATTTTCCCTGTAACAGAAGTTAAACAAACAGGTCTGTAATTAGTTGTGTCACCTTTCGATCCCCTTTTGTGAATTCGGGATACATTTGTAAATCAACAGTCCGTGGGGACCTCACTTGAATCTAAGGAAGCCTTCAGTCATGGCTAAGAGCCAGCTTACTTACTTTGCTGCTCCCATTAATATAACTGAATGGATCCCATCCATCCCAGCAGACTTTTTATTACGTCAGATTTCAACAATTTCTCCTTCACTCTGCTCTCAGTTATTCAAAATCATTTAGCCCCCTGCTAGACTTTAATAGGCTTCTGGCTTTCACTTCCCCACAGACTTCCTCATGTTTGAATGTAAATGCAAAATACTCATTCGGTTTGCCAGCTATCTGTGTGGACCATCAACAGTCAAACCACATATATGAAGTGGACCAAACTGATTCATCGCCTTCCTTCTAGAGTAAATATATAAGTAAAGAAGTCCTTGCTGTTTTTCTTAGCATCCTTTGCCAAAAATTTTTCATAATCTTCGCTTCCTAACCTCCTTTGTGACTTGATTACAGACTAACTAGCTTGCATCTACTATAGACTTCTGTGTTTCCCAGAAATTTATGTGCATCCCATCTATTTTTATTCTCTGCCTCGAGTCTCATTTGTTCATCTGACTTCCATTTGGACCTAAACCTAGAGCAGTATTTCTTAGTTGGAACAAAAAGCCTATTTCCCATTTAGAATTTGTTGTTTGTAACATTATCAATTGGTCCCACTGTATAGAACCTAAAAAATCTATACAGAGAAATAGAGTGGGCCAGTAAATTGGATTGCCTTTTAATGGGGAATTTTAACTTCCCAGATATAGACTGTAACTTTTGGCTTGGTCACTCGCACACCAGCAAGACCTTTGTGGATATATTGGATGATTGTTTTCAACATCAGCATGATCGAGAAGCAACTAGAGTAATACTCTTGATCCGATTATCAGCAATGATTATTCATTCATTGAGCATCTTCAGATAAAGGAACCACTAGGTGGCAGTGATTAGTGTAGTGATGTGGGATTTACTTAAAGATGCAACTAACCTCACGGGTAAAGGGAAGGGTTTTTGCTTTCATAAAGGTGACTACTGTGGTCTCAGAGATTTTTCAAATTTTATACAGCAAATTCTAAATGGAAAGCATTCAAGGAATTAATCTTGGCAGCTATTAGGCTTTTCATACCAACTAAGAAATACTGTTCAGGGTTTAGGCCTAAATAAATGTCAGATGACCTAATGAGATTTGTGGCAGAGAAGAAAAATGTATGGGAAGCATATAAATTATCAGGAGGCACAGATGCCTAAGGTAGATATAAAATAGTCTGTATTCAAGTAACAAAGGATGGGCGCTTACGTAGCCAGGTGGGCAGGAGCAGCAGCGCGTAGCACACGCTTCTTGATTAGACCGGGGTTCGAGCCCGTGACCCACCAAATACGGAGGATGCGGAAAGGTCAGGGAATGACCACCGCATATCCCCAGAGCAATATGGCCTCAGTTGCTAATGCTCCTAAAAAAAAAACCAAATAACAACAATAACAAAGGACGTTAGGCAAGCAAAGGTGGATTATGAGAAATCTTTAGACAAGTTCAGAAGGGTTCAAGATTGGTTCATGGTGTCTTGTCAATGATATACAGGAATTTTGCTAGAAGAGATAAGGGGGTGATTGTCACCTATGAAGCAATGGTCACACCACACATTGAGTACTGCATACCGGTTTCCAGGGCCTCATTTGAGGAATGATGTAGAGCTGCTGGAACGAGTACAGAGAATGGCAACGAGACTGGTTAGTGGAACAAAAAATGTGTTCCCAAGAAAGGCTTAATTTCTTCAAATTACAGCTTCTGGAGACTAGGCACCTACGAGGTAATCTGCGATTGAGGTGTATAAGGCCCTGAATGGTTTGAGCAAAGTCAATGCTAAGGGGATTCTTCCTCTTGCTCAGGTTACTCACCTGAGTGGACATAAATTCAAATTGACGAAAGGCAATTGTAAAATAGATGTGCAGAAATTCGCCTTTAGCTGGTGGGTAGTTGTTAGTTGGAACAAACTTCTGTCTGTTGTAGTGGAGGTCAACAACTTAAAGAAGTTCAAGGCAGAACTAGACAAACATTTGGAGTGAATGTTTGGGTGAAATGGGAGGTGTTTTTTTTTTGGCTGATGCTATAAAAGCTTGTTTTCTTGCATCATATGCCTCTACTAATGCTAAGTTCTGTTCTTATAAATAGAAATATGATCACAAGTGCTGTAATTCAAACTACTTAAAAAACTAAAATTATTTATAAAAATCTGTTTACCTCAATGCTGGGGCAAAAATTTTCCTGATCATTAGGATTATTATAATTATAATCACCAACAGCCTGATCAACTTCTGGTGAAGTGGAAGAATAGCAAACCTTAAGAAATAAAACAGTTTGATTAATAAATTTTCTCAGTGAAGAAAATTATTAACAACAACAAATCCTACTAGTATATTCCTTTAGTAGCAACTGAAAGTTTCATGCAAAATAACAATATTGTATATACTATATAACATTATTTAATAAATTATACAGGACACTTCAAAAAGAATAATACACTTCTATATGTTTATTTTGAAGTAACCAGTGAGTCTTCAATCATGTAATATGCACCAATCAGTAGAAAAATTGGTAAACTTTCATAACTTTAAGTTAGAAACTTTCAATGTGCTCACCCCATGTTACATGTCACCAATCAGTTCGATAACTGGATTGCTCCCACACTTTCTCCAGCATGTCTGTTTATGGCTGCTACCAACATGATGATCTGTTGCCTTAATTCCTGAAGGTCAAGTGGCAGGGGTGGTCTACAGACAGTATCCTCCACATAACTCCCACCCCCAAGAGAAAGTACTCAAGCAGGATGAGGGCTGGACACCTGGGAGGCCAATAGTGGAAGGGCAGGCCAGTACCAGTGGAGTGGAAGAGTTTCACTGAGGTAACAGAAACCTTCAACAATGAAAATGAGGCTGAGTGCCATCCTCTGGAAAGTGAAGTCATCTGAGTCTTTCTCTAATTGAGAGAAAAGCCAGTTCATCAGCATGTTGTTATAGATATATAACAACAAAATTATAGTGATTGCATTTTCCATTAACGAAAACTGGCCATAGACCTTCCATTGTGAAATGCTGCAAAAGATATTCTCTTTTGGCAAATACCATACCTACTCTATGATGTGATGTGGATATAATATCCTACCCCAGACGCACGTATTATTGAGAATCACTTTTACTGCTTAATGATATGTACACTGAGTGGACAGAAATCATGGGATACCTACCTAGTAATGGGTAGGCCCACGTTTCGCCCAGATAAGGGCAGTCACATGGTGAGGCATCGAGTCCACTATTTCAAGAAAGCGTTCCACAGAAATTTCCATCCATGTTGCTGCACCACTGTCTATAATTATGTTGCATTCCTGGGTGGAGCATCAAAGCTCGAATGGACCTTTCCACAGCATCCCAAAGATGCTCCACAGGGTTTATGTCCAACGAATAGGGAGGCCATTCGATGGTGGTAAAATCTGCTGAATACTCTTCAAACCATGTTCTAGTCACCATGGCTCTGTGGGGAGGTGCATTGTCCTGCTGGAAGAGTCCATTGCCCTGTGGGTACATGATGACCATGAAGGGATGCAGATGGTCTGCAAGGATGGACACATAACCTGGACTGTTCAGAGATGCATCTAGACATACCAACGTGTGCCAGTTGAACACACTCCAGACCATTACCAACCATTCACCTGCCTGAACAGTTCCTTGTTGACATGACGAGTGCATAGCTTCATGCAGTTTCTGCTAGATATGCATTCTAGCTCGAAATAACTAGAAACAGGACCCATCAGACCTGTCTTGAATCATCCAAGGTCCAGTGTCGATGTTCTTTGGCCCAGTTGAGGTGTAGAGTCCTGTGTCATGGTGTTAACAATGGGATTAGCGTGGGTCGGCAGCTCCCATAACCTAGTGCAGCTAATGATCGCCTGTGGTCTTGGTGGAGATGTTTCTGGCACCCCCCTCGTTGAAACCGGCAGTGATTTGTGCCACTGTCGCTCTCCAGTTGGCTGAAACAAGGTGAGAAAGACGTCGACAGCGATGTTCATCCACCACCTTTCTCCACAATGAGATATTATTCCGGAAATGGCATATTTCCGATACAGTTGAATGGGGATGGTGCAATTTCGGTACCACCTCCGTGATAGAGTGACCCATGCATCAGCCACCCACTATCATCCCTCTTTTAAACTCAATTGCATAAGGACGTTTATCCATACTGACGTCGAATTACTGTCTATGTGAATGCAGTGTACCTATATACTTACTAAATGGTGGGTTCGTCCACAACATGGGTGACAGCTTCCCATTGCCCAGGAACCTCATTAATTCTGTCCTTTCAGTGTAGCCTCATCACTGAAGGTTAGGCAGTTTGTAAAGTTGTCATTTTATGTGTCAACTTACATCTTTATAGAGAAATTATATCATTTAACATTGGGCTTTAGAGATTATACCAATTGCAACACAACTTTTCATACATAATCATTTGCACAGAATGTGCCATACAGTTGTCTAGGGCAACTGTAACTCGCAATTGCCTTGGTATGCTGATTTCCATGGCCTTTGCTGAGGGCTTGTTGATTCAGTCTGCATTCTTTTCTGATACACAAGGACCTATGCTTTTCCTTTAGCAGGTACAGCCAACTTCAAATTGCTTATAACAATGGTAAATATTGCTCCCAGTTGGCAGATTAATTCAAAACATGTAGAAAACCTCTGTTGACCCACTGTCACACAGTTCAACTTTGCAAAATACAGGCCACAAAGCAGAATATGTTTGTTTTGGAGTCATCATTTTGGTAACAAGATCATCCCTGTCAGCAAAATAGCAAAACACTTTCTCTGCATCAATTTAAATCAAAATTTTTCAGTTTTTGTAATAATTGGTGCATAACATTATATATACATATAGCATATAACGTTATATATACATATAATATTATCTAATAACATTATGTAACATAAAAGCAAAAAAACTGCATATAACAAAAAGAATGGCTCAGCTGGACAGGTATTTTGAACGAACAGAGGGGTGAAGTGGAAGTGGTTTTTTTTTTTTTTTTTTTTTTTTTTTTGGGCTGATGCTGCATAAGCTTGCTTTCTTGCATCAAATGCCTCTACTAATGCTAATGGTAATATCTATTGAAGAGGTAGGGCAAATCATCATCTTTACACAATTCAGCAAAGTAGTCTTGTGTAAGGGGAATCACTTACAACATTTTATATTGTGAATCCCTTGATGAGTTATTACACTTTGAATAATAGTATTATGTACTGTAAATCAGCAAAATAAGTCCTCAATATTTTGTTTTTCCTCCTCGAGCTGCAATCACAGCCTTGAAACGATCTGGAATAGAGTTAATCAACTTCTGGATATACGGTTGCCCAATTTCATAGTACCACACCCTTAGGATGCTCTCCTGCAGCTGAATCTTTCTTGTTGGCTTCTTCTGAGGAAATTTATGAAATTTGCATTATCTTGCAATTTATAAGCAAATCAATTCTCAAGGAAACTATATGCAAAATGCAGCAATTCTCGTTTTTGACTCTCCACAACCTTCACAGAGAAGAAATGCCTATAACTAAGTTCACAAGTCTCATTATTATTATGCGGAACAGTACAAAAGATTTGTTGCTGCAATCTAAGTATATGATGCCAAAAGAATTTTTTGAATTGTTTCCTTTGTTGCTGCATCACATAATCTAATCAGAAAGGTCACACGAAATCAGCACTTTACAAATACATGTGGTGACAGCAATATAACTGCATTCCTGTCTAGATGGTCCTGTGTGACTTCTATAATCAGTCACTCCATTATTTTCCCTGGAACAGAAGTAAAACTAACAGGTCTATGTTATGAGGTCACAATCTGTTAAATGGGGATACATTCACATCCCAAGTCTATAGGATGGTCTCATAATTAAGGCTAATGCTCCGCTTACCACTTTTGGTGCCTTCATCAATAAACTGGGTAGATCGCATCCACTCATTGCCTGATTTACATTCTTAGATGCAACCACGTCTCTTCCAGTTTCTTCTCAGTTATAACAAAATCATTTATCTCTCTGTTAGAAGAGAGAGATAAATGATTTTGTTTAAACTGTTTAAAATGATAAATCATTTTAAACACTTCTGGTATCTCCATAACTAAAAAGTTAGTCCTGTGTGAATGTAACTGCAAAACATCTATTCAGTTTGTCAGCAACATGAGAAGGTCAATTAACAGCAAAACCAGTGCAAGTGAATGCAGTGAAATTCGAGCTCGAAGGAATAAGTTTTTTTTTTGCCATTTTATTTATTTGATTGTCATATTATATCGTACTTTATAATTATCTTTATAGACCTAGTTATGCTTGTTATTTTTATTTTTAATGTTTTTTTTTTAATATTAGATATTTTTTATTTTTAGATAGAGATTTTGAAGGTTACTCCTTAATATATGTAAAACCATTGTTCTGTTCGAATCTTGCTGCCATTGTTATTCTATAGAGTAAGCGGTAGGGAATTCAAATTTTTAATTGTGGTAAATACGTAGCTAATGTAAAACTAGATAGGAGGAGAGATTGTGCAAGGCTCATTGGCTAGAATTCTTCTCAGCATAGTCTGTGATTGATAACAGGAGAGACTGCTTCTACAGAGATGGGATACACTTAAATAGGAGTGCAAAAATATTTGCTGATGCTATCAAGGTAGTGTTAGGTGAGTCGGAAAACTGCTAGCTTTGGGGGATTCACAGACTAAAAGATTAACAGTAACTGCAGGCAGAGGTGCAAGTAATTCTTGCACTTGCTTCTATTAGATTGGAAGGTGGGGGTGCTACGGTTTCAGGGACTGGTGGGAGTCATCACAGAACAAATAAATACATGGGCTGTGTTAGAGTAACTAAGAATAAGAACAGGTGCATGTATTCTTGCATGTACACCAATGCAATAGTAAAGTAAATAAATTTGATGAATTTGAAGTAATAATCAAGACGTCAAAGACGGATATTGTTGGTTTGTTATGTTATTTGGTTTTTAGGAACATTAGCAACGAAGGTCATATTGCTCTGGGATATGCGGTGGTCATTCCCTGACCTTTCCGCATCCTCCGTATTTGGTGGTGACAGGCTCGAACCCCGGTCTAATCAAGAAGCGTGTGCTACGCACTGGTGCTCCTTCCCACCTGGCTACGGAGGCACCGGATATTGTTGGGATGTCAAAGACGTAGTAGTGGCATGTGATGCAAGAAAGCAAGTGTATGAGCTTATGCAGCATCAGCCAAAAAAAAAAAAAAAAAATTAAAAATCACACCATTCTCTCCAAATGCCTGTCCACAGTTCCTCCTTAAATTTATTTAACTTATCAACTTCCACAACGACAGATGGAAGTTTGTTCCAGCAATTAACAACCCGCTGGCTAATTTCTACATCTGTCTTTTCTTAATTTGAATTTATGCCCCCTTAGGTTCGTAATCTGAACAAGTGGAAGGATCCCATCAGAATTCAGCGTGCTCAACCCATTCAAAGCCTTATACACCTCAATCAGATCACCTTGCAGGTGCCTAGTCTCCAGCCACTGCAATTTTCAGAACTTAAGCCTCTCTTGGTAAGAGGATCCCTTCATTCCCCTCACCAATCTTGTTGCCCTTCTCTGTACACACTCAATCAAATCTACATACTTCCTAAAATGAGGCTTCCAGACCTGTACGCAGTACTCAAGGCGTGGCCTGACCATTGCCTTATACAGACGGACAATCACCTCCTTTTCCCTGCTTGCAAAATTCCTATATATCATTGACAAAACCCCATGACCTGCCCTGGCAGCCTGTCAGCATTGCTCAGAAAACTTCATATCTGACTACAAAATTACTCCCAGGTCTTTTTCATTTTCTACCACCTTAAATGTAGTACCACACAGTTGGTATGTTTCTCTGGGGTTAATTCTGCCCATATGCAGTACTTTGCATTTGCCAAGGTTAAACTTCAGTTGCCACTTCTTAGCCCATCTGCCCAAATTTTCTAGATCCTGTTGCAGTAGCACACTGCCATTAACAACAATTAGATAAAATAAGTGTTGGTGAGTAATAGGCTAAGATCTGGGACCTAAAGGTGGTTTCATTTTCCAACTGTGAACATTTTTTAAAATGGCTATCATTACTATTCTTGGATATAGGAAAACATAGGAAATTTCAAGGTCATTAAATTTTTAAGGAACTATAATCAGTCACTGGGAATTATTAGCGGAATAGTTTTGCTACCTGATAGCTTTGCGGTAGAAGTTTTCAGGATACCAAATTGTATATAAAAATACTCACGTGTTGCTGAGTTATTTGTTACTGTTATTTTCAAGGTCACAGTCATTCTACCGATTTAGCCATTCTCATGATATAAAAGAACTACAGCAATCCACCTGCTTGTTCAGTGGGATTAGAAATTCGGTATAAATTGCGTAAAATTATTAAATTGCGACATCACCATTGTATAAGAGCTACCACTTCTATATAGCTGTGTAAGGCTTGGCTGTTCAGCAGCTTAAATCCCTAGCCCGGATAAATGGTGAGGGTTGACGTAAGGAAGGGCATCCGGTCGTAAAAACTATGCCAAAACAAAAGGTGATTGATGGAAAGTAGATGTGTCAGGGCTACCGAACAAAGGACGGTTCCGGTTAAAGAAGTTAGTTCAACAAGAGATGAAGAAGGAGTTGAAAAGTGTTAGAATAGGAACATTGAACATTGGGACAATGAATGGAAAGAGCAGAGAGATTGTGGATTTGATGCAAAGAAGAAGAAGAGCGAAGATCCTATGCCTACAAGAGACTAGGTGGATGGGAAATAAAGCAAAAGAATTTAATAATGCCGAACCCATATGAATGTGGGACGAAAGCGAGGACAAAGAAGAAGAAGAACAACAACAACCCTGCCAATCTTTGTATCATCTGCAAACTTCGACACTAAGCCTGATATACCTTCATCAATATCATTGAAACCAAGGATGCTTTCATAACTACAGCCAAAGATTTGTTTACCTCATTTGCTACTTTTTTAATATAACTGGATTGATCCCATAAGCCCCAGGAGCCTTATTTACTTTTACCGGTGGCAATTTCTCTTCCACTTTCTTATTAGTTATAAGAAAATCATTCAGCTCCCAGTTACAATTTGGTGTAGTTCCCATCCCTAAAAACTTATTCACATGTGAATGTAGATTTTACAATATTTATTTATTTAATTTGTCAGCAACCTGACAAATTGGTCTGCATTACAGCACAACACTCCTAGTGCCATTTTACATATGCATGGAGGCAGCAAACATGTTAAGGGAATATTTAGAATCAAAAGAAATGAAAAATGAAAATTGGTCAATAGAAGAAAATATGAAGCAGCAATGGTCAGGACACACCTTGAGTATAAATAAAGCATCATAGGATGCATTAGGGGAACAATAAATAAAACAGAATCAATTTCTTTTCTCTTGTTAGTTGTTGGCGCATCAGCTTCTATGGCCATAATGCACCTCCCAAAGTTATTGCATTTTACTGTGATCCAAGCCCGAGGCGGGATTCGAACCCGCGACCTTTAAGCTACCAGGCAGGCACTTTACCCACCTGGCTAGCCCGGTCGGCACAGAATCAATTAAACAAAAAAAAAAAAAAAAAAAATTGTGCACTATGGTATACAGAAGTAAAAGAATCAGTTAGGATAAAAGCACAAGCTTTTCAGAAATATATATCACATAAAATAGATGTAAAAATACATCAAGAATATTGAGGTTCAAGATAGAATTAGTGCGAAGATAAGAAAAAAGAAAAATAAAAGAATAAGGGGGGGGGGGAATAAAATATTTCCAAATGAATTAGAATATAATTGGAGCAATATGGTGAATAATATAAAACCAAAGGAAAAAAAATTAAACGAATGTGTCAAAATAATATCAACTTCCACATACATTTTAAAGAAATGGAACAAAATTCCAAATTTACAGTGTAAAGTTAATGAAAGGAATATAATTTCTGTTAAGTTTCTCTTTTGTATTGCTTCTTATGCTTAAAAAGTTCTTTCAGTAGATCAGATATTCCTTTTTGTTTTTTTTAATGAAAATTTTAAACATGAAAGGTATTAGCACTTATAGTACTTAATACCACACATGGATCAAAGGTTAAGAGGATGAAAGAAGATATTTGATATTAGACTTAAATTTCTGTAGGCTGCAATTTTTGGAAAATATGTATGAAGGGAGGTTGTTCCAGAAAAACAGAAGGAATAAATGAGGAGGAAGAAAAATTGGTTCTGTGAGTTTAAAATTGGAAAGTAAGACAATGCTGACTTGTGACGTGTTCGGACCGGTTTGGAAGAGAGAGGAGAAATAATTGAAGTAAATTCAAAAGAACAGTGCCCATGGAAGTATTACAAAACAGGCATGTAGCAGAAACAGAACATGTATGAAACAGAGTGGAGAGACTTTGTAAGAAATGGGTCGTTGTTGTTATTGTTGTTATTTTGGTTTTTAGGAGCATTAGCAACTAAGGCCATATTGCTCCGGGAATATGCGGTGGTCATTCCATGACCTTTCCGCATCCTCCGTATTTGGTGGTGACGGGCTCGAACCCCGGTCTAATCAAGAAGCGTGTGTTACGCACTGCTGCTCCTTCCCACCTGGCTACGGAGGCGCCAAGAAATGGGTCATTAATTAACCTAACTGCCTGCTTTTGCAAGAAGTCTAAAAGCCTGAGAGAGGTTATGGAGCAGATTTGCAATTTGTACAGAGTGAGTAGCTGTTAGAAGGAAAACTAACACAAAAGAGAAAGCCCAGTTTTTCAGATACAAAGGAAGCAATATTTTTGATATGATTTTGCCAAGAAAGATTAGAAATCAGAGTAATCTCTAATAGAAATATTGTCTAGAAATCTGAGTGTCATCGAAGACAAGCACAGAAGCAGAAGAATCCTTTTTGCAAGGTAGTTTTAGAAGGATTGAAATTTACTAAGTTATCTTTGCCTCACTGCAGATTGGCATTTAAAAAAACTGATAGTGGATATTCAAGAAGTTGATGCTGATTGTGCAGGGCAAGTTTTCTGAAACTGGAAGGTGAAATGGTGGTATTGCTTCAACTTCCATTTGCTATCATCAGCAAAACTATGGAATTTATTTCCAGTCAATGGAAGAAGGACTTTAATATACAGGAGGAAAACAGTGGAAGAAAGAATGGAACTTTGAGGAACACTGGCATTAGCGGAGAAGTTATAAAACAGAAAGCCAATTATACAGAGCAGTTGGTGAACCTAAAATGGACACTTACCGTATTTCCCCATGTATAAGACGCACCTTTTTTCGAAAAATTTGGGGTCTAAAAACTGGGTGCGTCTTATACAGTGGTTGTAGATTTTTTTACTTGCATTTCCTGCTTGTTGTCATTGCGCTCATTGTTTCGCACCTGTTACCAGTACATTAGGTTATGTTTTGCCACGTTCTGCCCAGAAATGGCTCAGAAAAGATTTTCATACAGTGCTGAATTCAAGTAATGAGGAGTTGTATGAATTTTATGATGAATAAAACTTAAGTTCAATAACTTTATGTAATTCATTTTTTTTTTCAAATTTCGGGCCCCAAAATTAAGGTGCATCTTATACATGGGGAAATATGGTACTTAAAACACATTCACACCAAATATAATAAAAAGACTGAAATATCAACAACAACAACTGTTTGAGTCTCGCCAAACTTTTCCACTGAATTTGTCCATAGATGGGTAAAAACAAGCCATTATGTCTCCACTGCATTGACACCGAGGGAATCCATACTGGTGATCGTTGATCAGATGGAACATTTCTAGATAGTTTAGGAGTTGGCGGTTAATACGTTTTTTCATTACCTTAGAAAGAGTAGATGGGCAATAGGATGATAACTGAATGGGAGGGATTTGTCACCCTTTTTTTAGGAACTGGCTGGATATGAGCAAATTTCCAAGCAGAACCAAAACAGCAGTGCAATAAGAAAGTGTAAAAGGGCAACACAGAACAGGAGTAAGCCCAAGTGCACAAGTTTTGAGAAAAATGGGAAAGTACCATCAGGGCTTTGCACTTTCTTGGCATTAAGGCTGTTCAAAATTCTTCTGACATCTTTTTGACGAAAGACCACAGAAAGTCTTATTAACCAGAACCAGGCCATATTCCAACCAGGCCATGTTGCAACCAGATATATTATTTTCAGGAATATTAATAATGCATGCAGAAACCTTTCACCTTTATCACAGCTTCTGGTCTCTGTGGAAACACTCTCCACTAGTTTTTTTTGTAAATGTTCTCTGATATTTTCAGATAGTCTTTCCCCATACACACCTGATGATCCAATTCATCCCAGAGGTCGGGGCTCTTGGCTGGCCATGCAAACTTTTCACTGCTCATCTCCTCTAACTAGTTCATCACAGTGCAAGCAGCATAACATGGAGCACTGTCCTGCTGATACAGCTATGGGCCTTACGTGGCTTGCTACAACTTTGCATTATATTATTTGGATTGCATTATTGTCTGGGATGTCAACACAGACCTCAGCATTCACTGTTTGGCCCACAACAACCAATGGCCCCAGGCAAAACCATGAAAACCATTCATTTCCCAGACCATTAATGCAGCCCCATCAAACTTCATTACATCAAGCTAGATGGTGTCTGGCATTAATCGTTCGGATTAGCGACTTGTTTGTTTGTTGTTTGTTATTTGGTTTTTAGGAGCATTAGCAACTAAGGCTATATTGCTCCGGGGGCTCACATCTGGTGAGCATGGGCTTGGCACACCCAGGGTCCTGAGCTGGATATCATCATTCTTCTCTTCCTTGGTGATTTCCTTCTACTTCTCTCTCTCTCTCTCTCTTTTTTTTTTTTTTTTTTTTGCTGGTGCAGCAAAAGCCTCAGGCTTCCTTGCACCATATGGCTAATGATAATAATAATATGCGGTGGTCATTCCCTGACCTTTCTGCATCCTCCGTATTTGGTGGTCATGGGATCGAACCCCGGTCTAATCAAGAAGCATGTGCTACGCACTGCTGCTCCTGTCCACCTGGCTATGGAAGCGCCTAGCGACTTGTGGACAGTTGCTTAACCAAAGTAACCCCTATCATGTAGCATTCTGTGTGCTGGTGATGACATGTGTCCCAATTGTCTCATTGAGCGCATGTGTGTATGTGCTGCGATGTCGATATCCATTCCAAATGGCTGGTTCTGTGCAGAGTTCTTGTGTCTTGTTCTGTCAGTTTAGGGTGTTTAATGATGGTTTTAGCAGCAGTCTCCTTCAATTTGCAGATCGCATCACCACTTGTCCAATTAGGGAAATGTAATGTGGTGCTTGGATAGGGCATGACTAATTATGAATTGATTGGTGTCCAGATATTAATGGCAAGGCAGTGTACAAAGACCTTTGCATGTAGGGAAAAGAATGCTGATGTTCCTTTTTATAAGGCAATGGTGAGATCATATTCAGAATACTATATTTAGGTCTGGATGGCATACCTGAAGAAGGACATAGAGAGTTTGGAAGAGGTTCAAAGAAAAGAAAAGCAACCAGGTTGGTGACAGGTGCTAACTGATGCTCATATAAAGAATGGCTTAGATGGTGTGAACTTCTGACCTTGTCAACTAAACATCTCTAGGGGAAAGGGGGAACCTTTTTTGAAATATATAAAACCCCAAAGGAAATCAATAAAATGAAAGAATGAGGTACATTTTTAATGGTATGAGAAACAAGAACTAGGGTCTTACAAATATAAACTCTTTGGGAATACAGAACATTGGATCTCAGTAGCATAAACTGCCTGAAAAAGTAAATAAAAGCATTGGCAAAGTTCAAAGCAAATTATTTGTTGAATGAAAAGATATTTTGAACCTGTACTGAAGTAACTGACGTCTTCTGACGCCAGTTACCGCAGTACAAGGGCCTCACATTTGGTGAGTATGGGCTTGACACACCCAGGGTCATGAGCTGGATATCATTATTCTTCTCTTTCTTGATGATTCCTTTCTACTTCTGACTCTCTCTCTCTCTCTCTCACACACACAGAGTAACGCGGGAATTTTTTTTTTTTTTTTTTTTGGCTAGTGCAGCATAAGCCTCGGGGGCTTCCTTGCACCATGTGGCTAATAATAATAATACCAGTTGATCGAAGAAAGTGTACCTACCAGTTGATTGAAGAAAGTGTACCTACTACAAGTACGAACCCCAGGCAGCACTACAGATCCAACCCACAAGCTGTATTGGGACTGCGCCATAATAACGGATAAGACAATCCCACACAGCAAACCGGACATGGCCCTTGTAGACAAGAAGGAAAAGGCTACCAATCTGATTGACATAGTGGTATCCAACACTGGCAACCTGCAGAAAACCAATGGGGAAAAAATCAGGAAGTACATGAACCTAGGATGGGAGATCAAAGAGATGTGGCATATGCAACGAGTTACAAGTCCTTTTCTTCCACTACTGACTTTAGTTCAACTCCAACAAGTGTACAAGTTATTTTGGTGTTGCTATTCCCCAGGTATAAGACCTTGCATTTTGCTGAATTAAAGCATAGCTGCCACTTTTCTGACAATCCCTGAAGTCTATCTAGGTCACTCTGAAGAAGCACTGCTTGGCGGTGATCATTCACTACTCTACCAATCTTCACATCTGCAGATTTAGACCTCACACCCTCTATTCCTTCATCGATGTCATTTAAGAAATCAAAAACAACAGTGGTCCCAATCCTGATCTTGGGGAACCCCACTTCTTTCATTAACCCAATCTGAAGAATAACCATTTATCACAACCCTCTGCCTCCTGTCCCGATGCCACCCTGTTATCTATCTAAGGATTTTCCCTATGATTCCAACCAGTTCCAGCTTATAAAGTAACCACTCACATGGGACTGAGTCAAATGCTTTGCTGAAATTATTCCCTATATCCAGCACATGGGTGACCTTGTCAAAATAGCTAACCAGATTTGTTAAACACGATTTTCCCTTTACAAAACTATACTGTGTATCCTTCAGAATTCCATTTCTATCTAAATGATCTTGAATTCCATGCTTGATCAATGCCTCCATGATTTTCCCTACTGCTGAAGTTAGACTGACTGGTCAGTAATTTCCCACTACCTCTTAGAACCACCTTTATGTATTGGCAATAGACTGGCATCTTTATGTATTGGCAATAGACTGGCACTTTTCCAATCCAATGGAATCTCTCCTGAATCTAGTTATGCTCTTGTAATTAGCCTTAATGGTTCAATGCACTCACTTGCTGCCTCCCTTAAAATTATAGGGTATATGCCATCAACCATTAATAACCATGTGAAATTTCAATATCATTAATTACATATTTTTCTCCTTCACTCCCATTATTTTCCATTGACAAAGGTTTTTCTTCTGTAAATATCAATGCAAAGTAACTGTTGAGTTCATCTGCTAGGGTATCTAATACCATCCCATGTTCATTACATATTGATCTGATTTGTCCTTCTCTTCTTTGCATTTGTACATGTGAAGAATTCCTTATTCCCACTCCTTGCCAGCGATTTTTCATAATCTGCTTATGGCAGCCTAACCTTTTCTGTGGCACTGTTACAGATCAATTTATACCTGTTATAGGGTTCAGGAGTTTTTATTGCTCTGTAACTTTTCCATGCTGTCTTTTTCTGCTCAAGTAATCTGGCAGCTTCATTATTTATCCAACTTGGAATCCTCCTTGTGGAGCATTTTTTTTAATGGTATAAATGCATTCAAGGCTTCTGTGATTAATCTTTCAAAAGTATACCATAATTCAATTGTATTCACTCTCTATAAAATATCTACCAAGTTAATAAAGGCCATGTAGTTCCTTAAACCCTCGTAATTTCCTTTCCTGAAATTATAACCCCTACCTTTGCCTTTAACTACTGCTACTTCCCTCTTCATCATCCACTTTAGAACTTCGTGATCACTTCCTGTTACTGGTTCCTGTACTGCCTGCCCCATTATGTCATCTGGTTAATGGGTGATGATGAGGTCTAGAATATTCTTTTCCCCCTAGTACTTTCCCTGACAGGTTGATACAAATAACAATCATTTAGTTGATTTAAAAATTTTGACACCCATGTCGAGTTTCCTTCCTATTTGCTCCAATCAATCAGAGACAAATTAAAATCACCCATAATAAGGCATTCATGCTTACTTTCCCATGCCACTGGCCTGTAGAGGCTCTCCTCATAATCTTCACAATCTGCTGGCCTGTAAATTACTCCCACCATACAGATTCTATACTATCATGTAAAATGACTGAATTTGGGATAGTTTTCATTGCACTCAGGCTGCTTTTAATATAGTGTACTGTACATGATTAATTTCAATAACAAAATTCAAGTTTTCATTGAAAAAAAAATAAAAATCTATACTAATTGTGAAAAATTTGCCTATGATTCTCGATAACAATTCATAAATGCATTAAAAAAATTAAAATTTCTTATGAAAAAAACCAACTCAACTCACAAACAGATTTCAAGGTATACAATACATTTGCAGGTAGCAAAACCATGGATGACATGAGGGAAGGGATTGAAAATATTAATTGTGTTGATTAACTTTTGAACACCCCCTGAGAAATTATTTAAATGGCAAAAGTTATTTAACTGTGCAACGGCCACCCTGCTATATTTTATACACCAAAAGGAAAATTTAAATAGTTATCAGAATTACATCAATGTGAATTTTAGTGTTCTCAAAAATGGTATATTCGCTTTCAATACACATTAACAGTTCAATAAGTGGACAAGCACATCAATAAAAAAAAGTCCCGAGTTCAGAATTAAGAGTTCTGTGTTAGTGTAAAACAAGCATCGTATACCCACTCATTTCTTGATTTTCTATAGTGCTTTGATTTTAGCCAGGATCAATGTTCTGAAATTGGACCATAACAGTCAGGAAACATTATTAACAGAACAAGACTGTTATGACTGAAGATTTATTCGTTCATATTTTCTAATACAGTGTGGATTAAAAATAAAATTTTACATAATGTGCTCAATTTAACTATTTCTTGCCCCTTTCTCCCCCCAAACCCCCAAGAACCTACTCTCAGACTTGTTTTTGCATTTCTGCTAGAACTGTTATTGCTTTTTAATAGTACAAAAAACTTTTCCTGCATCTCTCTCATTGCAGATATCTGGACAATCATTGTGTGTGTGTGTGTGTGTGTGTGTGTGTGTGTGTGTGTGTGTGTGTGTGTGTGTGTGTGTGTTTGAAATTTTGCCTTCTTAACAGTTCTATAAAATGGAAAATGGAAGTGACTATTAGTTTCATGTTTATATTTTATAACTGCAAGTGTTTTTTTTTTCCCCATTTTCAGCAGAATTAGCTTTTTTTTTTGTTTTTAAAAATAACATATACAAAAACACAGCATTTTTAAAATATTTAAATTTTTTATTAAAAAAAAATTACATGCACTATGTAATGTATTGCAATCCATTAATAAAATAAAAAATGAAAAATAAATTTCTCAGAAATAAAAAAAAATAAGGTTAGTCACCTATCAGGATCCGCGGCTGCTCAAAATAGTGAGGTTTCTCTATACCTCACTATTTTGAGTCGGATTGGAAAAGTGCCAATGTATCCCCAATACACAAGGGCGGTTCTAAGAGTGAAGTGGGAAATTACTGGCTGGTTAGTCTAACTTCAGGATCATTTAGATAGAAATGGAATTCTGAAGGATACTCAGCATGGTTTTGCAAAGGGAAAATCATGTTTAACTAATCTGGTTAGCTATTTTGACAGGGTCACTCAAGAGCTGGACTTGGGGAATAATTTCAACATTGTTTATTTGGATTTCAGCAAAGCATTTGACTCAGTCCCACATGAATGGTTACTTTATAAGCTGGAACAGGTTGGAATCACAGGGAAAGTCCTCAGATGGACAGCTGGATGGCTTCAGGGCAGGAGGCAAAGGTTTGTGATAAATGGTTATTCCTCAGATTGGGTTGATGTAAGAAGTGGGGTTCCCCAAGGACCCGTATTAGGACCACTGTTGTTTTTAATTTTTATAAATGACATCGATGAAGGGATAGAGGGCATGATGTCTAAATTTGCAGATGATGTAAAGATTGGTAAAGTAGTTAATGATCGCCAGCAAGCAGAGCTTCTTCAGAGTGACCTAGATAGACTTCAGGGATGGTCAGAAAAGTGGCAGCTACGCTTTAATTCAGCAAAATGCAAGGTCTTATACCTGGGGAATAGCAACACCAAAATAACTTATACACTTGTTGGAGTTGAACTAAAGTCAGCAGTGGAAGAAAAGGACTTGGCAGTTCAATGCGGTCAGACATGAAATTTTCTGAACATTGTAGATGGGTTGAAAGGAAGGCCCATGGTGTCCTATCAATGATTTATCGAACATTTTCTAGTAGAGATAAAGATGTCATAATCCCATTATATAAGTCTATTGTCAGACCATACTTAGAATACAATGTTCAGGTGTGGAGACTGCACCTAAAAAGAGACATCAAACTTCTTGAAAGGGTCCAAAGACGGGTAACTTGCCTGGTGAAATCAGCAAAAGGGTGTCCATATGAGGAAAGCATAAGCAAAATGAATTGAGGACAAAATTTTCATGGTTATAAATGATTCTAGAACTAGGGCCTATAATTTCAAGTTATGGGGGAGATGTTTAGACTGGATTGCAGGAAGTTTTATTTTTGCCAGCAAGTTATAAATTTTATTCTTATTGTTATTTATTTTTTTATTATTATTACTATTATTTTATTTTTTTTGGCTAGTGCAGCATAAGCCATAGGCTTCCTTGCACCATGTGGCCATTGCTAATGTTAATACGTTGCAGTTCAGATTGTAAATTTATAGATTTTTCAATATTAAAGTTTACCTAACTTGCTTTTTTTTTATGTCAATGAGAAAGTTAAATGAATGTAAGATAAATGGCACTGGAGGGACATTTTTTTCAATCTTGTTGGCTAGACTTTTTTCCTTTCTTTCTTTTTTTTTTTTTTTTTTTTTTTTAAATATTTTGCCTAGGTACAAATATTAGGAATATTAGACAGATTATGTTATCTGTCACTCCTATCATTCTAATAGCCTGGGAGAAAAGTCCTATTTATTTTGTTTCATTCATTTTAAAATTAGCATGAGAAGGAAGTTAGCACCACGAAAAACTGATATATGGTTGAACATTATTTGTTTTCTGGGTTGAAGAACCTGGTTTTTCATCTCAGATTGTCAGACAAAAATCATACCATTACAAAATAAAAATTAATGCTATCCCGATCCAAGAATGACTTACCAGGCCATGGCATAAAAAAAGGGCCCATCACAGTTACTCCCACCTTGAGAGGATTCAAGCAGAGATCCCATTCCACATGATGTGGGGTAACTAAACTGCCAGCCACAAAGACACAAATGTCCTCTGATATGAGAGATATTTTCTGCATGCAATTCAGTCTATGAATATGGCACTTATATAGACATAATGCACAACAAAAACATGTAAGATGGATTATGAAAACTAGTTCACTGTAGCCAATGAGTAATAAGTGCACTAAACTCTCAAAAAAGACTGTCTACTTTAAAATAAATACAATTTCTAGAGAATGCCTTGACAACCAAGGAAAATTTTGTAATCTTTTACTCAGTCTAACATACAGGGGGCAATACTGTTCAATATCCTAATGTTTTTACCTGACAGCAGCAAAGTGAAGCACAACTGCGAATGTTGGCAGCAAAGTGAAGTTACTAACATTTTCATAGGGCGAAAGTATTTCAATGCTACCTGCTCACCCATTACTAAAAGTAAAAATGTCATTCTAACATTATATGCTGTCATAGGGAACAGCTCTTGCACTGACAAAAATGTTAAACAAAGTTTAAATTAAAACAGGTATAACCTTAACTGTAACTTGAAAAATCTTGATATTTACAGACAGTCCCTTTACCTATAGCAATAAAGAACCTTGTACATTTTCAGAAACTGAATAATTATTGATTTCTTGAATAAAACAGCTGGTGTGTAATACCTAGCAATACCCTCTATGTACAAGATGTGATCAAACCAGGATTGACTTTGTATCTTGGTACTGCAACTCGTCACAACATGTTTTGTCACTTATCTACACAGAGTAATGCATTAATCACCAGTTTATCTGCAGCCTCAATTAGCATGTACTGAATACGTGTTTTATGTACACAGTACTGCCATAAATACTGTCACAAAAGTAAGACTCCTGTAAAAATAGAAAATGATATCACAGAGCTGTGGGTTTTGCATCATGTGTAGTACTAATGTATTGTTTTCTTTAATGTGATTTTAAGGTATCATCAACTAGTAAAGGAAGCCAGTGAAAATGGAATGGGGAGATAAAGAAAACAGGACTACTATCATAAGGCAGGACATGGTGCACCTACAATTTTCAAACTTCTGAAACCACTTGGAATCAGCCAAAGATTTGTCTACAGGGCAATTGATAGGTACAATGAACAACAGAGAAATGATGACAGGCCCCGGTCCGGCTGTCCAAGAACTGTGAGGACCCTGCAGCTATCAAGGCAGTGGAGAACAGAATTCATAGGAATCCCCTACGAAAACAGAAAATCATGTCAAAAGAATTTGGAATATCACCAAGATCGATGTCACACATAATCAAAAGCGATCTAGGGGTGAGTTGTTGTTGTTGTTTTTTTGGTTTTTAGGAGCATTAGCAACTAAGACCATATCGCTCTGGGGATCTGTGGTGATCATTCCCTGACCTTTCCGTATCCTCCATATTTGGTGGGCACGGGCTCGAACCCCGATATAATCAAGAAGCGTGTGCTACGCACTACTGCTCCTGCCCACCTGGCTACGGAGGCGCCCTAGGGATGAGTGCCTACGCAGGAGAACAGGACAGTTCCTAACTCCAGCTCTGATGGAACGGATGCACAAAAGATCACTGCACCGTCGATACGCAAATGGTAAGCATCGACAGATACTCTTCACAGATGAAAAGATTTTTACTATTGAGAGTTACAACCGTCAAAATGACAAGGTGTATGCCCATAGCTCTGCAGATGCATGTCTGGCCGTTAAAAGGAGTCACATCCAGTATCAGTGATGGTTTGGTGGAGAGTCTCCTACGAAGGTATAACAAAGATGCATTTTCTTTGTGTTCAGGGGTGAAAAACAGTGCAAGGGTGTACCTGAATGACATTCTGGAGCTGCATGTGAGACCCCTCAATCAGACTCTCTTCAATGGTCAGCACTGGATCTTCCAACAGGACTCAGCACCTGCCCACAAGGCAAAGATCACCCAAACATGGCTGACTGAGAATGTGCCAGAGTTCATCAATCATGACGAATGGCCTCCTGCCAGCCAGATCTTAATCCACTTGATTACCATTTGGTGGCTATTTTGGAAGGGGTGGTCTGTGGTAAAAGGCATGCCACATTGGAGAACCTGAAGAGATCAATGGAATATGCTGTGGCCAATTTCCCGCTGGATGTTGTGCATACTTCTATTGTTGAATGGCCGGAATGTTTGAGGTCTTGTGTAAAAAACAAGGGGGAGCATTTTGAATGAGTGTTGTGGTTGCTTCATTTGTTGGGGGGTTCAAGAATAAACCAAGAGAGTTTTGAGTTCCTATGTCATTTTATTTTGTGGCTACATGCAGTAACACATGTGACCGTATTTATGGCAGTACTGTGAATTTCAAAACATTTTAAAATGACTGATTTTTTGAGTAGTGAATTTAGATCAAATTTTGTTTCAAATTAAAGAAAAGAACAACAAAAGTCTATGAAAAACTAAAAACTGCTTTCTTTAAACTTCAAAAATCATTAAAAGACTTTGAATGACAATTGTGGTGTTGAATGACTTTTCATGGTTCACAAAGTTTAAAGAGGACCACTGGTCTGTCAAAGCTGATTCTTGCTTAGCACATCATTCAAATTCAAAAATAAAAGTCTAGAAAAAAATTATTCTGTTTCAACCTAAGTTGACACCTACTGAGAATGGAACAGGGTCTCCTCATACAACAAATAAAAATGTAGTACTATACCTACGATATTGAAGATTAACCTGACACACTGTCTTCCACGTGTAAAAACATTACATTCTGTTTCAAGGTCAAAACAAAGATAGACAAGATCACAGGAATGACTTCACTTTTACACCAGTTCTTCCATAAGAATATTTTAGATTCAAATTTGTATAATTTTAAATGTTATTAATTTTAAGAATTATTATAATAATAATTATTATAATGATTATTACAATAATAAGAATTATAACAATTATTATTTTATACATTGGAGTATTACATAAAATAGGTGTAAGCAGGCTAAGACAGCTTTTCTTTGGTGTATTTAGGATGAAACAGGCTATAGGGGCGCATATTGAAGTTACGGACAAAGAGGCTTACAGTAGAACTTCCTGCAAAGAGGCTTTGCAGGAAGTTTCATTTTAGCCGTTGAATTGTTAATTACAGAAAGCCCTCGTTATAACACGGTTCACTTTATGCTGATTCCCTATAACGCTGTCACAAATCACTATAAAGCTCTTTTACCAGCATACAGAAGATTGCATTTTTTAAATATTTAACAAAATGTTCCATCTGATGGAGTCAATAGCAAAACAGTATTAAAACGTTTCCTACGCCGACTTGAGAAATTTTCAGACGCTAATTTAATTGCAATACAGTGACTTGTTACGTAGTTCAGAGATCAACATTTTAAAAAATGATCAAGTATATTGTTTGAAATATTTGCGTTATGTGCATTTATCCAAAGTCTAGTCATCACTCAGTACAGCATTAGACATGGTGCGTAACAGACACTTTACTCGAACATCAAATCAAAATTAATGCAACCAATGCAGTTACATTTTCGAAGAGTTAATAATGGCGGATAAGAATGAAAAAGCAACAACGTCCGGACACTGTACGACGACTACAAATGTAAGAAAAAGACTGAATTTGAAAATTAAATTAGACATTTTGAAGCAAATAAATTCCGGTCAAACAAGTTTAACTGTAAGAACAATTATAAAAAATAAAGAATTAATTTTAGCAGCAGGAAAGACAGCTGTTCCACTGCAAGTAACTAGGGCTAGGCCGGCTATTAGGATTGAAATGGAGAGACTTTATTTTATTGAAGATAATATCCAATGCAGAATTCAGTTAAGTTAAATATTATAAAAAAAAAAAAGACAGAGAGAGATTAGCCCATATGATGATCTGAAGAAAGCTCACCTTTATAAAAAAAAAAAAAAAAAAAGTGGACCCATTTAAAACTAGAAGGGCTGGTTGAATAGATTTCAAATCCAGGTAGAAGGCCGCAAGTGCAGATCAAGGAGTCGAAACTTTCAAAAAAGAACTTTTTAAAATTATTGAAGGGGGTATTACGTGTTATAATTCTCAACAAGTTTTTAACTAAATGAAGCAGGACTTTTTTGGAAAAGTATGCCTAAAAGAAGTTTCATATTGAAAGAAGGAAAAACATGCCAGGTTTCAAAGCAGTTAAGGATTGGATGACTTTATTGTTGGGTGGTAACACTGCGGGGGATTTTAAATTAAAACACCTTTTAGTTTACCAGGAAAAGGGCCAAAGTACAACCCAAAATCGACACTTTTTTCATGATTAAATTCATCAATTAAATTCATGATTTTAATTAGAATTTTAAGTTTAATTTTGATACGTAAGTAGTTACCACATAATTATATATGTATGTAATGCAGAATATTTTATATGTACAGATATTTGAATATTAAATATTTTGACTGATATTTATGCATCTTTTCACTACCATTTATTATTGATTAGGAAATATTCTATGGCACCGACCACAACTCACAAATACGTATGTTACTTTATGGGAATGCAGCACTCGCTTAGCGCGGATTCACTTAGTGTTCCATTTTTCCGGAACGAATTATCAGCGTTAAGTGGGGGTCACCTCCACTAGAAAAGTTATCTTTGTGTGTAATTCACAGATCTAGTGGATAGTTATCCATGTGTGAAGGAAAACAAATACAGTTTATTTTATTATATATATATTTAATTTATTTTATATTTTGGCTGGCACAGCAAAAGCCCATGACATCCTTGTTCACCATAGTTAATAATAACACTGACTGCATTACATGCAGTCAATGTTATCCCCTTGTATAAGGCAATAGCCACACATTGAGTATTGTATTACTAGAAATTATTAGAGATCTGGAGGCCTCATTTTAAGATAGATGTAGAGCTGCTGGAAGGAGTACAGAGAAGGGCAACAAGATTAGTGAATGGAACAAAGGGTGCCCTTACAAAGAAAGGCTTATGTTTTGCAAATTGTAGTGTCTGGGGACTAGGCACCTGCGAGGTGATCTGATTAAGGTGTATAAAGCCTTCAGCATGCTCAATGCTGATGGGATTCTCTCTCTTGCTCAGAATAATTGCCTGAGAGGGCATAAATTCGAATTGAGGAAAGACAGTTGTAGGATAGATGTGCAGAAGTTTGCCTTTAGCCATCGTAGTGGGTGGTTGATTGCTGGAACAAACTTCCATCTGTCGTTGTAGAAGTCGATAGCTTAAATAGATTCAAGGCAGAACTAGACAAACATTTGGAACAAGTGGATGGGTGAAATGAGAAGGGGTTTTTTTTGGCTGATGCCATATAAGCTTACTTTCTTGGATCATGTGCCATTACTAATGCTAATGGGGGCCTTTCATTTCATCACATATGGTGGTCCTCTTTTTATTTAAAAAAGCCTGCTCAATCCACAAATGCAGAAGAGAATTTTTGAAACCTTAACTGATCTATACACACACACACTGAAGGGAATTTTTAAAATCTTACCTAATCAAAACCAATGCCTCTAATGTAAATCATAATATGGAAAAGGTTACATTCGCTCCCCCAGTGGTTAGCTCTCTTCTCAGAAGGGGGAAAACTAATAGCCCCTCCTTCTCCTCCCTGCACACATTAGCCAAAACTATTATAGGATCTTTGAAAAACAGAGTTAGCCTCCACCCACAATACAACCAGCATATATAATTTCACAGCACATTAATTTAGGTACAATACATCTAGCAAGTTACAGCTAAAGTAAAAATATTACTACTCTCAAAGGATCAAACCAAATAGTAGCCCAGATGAAACACTAATAGGAAACCAACTCTTTCAAGTTGTTTGTTACCACTGTTTATACTATACTATTCATCTAAATATAGAACACTCACTCAAAAAGTTCAACTGTGCCAGCTTTTATAGAACTTTAAATCAATATATCAGTAATTAATAATGGCCAATTGTTAGCAATGGGCTAGGCCCATTCAAGTATATAGTTAATTTTAATTTATTTCAATTTTTCCCGTATAGAATATCTACGGGTGGAACTGAATACAACCAGCAAATATCTCTCTTTCTCTATCTACAGATAAAATCCCTGTAGTAGTAGTAGGAGTAGTAGTAGTGGCATGTGATGCAAGAAAGCAAGTGTATGAGCTTATGCAGCATCAGCCAAAAAAAAAAAATCACACCATTCCTTCCAAATGCCTGTCCAGTTCCTCCTTAAATTTATTCAACCTATCAACTTCCACAACGACAGATGGAAGTTTGTTCCAGCAATTAACTACCCGCTGGCTAAAGGCAAATTTCTACATCTGTCTTTTCTTAATTTGAATTTATGCCCCCTTAGGTTCGTAATCTGAACAAGTGGAAGGATCCCATCTGAATTCAGCGTGCTCAACCCATTCAGGGCCTTATACACCTCAATCAGATCACCTTGCAGGTGCCTAGTCTCCAGCCACTGCAATTTTCAGAACTTAAGCCTCTCTTAGTAAGAGGATCCCTTCATTCCCCTCACCAATCTTGTTGCCCTTCTCTGTACATGCTCAAGTAAATCTACATCCTTCCTAAAATGAGGCCTCCAGACCTGTACGCAGTACTCAAGGCGTGGCCTGACCAGTGCCTTATACAGAGGGACAATCACCTCCTTCTCCCTGCTAGCAAAATTCCTATATATCATTGACAAAACCCCATGACCTGCCCTGGCAGCCTGTCTGCACTGCTCAGAAAACTTCATATCTGACTGCACAATTACTCCCAGGTCTTTTTCATTTTCTACCACCTTAAGCGTAGTACCACACAGTTGGTACGTTTCTCTGGGGTTACTTCTACCCATATGCAGTACTTTGCATTTGTCAAGGTTAAACTTCAGTTACCACTTCTTAGCCCATTTGTCCAAATTATCTAGATCCTGTTGCAGTAGCACACTGCCATTACTGTCATTAACAACCCTGCCAACCTTTGTATCATCTGCAAACTTCGACATTAAGCCTGATATACCTTCATCAATATCATTGATAAATATACAAAACAACAGAGGACCCAACACCGAACCCTGTGGGACTCCACTAATAACATTGGTCCATGAAGAACAGCACCCACTGATTACCACCCTCTGTCTTCTGCCACTTAACCATCCTTTTATCCATTGTAGCAACTTACCCTTAATACCATTCTGCTCCAATTTGTACAATAGCCTTCCATGCGCAACAGTGTCAAAAAGCTTTCCTGAAATCCAAATATATGATATCAAAATTATTTTTTGCATCCAGTTCCTTTGTAACCACATCATAATATCCTATGCCTCCTACTGTTGCAGTTTTGCATGGATAATTAGCATGGACATTATTTAGTCTACACTTAGATATATTTAAGATTTTTAATTTTTAATCTGCTCAAAGCAGGTCTGTACACATGTCTGATGTCATTGTTAGTGTAGAGTAAGGAAATCTGTTGAATTCAATCACAGTTTACAAGTTAAACGTTGGTGGAACAGACAGTTTTCTTTTATTACTAGTAAACTGGATTTACTATGCAGGTTTGGTTTTCTGACAAATTTTATTTCACTGAGCAGATATCTTTTCTGGTGTCTGCTCATATAATTTCATACTACAAGCCCCAGTTGGCCATGGTTCATTTGCTTTAGGAGCAAGATTTGGGGTATCACAATATTTTAAATATCTTTTTTTCTCATATATATATAGAAACTTCTTTATCCATCATTAGAATTAGTAATGGTAACCAAAGCCTAATACATTTTATAAGTCCACATTATTAGTGTGATACCCTGTTCAAAAAGACAATTCCTAAGAGACTTATAACCACCAACTTTACCAGGACTGCCTTTGTGAACTAAAATTAATCATATGCAAAACTAATTTTATAGTTGAAAGCATATTGGGGAGGAAACACTTACAGACAATGTTGGTAGACCACAAAGGTAGATTAAATTCTTTGGATCATAATGTAAATCTAGAGGTAAAGTAAATTTTTCTCTATCCCACTGTTGCAAAGTATTCTTCACCAAAGTAATGATTCGAGAGCTTCTGGAAAAATTACGAACAAAGTCTTCAGAAAACGAATAATCAAATATGAATGGAGGCCTCTTTGCTTTCTTCCTGGCTGCATTTTCTTCAGATAATTTTACTGAAAAAAAAAAAAAAAAAAAAAAAAAAATGAAAATCTATATAACACAAAAAAGATATAGTAATTACAAACAGAAAACACACTATTCCAAACAGTATCTCATTATCATCAGCAGACTTTCCACCAATTTTGTATAGTATAGAATGAATGTAAGGCAATCTTTTCTAATGTTCTGCTATATTTACAGAATGTCTTATAGTTGGACTACAAATAAAGAGAACTTAATTTTTGAAAACGTATACTGATATACTGTGTATGTGTAATGCAACATCACCACTCTGACAGCTACCTGAACAGTTATTCCTGACTCAAAGGGAGGCAGATATCAGAGCCCACAACCTGCCACCCTCTGCAATGGTTGCAATAACTGATGAATAGTGTTATATTTATTAATAATTTATTATTTAACCAAGTTTTTTTATTAAATAAAAGGAAAATTAAACTTTCACAGTTTTTCAATTTCAATATCTCATTCAACTTCAATAACACTGAACAACAAATCTTGGGTCATGTCTTGTTATGGTCATGAAAGTAAGCTTAGTGTATAGATTTTGAAGTGCTGAACATGGAAGTAGTGCTTAAAATGCCAGATTGGCTTTTGTTTTAAAAAAAAAGCAGTTTTTTATATTTATACAAGGTATTTTTTATTTATATGGCAGTAAGATGTAGCTACAAACATACCTGTATTAAACACGGTACCTTTTCGCCTTTCACTTGTATTCAGCTTCGGAAGCATCCCTTTTCACCATCCAACAATAATTGGCTAATATGGCAGCACTCCATTTGCTTTTGTATCTTTGTTCCATTGCTGCGATGTCTTGATGGAAGCACTCAACATATTCATCACTAGCAGCACCACAGTTTGGCGGGAAGAAATCCAGGTCTGGGTGCAAGAAATGGATCATTAATGACATTATGCACCCCAGTTTTTCGTAAGAAGTAATGAGATCTTTCACAAGCTGCCTGTAGTCGCTGGCTTAACATTTCCTAGAAGCCAGCCCTTTCAAAGGCCAGTTTTGACCAGTCTTCGAAAAGTTGCCTTATTTGTGGACCAATAAAAATGCCTGCGTTAATCTTCTCTTTACTAATTCTTGGGAATTTCTCTTGCAAGTATGTGAAAGCAGACCCATTCACTTCCAAAGCCTTCACAAAATTTTCCAAGGGCCCCAGTTTGATGTGGAGTGGTGGAGGCAAAACTTTATTTGGATCTACCAGAGGTTGGGATGGTATGTTTTTCATTACAGGTGTTAATGATTTTCATTGAGGCCAACTCCTCTTCTCGTAGTGCATATCCTTGGCACGACTATCCCACTCACAGGGAAAGCAACAATACTTTGTGTAACCCTTTTGCAGTCCCAATAAAATGGTAATTACTTTTAAATCACCGCATATCTGCCACTCATACTTCTGATAGTGTACACCTAAGAGGATGCTCTCCATGTTTGCCTATGTTTCTTTTTTGTGGATGGCATAAGCAAAAGATACTGAAGGCAGCATATTTCCATTGTGTAACAACACAGCCTTAAGACAAGACAACTTTAGAAGCATCTATAAATGATGGACATTCTTTGGGAACTTCCCTCATGTTCATTGCCGCCATTAGACCATCAACATCCGTACAAACAGTGAGTTCACCTACTGTTTGATAAGAATTTATCAGAGTCTTTATTTCACATTGAGTACGAAATGTCGTCACTTTTACAGAATGATCTAGAACAGGGATGAGGAACCTTTGTACATTGGAAAGCCAAATTTTATTTAACCAAAAAACTATTAGGCCGCATGCTAAGAATTAAATATATATAAAAATGTATATTTTTCTTGGTTGTTTGTTTGGGTTTTAATGGTGCATCAGCAACTAGGGCTATAATGCGCAAAAACCATGTCCCATACTAGGTAACAATAAAAATTGTAGTGACGTAGTTGCTTAGGTCACTATGTCAATATGTATAAAAATATAAATATGTACGAATTAAACTAATATAAATATATATTTACATACAAGCAAAAAGGTTTATTGATTTTAAAAACCTAAAAACAGCTGACATTGTCGTTGTCAGAGAACATCTGACTGAGAGTATAAGGCTCAGTCGGATGGCTAAAAATGTTAAAAATACGGAAAACATTGCTGTTTATATCATGGACATTCAGTTAAAATATGATGAATGGTTAAAAAGGTGTCACAATCCTCACACATAAGAGAGTCATCTGCCCTCAGCAAGAATGCATGCGTAAGATGACTATGTTCTTTGTGGAGGCGAACTAGAACAACTTGCTCTCTACGGTTCATGCAGACTCGAGTGCCAATGTTGAATCACAGGCTTTATCTGATATAACTTGTTAGTGACCTGCTCATGCCAAGATTGTTGCAATGCAGAGTGTATTAGCTGCCTGTAGTCTGTATAAGGGACTAAGCTGCTATTCTTGTGGGGCTGCGGTGATCCAGCAGCATTGTCAGCCAATTTGTTACCCTTGATCCCAATGTGGCTTGGGATCCAGCAGAAATGGATGTCAAAGGAATGCTCAAAAAGAGTATGTAACCTCTGCTGGATACAGGTCAGCAATGGGTGAGGATTGTACCCAATCCCTGATAAAGCCCGTAGTATTCTTAATGAGTCAGTATATACCATGCACCTTTGGTAATTGTGAGTTTCAACATGGCCCAAGGCTAACTCTATAGCATACAACTCAGTGGTATATATGCTGCATTCTTGAGTTTCAATATGGCCCAAGGCTAACTCTATAGCATACAACTCAGTGGTATATATGCTGCATTCTTGGGGAATCCTTCCAGATATAGTGCTATCTGGAAAGATGGCAACAGATAACTCTGACTTCGAGCCATCAGTGAAGACAGGCAAGAAATCAGAGTATTCAGCTCGGTGAGCAATATAGAGTTGTTGGTAAACAGAAGATAGCATGGTGGCCTTACTCCAATTTTTGATGGAGAAATCACATGGTGGAAGGCAACCATGCCAGGGTGGAAGCCGTTGCTTTGGTGATTCAGCAACACGTGACGTTCAGCTATCTGAGCAGCTCTTGGACTCGGATACCAAAGGGACAGTTGGCATTGTGATGGGTGTTGTAGAGAGTTTCCCATAGTGCCTGAAAAATGCATGTCCACTTAGGGTTGTCTGGCAGGGATTTCAGTTTAAAAGTATAATTTAGAGACAACTTTTTTTTCTTTCTTTTTTTTGTTAGTAGTTGGTGCAGCGACTTCTGTGGCCATAATGCACTTCCCAAGGTTTTTGCACTACTCTGATCCAAGCCCGAGGCGGGATTCGAGCCCGCAACCTTTGGGTTGCCAGGCAGGCACTTTACACACCTGACTAGCCCGGTCGGATTAGAGACAACTGCTTTCGTCGCAGGGACAGAGGCGGTTCACCTGCTTCAACATATAAACTCTGGACAGGAGATGTTCTGAAAGCTCCAATAGCAATGCGAATGGCTTGATGATGAACTGGATCTAACCATCGTAGTACGCTGTTTCTTGCTAATGTGTACATTTGGGACCCACAGTCTAATTTGAAATGGATGAGTGCATGATATAGGCGGAGTAAGGTGTAGCAGACTGCTCCCCATTTATTGGAGGAGATCGCAAGTAGGAGGTTCAGTCCCTTTGTGCACTTGATCCATAGTTGACAAATATATGGTAGAAATGTTAATTTCTTATCAAATATGAGCCCCAAGAACTTTGTGTCGGGTGCTACTGGAATGATGTTTTGTCCGAGTTTAAGTTCCGGTTCCGAGTGAATATTCCCTTTGCGACAAAAGTGTACGCAGACGGTCTTCTGTGGAGAGAACCTGAAACCATTAGCCACTGCCCAAGTGTTGATGTGGTTAATGGCATGCTGCAATTGTCTTTCAATGACCCTCATATTGCATTAATGCGAAAATGTGCTAAAGTCATCTACAAAGAGGACACTGTTTACAGTTGGAGAAAGTTGTTCAGTAATATTTTACTTTGATGGCAAAAAGAGCAACACTAAGGACTGATCCTTGTGGAACTCCCTCTTCCTGGCAAAATGGCCGAGAGAGAGTGGATCCTACACGAACTTGGAAAGACCAGTTAGAGAGGAAGTTTTTAATAAAAATGGCAATGTGTCCCCCTAAGACCAAAGTTATATGTCTTTTAAGATTCCGTGTCATACACTTTTCCATGTCAAAGAAAACTGACACCTGATGCTCACGTTTCAGGAAAGCATCACGTATAGATGTTTCCAGTCGGATTAAATGGTCGAGTATTGACCTGTTCCTTCAGAAGCCACACTGTGTTCTGGAAAGAAGGTCATTCGCTTCTAAATACCACATAAAGCGAGCGATGACCATTCTTTCCAGGATTATGCACAGGCAGCTGGTCAGAGCAATAGGACGGTAATTTTTTAGTATTTTTGGATCGTTTCCCAGTTTCGGAAAAGCAATGACAGTTGCCATATACCATGAGTCTAGAAAGTGCTCTTCAGCATAGATTCTATTATAGAGACAGAGAAAGAGATCCATGGATTCTGAGGAAAGATGTTTAGTCATCTCATAATGGATGTTATCTGGCCCAATGGCACTTGCCTTAGATAGGGAGAGTGCCGCTTTCAGCTTCCATTGTGTAAAAGGCTTATTGTATTCCTCACTGCCATTTGAATACAGCTTGAAGCGCTGTTTTTCTGATCTTTGTTTGAGGACCAGGAACTCTGGGAGGTACGATGTTTCTGAAGACACTTGAGCAAATGTCTCCTCAAGAGTGTTCACGATTGCATTTAGACCTGCAATCGTACATCCATTATGTTCAAGGATCAATGAAGGGTGTGATGTGTATTTGCCCTTCATTTTCCAGACTTTGTCCCAGATGGATTTGGGATTGGCAAACCATGTGAGGGAGGATGCATATCGAATCTAAGATTCCTTTTGGCTCTGACGTCTGATGCAACATGCTTTGGCACTGGCACGTTTGAAAGCTATTAAATTATCTGTGGTAGGGTAATGACGAAATATTCCCCATGCTTTGTTATGAGCCTTCCTAGCTGCTGTGCATTCTTCATTTGGAAAACGTGGAAACTGGGTCGATGTCCTTGGGATTGCAACTGCCGCTGCTCGGACAATACTTTCTGTGATGTGTTTCACTGCCCTGTTAATTGGCTCCTGCCTGACTGCGGTAGTATTTTAAACTTGGCCAAATGTCTAAAGGCATCCCAATCTGCGTGACTGATCTTCCACTGTGGTATCCTAGACTGGTGGCATTTTCTCCCATTATAAATGGTGGATATCACGGGGAAGTGATCAGTGCCATAAAGGTTTTCTTCAACCTTCCATGTACACACAAGCTGAGCAGATGGAAAGATCAACAGCAGTAAAGGTACAGGTAGCAATGTGGAAAAAGGTATTAGATCCCACATTTAGAAGGGCCAGATCATTATTTTCAAACAATTGCTCGATACGAGTTGTGAGTGTTTTCTAACTGATTATTTATTTCCATACTTCATGGTATGCTGGGCTTATTTGAGATCTGACCATTTGACTTCTGTTGTGTTTTGTATTTATTTTCATCAATTCTGTTGTTTTTGTTAGTGCTTTGCTCTTTTCCTACCAGCATATTCATTGTCTTCTTGTGTTTGTGACTTTTGATATAGACTGCCTTGGGGGGGGGTTGATTCCAAGAAAAGCCTCGTTTTGGTTGGTGGGTCTTCTGAAACAAGTCCATCCTGGTCTCCTGTAGTCTTCAAATTTTCTTTCTCTGGTGGGTTTGATAGTTTCTTTTGCATTCCCATTGTCTCCAAAAGTCAGCTCGCTTTGTAGACCCGACCTAACTCTGGTTCGTTTCACTTGAATTTCGATATTACTTTCAGCACAGTTGGAGATGTGTGGGTAGTTTTTCCTGATATGGCTCTCTTCATGGCAAAAGAAACATTGAAAGGAAATGGACGTACAGACGATGTGAGTGATCTGATTTAAGTCGGTGTTGATGAGTTTAGGGATGTTGTTTGCTGCGTCATTATTGGTGACATGCATAATCGACGCTTGCTTGTGGAAGCTTTTTATGTGTGAAAATCCAGTTTAGTAGTTGCTCAGAGGGTATGTGTGTGTGTGTGTATTTTTCCAGTAACAAATCCATATTTGGATAAACTTCCTCTGAGAAATTGATGAGGAATCTCAGGTGGGACATTTGATATCATAACTTTTGTTGATGTTATGGCAATTAGTGTCGCTTCCAGGTGATGATGACCAATGTCTATTCCCTTTTGCATGATAATTTGCACCAATGAGGGGTGGCTGAAATACACCTGCATGGTTCCCACCACACAGGAGGCATTAATAATATTTTTTGATGGTACTTTCTTCACAATCACTGTTAGGTACTGCTCTAAAGGGGTATTTTTCTTGGTAGCAAAGATTACTATCCCATTTTCCCGGGAAGTAAAGCGGTTGCTTCATTTGTTGGAACATTGTTCGACCGCATACATGCTATTGTGGGTCACAAGAGTTGGGTTTTTGCAGGCAGCAATTATAATCCATTAGACACAGCGTTAGTGTAAGTATTAACAATTACTGACGTTTTGGATCTTGAGATATCCTCCTGTTGTAGGATGTGGTTTCTGGTGTCAGGGTCACAGCTGGCAGTGGCTGTAATTTCTGTTGCTATGGTTATTTGTCCTTCGCTAGTCATAGCTGGGGGCAATTGTTGGGATGGGTGGGAAGAGGTGGAAAAACAGCATTATTGGAGCAGTCAGCCCTACATGGCTAAAAGTTGAAAAATAAAATCTAACCTAGCTAAAACTCCACTAAATCTATACAAACAAAATTGTTACTACATGAAAGTTGTCCCGAAGAGGGAGGGAGGGACGGACAGAAAGACAGACAGAAACAGAGAGAGACTGTCAGCAGTTACATATGCAAATATCAATTCACCAAATGTACACTTTGTTGAAAAAATTATGATAAGCAAAGACCAGCTGTACTAAAATAGTTTGTCATTATCCAAACATTTACTTTGTATGTGATGATTTTTAAAAGGTTTTTATGTTTGTATACTACCATAACTGCAGTTAAGAAAATAAATATGGACATAATGCTTACATTTTATTGCAGGACGGAGTCTCCAGTAATTAGGCCCAGCCCATGCAGAAAGCAAATTATGATCGAAGTATGAATATTCTGAAGGTTTTTCTGCTAAAACTTGAGCCAGCTCACTCACTGATTCTAATCTGAAACAGGAATGTTTTCAATTAAAGTAACTTATAATTTTTGTTATCTGCTGGCTTATAAGTTTGCTTAAAAAACTAGTATACTTAAAAAATAAATTAATAAAATAATCGCAATGACCATGATGAATATTAGTTTAGTGGTAAAGTCGAAGAAAAAGAAGAAAAAAAAATTTTTTTTTTATAAAAGTAATAAAAGTAATTTAAAAAAAAATAGAAATGGAATAAAGTAGCAAGGAAATAAAATAAATCACATTTAAACAAGGATATTGTCATATAACTTACAACCTTGGTGTCTTCATCAAGGTGTCAGCACCATCAAGATTGTAGAAAACGATGACAATATTGTTTTCCTGTTTGAAATGTAAAATGCAAGCCAAATTGAAGCTAAAATCAAAATTTAATGAAATCAGAAATAAGGACACAAAGCCATAACACACATAAAAAGGGAGAAAATATCGTATAATAGGCATGTAGTTAACAGTTAATACTACAGAGAACGAATATATAACTACAGAGAATGTATATACAACAGCCTAAGCACTTACTGCAAAGTTCAACAGAACAGGCGCCAAAGAGAAATCAAAACTAAATGTGGCTAAATATATATAGCACCTCAAGTGGAGAGGGAAAAAAATTGAAATTAGATTCATGATAAATACAAACTCAGCATAGATAAGAAGTTAATTAGCAAACAAAGCACCAAAGAAAAAGTGATGAAAACTTCATGAAGGCAAAAAAGGTTAATATAGGAAGTAAATACTTTCTTGATACATGTTCGGAAAACTGATAAGCTCTAAATCACAGTGAAAATTAAAGCAGTTGTAGGAAATCCAATTCCTATAAAAAGTTCCATGAACTAGCATTAGCATTAGTAGGGGCATACGATGCAAGAAATCAAGCTTATATAGCAGCAGTCAAAAAAAAAAAACTTCCCATTTCACCCATCCATTCACTCCAAATGCTCGTCTAGTCCTGCCTTGAATTTCAACCTCCTTGTTTTCAACCTCCACTACAACAGATGGAAGTTTGTTCCAACTATCAACCATCCACTGGCTAAAAGCAAATTTCTGTACATCTATTCTACAATTGTCTTTCTTCAATTTCAATTTATATTCCCTCAGTTGAGTAATCTGACCAAGAGGAAGAATCTCATCAGCAATGTGCTTGCTCAAACCATTCAAGGCCTTCTAGCAGCGTTTCCCAAACTTTTTTAGTCATGGAACACTTTTCATCTCACAAAATATTCACAGAACACTTATGAAACACAAATTTAGTGGAATCTAAAGAACTATTTCATAATATTTTATTACATACAATGCACTGTGCATCAGGAGCATCTACATTTCCAACACACAAAGCCAAAGATCAAATAACTGTCATCATACTTTCACTTTGGTCTTTTAATAGTTGGTTCCTGTTTTTTCACTTCAGATTTTTGGAGAACAAAAAGCTATGATTGTTCATCTTCACTTTGAAGTGTGACAATATTGTGTTCATTTTCACTGACCACAGTTGCACTACTAGAAGTACTTTGCTTCTCATTTTAAAGTTCCTTTTTTCAACCACAAATCTATGGTCACATATTTTAATAATAATATTTCAAAATACTAATAATTATCAAGAAAAATTTATACAAGGAAGTAAGTTTGGTGATGATATTGGTTTGCTTCTTCTTGTCCTTCAACCTGTCTACTCCAAGTTAATCACATACGAACAGCATCAGAGATCACCACATTGCTACTTTTTCATAGGTGTCATTACCTCTACGCATACTTCTCTATGCAAAAGCCCGCAAAAATAAAGTGTTCCACGATCTATTCAATTGATTATTAGTCTATGCCAGTATATTAATAACTGAAAAAAAATTATGTTAAATATTATAATGATACAAATGTGGTTTACGCTACAAATATGCAAAATTTATTTATTTTATTTTTTTAATTATTATTACAATTTTTCCTGGAACACTTGTTCAAAACCCACAGAACACTAGTGTTCCGTGGAAAACACAGTTTGACAAATGCTGCCTTATACACCTGAATTAGATAGTATAAACCAGAGTTATGATGCTCAATACATTCTACGTTGATTTCAACAGATGTAAAAGAATAAGAGAAGTTTACTTCAATATGAAACAAAGAACACTTCTGTATAACACTCTCCAGAAATTAAACCGAATAAAACATTAACGCAAAATAATTAAAATAAATTTAAAAAATCAATTGAACACAATTAAAAATTAATTAACATAAATATGAAAAACTATTTTCCTTCCTGAAGCTCACAGCGATTTTCGACTGTATGTTGTGATCACACGAATGAAAATTCCAGCGTTGTTAGCTTCAGGAAGGAAAATTGTTTTTCCTATTTACGTTAAATTTTAATTAGTTTTTCTGTTCGATTGATTTGTTAATTGTTTTAAATTTATTTTAATTATTTTGTCTTAATGTTTTGTTCATTTTAATTTCTGGACAGTGTTATACGGAAGTGTTCTACAAATCATATTGAAGTAAACTTCTTTTATTCTTTTAGAAACACCTCAATTAGATCACCCTGCAGGTGCCTAGTGTCCAAATGTTGCAATGTGTAAAACTTCAATCTTTTTTGGTAAGAGCAACTCTTGGTTCAACTTACCAATCTCATTGCCCCTCTGTGTACTCGTTCCAGCAGCTGTACATCCTTCCTAAACTCAGGCCTCCAAACCTTCATGCAGTACTCAAGGTGTGGCCTGACCATTGCTTTATACAAGTGGACAATCACCTCCTTATCCCTACTAGCAAAATTTCTGTATATCATTGACAAGACACCATGGGCTACTGTTGCAACCTTTTTTTTTTACCCCAAACACGAGAGGTATTAGAATCCATAGTACTTAGTACCACACACAGGTTGGAGGTCGAGAAGACGAAAAAAGATATTTGTTGACATCAGACTTTAACTTCTGTAGACTGTAATTTTCAGGAAATACATATGAAGGAAGGTTGTTCCAGAAAACAGCAGTTGAATGAATAAAAAAGGAATATGAAAAGTTGATTCTGTGAGTTTGCAGTTGGACAGTAAATGGATGTTGGATGGTGGCGGCATGTGTTCGGACTGTTTTGAAAGAGAGAGCAGGAATCACAGAAGCCAAATCAGAAGAACAGTGCCAATGGAAGTATCTGTAGAAAAGGCACGAAGCAGAAACAGTATATCTATGAGACAGAGAGTGGAGAAACTCTTATTTATTAACCTAACTGCCCTCTTCTGAATGGAATCTAGAAGCCTGAGAGAGGTTTTGGGGGCACTGCCGCAGATGTGGGAACAATATTCCATGGAAGGGTGAAATATGTGATTTGTATACAAAGTGAAGACCTCTTTAGAAGAAACATAAATCAACCAGAAATCATAAAATTCAAGTAATAACTAGAATAGGTGTAAACATGTTTCGCAAGTCTTAAACAAGCAATAAGAAGCGGTGTTATAAGTCGTCACTGGGAGATTAGTGTGCCTATTATCTTGCAACCCCCATTGTCTTCACACCTGTCACTAAAGAGGAAAAAAAAAAAAAAAAAAACCCCAAATGTTTAGTTTGTTTTAGTGCATCATGTTGATTGTTCTGTTCCGTCGGACAGCAAAAGGACAAATTTTGTTTTATTATTTATGTCAGGAATGTCAGATTCTTTTTGTTTAGAAATCGAGAAAATGGTGGGCAAAACACAAAAGTCTTGCTTTCAATTAAACAAAAATTTTCAAAATGGCACAAATCCGTTAAATCTCTAAAGAACCATTATAATGTAGGTGACCAAACCATACCAACGTTGTAAAAAATAAAGAGAAGCAATTAGATTTAAAATCGACATTGTAAAAAATAAATGCGTGCCCAATACACACTGCTTGCATATTGGACACAAAGTAGTGCATGGTAAGTTTTTTCATTTTGTATCTATCACCATACTTTTCATGTAGGTTGCTGAACATTTTTTGATACAGTAAGTCCCCGACTTATGTACCTTCGGACTTACGTTACATTATTTATATGACTGAAGATTGCAGTGAAGGGGAAACACATTTCACCACAATAACATAAAAACCCACAGAATTCCAGTTATCGGTATTATCACAAATGCAATACGATCAAGCTTACTACCCGTTTATAATTATATGCACTAACAGAAAAGCCCAATAAACCGGAAAGTTCAAATTGTTTTTATTGTTTTATGGAAGTAACCTCCAGAAATGTGCTTTGGTAAAATGCGAGCTCGCTGGAGTGATAATAGTGAGTTTTCCCATTAACCCTGTGAAGTTCTTTTCAGAAAATTTAATTTTGACTGTTATCATGGTGCTGACTAAGAAAATAAGTGACAATGGTACTAGTAAATCTATCAAGAAGAGAAGAGTGATCGAATTCGATCAGAAAAGTAAAATAATAAGGATGTATGAAAATGGCCAAACAAGTATCGCACGGCATTCAGATTTGCCAGTGGCAACAGTGAACACAATAAAGGAGAAAGACAGAATACGAGAAGCGGAGGTGCCTCCGTAGCCAGGTGGGGAGGAGCAGCAGTGCGTAGCACATGCTTCTCGATTAGACCGGGGTTCGAGCCCGTGACCACCAAATATGGAAAGGTCAGGGAATGACCACTGCATATTACAGGAGCAATATGGCTTTAGTTGCTAATGCTCCTAAAAAACCAAATAACAAACCATTACAAACAAACGAGAAGTGGTTGGCACCAATGAAGGTCAACTATAATAACCAAGGCTACAAAATATATATCAGTTTTTGCAGTTCAATAACATGCGTTTTTTCTTACTTTTATGTTTTCTTTTCTTATCTGCCACATCACCACTATCCCCAGGTAAAGTTTTTAATTGAACTAATTAAAAATATAACTATTTTTCTTCATTCTTCTGAGGATATTATGTGGTTTTTGTAATTTCGGCATATGAAGGATATAGTAGCAATATTTTATCAGTCATTCCCGAGTTATGTAAAACTTGACTTACGGAAGAAGCCCTGGAATGCATCTCTTACGTATGTCGGGGACTTACTGTATTTTTGGATTAATCAGGAAATTAATTATTCAGGAATTTCATTTTACCCTCTATCCCAGAAAATCGAGTCTACTGTATATCATCTTGCCTAGAAATAGGAGTGTCACCAAAGATAAGCACAGGAGAGAAGAATCCTTTTTGCAAGATATAAGACAGGACCGAGTTTTAGAAGGATCGAAATCGACCAAGTTGTCATTGCCCCATTGGGGAACTACATGGAGATAGGCATTTAACGATTGTCTATCTCCAGATAATGCAGATATTCGAGAAGTTTAAGCTGATTGAACAGGGCAAGGTTTCCCAAACTGGAAAGTGGAATGCAATGTGCTATCATCAGCAAAACTATGGATAGGATTTCCATAGTTATAGAAGAAGGTCATTAATATAGAAGAGGAAAAGAGTGGAGGAAAGAACTGAACCTTGGGGGACACCAACATTAGTGGTGGAAAAGTTAGAAGACAGAGAGCCATCTACCATCTACCATCACCCTCAGTGAGCATTCAGAGAGAAAACTGGATAATCCATTACAAAAAACAGTTGGCAAACCATAAGATGGTTTGCCAACTGTTTTTTGTAATGGCTTAAAGGTCTTCAAAACTCGTTTAGAAGACCTTTAAGCCAAACACGATCGAAAGCCTTTGTGATGTCAAGATCAACTGCTGGTGTTTCACAGAACTTTTCCATTGAATTTGTCCATAAATGGGTAACATAAGCCAGAATATCACCAATGAATCCATACTGGCAATTGTTGATCAGACGGAAAGTTTCTAGATAGTTTAAGAGTTGACGGTTAATTGATTTCTCCATTACTTTAGAAAAAAATAGAAGTAATTGCAATGAGACAATAATTTGTTGGGAGGGTTTTGTCATCCTTTTTAGGAACTGGCTGGATATAAGCAAATTTCCAAGCAGAAGGACATACACCTTTGGAATAAGAAAGTGAAAAAAGGCAGCAAAGAACAGGAGTAAGTTCAGGAGCTCTGGTTTTGAGAACAAGTGGAGAATTATCATCATGTCATGGAGCTTTCTTAGCATAGAGATTCGTCAAAATCTTTCTGACATCCTCTTGACGGAAGACCAAAGGAGGCATTGAATGGGGTGTGCTGAGAATGGTGGGAGGTGTTTTACCAAGATCATGATACATGAATTGGAAAAAAAATGGGATGCTAGCAGACCAGCTTTATCTTTGGCTGAAGTGACATTAGAACCATCTGGTTTTCACAGGGGGAGCAGAGATAGGCAAAAGTTGTGGCCAACAGCTTTGGCAAGAGATCAGAATGCTCGGCTACCATTAGGGCAAGTTTTTCACTCTTAGCCTGTTCAAAATCCAGTTTGGACTGATTAATAATTGCTTTACAATTGTTGCGAGCTTTGGCACAGGCAACAGAAGAATTTGAAACAAGCCAATTACGATATGCGACATTCTTCTCTTGAACAGCCTTAGCACATTTATTGGAAAACCAAGGTTTAGATAAAGGATGAGATTTTAACGTGGAGTGTGGAATAAAGGATTCCATTCCTACAAGAATAATTACACTTACACGATCTGAGCAAATGTGACATCAGAAGTTTAGAAACAGCAATCCAACCAAGGAAAAGAAATCTCGCAGGTCATCCCATTTTGCATTCTTGTAATGCCAAACAACACAAGGTTTGGAATAGCCATAAGATAACGGCTATACTGAAGAAGAGACAATCGCATCGTGATTTGAGGTGCCTAAAG